>NC_059104.1:186167306-186839806 GCF_020740685.1 Jaculus jaculus
CAGCAACGGTACCAGAAAATTCTACTTCCTAAAATGCTGACCAAATGGCTGAACTTTCACCAGGCCCTTATAGGGAACACCTGAACCACAAGACACTGTAGTGGGTATGATGAAGACTAACCTTAATCTTCTATATCTTCCCTCCCTCCCTCTCCCTCCCTCTCTCTCTAACTATTTTATATTAGTTATCTTTTTCCTCCTTTTGTTAGTGGGCACTGACCTGTAATTCCCAGTACCAGCATGTGGATGTCATCCACTATGAGTTTTTTTTTTTTAATTTTTATTAGCATTTTCCATGATTATAACAAAATATCCCATGGTAATTCCCTCCCTCCCCACCCCACAATGAGCTTTTGATCAGAGAGTCCTACAAGGTTTCCTAAAAGACAGACAGATTTCTGTCAGAGTACTTGATGACCCACCAAAGGTTAGTGGTAAGACCCTACTGCTGAAGACAGCTTATGTGGTTGACATTTAAAATGGAATGTCATGGCTGGAAGCTGGAAGAGTCAGTCCCCAGACAGTCAGCGCATCTAGTGCTAGAAGGTGCTACATAGGTGACTTGGGGAAAATGACCAATATCTGTCCAAGCAGCTCATGATCTAACCTACGTAGCAGCAAATAACCTGTTGTGATGCCCACACAAGTGCAATAGTGGCACACAGCCATGGTGGGGAACCAACTGCTCTTGATTTGGCTAACTGATCCCCTCAGTGGTATGGGACCCATAGCTGGAGTTGGGAAACAAGTCAGAACCATATCCAAACGTAAGCCCACTCTCCATTATCAAGCTACGATTAATCATGGGCTACAAGAGGGCCTACACCTATTAAATTCTCTATTTTAAAAAAAAAGCAAGGGTTATCTCATTTGTCCTGGTGCTAACTTACTCTCCATTGGAGAATCTGCTTCTCTTTTTCAGATAGATGTAGATCCTAAGGAGAGAGCCACCCCATCAGACCTCAAAAGGTCCCAGCTGAAACTAAGAAAAATTGGCAAAACAAGCAAGGGTGCTGTTTTCCTGATGAACCGGATACCAGCCCAAGGGGGAAGGAGATCAACACAGAGAAAAATCAACTCCTACAAAATCAGAGAGCCAGAGCTCCAGAGGCCCCCAACACCTCATCACTGAAGCTGAACAAAAATGAACCCAACATAGCTCAGGGAAATTTTGAGGAAGGGAGGGGTGGAAAGAATGTCAGAGCCATATGTTGGGTCATGATATGCAGAGACATTTATCCTACCCATAACTGTGGGCTAACTCCACAATGCATGACCCATATACCTCAACAAGGAGGGGCCAAGGGGAGGGGGTAGGTCATGGAGGAGCCTAATAATGGTACCAAACTGATTGTATTTGCCAAATACAAAACTAATTAATTAAAAAAGTTTGATTAAAGCAATAATAATAATAATAATAAAGAAATCACCTAACATTCAGTAATAAAACAAGGGCATTCTCTCGGATCTCTTGTCCTTGTTAATAATATCTTTTTTGGCGACATCTCTTTTTCTTCAGCCTAAAGACACATATGTTAGAAGCAGTTGGTTTTGGCAATCCTCCTCACGCCTTCTGGAAGGGTCATCCACGCGTGTTTTGACCTGAGCGGCCCAGCACCCTCCCCCCATCTCCCCGACTCCCCAGTGTGCCACCTGCCAGAGACAATTACTCAGTTAGGAAATTAAGACAAAACCAAGCATGGTAGTGGGAAAGCTCATAACATAAAGGGCTTGAGCATTTAAACAGAAATTTCTGGTCTGAGAAGACAGTTCAGGCAGTAAATGGCTTTTCTTGCTGCATGAACACCTGAGTTCACATCTTTGAACCTATGTAAATGTCTGCCATGGTGATGTGCACATATGACCTCAACATAAAGGAGGCAGAACAAACAGATTCCTAGATTCAGTGGTCAGCCAACTCTATGAAGTCAAGGCCAACAAGAGACTCTCTCAAACAGAGGTAAACACTGTTTCCGAGGATCACACCAGATGTTGTCCTTCTCATCAAGCCTCCACATGAATGTGCACACATGTACATACACACATGTGTATGTATGCATGAATATCACACACATATACATGCCAAAAAATAATAAAAAAGGATAATTAAAAAAAATTTTTTGTTTATTTTTATTTATTTATTTGAAAGTGACAGAGAAAGAGGCAGATATATATAGAGACTGAGCACGCCAGGGCCTCCAGCCACTGGAAACAAACTCCAGATGCGTGCGCCCCCTTGTACATCTGGCTAATGTTGGTCCTGGGGAATCGAGCCTCAAACCAGGGTCCTTAGGCTTCACAGGCAAGTGCTTAACCACTAAGCATCTCTCCAGCCCAAGAATAAAACTTTTACCAGTTCTTACTTCTCTCTTTTTCCCTGTGTAAACATGCACAGAAAGTTCTTGAAAGAGACTGCTATGAATCTACTCCACATGTATTTATTGTACTAAAAGTGATACTCAGTGATATGTTTATACTATCATGTCTTGCAAACAATGAGGGTAGCAAACTTGTTTGGGGATTTTAAGCACAACATTTTTTTTTTCCATCAGAACCCCGAGCTTTTGACATCATTCTCAGCCTTTTTCCTCACTAAGGAATGATTTCCTTAGTGCTTATTATGTAGCAAGAGAAACATTATTCAGTTCATGGATTGAACAGTCCTTACATTGCTTTGCTTTCAATTGCCACTGCTGCCCAGAGGGGTGCAAGGGTTGAGCAGAGCTACCTCAGGCCAGGCAGAAGTGGACAGGTCATTTCCCTCCTCTTCTGCTGCTGCCATTCTGCGTCTCCATTCCCTCCCAGAAACAGAAAAGTAACTTTTCACAGAGGAATCAGATTCATTCCCATTCAATGGTAGAGAAAACTTCTTTTATTTTTATTTATTTATTAGAGACTCACACACACACACACACAGAGAGAGAGAGAGAGAGAGAGAGAGAGAGAGAGAGAGAGAGAGAGAGAGAGAACGGGAGCACCAAGGCCCCTAGCCACTGCAAGTGAACTAAAGATGTGTGTGGGCCACTGCGTGCGTCTGGCTTATGTGGAACCTGGAGAATTGAACCTGGGTCCTTAGGCTTTGCAGGCATGTGCCTTAACTGCTGAGCCATCTCTCCAGCCCCAACACTTCTTCTATAAGATGAAAAAGTTACAGTGGAAGCTGTTTTAGTGAAAGGGAGTCCAGGGCCCCAGATCATAGTGACAGGCCTTGTGGTCAGGGCAGGGAGGAAGGGAGGAGCGCACAGAGGGTGCAGCTGAGACCAAGCCACAGGGGAGTTACTGCTGATATGACCATCAGCACTATCTCATCCTGGGTGCCAAGGATAGGTCACTGTAACTCCATGTGCTCAGCATATTGAGTGATGTCCATTCATAGAGGACATAAACGTGGACAAGGCAAATACGAGTAGAGGGTCTCAGAGCTTGGACTGTCTACTGACCATGCTCCCAGAGGGCAGTGCTGTGTTGGAAATGTGGGTGAAATACCTCTGTCCCCAGTGGGTGCTCCCAGATTGTCCTCATCAGAGTTCCCACATGTGCTTCCCTCCTCTCCTCTCTGTGTCTGCATCATGATGCAGCTCTTACATTTACATTTCCAGTCAATGCAAAACTAAGTTACAGATCCCCTTCCTAGCAACATACTGTAAGAATATTCAGTGTTCCTGTAAAGTACTATCGTCGTAATGTCTTTTAAGAATCTGAACATTTAAATGATTTCAACTTTTACTTCAAAAGTTATACAAATTGACTTGACAGTTGACCACTCAAACCTTGAAATGGATGCATGTTTTCTGGTTTGATAATGATCATGATGGAGTAGATGCTAATTTTAATATGAAAATTTAATACATGAAAATCTTTCTAGAACATTCTTTGAATAATTGTTTCAGTAAATTGGTATGCTGCCATATTCAAATGCAACTTTCCCTTGCAAATAAGGTGAGTGTACTCCACTGAGAATCAGAAGTGGGTAAATCCCAATAACAGCTAACGTTGCCTCGCTCTATGCCACTCACTCTACTTCACTTGCCCACATCAATCCCCAGTGTGTGAAAGGCCTATCAGCAGACAGCCTTTACTAACAACACACTTTATCCATGGGGAAATTCAGGCACAGAGAATTTAAGTCAGTATCAAAGTTCTCATACTTTGAGGGCATTTGTTTGTGTCTATAGATACATACTCATTTATTTTGAATCTTCAAATTTATTGTCTGTTTACATTCTAAATTTGAACTAAATATCATATGTTGTGAACTCCAAATGTCACACAAATCATATTACCTTTGAGTATGTTAGGGTGAGAGGGGTCATAAGTACAAATGGCCGCATGTTTTATTAGCACAGTAGTGGTTTCAGTTTAATTGACATAAGCACAAGTTTATTAAACTTAGATTTTTTGTTTTGCCAACTTACACATCCAATGAGCTCTTAAGGATCAATTCCCTCAAGAGCATAACCTTGGTACTTGATTCAAACCCTGATTTTGATCCATAATATTAATAATTCTAAAATTAAACTGAGAAGCTTATTCATCCCTTTTCTTCCAGGGATATCTTGGGGTCAGAGGAGTAATAGACACAGGCTGAAATAAGATTTTCTGTGCCAAAAGTTCTGTAGACCTCTAGGGGCACGTTCTCAGCTGGTTCAGTGAAGGTTAATTGAAAGAATGCGTAAGTGCTGTCAGGGTCGCTGCTGTAACAGCACGTGGTTGATCTCCGGTACATTCCCTGAGTTGCTTTATTGCCTTGTCTTAGTGCATCAGCAAAACCAACCTCACATCACCTTGCTAACAGCCTGCAGACTGCAACAATATATTTGATATTCACAACCTTCACAGGGACCAGCATGTGACAACCAAAGTATGGTTGGGAAATTAAGAAGGGAAAATTTGTTTAACTTCTGAATGCATTGAAATGCAGATCCTGAAGCCCACTGCCACAGCAGGTGAAACCAACTTCTTCATAGATTCCCTTGAGTTATAAAAACCCCAGATATTTGCTTACAGTAAGATATATGCAGTGACTACAGAGAGACATTTGAGCATGCTCATTGTGTATTAAAGTATTATTTTGATATTGAGCATGTTGCTTTTCTTGAGCAAAGAATGGTCAGGAGAAGAAGAGTGCTCTCCCCATACAGTGACGAGGACGTGGGGCTCGCGGGGCCAGCCGAGAGCCTGTCAGCATCTGGTGGTCATGGACGAGTTCCCTGCAAGGAGTTCAGGCAGGAGCAATATGAGATGCCAGGTCCCCTCCCTCAAAATGGGATATTGGGAATCAAACCGAGCTCCAAATATAGCCATGAACCAGGAGGGTTAGGTAAATGTAAGAGAAACTTGAATGAGGTGAATCTATCCAGAACGCTGCATTCTGCCTTTATCTCTCTCTTCAGGACTCTGACTGTCTCTTGAGTGGCTGAGGTAGGAGGATCACAGTTAGTTCAAGGCCACCCTGAGATGACAAAGTGAATTCCACGCTGGTCTGGGCTAGAGTGAAACCCTACCTCAAACAACAGCAAAAACAACAAAATGTCCTATAGTGTCTTGTCACTCCTTTGATCACTACCACAGATAATCATCACCAACCCCTTCTTGAACAAAGCAGATTTGGTAGCATCATTGTATTCCTAATTTTTTGAGTAAGCTGTTAAATTTAGCAAAGAAAGCATTAATTAAATGTGAGCAGATACACACGTCAATGGACAGCAAAAGAAGGATATGCATGGAACCAGTCAGGAAGGCCTATGACAGGAAAGAATATGTCTAGAGAGGAAGAGGACTCCACCTTGCAGAAATGAGCGCTTGTGTCTTTTTGCACGTGGAGCACATTGTTTCTACAAGACCATTGCATTCAATTCCTGGGGTGGTACTGTGGAGTAGCTGTTCTTCCTGCATTTTTCACGTGAAGGGAGAGCAGAGCTCTTCATTCACCCTTGATAGAGAGAGGCCACATTTGAACATAGCCTTAGCATTTCAGCCTGTGGTTGGTGAGGATGGCTCCCTTCAGCAAACATACACCAAAGACACTCTGTCCCCATGTTTCATAGGGTCCTGTAGTCCATAGTAACTCTCACGAATGTGAAAGAGGAAAGCAAAGGAAAATAGCAGGCGTGATCTCAACAGAGACTGTTTATTGAAGCACAGTTAGGGCCTGCAACCGTCCGCTGGATGGAGGCTGGAGCACTGAGCTCAGCTAGCTTCAAGCTTATAAGGAGGATCCTAAGAAAAACAGACTAGACCAGGTGCAGGTCCAAAGGAAGTAGATAAGGAACTACAGTTATCTGTGTCCTTGCTCAGGATAAGCTTTTTCAGCAAGATTTCTAAGTAGAATACCCCAGATGGTTTCTGTTCTGTCAAAGCCTTCTGAGTTAAGATAAGTTTATCAATCAGGGTAATCGTCAGGCTTTGTCTGGGACTGAATGTCTCTGATGGTCTCAAGACCTGCTAGTTTCAGGGACAGCATTAACCCTTCAGTTCCCTCTGGTTTCAGGGATAGTCATTAACCCCTCAGTCCCCTCTGGTTTCAGGGACAGTCATTAACCCTTCAGCAACTAAACCTGCGTTGACTTTTAGCAGTCTTCAGGACATTATCAGGGAGACTTTAACAAATGTTTGTTCATCCCAGAAAGGGTGTCAACAACAGACCAGAGACAGGATTCCAGCAAAATCTAGCTGAGTAAACAGGGTACATTATCGAGTTTACTTTCAAAGCCTCGGCCCAGTGGCTATTTACAGTGGTATGGTTGACTAAAAAGTATCTGTGTCGGGCTGGAGAGATGGCTTAGCGGTGAAGTGCTTGCCTGTGAAGCCTAGGGACCCTGGATCAAGGCTCAATTCCCCAGGACCCACATCAGCCAGATGTACAAGGGAGCACACGCATCTGGAGTTCGTTTGCAGTGTCTGGAAGCCCTGGTATGCCCATTCTCTCCGTCTTTCTCTCTCTTCTCCTCCTCCTCCTCTCTGTCTGTCACTCTCAAATAAGTAAATAAAAATTTTTGAAAAAAAAAAAAAAAAGTAGCTGTGTCACCAAAAAGCTCACCAGCTCATGAGGAAGGACTCATGAAATCTGCATTGTTGTTATTGATACTGCTCACGTTACAGACAACACACCCTGGCAACTGGATTCTCCTTTCTGCAGTGATTTGTTACTTCTGTGAACTTGGAAGTGGTTCTTATGCATTATTTAAGTTTCAGGAACTTCCTGAACATTGTGAGTTTATTTGATTACCTGAGTCTTAAGAATCCTGCTTCCAGGAGAAAGTGTTTAATTTGAGAAGTAGCTACACCAGAGGACTTCATGTTTACCTAAAAAACAAGGGAGGCTGGGCATGGGGCGCACGTCTTCAATCCCAGCACTCGGGAGGCAGAGGTAGGAGGATCACAGTGAGTTCAAGGCCACCCTGAGAATACAGAGTGAACTACAGGTCAACGAGAGCTAGAGTGAAACCCTACCTCGAAAAATCAAAAAAGAGCACGCGAGAAATTTTTCTTAAATGTAAAAGGTAGTATTCTGGTAGAGTTACAAACATACCAAGCAAGAGGAGAAAAGGCAAATAAAAATCTCAACTTGTCTGAGAAGACATTAAAAAGTTTGTGTTGAATGGCTTCGAAATTATTTAACTAGATATGTGTGAGGCAGAGAAAGCTGCTTCAGCCAAGAGCTAAATGTGAGAAAGGGAATCAGAGGTTTACAGAACATTTGTAGCTCAATGAGAATAAATCCCCCATTGCTTGGAAAATGTGATCAAAGGAGAAGAGAAAATCTGTATTTTTAAAAGAGCCTGAAGTTTTGAACTATAGCTTTTACCTAGAGGTTGCCCTAGGCCATTTTTAAACCCCAAAATAGACAACAAAACAGGGAAAAAAAGTTATTTTGACTCATGTAAGGATGCCTATATCATATCAAACAGTTGATGGTTTTGAACCTAATTCAGAAAATCTAAAAGTATCACAACAATGGATTTCAATGAGTATGCCCACAGAAGTATGCATTTGAATCCTCCCGTGCAAAGCTCTTCATAAATTTGGCATGCAAAAAAATACAATTAAAATATCCTTCAGATAATGACAAGATATTATCAATTTTGGAAAATTAATGTTTTCTTCGTAAAGGAATAAATACTCCATCTACAAAAATTAAATGTCAGCACCAAATGCCTAATAAATATACACTGGAAGGTAAACAGTGTAAATAATTTACAGTATAAATGTCTTACAAAATTAACAGTGCTTTCCTCTCCCTCCACATACTATGTCTTAGAATCGCCTTGACAAGAGTGCTGTAAATATCTAATAAACATATGTGCATATGAAAAAAATGGCTTAATGTTTTAACACATTGTTTAATTCCTAATCTGTTCAGGTTTTTCCATTTCCATCCTCACATCTCTAAACTGAACCAATTTTATCTCTTAATAAGTCACTTCAATAACCTTCAAGGTCACCTCTCTTTCTATTCTCTCTTCCTTCTCCTAATCACAAATGGCCAGAACATTCTTTCTCATATAAACCAGATCATATAACAGTGGATTAATTAGCTTTCTGTTCCTACAAACACACATGCAAGATAATTACAGTAAAAAAGATTTATGTTGTTTCTCAGTTCTGTAAGTTTTTCAGTACATGGCTTACTATCCAGAGTCCTCTGGACCTGTAGTAAGACAGAGCCCTTCACA
This sequence comes from Jaculus jaculus, assembly GCF_020740685.1. NCBI lineage: Eukaryota > Metazoa > Chordata > Mammalia > Rodentia > Dipodidae > Jaculus > Jaculus jaculus. Next base: position 186,175,982 of record NC_059104.1, read on the forward strand.
GAAGTCAAGAGGAAGAGATGCGTACAGCCATGCCTGTGATGGAGATGTACCAATGACCCCATGTCTCAGTTTTTCCACCTCTTAGCTGTATCACGTGGTGGAGGTAAGAAATACTTAACCTGTGGACTTTCAGGAGATCATTTCACACCAAAACTAGAACACCATGACGCGTAAAACAGTTTGATGCACCCTTATATTGCAAACCATCATTGTAATCTTAACAGCTTTCATGGATCATACTGCATCTCTATTTTCAACATCTGCTACCCTAATGTGATGCCACTCATGGAAAGTTCTTCAAATATGAACATTGTTTCTGTCCTAAGGAATGTGAATCTTTAATTTTCTGTCACTGTCCTATTCTTTTATTGATCATTCCAGAGCTTTCCATTTCCTACTTCAGATTTTGCCTTGTTTCCTTACAACAGAAAGAGACCATATAATATAACAGTATTTTTGTTAAAGCTTCCAATTAAGTTTATTCAAAGTATTTACATCTAAATGACTTACTTCCCTTGCTCATTTAATTTCCTGTCTTTCCTAAAAATAAAATTTCAAGAGGACAGAGCTATGATTTTATGTAGGCTCAAAAATCATGGGTCAGCTCATAGAATAGTGGTGGATACTACCATAATCATTTCTCATAGCATATGTAGTAGACGGCTTCAGGTTTACTGAGATGAACTTCCAGACCAGGCACAGTTATGGAGGAAGGGATAATTATGGAAGCTCACAGATCCAGGGGAAGTTCCATAGTGGCAGAAGACAGATCACAGCAGAGAGACAGAAGCACTAGCCAGAAGCCACACAGCACAGCTCACTTCAGGAACTCCTGCCAGGCACACTTTGCTTATCTTTAGATTGAAATCTCAAATCTACCACCACACCTTAAGATCTTCCCAGTGACACAGGCCCCAGCAAGGGGGCTGCAGATACAAACTACAAACTAATAAAACAATGAATATAGTGGGGGCCATCTATTCAAAGTACCACAGTATGTGTCATTAAACAATAGATTGTTAATTGCTGGCAGAATATGATTTTTATTAGAACTCATTGAAATTAGTGAATGCTCAGAAAATAATTGTAAAAATTACTTTCAGGATCTGAGAATTTAAAAGTAATTAGGAATGATGTGTACAGTATGGGATTCTTGTAACAAATTTATTAATTTATCTTACAGGAAAGGTTATGAGAATTTTTAAGGAACATAAATACAATATTGATTTTTCATATTTTATGCAGTTTTGCTTTGGGCTTTGCTATCAGATCTTAATAAGATTTTGACTTTGTAAACAGGGTACTAAGATGTCATGAAGATGATAATTTACAGCTATTATGGCTAGCCTTTATCTATTAAGAAAAGAAGATGAGGCCTAGAAAGGAAATTAATAACTCTGCTCCTGGGGATAACCAGTTTTGAGGGCTAAAAGACCAGTTTTAGAGCGAGAAAGACATCAGAGTCCCCTCTTCATTAGTAAGAAAATCTTATGAGTTACATTGAATTTTTGATAGCCTTCCAGATGGGAATGTATGAAAGCTATCAAAATTCTGAGATAGATATGGTTTTGTCAATGTAACCTTGGTTTGGAACCCATCATAAAATCAGAAATATTCCATCACTGTACAAATTTATAAAGAACATATTTGCACTTGCATCTGCTCAGCATTGGGGCTACAGTAGTAACTTTAAACATTGGTATGCTTAACATCTCGACTGACAGAAAAAAAAAACAATAAAGCTAATTAATGTATTATTGAGTTTCAAGCTTAGTTTACTAACTTTATCATGTTTTTGCAATATGAGTATCACAAAGAAGGAACTCACAATTGTCTCTGTGGTCACTGGAATATTGCAGTCACTGCAAAAATATTCACTGAGCAGACACTATGGGTACAGCTCTATCCAGTGAAGGCATAATGTCAACAAAAGCGGGAGACCATAGATCCACTATTGAGTGATAAAAGTTCTTGACAGTGAAAGAGTGTACAAGCACAAAATGTAAACTACAGACTAGCTGTGGGTGATAAAAATGTGTCAATATGGGTTCAAGATTAGACAAATAGTTTATTTTGGTGTGGGAGTTTTAAAAAAGAAATTGTCGATACAGGTTTAGGAAGAATGCATATACATCTCTGCAAGAGACACTTGATTTTGCTGTGCATTTAAACACACTCTAAAATATAATGTATTTGAAAATTATCAAGCTAATTTTCAGATTTGTACTTCAAGCAGTCTGAGTCCACATATTTTTTCTTTATTTGCTTTAAAAATATTTTATTAATTATGCCCTCTACTGTATGAACATATTACATGTTAGTTATATCCCCATCAGGCTATACTTTTATATTCCCTCTTCCCCATCTCTGCTCCACCAAGAGCCCTCCACATTAGGGTTATACTTCTATATTCCCTCTTCCCCATCTGTGTTCCACCGAGAGCCCTCCACATTAGGATTATACTTCTATATTCCCTCTTCCCCATCTCTGCTCCACCGAGAGCCCTCCACATTAAGGTTATACTTCTATATTCCCTCTTCCCATCTCTGTTCCACCGAGAGCCCTCCACATTAGGGCTATTGGTGCTCCCTATGGTCACGGATGAACCAGTCAGTCTCTATGGTAGTGGGGACAATGTCTCAGAGTGCTCCTCCTTATCCTGTGGCTCTTACAATCTTTCCACTTTCTTTTCCACAAAGTTCTCTTAGCCTTGGCAGTGTGTTATAAGTCTCTTTTAGTGTAAAGCTCTGTTCAACCTCTGGATTTCTGCTTGATGGGTTTTCAGTGTCCTTGATGTCCATTTACATCTCCCTGGAGCAGATTGTCAGGCTAGCACTGAGAGCAGCACTTACATATAAATCACCACTTCCTCTGTAATGTCTCCTGGACCCTTGCAGATGAGATAGAATCAGTTCATCTTGCTCTAAGCAGTTACCTGTTGATTTTCATACTGATGGATCCTGGTTTTCCCCAGTATTCACTGCAAAATGTGAAAATGAAAAATGAAATAAGAAAAAACCAGCAGATTCTCTAACTACACAACCAAGAGTGTAAGAAGTAGCATGGATTGAAAGAGGATAAACATTAAAACACGTTTAAATTTGATATTTATTTACTCATTCGTTTATTTACTTACATAGGAGAGAAAGAGGCAAATTGATAGAGAGAATGGCACCCCAGTGCCTCTAGCCACTACCAATGAACTCCAGCTGCATACACCACTGTGTGCATCTGGCTTACATAGTACTGGAACCTAGGTCCTTAGGCTTCACAGGCAAGTGCCTTAACTGTTAAGCCATCTCTCCAGGCCTAAGAGACTTTTTGATGGATATACTCACTCTTCTTAGCCAAAGAGCAGTCAGAACTCCTCCCTGCTGTCTATGTCCTTCCTATCCATAGGATTATGACTGGTCCTCAGCATCAAGTATGAGTTCTGTGCTGCTGAACAGACTCATATCCAATTAGAGAGCCATTGATCACCTTCATAGGCTGTGTGCCACTATTGCACAGGTACTGACATTTTGCCTGTCTGGTTGACTTACTAGCTTTCAAATCTCCTTGCTTTTTTAGGCTCCTAGCCATTGTCACTCAGAAGCTCACATAGCACTTTTGTGCACTATGAGGGCCTGCCACCAGGAAGCTAGGTTCTTCTAAGTTCCAGTATGATCTCTTCATATCCTGTGTCCTAGGCCTTCAGCAATAGGTTCTTACCTGCTATCTCTGACAGGTAAACAAGTGCTTTTACAATGGCCTGCACTGTTTGAAGGATCTCATGGGTCTTGCTGACCAACAGATAACTGTGTAGGTAACCAGGTTCTGGGATTTACCAGCAAGAGTCCATGATTTTAAGATTAAGCTTTCTTTGCCATATACTTGGTATTTCTGCCTAGGTGTTACTTCTACCCATCTTATTAAGGGCTGTGTCTTTTAGTTTGCTATCCATTTGTGTGGACAAATGACTCAGGCTATCATTAGTTTGTCCTACATAATTTTTCTAGAGTGGATTAAGTATGTGGCTTTTGACAAGTGAAAAAGGAAATCAACATTAAAACTGCAGTACATAAGATCAGGGCACATTTTTCTAGAAAGTAAACCCGAGAAAGAGTTCCCTTGGATTCTTTCTGAAAGAAGGCATCATGTTCTGTGGCTCTGTGATGGAAATTAATTCTCCAATAATACTTCAATGGTTTTCCCATGGGCACTTCTTATAAAATACAGCCCATCTAATATAATTTTAGAAAGCACTAAACAGTTGACTCTCAGTTATTTATGAAAAAACATATAGGGAGGGCCAGGTGTTGTGCTACACGCCTTTCAACCTAGTGCTTGGGAATTTGAGCTAGGAGAATTTCTAAGACTTTGAGACCAGCCTGCTCTACAGAGTGAATTCCAGGTCATCTTGGACTAGAGTAAGACCCTACTACAAAAATAAATAAATAAATAAACAAAAAGAAGGAAAGTAAGAAAGAAGGGAAAAAGAGGGGAAGGGATTAAAAAAAAAAAAAAAAGAAAGTGTCACCGGGCATGGTGGCACATGCCTTTAATCCCAGCACTCAGAAGGTAGAGGTAGGAGGACCAATGTGAGTTCAAGGCCAACCTGAGACTACATAGTGAATTCCAGATCAGCCTAAGCTACAGTGAAACTCTACCTTGAAAACCAAAAACACACAAAACAAACAAACAAAAGTATCAAGAATGTGTGTGCTTCCAAAACTGTGAAAAGTACACCCACAGATATCAGGAAGACACTAAGGATATTACTATCACCTTTCACTCAATGGCAGACCATTACAAATGTTAATTTTGTACTAAACGGAAGCATGACAATACTGAGAAATATGGAAAATCTACTCTGATCCAAAAAAAAAAAAAAAAGGGCAAAGAAAAAGGTTATGAGACTTCAAAGGAATTTCATTGTTTCTAATAGACTAATTGCTCAGTTGCAGCCTAGACACATCCATGCAGAACTTTCTAGTTTTTAGTATATTACACAATTTTGTTCTTACTTACATAACTATAAATTTGTGAAGGACACAGAAAGGGAGACTTTCTTCAAGGTCAAGTGATGCTACCTACATTATCATGGTCTTTCAAAGTCCTTACTTATTTAAGGTGCAGAGCCATACAATTTTCAGACTGTGTAGTGAAAGCATGAGTTACTGCCATCAACTAAAATGCTCTCTCAATGACCACACAAGGCTGCTGAATGGATATTGGAGATACCACTTTCTGAAGAGAACTATCTCCCCAAAGTTAAATCCTCAGCAAAGGAATATCTGCCTCTGAATCTGCACTCCAGAGAAAAAGACCAAAAGCATACATAGAACTAATGATCTCATAAATGTTTTACCATAAGAAGTTAGGGGGAAATCCCATTTTAAAGATCACATGGAAAGCCAATGTGATCCTTAACAGTGTGGTTCCTTTCTCTACTCCTCTCTTAGGGCATTTCTTTAAGAGACAGAGTATTCACAAACTTGCTTTGGTCCTGTAGCATGTGATATTTTGGAGTGCTAAGCAACCCCATATTATAACTCTTAAATGTTTCTTTCAAGACATTGGAAGCCATTTCTTTGGGACATAAACATCAAGGAAGCTAGAGTCCCTGTCTACATAGTATCAGAATTTCAGCTTGAAGACTGGGCTACAATCTGTACCCACCTGCATGTAATCAAGGTACAAAATGCTGAAATTTTAAGATTTCATCATATAACAGTAGTCAGCTAATCCAGGTGACTACTGTGGTTACAGGAATTTCTGAGATAAACTTCCACACAATATAGATCCTGGTGCTGTCAAATATCCTTCTAAGAAAAAAAAAAATCTTTCATCACTCTTTTTATTTTAGACATAATATTTGTATACGTTTATTAAGTACATTATGTAATTCAAGACACAGAGCAAGCAATGGGAATAAACTCAGCTAATAAGTATTTACATCTCCTCAAATGCTTATGATATTGTGTGGTTAGAATTTTGGGCTCTTCTAGTCATTGTAAAATGTATCATAAATTGTATTAACTGGTGGTTACTCTGCCATGCTACAAAGACTGACAATGATTCCCCTCATCTGACTTTGTTTTACTTCTCCTTACCCAACGTGTCCATCTTTCTTCCACAGGCTTCTAGTCTCTCCCTTCTCTTTGAGGTTGACATTCAGTTTCTAAAAATGAGTGAAAACATATGGCCTTTCTCTCCATGTTTAGCTTGTCTCATTTAACATAATGACGCCAGTTCTATCCACTAATGACAAGGTTTCTTTTCTTCGTGGATGATTTTTCCCTTGTATAGATGCGCATTTTTGTTATCCATTGTTGCCATGGTTTATGAGCTCTAGGGAAGAATATTGTAAGAAGCATAAGAGTGTGCATGTCTCTAGTACAATGACTTCCTCCTCTCCATGCATATATACCCAGGATTGGAATCACTGGACAATATTGTATTTCTGGGGTTTTTTTTAGTTTATTGTTTAACTTTTTTCTGATTTATTTTTATTTATTTATTAGAAACAGAGAGGAACATACAAACACACATACACACACACACACACACACACAGAGAGAGAGAGAGAGAGAGAAAGGGAGAGAGAGAGGATTGAAGAGATGGCTTAGCGGTTAAGTGCTTGCCTGTGAAGGCTAAGGACCCAGGTTTGAGGCTCAATTCCCCAGAAGCCACATTAGCCAGATGCACAAGGGGGTGCCCGCATCTGGAGTTCCTTTGCAGTGGCTGGAGGCTCTGGCGCGCCCATTCTCTCTCTCTCTCTGCCTCTTTCTCTCTTGTCTGTCACTCTCAAATAAATTAAAGAGAGGGAGAGAAAGAGAGAGAATGGGCATGCCAGGGCCTCTAGCCACCGTAAATGAACTCCAAATGCATCTACCACCATGTGCATCTGGCTTACGTGGGTACTGGAGAATCAAACCTGGGTCCTTAGGCTTCATAGGCAAGCTTCTTTACCATAAAGCCATCTCTCCAGCCCCAATATTATATTTCTTTCATTAATCTATCATTAATTTTTTAAAAATATTTGTCCTGTTTTCCATAATGGTCATATCAATTTGCATTTCCATCAACAATAAAAAAGAGGTCTTCTTTCCCACGTCCTTACCAATATTTTGTATCTTTTTAATTTTTTTTTTTTTTTGAGGTAGGGTCTCACTCTAGCCCAGGCTGACCTGGAATTCACTCAGTAGTCTTAGGGTGGCCTTGAACTTATGGTCATGATCCTCCTACTTCTGCCTCCCAAGTGCTGGGAATAAAGGCATGCACTACCACAACTGGTAATAGTTTGTATCTTTTGTCTTTTTGGTGATAGCCGTTCTATATGGGGTGAGATATTATCTTATCTTGTTTTGTGTTTAACTAATGGTTAGTGATATTGACATTTTCTCATATACTACTAATAAGGCATTTGATTATCTTCTTTTTTTTCAAAGCTTGAATTCAGATAGTCTGCTTTTATTGGATTCTCTGGGAGGATTTCTAGGTTTTTTTGTTTGTTTGTTTGTTTGTTTAGTTTCTTATATGTGATGGATATGAACCTTGCCTGATGATGGTTTGGAACTATTTCCCCCCTCCAGTAAATTTACTCCTTGCTAGTTCACCTTTTTTTTTTTTTCAAGGGCCAGCCATGGTGGCACATGGCTTTTATTTTTTTTAAACTTTTATTTATTTATTTGAGAGTGACAGAGAAAGAGAGAGAGAGAGAGAGAGAGAATGGGCATGCCAGGGCTTCCAGCCACTGCAAACGAACTCCAGACACGTGCGCCCCCTTGTGCATCTGGCTAACGTGGGTCCTGGAGAATCGAGCCTTGAACCGGGGTCCTTAGGCTTCACAGGCAAGCACTTAACTGCTAAGCCATCTCTCCAGCCCTAGTTCACCTTTTTGCTGTGCAAATATTTGTTAGATTGGTAGGATCCCGTTTGCTTATTTTCCTTTTGTTTGTGCATTTGGGAACCTATCTAAACATTCACTTGTTTTGAAGTGATTCCCAAATGTTCTCACTAGCCACCTCATCATTTCAGGAGTCCTCATAGGGCTTCAGAACACTCTGTGGTGATTTTTGTGTCTTTTGAAAGGAAGGGATCTCGCTTCATTCTTCTTTCTGTGTATATCCACTTTCATGTCACCATTTAAGAGCTTGCCTTATCCTGTCCATGTGCTTTATACCTTCTAAAAGTCATTTAGTTTTGTTATGCAGATTAATTTCTGGGTTCCATATACTCTGCCTTTGATCTATATATCTATTTTTATGTCAGTTGCTATAGCTTTGTACTATATTTAAAATTCAGATATTGTAAAGTTCACAGGATTTGTTTGCTTATTTGTATCTTCTTACTTTTTTTTTTTTTTTAGCTGGAGGGAAATTCCCTCAGGGTAATTTATGCCATTCTGGATGTTTTGTGATCCTATATAAATTATAGGATTGTTTTCTTCCATTTCTATGGGAAAAATCCATTGATATTTTTGATGGGAATTGCATTTAATTTATTGTTGTCTTTAGAGAGGACCATTTTATCTTTACTCTTTACAGCATTCAGTAGATTGGCTCTGCTTGAATACATAAAAGTATGGAATTTCCTGTCTTTGTCTTGTCATCTTTATAACCTCATACTGAGGCAGTTTAGGATGAATGAACCCCAAAAGTTAAAAAAAAAAATAAAAATCAGGAATGTCTTTGGGCCTGCTCTTGCAGTCTCTGCTTTGTTAGAGATCAGAGAGGGATCCCTCCTCTTCTTACTCTTGACTAAAGGAGTTTCCTAGATCAGTTTTTCCATAAACAACCTGAGCCCCTCCCTGGGAAGGAGTTCCCCTTTCCTAGAATTAAGGTTTAAATCTGATCCTGGCATTGTAGTTGGTTAATCTCAGCCCCAAAACTTGGCATTATGGCTATCCCCAGACTCTATATCAGTCAGTGTTATCTCAGATTTACCTGAGATTGAGGGTAGGGCCCACCAACATAAGGTTATAAATAGATGCTTACCAGATCGGCACAGCCTCTTCTTTGGCTGCTCGCCTCTCCTAGTTCCCTGCTCTGATAAGATCCTGTGCTGAGATGAGGGGAGCCCTACTTACACATCTGCTCTCTACCCCTCTTTCCTTGCACAGGGCATGGGCAACCTGTACCTTCTTATTTCTTTCCTTCTCTTAATCTAAGTCTTACCATCTGGTGTATGGATTTTAATTCTTTAAAGTCATAAAACAAAGAGGCATGGATACCGTAAGTTTACTGGTGTGTTGGCATATTGGCAAGGAACCCTAACATTTTAGTTACAATACAGCATGTGGTGAGCATCTGGGATTGATTTAATGTTTATTCAATATTAAAACCACTCTTTTCTACCTCCATAAAAGGAATTTACTAGTTTTAGTTGGAACTTTTTGTTTTGAATCTCATTACTCTGGATATCACAAGTATGTAGATAGAATTAAGTAATCCATTACCTACATCTTTCTGTAGATAACCTGGTTTCTGTTAGTTGATCATGTCCAGGGAATAGCTGTGGAGCCAGTATCTTCATGGTGGAAAGTTACTTAGCTGGAGTCCATATCTAAAATCCTTATTTATGCAAAACAAGCTCTAGAGAAAAATCACACTTTTCAACTGTAGGTGCCCCACTCAGTAAAGTGTAGCCATTTAATGACAAAATCTTTGTGTATTGTTTTGAAGGATCTCATGTCCCGTGTCCTTTGTGTGGTTGTTTTTGTTTTGTTTGTTTGTATGAATTTTGGTTTTTTTTTATTTTAATTTAATTTATTATTTTTAAAGTTTTATTTACTTATTTATTAGAGACAGAGAGAGGAAGGGAAAGAGAGAGAGAGAAAATAGACACACCAGGGCCTCTAGCCACTTCAAACGAACTCCAGACATATGTGCCACCTTGTGCATCTGGTTTACATGGGACTTGGAGAATCAAACCTGGATTCTTAGGCTTTGCAAGTAAGTGCCTTAACCTGTAAGTCATTTCTCTAGCCTGAATTTCAATTCTCTTTTTTTATTTTTTTTATTCATTTTTATTTATTTAAGAGCGACAGAGAGAGAAAGAGGCAGATGAGAGAAAGAGAGAGAGAGAGAGAGAGAGAATGGGTGCACCAGGGCCTCCAGCCACTGCAAATGAACTCCAGATGCATGTGCCCCCTTGTGCATCTGGCTAACGTGGGTCTTGGGGAACCAAGCCTTGAACCAGGGTCCTTCAGCTTCACAGGCAAGCACTTAACTGCTAAACCATTTCTCTAGCCCATTTTTTTTTTCTTTTTTCTTTTTGTAATGCATTTTTTTAAATTAGTTTTCTATTCTGCAAGTACAGGCAGTTTGGTACCATTATTAGGCTCAACCATGATCTACCCCCTCCCCATTGGCCCTTCCTTGTTGAGGTGTATGGGTCATGCATTGTGGAGTTAGCCCACAGTTATTAGTAGGATAAATGTCTCTGTATATCATGACCCAACATGTGGCTCTGACATTCTTTCCACCCCCTCTTCCACAAAATTTCCCTGAGCCATGTTGGGTTCATTTTTGGTCTGCTTCAGTGATGCGGTGTTGGGGGCCTCTGAGGCTCTGACTCTCTCATTTGGTAGGAGTTGATTTTTCTCTGTGTTGGTCTCCTTCCCCCTTGTTCTGGTATCCGGTTCATCAGGAAAACAGCACCCTTGCTTGTTTCGCCAATTTTCCTTAGTTTCAGTCAGGGCCCTTTTGAGGTCTGATGGGGTGGCTCTCTCCTTAGGATCTGCATCTATCTGAAAAAGAGAAGCAGATTCTCCAACAGAGAGTAAGTTAGCACCAGATCAAATGAGATAACCCTTACTTTTTTTTATAAAGAATTTAATAGGTGTAGGCCCTCTTGTACCCCATAATTGATGGTAACTTGATATTGGAGAGTGGGCTTATGTTTGGATATGGATCTGACTTGTTACCAGTTCCAACTATGGGTCTTGTACCACTGAGGGGATCAGTTAGCTGAATCAAGAGCAGTTGGTTCCCCACCATGGCTGTGTGCCACTATTGCACTTGTGTGGGCATCACAACCGGTTATTTGCTGCTACATAGGTTGGACCATGAGTTTCTTGGACAGATATTGCTCATTTCTCCCAGTCGCCCATGTAGCACCTCTGGTACTGGACACGCTGACTGTCTGGGGACTGACTCTCTCCTAGCTTCCAGCCATGCCATTCCATTTTACGTGTCAGCTGCATATGGTGTCTTCAGCAAAAGGGTCTTACCACTGGCCTTTGGTGGGTCATCAAGTACTTTGACAGAAATCTGTCATTCTTTTAGAAAACCTTATAGGTTTCTCTGATCAAAAGCTCATCATGGGTGATAGCCCCATGCTGGTACTGGGAGTTACAGGTCAGTGCCCCCTAAGAAAATGAGGAAAAAAGGTAACTAATATATAGGAGTTAGAGAGGTGAGAGAGAGAGGGAGAGGGAGGGAGGGAAGATGTAGAGGATTTAGGTTAGACTTGATCCTACCCTCTCCAGTGTCTTGTGGTTCAGGTGTTTTCTGTAAGGGTTGTTTGTTTTTTGAGGTAGGGTCTCACTCTAGCTAAGGTTGACCTGGAATTCACTATGTAGTCTCAGAGTGGCCTCAAATTTACAGTAATCCTTCTATCTCTGTCTCCCTGGGATTAAAGGCATGCACAACTGCACCTGGCTCTTTAGCATCTTTCCTCCAGTGATCCTGAGAAGTAAACAACTCCTGACACTGTGACTTGTGCCAGGTGCAAACCCTGGAGATGTTGATTGAGCAAGTCTGGTCTTTTTTTTTTAAATAGAGCCATGGATACCATCAGTTTATTGGTGTATTGGCATATTGGCAAGAAACCCTAACATAATACCTGTAACTTAAGTTACAAAATCGTGCTGGAGAGATGGGTTAGCAGTTAAGGCACTTGCCTGCAAAACCTAAGGACCCAGATTCAACTCTTCAGCTCCCACAAAAGCCAGACAGCCAAGGTGACACAGCATACAAGGAGGCGCACATGGCTGGAGTTTAGTCGCAGTAGCTGGAGACCCTAGCATGCCAACTCTTTCTCTCTCTCCCTTGCTCTTTCTCTCATAAAAACTTACAAAGTATTTTTCCATATTTTCTTATGAGAATTGAGTCTCCAGAACAATAATATCCTTTCCCCAAATGTGGTACTTCTCTCTTTCCAGCAAAGTCCACATCTGAGTAGACCAGTGTGCCAGATTGTGGGTGGGCTCAGAAGTTAGTGTTGGGATTCCCTGCTCCCTAGTTTCTTATGAAAATGGACACATATCAGTACTGTGATTTTGTGTTGGCTTTTATTATTATCAAGTAGAAACTTTGTATGAACACATCACGTGTTGTAACCATCATTTCCCTCCTCCATGGCCCCAGTCCTTAGTGGGATTGCTGCTCTTCTCCATGGAGTTGGGGTTATGAGTCGTGAAAGCAGCCATTTGCCATTGTGAGACGGCTCTGTTTCTGGATATCCTTCCCACACTGCAGCTCTAACACTTTTTCTGGCCCCTCTTCCGCTCTTCCCTCAGCCACGGCGGAAATGCTTTAATTTTTCTTCAGTGCTGAGTCTCAGCAGGTTCTGGATTTCTGCATTGCTACATTTCGAGTGTCCTCGGTGTCTGTCCTCCTCACCCTGCCCAGGCTGTCAGGCTCTCCATGGAAGCAGCACACTTGCTCACCTCACCAATCCTCTGGTTTCACCTGGGCCCTGATTGGGGAGTGATGAAGAACAAACTTTATGCAAACACAAGTGGGTAATTAGGAAATGATTGAAAAACAAGCTATCTTGACCATTCCTTGGCTTTTACTAATTTGCTAGAAAATATTAATTTTTAGTATGGGAAAATTATACTTTGAGACAATATATGTTCTATAAAAAGTAAATGCTTAAAATTATTTTAATGCAATTGTGTAGAATATGAAAATTCATATTACTTAGTCCACTGTTTAGATTTTGCTTGAAAATTGACAAAATTAACAGGTTTGTATTTTGAAATTTAACCAGCTAGAAAACAAAATCATTTTCTTTCCTACTTCATTTCTATTCCATCCCCAGAAGGGATGTATTAAGGAGTCTTTCTGTGGAGTGTCTAGGGAGTCATGGCTACAAATACACGAACAGTAGTAACTTTTGTCAGCCAATATTCAAGGAGTTTTATTACAGGGAAGACCAGGTCTGTGTCTATTACTTCTGCCACTGTAAATTCAGCCTGTTACATCGACTCTCTGCAAAGAAGCATTCTCTGTTATTAATTTTACCTGATAATTAAAATTTAATGAACTCCATTCCATGTACAGTTGTAGGTGCTAGGATGTTTCCCCATATATACTGGCAAAACCCACAAAACCAGAATTCTATGTTGCTACTTATATGACTTCCACAAATGATTTAATTATTATGAATTAATTTTATGTTACTTAGTCTTATTTATGTGTTTCATTATTTACCATATTTATAATGTTTTACCTCATACATTTATATGGATTCTGTTTGTATATCTAGATTTTATTCAAGATGTCTTACTCACATGCCCCCCCTTATGTCTACCCATGTTTAAATATCACATTCATCTCTACTGCATTGCTGTTTGCTCAAAAACACTAAACATACCCAGCTATTCCTGTATGGGTATATTCCCAATGGATTCTAAGTCAATATACAGCAATCTGTGCACATCCTTGCTTCCTGTGGTATCAGTCACAACAGAAAAGTCATGAAAGCAGTCTAGGTTTCAATCAACAGATGAATGGATGAAAAAATGTGGTTCATGGCATTGTAATCAGCCATGCAGAAGAATAACATTGTGTTATTTGCAGGAAGGTAATACCTGGAAGGTAGATTACAAAATGGGTAATGGGGCTGGGTGTGGTGGCACATACCTTTAATCCCAGCACTCAGGAGGCAGAGGTAGGAGGATCACCATGAGTTTGAGGCCAACCTGATAGGACAGAGTGAATTCCAGATCAGCCTGGGCTACTGTGAGACACTATCCTGAAAAAAAAATAATAAAGAGTAATGAAGCTAAAAGGGGAGCTATGTGGGAAGAAAATGAACAGGAGGGAATAGAAAAGGAGGACAGTGGGAAGGAACTAGATCAAAATAGCTGATGTGGATGCATACAACAGAGAATGATGTGTGTCTGAAGAAAACGTGTGCTATCTGTCTTTCCAAGTCTGCCTTTCTGTTCTTACATTGATGTGTCTCTATTATGGGAATAATGTGTCTTAGCATGACTTCTTAGCATGCTTTATACATACTTATATTTTGTAATAAACAATATTTAATGCATAAATATATTAAAATGGAGAATTGTGGGCAATTTAAAGATGTATTATGACCTGCTAATAAAATATATTTGTCTATATACACACCTCAACAAAAAAAGAGTTCTGAGGAAAGAAGGCAGTGCTCTGGACTTGATCTTAGGAAAGTGCTTGTTTAGAATAGAGCTTCTTAAACTTGCTCTACTCCAAACTCCTTGGAACCCAAGAAATTTTATGTGTCCCTGGTCTATAGGTATAAAAAATAGACAAACAAATCAAACATTTACTGATAATATATAATAAAGAAATTTATTCAAAAGTAATTTTAGGTATATATTAACCATTCATTAAAGATAAAATCAAACAAGCCAATTTTTTTTTACTTTTTATGAAACTCAGGTCAGCAATGCAAAAAGCAAAATTCATAATCAAATATCCTAACACAAAATATCTCAAAGGTATCTAATTTGATAATAAGATAATGAAGAATGATGGCAAGAAAATATTTACCATTTTTATTTTCTGTAAACCATTATATTTCTATAAGAATGGATACATTTTCTGTACAGTAAGAGCCCTGTGTTCCATATCATACAATAGTCTTAAATCTGAGATGTAAATTTCAGGCCGTGCTCATTGGCATGACAATAACACAGTGTGACAGCATGTGTGCGCATAGTGTGTCTGTTGTGTCTTCAGAAGCAGAACTGCTGTAACGCTTCTTGATGCAACAAAGGGGAGAGAGGCAAAATCACCGCAGGTTCATCACATGTTTGATTTTAAATTCAGTTTTGGCTATTTCACTTTCAGAAGTCTTTTATTGTCACCCAGTCTTTCTACTCATACGCGCTGCTAGTCTATACATTTTTAAGTAAGACGGGAAGACTGCCAAATTTCATCAGCATAAGGTGAGCACTTCCTGAACCAGAAAGGTCAGTATTGTGATCTTGAGTGGGATGTAGGTCTAAGAAGTATTAGTGCATCTGGAAGCAATTAGGAGCCAGTGCTGCCCCAAAGAAACTGTATACTGATGGTGGCCTTGCCTGGGTAGCCATTCTCCAAGCCTAATGCTGCTTATCCATGCTGGAGAATTATATATTCTGAGGACATCAAAACCTTCAGGTTCCTAATTCTTGTAGACCCTAACCTATGGATCTGTCCCTTTCACAAGGAAAGTCCAGCCTTTTATTGGGCTTAATATTACATCAGTGTAGACAGTTCCTGAGAAGGGTGTCTTTCAGCCAACTCATAAAGTGAGACAAACAATTTGCTTTTTTAGGCAGAGAAGAGGTATTTGCACCAATCACAGCATTCACCTTTATCCAAGTGATAGTCACAGGAGTCCCTTGGATATACGTCTTACCACGTAAAGGCCTTGGAAATTGTGTTGGATTTACTGTAGCAAACGTCTGAACAGTCATTGGTAAACCAGCTATCTCCCCTTGTGTTTGGACCCCTTTTAAAGTACTGGTTATAGGTTAAAGAATTCCAGGTAAGCCTAAAATTATTATCATGCTATCTTATAATTGTAAATCAGGAAACAAAAGAATTCTGAAAATAGAAGCTTGAACTGTAGGCTTTTAGCAGTGTCCTGCATGGTCACAGCTCTTCAAGAGAATCCGCAATCTTCAGAATTGCATTCTTTAAAGTTTTTCTGAGGCGCTTGTTGCCTGGCTGATATAATTGGAAAAACAAAAGCTGCAAGTTTTGCCTATAGCTACTTTGATGGGTTACTCCAGGACACAGAGGAAGCTCTCAGCTCTTGGGCTTTGGCATTGAAAGGTATTTCCTAAACTACAAAAATAGTGCCATTTTTTGAAATACCCTTGAGTGTATTTTTGACCTATTTGCTAGAAGGACATTCTTTTCTTCAAAATTATTTTTCTTCTCAGAAATGGAAAAAAGAATATAGAGTTCATTATTAATCTACCGTAAACTGCAATATAATTTATAACAGAAGTTATGTCTTCCATTGATGTCTCACTCTGTTCTTGAGAGGATCAAATTTGCTCCAGTTTACAGCTAGGCCTAAGTTTCAGTTTCTGAGAGAGGCAGGCAAGACTTCTGGGAAAAACCACAAACAAAGGGCATGCCCAAGGTGGTGGGCTCCAGGGGCTGAGTCAGTTCCTGGAGACATGTCCAAACATCCCAGACATGTCCCTTTCACACCCTTTGCACCTTCTCCCCCAACCAATCAGAGATGCACAACTGTAACTGCTTCTTGCCTAGTCAATCATGTTAAAAGATCACCTAACCTGCTTGGAATTCCCTTAGTTGTGCTTAAAAGGTGCCTGTGTCCTCCTCTTGGGGTCACCATTTTGTATGAATGGTTGACCCCACATGCTGGCTGATTCTGCAGAATAAACGCTCTTTGTTTTTACATACAATTTAAGTCTGGGGTCTTTTTTCAGTGATTCTCAGACTCTTGCATTTTAACCTGGGCACAAGTTACATCTCCCTTGTCACTAATTCTGCCTTATAACTCCCTGACTTTTACATCATGTATAATATTCTAATTGTGCATATGGTTGCCATATTAAAACTTCTAAAATACAACAGTTATCACCCCTTCCTCAGTTCCAGAGAGGTTCTGCATTTCCCTCGGGACAAATATAAACTGCCTTAGACATGTAATAAGATTGTAACCTGTAGCAACGGGAGCTTGAATTCGCAGGCTACCATATGTCCATACTGTGATTTAAATATTATTGGCTGTCTATAAAAGCCAG
Organism: Jaculus jaculus; assembly: GCF_020740685.1. NCBI lineage: Eukaryota > Metazoa > Chordata > Mammalia > Rodentia > Dipodidae > Jaculus > Jaculus jaculus. The sequence goes on from NC_059104.1 coordinate 186,192,954, forward strand.
TTTTTATTTTGGAAATTTGGCTACTCCTTTAAAGGTACTGGGGAAATTAATTAAATTATATGTGTTCATGACCTGGGAAATAATGACAAAAGTAGTATGTTTTGTATTCTTTTAGACAAATTTCAATATTTCCAAAATCTTACCAATTTTTTAATTAAATACTTCATGAACAGCTACCATACACTATATATCATAGCAGCATCTATAAAAGATATCAGAAAGAGAAAGTGTCTTCAAAATTTTCGGTATGAAGAGTACAGACAGGGCAAAGGAAAGGGCATGGATGGTCTAGGTCGGCTGATGTAGCATAGGGGTGGAAGAGTTGGCAAAACCTTAAGGCTGATGAAAGCAGGTATGAAGAAAGACAAAGGAAGAGCTAATGTAAAAGCCTCAAATGCGATGGCCCATTGCAACATGCTATTGTAATGGCCAGTTGTAATGTGCTATTGTAGTTATCTCCTTGTTTTCTTTCCAGACAAACACCTGACCCAAAGCTGATGATGGGAGGAAAGGTTTGATCTGGGCTTACAGTTACAAGGGGAAGACCTGCAACAGCAGGAGAAAGTATGGATGATCATGGGCTGGACCTCACCTCTGCCTTAGCAGGTGGACAACAGCAGCAGGAGAGTGAGCCAAACTCCAGCAAAGTGGAACTGTCTATAAACCCCTAAGCCCACCCTCAAAAGCACATCTCCAGCATGGCTTAACCTCCCAAACTGCCATCAGCTAGGGGCCAGGCATTCAGAATGCAAGAGTTTATGGAGGACATTTAATTCAAACCACCACAAATGCTAACTCGTCCTGTTTGTTTTCTTGTTTTATCTCAATGGAATGCTTTTATCTCCAATGCACTAGAGTTTTCTTAACCTCACTGACTGTGGCATAAAATCATTGAAAACCACCAAATCATTGTAAAAAATAATAAATAAATAAAATGAGGCATTTTGTAAACATTTACTTGTTCAGTGGGAAATGCTAATATGTAATATCTTATTCGATTTTCAATTTTCACTGTATGGCCAATGTCTGAGAGAAAGTTCAAAGGAAGAAAGATATATGTTGACTCATGGTTTCAGAGGTATTTAGTTCATGGTCATGTGGCCCCATGTTGGCCAATAGGGAGGCGGAGGAAGAAAATCATGTCTAAGAGACAATATTAGAATACTGCTCACCTCATGGTGACCATGAAGAAGAGAGAGACAGGAAGTGACCAAGGACATTCATGTTACCAACTTCCTCCAAGCAGATCCTGTATGCTAATCATCCATTCAGTAGGAACTCTTTAGTGGACTAACCCACTGATGAAGTTAGCATCTTCAAGTTCCAATCATCTCCCAAGGAGGTTACCAGCTGGGGACCAGGATGTCAGCACATGATACTTTTAGAGTACATTCATATCTAAAACACAGCATACCTTCTGAGCTGTTGGAATGCAAATGGCCTCTAAAGTAAAGAGGATTCAAGGTTGAAATGAAAACAGTAAGTTGGGAAACTACAATTCCACTGTGCTCTGCTCAGCTCAGCTTTGCTTCTCTGCTTAGTCTGCCCTTTCCTCTCTCAACTAGGGTTACAAGGATGCTCATGAGTCCGGCTTCCCCCTCAGTCAGCCAGGCTGGCTGAGTGGAAATACAAAAGCTATTTCTTGGTTTGGCTTTTCTGTTTGTCTCTGCCTTATAGTTTGGGGTAACTTCTCTTTGATTACACACATGATTTTCCTCTGGTTTCTGAATCTACCATGTGTGGGTTCTTCCCAAGTTTCCCTGCACCAGCTCCAGGATTCTACTTTCCAGATGCTAGCAGATTTACTCTAATATCTCCTTAAAAGCCTTGGTCTCTTTCAAGTCCACGTGTTTGCAGCTTTATTCTAGTTTCTCTTTAAAACTCTCAGTTTCACCTAAGTCCACATGCTTGTGGCTCTACTCCAGCTTTACCCTCCCGTCCCTCAAAAAACCTCAATTTCTCTTAAATGATGTAATGATTTCACAGGAAAGTGTTTCCTAAAATCCACAATTTGTGCTTTCTCCCTTAAATAAACCCCACAAGACCATGCGTGGTGGAACATGCCTTTAACCCCAGCACTTGAGAGGCAGACGTAGGAGGATTGCCGCAAGTTCTAGAATTCCCTGAAACTACATTAGAGCGAAATCCTAACTTAAAAAAAAAAAATCTACAGTTTGTGATTTTCCCCTTAGCAAATCTAATAATTCATATTTAAAAAAGAAAACAGTAACTTAATGCTGACAATAATGAAATTTACTTTTTTAGTTAATTATATTTCTAACTTCTAATAGGGAATTGTTGAATGTTCTATATGGACCATTCTCACTGGAATTGCCTGAGAATATTTTAATGACTTTTTTTCCTGGATCCTGCCCCCTATAATTTTGTATACATTTGATTTTAAGTGAAGACCAGTCATCAGTCATATGTGTTTAAGTGCTCACCAGTTAGATATAACTCAACTTTCCCAGCTGAACCTCAACCAATGCATTGTTAGTGTGTGTGTGAAGTCATTGCCATAGCTTGCAAAGGGCAAGACTGCTCTCCAAAGCAAAGCACTGAAATGTCAAATGCAGGGCTGGTGAGATGAATCAGCAGTTAAGGCACTTGACTGCAAAGCCCAGTGACCCAGGTTCAATTCCCCAGTACCCATGTAGAATCAGATGCACAAACTGACACGTGTGTCTGTAGTTTGATTGAAGCAGCTGGAGGTTCTGGTGTACCTATTCTCTCTCTCTCTCTCTTTTCTGTCTCTCTCTGCTTGCAAATAAATAAATATATTTAAAAAAAAAAACACTTTTGGGGGCTGGTGAGATAGCTCAGCGACTAAGGTGCTTTCCTGCAAAGCCTAATGACTCAGGTTTAACCCAGGTTTGATTCATCAGTACCCACATACATCCAAATGCCAAAGTAATACATGCATCTGGAGGTTGTTTGCAGTGGCTAGAGATCCTGCTATGCCCAGTCTCTCTCTCTCTCCCTCTCTCTCCCTCTCTCTCTCTTTCTCTCTCTGTGTATCTATGTCTCTTTCTGCTTACAAATAAATCAATTATATCTATAAATATATAATGTATGGGTGTCCAAAAGCTTAATTCATTAGTGTCAGAGAGTCATTATATGTGCAACATCTGTGTCTAAATATCATATGTCTAAACATGTCATGAACGATAACCTTCAGCAAGATGTGGTGCATTAAATAAGATGTCTCCCATAAACTCATGTGCTCTGAATGCTTGCTCCCAAGCTGATGGCAGTTTGGAAAATTGAGCCTTGATGGAGGAAGTGTGTTGTTGGAGGCAGGCTTATTTGTGTTACAGCCAGCTCCCCTTTGCTGGAATTAAGCTCTCTCCTGCTGCTGTGGTCTATCTGATGTTGGCCAGGAGGTGATGTCCAGCCTCTGCTCTACCGTCTTCTCCCTGCCATCATCAAGCTTCCCCTAGATACTGTAGACCAAATAAAGAACGTTCCTCCTGTCAGCTGCTTTTGACCATACGCTTTATCTCAACAACGTAAAAGTAAACACACAGGAGACTAAAGAGAACACCCAGACCCAACATTCAGAAAGTGCCCGTGTCCACACTGAGCTCCCATGCGCACCAAACAATACTGGGACCTTTGCAAACATTCTCTCACTGAATCTGTGAAGTAAAGTGAGATTGACCTATGCGAATAGTGACTCTTTCTAAAAAAATATTCTCATTTATTTGCTAGGAGAGAGATATAAAAAGAGAGCAAGAACATGCCAGGCCTTTCTGCCATTATAAACAAACTTCAGATGCATGTGCCAGTCTGTTCATCTTTACATGGGCATTGTGAATCAAACCAGGGCCCTTACGTTTTGCAAGCAAATGCCTAAAGCACTGAGCCACCTCTCCATCCCTTTTTTTAGTAGAGAACAGTGGCTCTATAATCACAATTTTATATGTAGAAATCAATATAAATAGCATTTGGTAGGTACTTAAAGTCAGGCAAGGAAAAGAATCAGGGGCACACTACAAATTTGGAGTGTGGGGATACTGGAACAGTGTGGGTGTGGTGAGACCACAGCATTGTGAGGTGTGGGGAGACTGGAGCATTGCTGGGTGTGGGGCGGTTAGAGCATTGTGGGGTGTTGTAGAGAGCTGCACATTTCTAGGGTGGAATTTCAAACCAGACCCAGTTTACCAGAGGAAGGATTTATTGGACACTCGCAGATCTAGGGCGAAGTTCCATCAACAGAGAAGAAGCTGGCTCCGGTTCACAGATCCAAGCAAAGGCACGACCAAGCGGCCATCACCGTGAGCCGGCACAGATGACCTGCACGTGGCGCAGCAGAGCTCTGGCTGTTCTGCACCCCTTTGGATTAAAAATCAAACCCAGTAGATCTGTCCCCATTAAACCTCTTCCAGCCAGGCAGCTGGAAATCCAAGCTTTAAAAATAAACACCGTAATCTATCGGGAGACACACATTCCAAGTACCACATGGGCTGTGGGAGACTGGAGAATTGTGGGGTGCAGTGAGAGTAGCCCGTCATGAGGTACGGGGAGGCTGACGTACTGCCAACTCTCAGTAGAGCACCTACCATTGTCTGCGATCACGTTTAATTTTTTGTCTTTGGTCCCAAGTGAAAATAAGGGGGAAAATTTTTGACATGGTGAATGTTCATTCAAAGATTGTTGGTCAAATGTGATTAAATATGGCCTGGTACCCTTGTATATACATGGCCCTCAGCTTTTACAAGTAACTACTGAGGTGATATCATGTGTCTATTTAAATGGAAAAATCTGACACTTAGATTAATTAAATTACTCAATGAATTAGATAAATTAAATTACAAAAATCAAAACTTCTCAAGGTCAAACTTAAGTGAATAGAGAAGTTAACATTTGAGGGGGAAAATGCAAGTGTTGAAAGTCCTTGTTTTAACCTCCAGTCTACCTGATGTGCAGTGGGAGGTGACTGGTTGAAAGGAGGAATGCATCCGATCCACATGGAGGGCAACACCAGGCTTTTACCCTTGCTTCCCTATGTCACAGGCCTGATGACCACAAGGTATGTTATACTACAGATCATTAAAACTTTAAAGGTGTAACAAATCAACAGTTTCAGAAAAATTATAAATAGCTTCAAAGCTTATGAATGGAAAAAAGTTTTTTATATGTTTACAAAAGTTAGAATATTTTCAAACATAATCTCTTATTTTAAAATTTTATAGATAGTATGTTATATTTGCTTGGGATAAGTTTCATCTAACTACAATCAAAATGTTGTGCCTTGAAATGGAGAGCTATGTTTCCCTTTGGGAGATTATTGGACACATGGAAAAAAATAAATAAATAACTGGGTGGGAGGGAAGATGTGGCGTTTAGTCAGGAAAGAGCAGTTCACACTGCATGTACCCTAACAGATTCTTCATATTCCCTTATTTTGTGAATTAGAATTTTTAATATATTTGCAAAAATTTTCATTTCTTCCCATTATTTGACTGATAATTTTGAAATACAAACCAAAACTTTATGTGTAAAACTATCTGAACTCACTCAATAACATTTTTAAATGTCAATTTGAAGGGCAAGACAGAAAACAAAAGGAAAGGAATTCTGTTTTGGTTTCATTGGCAATGTAAGAATAAAGGCCTGATGATTAAAACTCTTCATCTGCAAGTGCTTATCTTTCTAATGGCATCATGAAAAAGAGACAACAAGCCAACAAATACTCAGAAAAGTAATGTGGGTTTAGGGGGTGGGAAATAGCTCCACAGTTAAAACCTTCCGGAGTATAATGCCCCAGCATCCATGTAGACAGCTGGATATGGCCACAACCTGAACCCCACTTATAATGGGAAACGGAAAGAAACTTAGGCAGTTTAGGGGTAACAGGATGCCAAAATAACAAGCAATGAATGTCCTTGAGCTTGTCCTTGCAGTGTCCATTTCCCTAGAAGTCAGAGAAGAGTCTAGCTTCTCCTTATTTCTCTCTGCCTAAAGGAGTTCCCTCCCTAGATCTCTTCCTGAAACTCAGCCTGAGTTCCCTCAATCTAGAAAGGAGTTTTTCTTTTCTAGAAGTTCCCTTTCTTGGATTCCTGAAAGAATTCTTGCTGACTCCATCAGAAACCTAGAAAAGAGCCTAGTCTGGGTCTCTAGGTGGGCTTCTCCTTCTGTAAGGGAGCATTGCCTGCCTGCATTCCTCCCTCCTTCCCTCCCTCCCTCCCTCCTTCCCTCCTTCCCTCCCTCCCTCCCTCCCTCCCTCCCTCCCTCCCTCCCTCCCTCCCTTCCTTCCTTCCTTCCTTCCTTCCCTCAAGCTCTATCTATGGGGGCCTCTTCCTTTTTTTCTGGAACATTCTGTTGCCTCTCTTGAGTTGGAGCTATGCATTTGTTTCTTCTCTGAAGCTCCAGGTTCTCCTTTTCATAAGGTCTAAACCAGATGCCCTATGTAGAAACCTTCAGTCTGCGCTGGTGATTTGTGCCCACATTCACAACCTAAAAAGGTAGGATTTTTCATTTCTAGAAATTCCTGCCTTCTGTGAGGGATCTTTTCCTTCCTTCCTTCTTTCGAGTTCTATCCATAATCATATCAACTTTGCCCACTGGCTTATGGATTTCAATTCTTTGAAGTTGTAAGACAAGAACAAGATCATGGAGACCACCGACTCGGTGAGAGTTTTGTATGACCAGGACAGGCCTGGACACTACCTCCCAGGTTAACTCTTCTAGATACGAGGAAAGCTCTGGTGCTCTCTAAGACACCTCAAATTCCTGTATATAGAAAATGGCAGTTCTGGGCCAAGTAAGAGCTTCTGTCTCAAGGAAATAAGTAGATGAATGAAAAGAGGACATTTGACTTTCTCCTCTGGCCTCTGAACACCTACACCGAGCATGCACATCTGCACGTACGTGTATAGACTTCACACACATCACTTACACACACAAGAATATGGTTTTATTTTGTATGTTATTAATATGTTTATGTGTATATATGTCTTCTTTGAGACAGCGTCTCCAGCTGCTACTAAAAAAATTCAGACTAGCTGGCCCACAAGATTTAAATTATCCTGGCTCTGCCTCCAATTTTCTAGTCTCCTGGTTGCATACGCCACTTTGTCTCCATCTTTGCATGCATTATGGAGAATTGAACTGGAGAGGCAAGCTTTGAAAGCAAGTACCTTTAACTTCTGAGCCATATATTTAGTCCCCCAAAATATGGCATCAATATTAGGTATGTTCACTTGGATTTTTTAAGGAAAATATCCTTTAATCATGTTTATGAAATGGAATGGACCTTAATACCTACATATTTTGACATAGGAAAGGCGCTTTTTACTTCTAGATATATTTATATGCTGTATGGAAGACATCTAAGACTTAAGTGTGAAATCACACATGTGCACGGGGGGGGGCACATGCATCTGGAGTTTGATTGCAGTGGCTGCAGACCCTGGCATGTTAATTCCCTCCCCCTCTCCCTCTCTCTCTCTCTCTCTCTCTCTCTCTACCTCTCTCTCTCTTTCATAAAAATCATACCAGTCTGTGGGTATTGACTTAAAAAATGTAATGTAAAAAAAGGCATTTCTTATAAAACTTAGCAATTTAGCCTAACAATTATTGAATTAGTTTCATTATTTATCACAGAGCTCCTTTGTTTCCACAGGAAACTTTCATCAACTGCTGTAGTAATGAGAGGGCTTTTATTTTCAATTATATAAGAGTACTTAGATGCCTAGCTCTCCACCTACTTAAGAAAAAAGAGAGAGAAGGAACAAAGTTCTACAACATAAATTAAATTTAAATGAAATATTTAAATGAGAGGCATGAGCTAATTAGATTTTCATAAGTTGTATAATAGCTTTTGCCACAGAAGTTTTATTGAGATTCAAAAATGATTCATTATAACATGTAAGAGGCTTATATTGCTATTTTATAATTATTATGTTATAGTAATTATAATAATATACCATGAGTAACACATTTTTTATTTTAAAACATTGCATGATAGCTGGGGTTCATAGTAAGTATTATGGGCAGTCTTATCCTCAGTAGTGAATCCAAACACAGGATTTATTTCAAGGAATAGAAAACCTTATGGTCTTTATATTAAGGGAGAAGGTGACAAAAGAGGGTAAGAATAGTATCGAAGTAAAACTCTGACTTAAAATGTTTAAAAAGCATTTATTTTGATATTTAGAACAAGAGTGAATATCTTCATCCATCATTTTAGCACAAATTAAAGTGAATATATCATATTTATATATGAGATTGAGACTCATTGGGACCTTGCAACAGATTTTTTTTTTTCCTCTGCTCAGGAATAGACTTTAAAGTGGGGTCTGTGCTGAGAAAGGGGAGGAAGTTGGAGTTTGGGGTGGAAGATGGGAAGAGCTGGGATCCGTGCTAAGTACAGAAGATGTAGTATGGGGTGGCAGCCAAGAAGAGTGGGGGCTAACCCTGGGGTTTGTGCTGAGAGAAATTTAGGAGCTGGAGTTCGGGATGGAAGCTGGGAAGAGCTGAGGCTGACGTTGGAAATTAAACACAAATATAAGACCATTGTGCTTCCCTGCGCCCAGGAAGGGTGACCCATTCCCAAGAGGAGTTAGTGGAAAGGGTCCCTCCCCGCTCTCATTTTGGTGTATTCATGAAGTCACCTGGGGTTTAAATGGATTGATGCAATAGTTCGTGTGGAAAGAGGGTGAAATCCAAAAGGGAAATATTTCTCAAAAAATACTAATAAAAGAAGTTCAAAAGATACTTTCACTACATTTTCCTCGTAAGAATCCATTAAAGATGAGTAGTTGCTGTAAAGTTTGCACTGGGATGACACTGGCATATAATGGGAACGTGTCTTATCAGAACACAGACACTGTCCTGGCCGTTATAAATACATGTTCTAGATTAAATAATGAAGTATTCTGAGAAAAAATAATGAAAACCCATTATGTCCTCTTACATGCTGACCCCGCTGGATAAAAGAATGAAATTCAGATATCTACTTTTAAATTTCTCACTATTCTCTATCTTGGGTGAGACATTTTGCATTTTGAGCCTTACTTTTATTATGAAAGTTAATGTGTGAGCTTTTCCCTTGCTTCAGAGGTTTGCCACAGAGGAGTAATCTCACCCAGCCTTAGCAAAACGTGTCCTCCTTTCTTTACAGAATCTGGATATTGGGGTGAGCAGCATATGTAGTTTTGTAAAGAAACTATGTTAGGTGCTAATACTAGATGGTAGACCAAGCCCCAAAACAAGCAGTGTGAATTCTGAAATTCTGAGACTAAGTAGGTATTCCTCCTTTAAGGTTTCTCCTCAGGTGCTTATGTCACCGTAATAAAAATTATTTAAACAGTTGGCAGTCACATTCTGTGTTTTCTGTGATCTTGGGAAGGCTGTAAACAAAGTAAGGCAAACAGAAGGCAACCTCAGACCAAACCAAACAAAGCAACAGATGATGTAAGAAGAGTAAGTGAAATTGTTGCAATAGTGGAGAAGAGAAGTCACCAATAAAGCTGTTGAATTTTCCAAGTTGGTAAATTGTAAAATATCTGTATGTTCTTTATGCTACTGAAGACAGGTTGGGAAATAAAGGAAAATTAGGAAAGTCAACAGAGGAAGCAGAGACTAATTCTCTCCCTCCATATGACCCTACTTTTGAAACTCTTGTCTATTTAAATCTGTTTCCATAATAAACTCAATTGCAATTAATAATGTTATTTGCAAAAGAACAAGTTATGTAGCAAACCCCTAATAGTGAAAATGATGCAGAGAAATGTTTCTCACTGTACTTTTTGCAAAAGACCATATGTCAATTAGTGCTACTATCACTTTGGATCAGGGAAGATTCTTTTTGTAGATGAGGAGACTCAAGGCTCATCAAAATGCTGAGAAGTGCAGGTAAGTGTTCAGCACCAAATGAGACAAGTCTATCACATACTCCAAGACCCAAGAAATATTGAAAGTAATGTGATGGAAAGACTGTAAGATCTGGAACAGGGAGGAGTGCTTGGGGCCGCTGCCTTCTGCACCCAAGACGGCCTTTTGTTGCAGTCAGGCTCACACCGCTGCAGACATCACCCAACCAAGAGCAACTTTTGGACAAAAAGGGTTTACTTTGGCTCACAGGCTCAAGAGGAAGCTCCATGATGGCAGGTGAAAATAATGGCATGAGCAGAGGATGGACATAGCATATGTCCAATAAAGTGGACAATAGCAACAAGAGAGTGTTCCAAAAAGCACTGGCAAAGGTAGTCTGGATTTGACACCCATAAGCCCACCCCCACCAGTACACTCCCTCCAGGAGCAGCTAATTCCCAAATTTCCATCAGCTGGGAACCTAGCATTCAGAATACCTAAGTTTATGGGGAGGGAAACAAATCAAATGACCACATTAAGCTCCTGGCCCCAATAAACTGATAACCATATATGATATAAAATACAATGCATACATCCAACTTTAAAAAGTCCCCATAGTTTGTAATCAATCCCAATGATGTTCAAACATTTCCATAGTCTGAGATCTTTTAACTGAGCCATAATACTAAACAATAAATAAATAAAAATCCCCCCAAAACCCATAATGGCACAGAATAAACACACTGCAAAAGATGGCATTGGGCATAACAAAGAAATATTCAACCAACACAAGATTTGAAACAACCAGTACAAACATCACACTTTGTAACTCCAAGTCCAACAACTCTAGCCAGTGACAAGTTTACAAGTCAGATAATTCTAACCAGCAACAAGTCTCTGGAGTTCCAATTCCATCCCTTCAGCTAGGATACTTACAGTCCTAGAAAACTTCACTGGGGCCTAGCAGCTTTCCTCAGCAGCTGTCTCATGGTCCGGGCAAATCCACTGGGTCTCCACTGCAACCAGTGGTTCATCTTCACAGCTCCATTGGGTCTCCACTGCAACCAATGGTTCATCTTCACAGCTCCACTGGGTCTCCACTGCAACCAGTGGTTCATCTTCACAGCTCCACTGGGTCTCCATGCAGCATCCAGCAAACCTGTGTCACACTGCCCACGGCCACTTCCAAAACACAAGACCATGTTGTGAATTCAATGTCCTCTCTTTCATGCATTTCTTATAATCCACAATACCAGGGGAGTGCCAATTTGTAAATCCAGGGGTAAACAAAGCAAACTTTGAAGAACAGGACATTCCTTGAGCATTCAGGACCCCTTCAAAAGAGTCTATATTCTTCCTTTTGCCTCAATGCAGGTCAGCTGGCCCAATCTCAAAGGTTGTAATCTCTCATACAATTGCAGCTGAATAGGCAGAAATTTGTCCCAAAAATTTCATTTTTTCTGTGTATCCCTGTGCTCACACCAGTCAATTTTTACACAATGCAATCCTGCAAAGTTCTCAGGACACAGACATAACAGTAAGCCTCTCACATAAACTGCTCTTAGAACAGTCCAAGAAAAGCTATTTCTCACCCTAATAATCCAAATTTCACTGTCCTTAAGTTTTACTGCATTTAGGTCTTTCAACTCTGACCAGAATAGCTCATTAAGCTGTGCTTACAGCACTGCAAGGCGTCTTAGGCCAAGGTTTCAAATCCTCCCACATTCCTCTTGAAAGTCCGCTCCAAAAGACCGACACCACGCAGTCAGGTGTCCAGCAGCACTTGCACCGACTTGCAGTGCCAACATTACTGTTGCAATCAGGTTCACATTGCTGGCAGAAGTCACCTGACAAAGAGCAGCTTTGGGGCAAAAAGGGTTTATTTTGATTTACAGGATTGAGGGGTAGCTCCAAGATGTCAGGGGAGAATGATGGCATGAGCAGAGAAAGAACATCACCCCCTGGCCAACATAAGGTAACCAATAGCAAAATGAGAGTATGCCAAACACTGGCAAGGGTACATTGGGTATAACACCCATAACCTCTCCTCCAACAATACTCTCCTCCAGAAGGCATTAATCTTAAAATCTCCATCAGCTGGTAACCAAGCATCCAGAACACCTGGATTTATGGAGGACACCTGAATCAAACCAGCAGGCCTTGCGTTCATGACTTCACAGTGCCTATCGCTACTGTGCAATATTGGGCCTACCAATATGCCATCATGGATGACTCAGGAGGACAAAGAAGAAAACGTCAAAATAGAAGAGGAATAGATGAAAAGAACAGGTGAAAAGTAATGGGAGAGGATTATAATCAACATACATTATGTACATGTTTGAAAACTGCCAATAAAACGTCTTTAAATGGGGATGTATCAGGCTGGCAAGATGGCTCAGCAGTCAAGGCACTTACCTGCAAAGCCTAACAACCCAGGCTTGATTCCTCAGTACCCATGTGAAGGTAGATGCAGAAAGTAGCACATGAACCTGGAGCTTGTTTGCAGCAACTAGAAGACTTCCAATTCCCTCCCTTCCCCTTTCTCTCCCCCCCCCCGCTTATAAATACATAAATAATAATAAATAAATGGCATATATCTGTTTTGTTAATGGGTACATTTGCCATGGTCTCATTATCACAGCAGATACACACACACACACACACACACACACATAATTAGTTTTGTGCTCAGCGAACATAGTCAATTTGGTACAATTATTAGGCTTATCCACGTCCTACCGCCTCCCCCTGGCCCCTCCTTCTTGAGGTATGTGGGTCATGCATTCTGGAGTTATCCCACAGTTATGGGTAGGATAAACGTCTCTGCGTATCATTACCCAACATGTAGCTCTGACATTCTTTCCACCCTCTCTTCCACAAAATTTCCCTGAGCTATGTTGGGTTCATTTTTGGTCTGCTTCAGTGATGTGTTGAGGGCCTCTGGGTCTCTGGAAATCTGATTTAGTAGGAGTTGATTTTTCTCTTTGTTGATCTCCTTCACCCTTGTGCTGGTATCTGGTTCACCAAGAAAACAGCACCCTTGCTTGTTTTGCCAATTGTTCTTAGTTTCAGTCAGGGACCTTTTGAGGTATGATGGGGTGGCTCTCTCCTTAGTATCTACATCTATCTGAAAAAGAGAAGCAGATTCTCCAGTGGAGAGTTGTTAGCACATGACAAATGAGATAGCCCTTATATTTTTATAGAAAATTTAATAGATGTAGGCCCTCTTGTAGCCCACAATTGGTGGTAGCTTGATAACGGAGAATGGGCTTATGTTTGGATATGGTTCTGACTTGTTTCCAGTTCCAGCTATGGGTCCCATACCACTGAGGGGATCAGTTAGCCAAATCAAGAGCAGCTGGTTTTCCACCATGGCTGTGCACCACTATTGCACTTGTGTGGGCATCACAACAGGTTATTTGCTGCTAAGTAGGTTAGACCATGAGTTTCTTGGACAGATATTGTTCATTTTCCCCCAGTCACCAATGTAGCACCTTCCGGTAGTAGAAACGTTGACTGTCTGGGCACTAACTCTCTTCCAGCTTCTGGCCATGCCATTCCATTTTACATGTCAACCGCATATGGTGTCTTCAGCAGTAGGGTCTTACCACTAACCTGTGGTGAGTCATCAAGTACTCTGACAGAAATCTGTCTTTCTTTTAGGAAACCTTGTAGGTCTCTCTGATCAAGAGCTCATTGTGGATGATAGCCACATCCTGGTACTGGGAGTTACAAGTCAGTGCCCACTAAGAAAAGGAAGAAAAAGATAACTAATATAAAAGAGTTAGAGAGAGAGAGAAGCTGTAGAAGATTAAGGTCAGTCTTCATCATATCCTCTCCAGTATCTTGTGGCTCAGCTGTTCCCTCTAAGGGCCTGTGAAGGTTCAGCCATTTGGTCTGCCTTTTAAGATGTAGAATTTTATGGTAGCATTGCCATTTGAGTCTAGATTTGTGTTTACCACCCCCTACTTTGCCCTTCCCTCCTTCCTCACCCATCCTGTTGTCTAGTCCTTGAGATGCTTACTGTGTATGTAAGGCATCTTGGGTAGATTCAGGTTAGGTGCTGTAGATGAGTGAGACTTTGTGGCAATTTTCTTTCTGTGATTGGGTAAGTTCACTGAGAACGATCTGTTCCATGTTCAACCATTTTTCCTCAAATTTCATTGTGTCATTTTTTCTTACTGCTGTATCGAATTCCATTATATAGATATACCACATCTTAGTAATCCATTCTTCTAGTGATGGGCACCTGGGTTAATTCCAGCTCTTAACTATTATGAATTGAGCCACTACAAACATGGCTGAGCAAATTTCTCTGGCCTGTGGTTTAATGGTTTTAGGGTAGATGCCCAGTAAGGGAATAACTGGTTCTGTTGCTATCTCTATAGTCAGGAATCTCCATATTGCTTTCCAAAGTGTTTGTGCCATCTTATATTACCACCAACATTGGATGTGTGTTCCTAATTCTCCACATCCTCTCCAACATTTATTTTCATTTGATTTTTTGATGTTTGCTATCCTTATTGGGGTAAGGTGGAATCTCATATTTGTTTTAATTTGTATTTCTCTGATGATTAGGGATTGATTTTCTTGAGTGTGTTTGCCATTTGTATTTCTTCCTGTGTGGACTGCCTGTTCAGCTCTTTGCCCCATTTTGTGAGTAGGTTGTTTGACTTTTTATTGTTTAGGTTTTTGAGTTCTTTGTAGATTCTAGAGATTAGGCCTCTGTTAGTTGGATAACACAAAGTAGAGGGAACTTAAAACTTCAGGATTAGATTTGACATCAGACCCTCTCTCATTTCCCACTTCATAATTAACATCATATCATATGTATACATGGCTTATTATTCAGTCTACTGTGGATTTCCTAACTGAAATTAGCAAACTGTATTTCTCAGTGTCATTTTCTCTAGATTTAGCTTGTGGCTTTTTTGAGGTGCAAATAATTGAATGCATAAATTCAGAGAGTGGATGAAGAATATTTTCACACAACACCCACCATGGCTCAAGGAATTTAGTTGAAGAGGGGAAGAAAGATTATAAGAGCCACAGGTTGGGACATCATGCCCAGAGGCATTGCCTCCTCCCAACAACTGACTTCTGTTCCCACAATGCATAACCCACAACTCCAAGGGGAACACCTACAACCCCACTGAGGAGGACCCCCAGCAGAATTGGGGTGGGGACAAGGGAAAGGATGGTACCAATGCATAATGTATCCATACTAAATATGTTCATAATAAATTTTTTAAAAGAATATTTTCATACAGAGGCCATAAGCATCTTCTTATCTGCACAGTCTTAC
This sequence comes from Jaculus jaculus, assembly GCF_020740685.1. Classification (NCBI taxonomy): domain Eukaryota; kingdom Metazoa; phylum Chordata; class Mammalia; order Rodentia; family Dipodidae; genus Jaculus; species Jaculus jaculus. Next base: position 186,208,078 of record NC_059104.1, read on the forward strand.
CATTACCCATGAAGGCTTGGGCCATCTTCTTAAATTCTTACCCCCTTTTCCTTACAGTGGCAACTTATTTTCCTATTTATTTCTGTAATTACTATGTGAGATTTGAACGACATGTTTCCATGTTTGGATTTAGACATGTGTCACTGTACCATGAGCAAAGAAATTCTGCTACTTGGTTAATTCTGTTTCTCTTGTGATATCCATAGATTTCTGTAAATGCATTAAATTTGCTTATTATTTTCATCTAGGGAATCTACCTGAGAGATAAGCTTAGACACCTACTCAGCATCTATTGAAGCAAAGCACTCAGAATTCATTTTCATATAAATCCTATAGTGACTTTCTTATGGGCCTAAAGCTTTTGTAGACAGAAAGACACAAACTGAGGAGAAAAATGTAATCAATACTAGACATTAACATAAAACCCTACTCTGTAAACCCGTGATTCTATACATATACTACACAAACAAGTGTGTTAGCTTCAAGTATTAAGATAAATATGGATAGAAGAGAAGTTACATTTGCAGTGCTATAATGAATAATTTAAAAGTAATAAAATAAAGTACAAAGCATAAAAATATTCATGAATGCTGTTTAAAGTAAAATAATGTGTTAAGAAGATGTCATTTCTCCATAGAAGAGATGGGTGCTCTGAGCAATGCTACCTTTCTTACTTTAGGAAAGCATTCTTTAATTTGTCTGGATGACAGGAACTGTTGATGAACTCTGATTTTCTGTTTTAGATTTATTCTATGTGAGGAGAAAGTATCACTGATGCCTAATTAAATGAGACAGCCTAATAATTTTCACAGTAAAGGAACTATTTTATACAGATTTGAGTTTAGAAAAATGAATTGAGAACAAATGAAATAATATTGATGTACACCCTCCCAAAAAACCTACTTACATATTAGTCACTCGTTGTTACTCTATGTAAATGAAAAATAAAACAAGATATAAGTCTATGCAAAGAATATCTCAGATAGATAGGTCTACATGTTATTAAAATTTAAATAAACTTTCACAATGCATACAATCAATGCAGAAGAACACTCAACTCAGAAAATGGAATGCAGCATAACAAAGAAAATGAAGACTGAGGCCTCAGAGCAGATGTTCTCACAGGAACCTGAATGTCTAGGTCATTGGTGGCCTACGACCTCAGAGCAGGAGATGTTCTCACAGGAACCTGGATGTCTAGGTCATTGGCGGCCTACGACCTCAGAGCAGGAGATGTTCTCACAGGAACCTGGATGTCTAGGTCATTGGTGGCCTACAACCTCAGAGCAGGAGATGTTCTCACAGGAACCTGGATGTCTAGGTCATTGGTGGCCTACGACCTCAGAGCAGGAGATGTTCTCACAGGAACCTGGATGTCTAGGTCATTGGTGGCCTATGACCTCAGAGCAGGAGATGTTCTCACAGGAACCTGGATGTCTAGGTCACTGGTGGCCTGGGACTGACACATCTGCAGTCACTCTGTGCCTCTCTTCACTGGAAGGCAGGATTTAATGGTATTTTCCTCCAGAGATTAAGCCCATTAAGGTTGCAACCCCATTTGAATATTCAGTTCAAGACAGTTCATTTCTAAAACGTACAGTGCATCACCTGTCTGTTTGCTGGCTAGCATGCAATGGTGACAGCAGTGATTCTGATGGCACTGTCTTAATTATTTGGTTGGTCATTCTCACTTGTGTCCTGATTTATTTTTATTTCCTGTACATTAATGTGCCGTGTTGAAAACTGAATGCATGGGCAGCCAGATGAACTCTTTCCATTGTGGCAGCTCAGAACTCAACTGTTCCTCTCCTGCCTGGGGAGATCTTCTCTTACTTATATGCAGGTTTGAACTTTGCAGAAGACCCTAGGGTTTCTGCCTAATATCAAATTCACATTCTACCCATTTCATTAACACTGAGCATAAATTCCTCTTTACTTAGATTAGTTGGAACATGGTTCTCTGTTTGGATGCCTCTCCTAGTACTGCATTCTGCAAGCCTCAGGCCAAATGCTGAGGCGGTCTTCCAAGTTCCTGCTTATCTCAGTTCCCCTTCTTCATGGATCACAGCACGATGCTGCATGTTGTCCAAACTCTGAAAGCAAATTTATTTTCTATCTTTAGTGTAGTAGTTTCTTACAGCAGGAAGATCATTCCATGACTAACTAGTTACTCCCATATACTGGTGCAGAATCCCTGTGATGGTTTTATGTATTTCTTTTTATGTTCATGAGTTAGAAATTTGCCTTTGAAAAATATTTGAAAATATTATTCCAGCTGTCTTTCTTCTGAGAAACTAATATTTATACAAAGAAAGGAGGCACAAAATATATGTAAATTCTAGGGTATGGGTTATAAATATTTGAATGTTAACATAATTAAATTTCAGATTTAGTTCTCCCTTGTTTACTTAACCTTTCAATTACTTCATTTCAATTCAGACATCTTTTATTCAAAATTAGTTTAGTTAATAAATCTGTGGCTAGTTTTAAATTCGTAGTTGGTGAAACATTACATTTTGATAAGCCAGAAGTAACCCCAACTGTTTACCTATTAAATTTTACTTTAAAAATAATCTTTACTTTTCAGTTCTTGAATAACATCATGATCCTTAGGTCAAAATATGATTTAGCAATGTAATAACTGATGTGAGTTTTCTGTTCCTACATCATTGAAGCAAAGATTCTGAGGTATTAGGGGGAAATCTTCCACCTCTGACATCACTGGTTCACATCTGCTATAGTAAAAATAGCCTCTTTGTGAAACAAGTTACAAGGCATCGTCATGATCAGGAAAGGAAAGAGAACAAGTTTAGAAAAATATGACTGTTTGTGGAGAAGAGAGATAGGCACTTGGGATGGAGAATCAAGGGAATAAAGATCTTTGTACAAACTCAAGATGACCTGAGCAGAGAAAAGCATTATATGGAATAAGGAAGGTCATTGAAATAATCTCAACAGCCCATATCAGTTTATGGTTTTACTTCATAGAGAAATGATAAAGATTTAAGGCTTTACTCTGAAACTGACTACATAATTCTCTAGCTCTTTTCCAGCCAAATTTCATCATTACTAGCCACCTATTTGGGATAGAACTATTGTAGAAACATTGACCAGACCAGAGCTGTCTGATCAAACAAACTTGGAGGCTGCACTTTGCTAGGACATTGGGATTTCAAGGTGCCTTTATCAATGCAGCATAACCTGGCCTAATAGTTTAATGTTAAATGCCTGATTGACAGTGATTAGTTCATTGTGGTGGAATATCAAGAAGTCATTGAATTTAGTTAGGGAAGGTTTGGGAAATGAGGGGCAGAAACAATTCAAATAAATGAGTGTTTAGAAAAGAGTTTCACCTTGTACAGATGAGCAGATAGATTCATTCAGTGAGAGAGGCATGTGAACATGCACATTGCTGATCAAACTCTAATTAGCTGAGCTGTTCCATCTGTCAGTTCATGAGAAGAAGCAAGAATTGTCTAGCAGGGCTATGTATTTCTAGATTTTATCTCAGAACCCACTTGATACTTGCTTCGCAGATCTCCAAGGTTAACGAACAGCTAGCATTGAACTGTAGCATATCTCATGGAGTAAGTACAAAACTTCATTCTCTGGGAGAAATGTAGTAGCTAAGTGGTCTGTAGCTATATCTTCTTACTTAAACATTTCCCCCAGGGAGAAAGAGGAAGATTCAAAAGAGTTAGGAAGCTAAGGAATCCTAGAAGGCTCCAGAAGTTGTACGATTCACAAGGTTGCTAGAAAGAAGAGTGTGCAGTGGGTCAGTCTGCAAGCTGAACGTAGAGCTCCAGAGACCCACCTTTCCTGAATCAGCACTCAGGTTGAGGTGGAATTTTCATGGATGGAGCTGCTTTTGAATCACCCACACTCGTCTAAGTAACCTCATTAAACTCATTGGCTCACTAGGCTACATGTGGGTGTAATCACTTTGTCTATCACTGGTGTCCTGTCTGGGGTGAACAGTTGTTTACTCTCATGTGCCAGGAAAAGTCACACTGTGCCACGGTTTCTGCAAGAAGCAGCTATGCACTGCTTCCCATGTCTCCTTGGAGATGCGAGGTGAGGTCAGAGTGCCGATGGACACAGATGTCCCAGAAAATGGAACCTGTACTCCCTACTCTGCTCTTGCCCCACATAGACATGAAGCAGCCTCAGGTAGGAGATGCAAACCAAAGGACACAGCCAGAGGAGTATCAATGAACAAAAAGGAAATTGATGCAAAAACCCACACACAGCAGCTAGCAACTTTGTGAGTAAACAAACTTTGGCTTTGGAGGAAGATGAATTCCTTGGACACTACAGAAATGAGGTTGAGCAGCATCCCTCTCACCCACGGCAAAGCTACCCAGAGCTCAGTTCAGGCACTCTGCGAACTAGCTACTGTCTAGTGTGAGGTGGACATTGAGGACCCTTTACTGAAACCTTACTAGGAAACTAAAGCCAGAACGGCCACACAACCCGGCTATACGATTTCTGGGCACACTCCCAAATGTCTCCACAGCCTCCTACAGAGACACTGCTCATCAGTGCTCACTGCTGCTCTACACACAGTGGAATGGGAATAGAGCCAGCTTAGATGTCTATCAACAGATTAGTGGAAAATAAATACGTAGTTCATATACACAATGGAATTTACTCAGCGGTAAAGAAAAGTGGTCATGACATTTTCAGGAAAATATATGGAAATGGAAAATATGATATTGAATAAAATAACCCAAGCAAGGTCCCGAAAGACTTTATGAAATCTCAGCAGGTCCTTTTAAAGCACAAGACCTAAAGCTTCTTGGGAAAAAAATCTTGGCCAGAGCCTTAAGCCACTGGGAAAAAAAAATATGATCATATTAAATGATATAAAAAAGTACTTGATAAAGCTTAACATCTGTTTAAAATAAAATCTCTCAGGTCAGTAATAGCACCTTCCTCAAATGGATAACTTGATTTATCAAAGTCTACAGGCAACCTTATGTTTCATAAAGAGAAACTGCATGTGTCCCCTTAAGATGAGAGATAGGACTGTCCTTTTCTATGACTCAGTGTCATTCAGGTTACGGCCTAAATTTGAACCCTAGTGAAATAATATAAGAAAACAATATCTACATATTGAAAAAGAAACACAATAATCTTATGTTCAAATAACATTATTGTTTATTACACAAGGACCGCCATAAAAATCCCTTTGGAATTGAAACATTAATACACCAAGGCTGAGTTATGCAAGGTCAATCTACAAAGGCCAGTTATTTTCCTCTGGTAGTATATCAAGCAGGCTCTCCTGGGAACAGCACACAAACACACACACATATATGGAGACATTAGAAGACATCATGAGGACACTCGGAGGGCGTCATGGTAACAAATAAAAAGGACATTGAAAAAACTAAGACTCTGGCTGGAAATTTGGCTCTGTGGTTAAGTGTACTTCCTGCACATGAGGACCTAAGAAAGTCTGAGACTGCCTGAGTTTATATCTCCAGATCCCATTAAAATAGCTGGTCATGGCTACACACATATGTAACTCCAGACCTACAGGGGATCAGAAACCCCAGAACCTTCAGAGACCTGGAAATTCTGAAATTATAAAAAATTGGCTAAAGCAAGAGCATGAATAGGACATCAGAAGTCCACTCTATCCTCTGCAGGCAGGAGACCCCACACACCAGCCTAGTGCAAGGGCATCACCAAGGCACATACATGTGTATACTCCATGCGGTAGTTTGAGTCAGGTGTCCCCCATAAACTAGGTGTTCTGAATGCTAGGTTCCCAGCTGATGGAGATTTGGGAATTAATGCCTGCTGGAGGCAGTGTATTGTTGGGGGTGGGCTTATGGGTGTTATAGCCAGTGTCCCCTTGCCAGTGTTTGGCACACTTTTCTGTTCCTGTTGTCCACCTGATGTTGGCCAGGAGATGAAGTCCACCCTCTGCTCGTGCCATTGTTTCCCCCTACCATCATGGAGCTTCCCCTCAAGTCTATAAGCCAAAATAAACCTTTTTTTTTTTTTTTTCCTCACAGGCAGCTCTTAGTCTGGTGATTTCTGGTAGCAATGGCAACCTGACTGCAACACACCACAAACAACCACAAAGCAAAAAAAAAAAGTTATAATAAAATTTTTATTAAATGTTTTAAATAACTAAAAGTAGTGAATGAAATATGGATTGTATTTAATAGGCTAAGTCAGTATGGATTGCCTATGCCTAACAAGCGTACCCTAAAAGCAAGCTGCTATAAACAGGGAACATCGCCAGTAGGAAGTAAGTGGGAACCCTCAATACTATCTTTGTAATGGTTTTCTAAAACTAAAATTATGCTAGAAATAAGAGTTCAGTTGAGAAAGGGAGTTTTTTGATCTGTGCTTCTAAATAAACAGTGATGACTTCATTTTGGGGGTTACTGTGTTGGCTTTACCAAGGAAGAAATTCACATCCTGATTATGTCCTATATAAAGCAGCTATGGCAGCTACTGGCCAATTTGCTGTTCAAAACATCCCACTTAATTTTTCATTACATATTATTGATTGTCAACTTGACAGCATATTGTTTTATGGTAAGCTAAAAATAACCACAGGACAATGATTGCCAGGAGTTTAATATGTACAGTGATTGGCTGTTTCAACTAATAATTTTCAGATTATGTCTCTTGGCAAATATGTATTATTTTTCATTGACTAGAAGCAAGGGAAATGTCTGATGTTTTTATGAAAGGTAATAAATAATCTGGCAAGCCTTTGTGAGTAAACTGGGTCAAATGTCGAGTCAATATCAAAGCAGACTTAAAGAAAATTCCATATTCAACTCTATTCCCAACATAAATGTTTTAATGTATTTATTGTGTATCTACCTACAATTGATCATCTATAAAAAACAATATTACATTTTGAAAAACATTTTTAAAAGAATTGATGATAATAAGCTATTTAATGTTAAAGGCCATGAATCCAATTTTTAAAACTTGACTTGAGGCATAATTCTTCCCTAATGCTTTCTAGTCTAGCTTGTTATGTAACCAGGTTGTATCCTAAATATTAAGATGCAAATTTTGAAAAGAAAACCTAAAACAACAATTTTTATTAAAACTTAGGTAGGACATAAATAAAGTGCCTTTGAATGCTTGCTTTGTTCCTAGTGAACATTTGTGTAGGTTAGACTAAGAATGGACAAGCAAATTAAATCCTTTCCATTTCTGCCTCCAGTATCCAGAAGTGCTCCGTGCTCCTTGAGCAAACACTGCAATAGATAAGGCATGCAAGTTGAATTGCTCTTGGCTGCTTGTTGTACTCTGCCCCACAGAAGAGGAAATCTCAGTGTGTAATTGGGTGAAGCCATGGACACATGGCCACGATTCTCCATTCCTCACTTCACCAGATAGGTTCCACAGCAAGGCCTTCCAAGAAGCAAATTAGAAGCATTTTATCCACATAATTCATGCTAGCCAGACTGACTTCCATCCCTCAAGGGGAAAACACGGCTTAGGAAAAGCAAACATATTCAGCAACCTTTTCCACTGAACTTTGAGCACTGATTGGTGCACATAGATTTGGTAACTGCACACATAAGTCGATGTTTTCCTCCAGTCAACGTATGCTTGTGCATCCAGTATGCTGGCTGATGTGGAGAGAGACAGCAGGAAAACCCTAACATCTGTCTTCCAAAGATGAACCTTTAATACTGAATACACAGCCCATAAGCTTCCACTACATAATTTCTCTGCCATGACAGTGTCTCATGTTTAAAGTATTATGAAACAATTATCATAATTATTCATGAATACTTACTATGTTCTCACCTCTCATGTTCTCTTAACTAAAATTGAAATATGAAACAAGATTTCTGCCTTTGGAGGACATGTATTTACAAAAATTTCCTAAAAAGTAAGCAAAAACTGAATGCTTCAAAACATATTTGCGGGCTGGAGAGATGGCTTAGCGGTTAAGCGCTTGCCTGTGAAGCCTAAGGACCCCGGTTCAAGGCTCGGTTCCCCAGGTCCCACGTTAGCCAGATGCACAAGTGGGCGCACGCGTCTGGAGTTCGTTTGCAGTGGCTGGAAGCCCTGGCGTGCCCATTCTCTCTCTCTCCCTCTATCTGTCTTTCTCTCTGTGTCTGTCACTCTCAAACAAATAAATTAAAAAAAAAAACATATTTGCTTGCAAATTTCCTTGGAAACAAAAGTCAGCAAGTTTTGAGTTATAATGTGAGTTTAAGTAATATGGTAGAAATGAGCTAATTAACCTTTCTGAGTATGCTCATTTCTCTTTGATACGAAGTAAATTAAAACCACCTACCTTACTGGACTCTATCATAAAATATATATCAATATCCATATTCAGGAGACAATTAGATGGATTCACCCAGTCACATGGCCTCAGATGGCACAAAACATATTTATCAACAGGCAACTGTATTACAAGTATCATATTTACCAAGCAAGAAGTATTTTTATTATTGCAAGAAGAGTAATTTGGTGTCTTTTTAATGCTCTGAAAACTATGCATGTATGTGGTGTGCATGTGTTTGTTGAGAGATGTGTGGGAACACGTGTGTAGGTGCATGTGCACATATGAGTATATGCTTGTGGAGGCCAGAGAACAATATTGGATAGACAAGGTTTATCTAGGATGCTAATGAAATACAATATTTGTCACAGCATCAGATTTTATATTATAACTGTCTTTTGGAAACTATGGCTTGTTTAGAATGCCTACAATTAAATAAAATTTACATTAAAATATAAGAGAGTATTTTGGGGAGAGATATATGTTTTTGGTGTTCCAAGGACACCTTTTATTTTTCAGAGAACAGATAAAGACAGCAGAGTTTGTTCCTCTGTCTGGGAGTACAATAAGACATGCTCTGAGATGGAATGAAGAAGAAAGGAATTGATCAGAATAGTGGACTAGGGCACAGAGAGAGATCTGGAGTGTAAACTGATGAGAATATGACCTGTGGGCAGTATGTTCATACAATAAAAATTTTTAGTGTATATTTATTCTTAAAATTTGAAAAGCAAAGTAACAGACTAGAAAGAAACAGAAGCAACTGTTAAATATCAAATTATCAGACTGCATCCAGTAACTTTGTACAGTTAAAAATCAATAACTAATTTTAAAAAAGTCTTCCCTTCCCCTAATGATTTACCCTTGTCCTTGACAATTAGCAGGAAGAGACCAGGAGATATTTTGGTCCAGATCTGTCCTTTGGGCAGAGGACATGTTCAGGCTTTGCCCAGTTGTGGAAAATGAGGACTGGATCCTCTTTCCTCAGTTGTCCCAGAGTTTGAACCGCCAAACCACTGGCTCTCCTGTTCTCCTGGCTACGGTGGATTTGTCCTGAGTGCTGTGGTGGCACTTGATGTGTAGCCACCTCAGGCCTCTTTTTCTCTCTACTCTCACTGTCCTCCACAGATCTCGCTGACTGCACCCTACTGGGCACAATCATGGATATGATAGTCCTTTTCATATTACAGTGCCTCATTCCTATTTCTAAACATATTTGGAAATATTGCTCAGTGGTTAGGGAGCTTGCCTACAAAGCCTAACAACCAGAGTTCAATTCCCCAGTATCCATGTAAAGCCAGATGCACAAAGTGGCATATGGATCTGGAGTTTGCAGTGCCTAGAGGTCACAGCAAGCCCATCCACCTCCACCCTTCTCTCTGCTCGCAAATAAGTAAATATATTTTTTAAATGATATAAAACTGAGACATACCAAGCAGGCATGATTTCCTCTGATTAGGGAAATGGTTAACAACACTTTTCAGGCCTTAGTCCCCCTGGGTAGCCTGTGTTTTAGTTTGTATCATTTAGTTAATTATCATGGTAACACATTTACACATGCAGTTGTGACTTCCAGGGATAAGCCTGTGTTTTAAAACTCCTGGTTGTTGTGTTCAGAAAAACTATGAGTGCATACAAAATAGATTGAAAACTAGCACATTAATAATTTGTTTTCATTTAAAAATTTGTTTCATTTAAATTATCATATAATTTACTGAAAATAACTATTTCACTATTATTAAGTTAAATTCTCTCTCATAGATATTCACCTGTTACATTTCTCAATTTCCCTGTCAAAGGGTTGTGGTAAAGTGAATAAGTTCTAGTGAGAACTAAGAAGAGAGATGCAAAGGCAATATATAGATTTAACGCAATTCCAATTAAAATCCCTACAATGTTCTTCACAGACATAGAAAAAATGATCTCAAATTTCATATGGAAAGGCAGAAGGCCTCGCATATCCAAACATATCCTCAGCAAAAGAAATACCTATGGTGGCATCACCATACCCGATATAAAGTTATACTACAAAGCCATAGTAATAAAAACAGCATGGTACTGGCATAAAAACAGGAGTATAGACCAATGGAATAGACTTGAGGACCCGGATTTTGGGCCAAGCAACTATAGCTACTTGATATTCGACAAAGGCCCAAACAATATAGACTGGAAAAAAGATAGCATCTTCAACAAATGGTGCTGGACAAACTGGATAACCACATGCAGGAAACTAAAACTTGATCCACACATTTCACCATGCACAACACTCAAATCCAAATGGATCAAAGACCTCAACATAAGACCAGAAACTCGAAAACTACTGGAAGAAAAGTTAGGAAGTACTTTCCATGATATAGGAATGGAAAAAGACTTCCTGAATAAAACCCCAGTGGCTCAAGTTCTTAAACAGTCACTCAACCATTGGGATCATATGAAGCTGAAGAGTTTCTTTACAGATAAGCATATAATAAACAAAGCCAATAGAATACCCACAGAGTGGGAGAAAATATTTGCAGGTTATCCAACTGATAGAGGCCTTATCTCTAGAATTTACAAAGAACTCAAAAGTCTAAACAATAAGAAGACAAATACCCCACTCACAAAATGGGGCACAGAGTTAAACAGGCAATTCACAGAGGAAGAGATACAAATGGCAAACACACACCTAAGAAAATGTTCATCATCCCTAATCATCAGAGAAATGCAAATTAAAACAACTATGAGATTCCACCTTACCCCAATAAGGATAGCCAACATCAAAAGGTCAAATGAAAATAAATGCTGGCGAGGATGTGGAGAAGCAGGGACACTCATTCACTGTTGGTGGGAATGCAGGATGGTACAACCACTTTGGAAAGCAATATGGAGACTCCTGAAAAAGCTGACTATAGAAATACCAAAAGACCCAGTTATACCATTACTGGGCATGTACCCTAAAACCTTCAAACCAAAAGCCAGAGAGATTTGCTCAACCATGTTTGTAGCAGCTCAATTCGTAATAGCTAAAAGCTGGAATCAACCCAGATGTCCATCATTAGAAGAATGGATAACAAAGATGTGGTATATCTACACAATGGAATTCTATACAGCAGTAAGAAAAAACGACATAAAGAAATTTGAGGAAAAATGGTTGAACCTGGAACAGATCATTCTCAGCGAACTTACCCAATCACAGAAAAAAAATCGACACATAGTCTCACTCATCTGCAACACCTAACCTGAATTTGCCCAAGATGCCTTACATACCCAGCAAGTACCTCATGGACTAGACAATAAGATGGATGGGAGGGCGGGGAGGGAATCAAAGGGTGGAAAACAGTAATTCGGACCCAAACGGCAATGGTACCATAAAATTCTACTTCCTAAAAGACAGACCAAATGACTGAACCTTCACTAGTCCCTTACAGGAAACACCTGAACCACAAGACACTGGAGAGGGTAGGATCAAGACTGACCTAAATCTCCTACATCTTCCTTCCCTCCCTCTCCCCCTCTCCCCTCTATCTCTCTCCTCTCTAACTCTTGTATATTAGTTATCTTTTTCCTCAATTTCTTAGTGGACACTGACCTGTAACCCCCACTTCCAGCTTGGGCCTACAATCCACAATGAGCTTTTGATCAGAGAAACCTACAAGGTTTCCCAAAACAATGACAGACTTCTGTCAGAGTAATTGATGACCCACCAAAGGCCAGTGTTAAGACCCTATTGCTGAAGACTCCATACGCAGCTGACACGTAAAATGGAATGACATGGCTGGAAGCCAGGAGAGAGTCAGTCCCCAGACAGTCAGTGTGTCTAGTGCCAGAAGACACTACATAGGCGACTGGGGGAAGTGACCAAGATCTGTCCAAGCAACACATTGTTTAACCTAAGTAGCAACAATTAACCGGATGTGATACCCACACAAGTGCAATAGTGGTACACAGCCATGGTGAGGAATCAATTGCTCTTGATTTGGCTAACTGATCCACTCAGTGGTACTAGACCCTTAGCTGGAGCTGGGAAACAAGTCAGAACCATACCCAAACACAAGCCCACTCTACAATATCAAGCTACCATCAATCACGGGGTATAAGAGGGCCTACACCTATCAAACTGTCTATCAAAAAAGTAAGTGTTATCTCAATTTTCTGGGTGCTAACTTACTCTCCGTTGGAGAATCTGCTTCTCTTTTCCAGATAGATGCAGATCCTAAGAAGAGAGCTGCCCCAACATACCTCAGAAGGGGCCCAACTGAAACTAAGGACAACTGGCGAAATAAGCAAGGGTGATGTTTTCCTGTGAACTGGATACCAGCACAAAGGGGAAGGAGATCAATGCAGAGAAAAATCAACTCCTACCAAATCAGAGAGCTAGAGTCTCAGAGGCCCCCAACACCTCGGCACTGAAGCAGACCAAAAATGAACCCAACATGGCTCAGGGAAATCTTGCGGAAGAGAGGGCGGAAAGAATGTCAGAGTTACATGTTGGGTCATGATTTTCAGAGACATTTATCATACTAATAACTGGGGGCTAACTCCACAATGCACGACCCATTTTCAATAACAAGGAGGGTCTAATGGGAGGGGGTAGATCACAGATGAGCCTAAATAATGGTACCAAACTGCCTGTATTTACTGAAAAGAAAACTAATAAATTAAATTTAAAAAAAAAAAAAAAAAGAAGAGAGATGCAAGCCATATCTAGGAATTCCCATAAGTAACTCCCAATTGAAGAAGTTTAACACTCTTCCCTTTTGCCTCAGAGATGCAAATGTGCACTGTGATTGTAGAACTTATGTAAATATAATATAAAATAGGAGGATTCAAAGTACTCAAAACATTATCTACTTTATGTGGACATTTTAATATGCCTGTTAAAGAAATCATTATTAATTAGTTTAGTACATGGTCTTTATTATAAAATGAGGTCAAGAGATAAGCATGTTCCAAGCACTGAAGGGCATAGGATTATACATACCCCAAAGGTCAATATTTCAATGCAACTTATTAAACCAGTTATTTATCACCACTTGGCCCAAAGTATTTGGCGAAAAGAAAACAGCAAAAGAGAGAGGAATAGATGGTATGGGCTGACAAGAAAAGACAAACTTTCAAACTCTGGCACCATGGAAAAGGGAATTCCATTAATATTCTAGGCAAATATCAGGTACTAGGGGTTTAAATCACTATGATAGCATCATAACACCTTTTGGTTGATATCATTACAAATGAGACAGCTATTTTCAAACTGGTGATGCCAGTATTGATCTCACTCTTTTCAGAAATTCTGTGCAATAAAACTGATATATGGGTATGGTTTGTCTCAAAATAGTCAAAAGGTTAAGACTGAAAAAGTAAATGTTCAAATGTTTTATGAGTCTTTGAAGGATTAGCCTTTCATATACCATAGGATTTACCATACAGTAAATTCTTGGTGTGAGATGTACTTTGTCAAAATATATCTGTCTTGACTTTGTAGACCTTTATATCTCCATAACCTGAACATGTGCCCTTTGATGGCATTTCAAAGAATTTGGCGTTTAATTTGAAGTATATATACATTTTTCTGTTTTAAGGGCAGAGAGATGATAGTATTCAAAAAATGCCAACAAGCCAGTTAAAGTGAGAAGAGCTACAAAGTATAAGTGCGTGAGGATATATATGAATACATTTCATGAAAAAAATAAAAAATACTTACTAACAGCTGGCAAGGCTGAAGGCTTGAGTCACATGAACATGTCAGCATTGCAGTTCTGTGTAATTTATCTCCACAGCTAAGCTTCTCCTCACACTGTTTTGTGAGGCTGCATAGCATTTCTAGCTTCCTCTCATAAATTGTGAGTACTGGCTTATTTAGGCTTCTCATCAATATAAGAAAACCATTTTAAGACTGCATACAACTTATTAATTATTGCATGCGTGTGCTCAGTTTAAAGGCCATGCTAGAAACTTTAGGAACTCAGTTGACATTTACCATTGTCTAAAATCATCTGTCATTATTTAACATTTCTGAGCATTCAGCAAATGTTATTTTAATTTTTATTGTTTTGCATGTGTGCACACACATGCATGAGTGTAAACAAGTTCCAATAGCTTGTCATTATTTGCATTCAACTCACATGGAGGCTTGAAAACTGGTTCTGCAGGCTTTGCAAGCAAGTACTTTTAACTGCTAAGTCATCTTCTCCCCAGAATGTACAGATCTCAAGTTATTGGTCAAAGTAACTTCCAGTGGAACAGAGATCCAACTCATCCCATGGAATCATGTCACCCATAGATGGAAGAACACCTTAGCCATTCTTCCCACTGGGCAAACAGGCTGCTTTCAAAAAAATCATTTTTGAGCTCCTGCCTCAACTGCTATGTCATAGCATGTGTCTCTGTTTAGAGACCCAGCACTCCTTCAGGATGCTGTACTTCTGATAGTGTCCACAAACTAAGTGAATAGATGAGACCCCAGTGACATGAGTAATGGATGAGACCTCAGTGAAATTACTAAAGTAAGATTCTAGAATTATTCAGATTGTTGCTTATTGGAGACCATATAAACTTTAAAATGGTAAAACTTATGCTTTTAAACTTTTACAAAACAACAAACAAATTTAATTTCTATTGTCAAAGAAAAATATATATATATACATATAATCACTGAAAATCAATAAATATGATTGACTTCAGTATATGGCATATTTCTGGGTCAATATTCTCATTTCTTTTTCACACTTCACACTTTGGCACACTTACTATTGCCAGCTATCAGAAATGGCATATGTTCTTTATAGTCATATAATTTATTGCAGCAACTCTAATCATAGCTATTACTTCCTACACTTATACAAATTAGGATGGTATTTAGTTTTATCTTTTAATGAATAAAGTTCTTGCTAGCACTAGGAAACATATTGTTCACTTTAGGAATATTAACTTGCTTAGCTCTGAGATGATCCTCTGAGCTGGAGGCTATGACCACTAACAAATAAGAAACATAAGCAATAGAATGGTGAATTTCTCCATTAAAGGTCATATGGTCACTTTCTGGGGAAATAAGATTTAAAGTAGAGGTATTTGGCACAAGACCAAAACTTAGAGTGGTTAATATATCCAAGGACATGCAGCTTAGAGTTGATGAATAAGACAGAAAGACACCAATGGCTACATACATGGTCACCATCAGATTTTTTAAAAAGTGCTTTCCCTGAGCCCTTGCCTTTAGAAGGCCTCTCACTTAGTACCTGAACCTCATTTTGTTCCAAACACAACTAATACCCAGAGTTGTCACTGCCAGCTCAAGCCTGCCTGTTTGTTACTGTTTAGAGGTGTGGTAGGATCTCAAAGAACTTACTGCATATTGTCTCTGACCTCCTAGTATGAGAGGAACTGAAACAAAACTTGGGAATAGAGTGTCTAAGAATTTTCACATCTGTGTACAAAAGACCCTGTGTGGTTCAAGACAATTGCAGAGATGTAGAAAATAGCCCAGAAGTCAAAATCTTCATGTCCCTATGTTTATTTCATGTTTTGGTATGGGACTCCAAAGCATTTGAGGATTCTAAATTTCGTTATGGCTTCTTAGGTCATTACAAAGACTATTTCTCAATTTAAGAAAGTCAGTTACCAGCTCCTTTTTGTCGCATCATCTTTCAGATGGCAAAATGGAAAAAATGACCTACATAGTTCTCTCTAGTCCTTTTTTTTTTTTTTAGCTAGGTGTGGTGGCACACACCTTTAATTTTTTTTGTTCATTTTTTATTTATTTATTTGAGAGCGACAGACATAGAGAGAAAGGCAGATAGAGGGAGAGAGAGAGAATGGGCGCGCCAGGGCTTCCAGCCACTGCAAACGAACTCCAGACGCGTGTGCCCCCTTGTGCATCTGGCTAACGTGGGACCTGGGGAACTGAGCCTCGAACTGGGGTCCTTAGGCTTCACAGCAAGCGCTTAACCACTAAGCCATCTCTCCAGCCCCTCTCTAGTCCTTTTAAAAGATGATAATATCCTTAGTGTGAGGTCTGCTCACAATATAATCAGCTAATAACACTTCACTATGTAATAGCATCATTTGGGACAGAATATAGGTATTTTGTAGAGCTTCATGCTTAAATCATAGCAGATGCTACCAAAAATTTTTCTAAACAATTATTTTCTTGAAGGAATACAATAATTTGGGGTTTCTACACAGTTTCACAGAATATTGTCTGTGAAATTTAGCAACTGAAATGACCTTTCTATAAGTTTTTCAGATAGTACAGGTTTGTGGATAGAATCATCACTTCTAGAAGATAGTCCATCATGTTAGCAACCCATCTCAATAAAAAAAATTTCAGTAATATCAAAGAAATAGTATATAATTTGATCTGGACAAATGCTTCCAATTTTCAACAAAACATAACTTCAGCAGAAAAAAATCAATATTAGCTCAGAAGCAAGCAATACTTTATGAAAGATAAGAGTCAAATATACTAAGATTCACAACAAAAAATATGGAGGAAGAGACAATTACACAAGCTTACACCTTCTGGATAGAGAAAGAATTGCTAAGAAAAGCAGTCTTTTCATTGTAGTTAATGCATCCATTTTGGAAATGGATATGGAAAAGCCTCCTCAAAGACAAATAAAATGACTCTGAGAGCGAGCTCAATTGACTAAAGCCAAACCCTCTGGGATAAAAGAACTTTTATTGAAAAACTCCAAAAGCTTTTCATAGTCCATTTAAATATTTTTGCTTTTGTATCTGTGTGTGGTCTGCATTCATAGGTGTAGGCATAGTGGCATGTACATGAATAGATGTGTATCATGGTTGGCTCATGCTTGTGTGTACATGCATATGGAGGCCAGAGAGTCTCTTCTTCAAAATAACTCTCCACCTTAGTTTTAGGTATGGCTGTGTAGTATGTGTGGTGTGGTGTGTGTATGTATGGTGTATGCACATGTATGTGCAGATGCACATGTCCCTTGAACTGCATGCAGAAGCCAGAGAATTTCCAGTGACATGAATATAATATATATGTATATACATATGTATCATGTATATGAATACTACATGCAGATATTACATATATATTATATATGTAATATATATTATATAATATATATTATATATTATTTTATATATATAATATATACACACACACATGTATATGTGCACAATGGTGAGATTTTCATTGTTCTTGGCATCTAGTTTAAGTACAGGCTTAATTGTCTCATACCAGATACAGAGCTTTGTCACTATTGATAGTTTCCAATTCTCTACCTTTTAATTCCTTAATATAGTAGATTTTGTTTTGTTTTGTTTTTTGAGGTATTCTCAGGGTGGCCTTGAACTCATAGCAACCTTCCTATCTCAGCCTCCCAAGTGCTGGGATTAAAGGTGTGTGCCACCATGCCTGTCTACAGTAGATTCTTACACCAGTCCTATAAAACCACCTCTGAGACACCATCTCTCTAAAAAGAAACTAACATGGCTAAAACCTTAAATCCAATTAAAGCTAGCTTAAAGGTCCATTCCTCTGCTTTCCCACAAAAGTTGTAAGCATCATTTTCCCATTGATCTTCCTTGGTACTTCTCTCATGAATCTTTGAATATTAAACTGCTTCTGTTATTTCAATTTTTTTTTAATTTCCTGCTCTGTCTTATCTGATAAATACAATCATACCTAACCACTTTTCAGGTCAACATTGTTCTAGAAAATGTTTATCATGGTTGTAATAAAGTAGACTCATTTTAGGCAAGATCAACAAGATTATCAGCCATAAACATTTCCCACAAAACAGAAATCTAGTCACAGATAAGACTGTCAGACATTAGACAATCTACTAGAAATAAGACACATCCTATCATGAGAAAATGATAAACCTCAGTGAAGAGATACCCAGGGGCTGTTTCAGGGTATCTGTGGTTATTTTCTCAACAGAAACCTCATGAACAAATTAGAACTCTGATTGAACAGTTGGTGGTTCACACCAGCATCATTCATTAATGTATTTATGACCTAGCTGGCTTGAAGCTGTTCAGTAACAAAAGGGATTCACTCTTGTCTTCTAGTAGCTCAAAATTAATGAATTTAACAATTCCTATCACATATATACATAACATACAAGAACCAAGATCGTTATATTAATCATGTGGTCACCCTTCTAAAGAGGACACACACACACCCCAGAAAGAAAATCCTATGAGAAAGGGCATATTGTTTCTTATTCAAATCTATAAGTAATTGCATCTATTCTCATTATCAGTCTCTTTTATTTCATTCAATTCTGGATTCATGCATTCACTCACTCATTCATTCAAGAACTTATTGAACTCTTGATATATTGAGGACATGGAACTGAGCACTGAGTAATAAATGGGCATTTTTCATTCTTCACAGGATAGTCTTGGGGATGAAACAAGCCCAAAGGCACAGGATGATTTCCCATACATGTGTATAGTAAGTACCTTAGCATCACAGAGGTGCCATTGAGCCAGACAAGAAGATCTAGAGGAACTCTAGTCATAAGGAACAGTTAAAATGAATTTAGATGGACCACATAGGAGTTAAATCCTATGAAACAAAATTTCTTGTGTGAGGCACAAGATGTGTTAGTGTGTGCAGGTGAATTCATGTAGCAGCAGCTGACAATGAAGGTGGAGAAAAGAGTATGTCCACCAATGATTTTTCACAATTTATAAGCAATGTTTGACCTGTAAAAAATCGTGATTTTTATAAGGTGGCAATTTTAATCAAGAAGTTAGGACTTCTGGTCAAAATGGTATCCTCCTCACTATGCTCCAAATCCTGGGGTAACATCAGGCAAGACCTGTGGGGCTCCAGTGTGAGTAGGTGTAAGCAGACCTGCAGTGGGCAGGCACAGAGGGGCACGGCTGTGAATCTGCTGGTTCTGACACGCTCAGGTAGCCCACTCGACCCTTGGGTCTCCGCAGCCACTCTCCCCTGCCACCATGCCCCTAACTGCCAGCGCAGGTTCTCTGCTGTGCTGCCTGCAAGCCCTACTGACTGCGACCTGTGTGCCTTCCCTGTCTCCCAGACGCCCCTGCCACTGCATCTGTCAGTGACCCTTGTGTCTTACCTGTCTCCCAAGGTCCCCCCACACACACATACATGTGTCTGTAAGTGGCCCACAAGTACAGCATCTGTTGGTGCCCCATGCACCTTCCCTGTTCCCCAGAGGCCTCCCAACACTGTGTCTCTCATGAGGCCACACACACTGCATCTGTAGGTAGCCCACATGCCTTTCCTGCTCGCTGTCTGCAGACACATCCCTGTACTTCGGAGGCCCCACCACTGCTTCTGTAGGAGACCTAGGCACATTGCCTCTGTTGGTGGTCCAGGCACCTTCTCAGTCTCCTGGAGGCTGCATCTGCATCTGGTCCAGACCTGGTTCCCATAGGCTGTACCAATGGAACCTACAGCCAAACCATGCTCCCTTCTTTTGTGCACTACCATCTTGTGTCTTTGGTGGGATGATTTGAAGGCTTCCTCTGCTCTCCCTGACTCTCAACATTCTGTGCTGCCTAAAAGCGCCCTTGCATGTGCCCCTCTTCCAGTGCCCTTATCACCTCCACAACATCCAACTCCCTGATCCAGCCTGGTCTGTTTAACCCAGCTACCTCCACCATCTCTTCAATTCCTGCCCCATCTCCAATGACTACTTTTGATATCACATCAGCCCCAGAAGAGGAACACAGGAAGATAGGCAATCACCTGCCTGGGAGAACCAACAATTCCTCCATAACCTGAACATCTGGGTTCAGTAGGAGAGCCAGGTCAAGTGCTATAGCCTAGAGCCAAAGGCAAGACACAGCTGAGGACAGGTCAAACCAGACTTCCAATCAGACATCTTGTATTAAGCACCAGCCCAGAGCTACTGGTGCATTAACATCCTTCACAACCTGGGCATCTCAAAATGCAAAATAATCATTTGCCTATTTTCTTCAGACATAAAACAGAACACTTTCTGAAGACAGTATGAGGGAAAACTCTTCCCTCCTTCTTAATTAAATGATTCCCATACTATGGTGGACAGACCACAACACACAAGAAACAACACAAAACATCAAACAGAGCGAGCTCCAGTAAGGTTGCCTAGTCCCACATTGGAAGTCTCCAGTGAAAACAGAGAGGAGAAAACAGGAATAGAACCTCAAAATTCAGACACATGATATGAGACCCTGACCAAGCAAATACTGTGTGTAACTGACAGCAAAACAACAAAAAGTCAACAATTGCATAAATGAAACCCACACAGCTATCTTCACTAAGCTTCACTTAATAGACAAAAGCCAGAAAGACCTCAAAAGAGAGTGAAGAGAACTGAAGGTGAGCCAGAACATAGAGGGTCTCAGTGACCAGCTGGTTGAGCATAATGAAGACATAAGTAAACACAAGAGTGAATTCCAAGAAACATTAAGAAAATAAAAACATGACTTGAAATTTGAACTCCACAAAGGGATAGATACTATGCAGAAAAATGCAACAGAAAATGCAAACCAAATTGAACTAGTAAAATCCTCTCTAGAAACCCTCAAGAACAGAGTTACTCATATAAAGGACATAACATCAGAGCTGGAAGACAAAACAAAAGAAACAGTTCAGGAGCCAAAAACATTACTAAGGTCAAAAAATCATCTCGTGAACAGAAAATAAGGGAATGTGGGATACCCTAAAACATCCTAACATTCAAATCAGGGGTATATCAGAAGGGGAAGAAAATCATACCAAAGGCATGGAAAACATATTCAACAAAATTACTGAAGAAAACTTTCCCATACTCTCAAGGGGAGTACTATTAAGAACAAGACACTAACATAACTCCAAACAGCCTGGACCAAAGAGGAAACTCTCAAAAGCACATTATCCTTAAAAGGTCCCATGTATGCCAAATGCACAAGATGGAGCATAGCGTATTTCTGGAAATCATTTGCAGTGGCTAGAGGCCCTGGTGCACACATTTTCTCTCTCTCTCTCTCTCTCTCTCTCTCTCTCTCCCTCACTCCCTCCCTTTCTCTATAATAAATAAATAAATATAAATATAAAATCAGTTAACAACAAAAACAAAGAATGCTAAAAGCAAGAGAGGCACAGCATGTTACATAGGTAGGCAATACCATAAGAATTACCAGAGATTTCCCAAGGAAACCCTGAAAACCAGAAGTGTCTGCAATGGACCACTTCAATGCCTAAAGTGCTATGGCTTCCAACCCAAACTACTGTACCCAGTGAAAGTATCCCTCATAATAGATGGTGAAAGAAAAACTTTCCATGATTAAAATCCAGCACTATTATTACATGAACACAAAACCAAACCTGCAGAGAATACTTTAGGGATTTCTCCACACAGAAGAGTCAAGCAACCAATCTGAAGAGCCTACAAGAAGATCACAATAACCAAAACTACAGGAGATTCACAAAAGCAAAAGGTCCAACAAAACACCCAATCCCATAGAGCATGCCAACATGGCAGGGGTTAAATCAAATTTCACAGTTACAGCCTTAAAAATTGATAGTCTTAACTCACCCATTAAAAGACACAAGTTAACAGGGAGGATTAGGAAAATGGACCTTTCCACTTGCTATCTTCAAGAAACCTACCTCAGCAGTAAAGACAGACACCTGCTCAGGATGAAGGGACGGAAAGCAATATTTTAGGTAAATGGAAATAAAAGACACTTCAGGAACTCCAGCTAGCACACTTTGCATATCTTTAAATTGAAATCTCAAACCCACCACCACACCTTAAGATCTGCCCAGTGACATTGCCTCCAGCCAGGTGGTTGCAGATACAAACTACAAAATAATAAAACACTGAATATATTGGGGGCCATCTATTCAAACTACCACACATACCCATCAAGGCTCAGGGAATTTTGTGGAAGAGGGGGCAGAAAGATTGTAAGAACCACCAGTTGGGACATCACACCCAGACCATGGCCTCCCCAACAACTTACTGATGCTCCCACAAAGTATAACCCACAACCTCATGAGGAATAACTGCAATCCCACTAAGATGGGTCTCCAGTGGAATGGGGGCAGGGACATGGTAAAAGGTGGTACCAACACATAATGCATCCTCACTAAGTATGTCTGTTATAAAAAAGAACATAGTCATACAACTGAATATGTAAAAGATATAATGATATATGTACAAAGATAGATGTAAATCTTCTTTTATAATTAAATCTTAGAAGCTATGAAAAAGGGAAGTTGATGAGAAGGGATAATTAGTTAAGCATAAGGGATAGCTCCATATAAATGCATCAGAGATGCTTTATTTTGTCCATGGTTACCTTTTGTTCATCAATTTTATTGTGAAATACAAAAATTTTATGAATTTATGAAAATCATAGTAAAAGTCATCATTTACTTAAGTTAGCATGCACTTTAGAGATATCATAATGGATAAGGAAAGCGTGAGTGAGAGAGAAAAGTCAAGAAAGATTTGAAGAGCAGGATAGACAGAGAAATTGGAAAGTGATGGGAATATTTGACTTGCAGTTAGTTTTTAATTGAGGAACACATAGTGTTCTTATAATACACTGTACTCAGCATGTTGATTTTCATTCTCATTCCTTACAACAGAAAATAAATTTGCTTCTGTTTGCCAGCTGATGAGGATATGTATAATTGATGCTAGTGTAAATATATATTTTTATCCTGTTACCAATAACGGATGTAGATAAATAAGTTCCAGCTGTTGAGTAGATGAGACACATTCATCTGAGGAATAATCTACACTGTTACTCAGCTGGTCTGTGTCCAGCCTTTCCTTGAATGGAGTCAGTATACATAGGCTAATAGCCCAGTGTCCAGATCACCTGTGTCCTGGATCCAGTCCTTCCTGTGGTTCAGGCTCATACCCAACTCAGCCTTCTCCCTTAATAGGAGTCTCAGAGTGTCCTGGTAATACTCTCTCTACTTTCCTCCTATGCCAGCCCTGGAATCAGACCAGTGTAACTTTATGAACTATGAGCAGCACATCCATGCTATGATCTCCCTGAATGAAACATTTCAGAAGTCCTCAGGGGTCATTTTGATGGAACTTGGAACCATATGGTAGCCTACCCCACTCATATTATCTCAGGTCCACAGCCCTCTTGGCATTTGTAAAATAGTTAAAGGGACCCTGATCAGTCTTACATTCACGTTGACATTCTCAAAAGTCCTTTGTTTTATGGTATTATATAAAATTTGACATTAATTAAAATCATCTGAATTTAAAATAACTCTGTAAGTCTCTAACACTGATGTATTATGTAAAAAATATTAAAATTAGGAAAGTAAAATATTTCTCAGAATATATCCTCTAAGTATCATCAATGAGTTCTAAATCCTTTTTGGTTTTGTTAACAAAGGATGTGAAATTATGGATAGTAATTGTTAAAAATAAATTAAAAGAGAAATAACAAATGAAGAAGATTCCTAAAAGACTCACCCCACAGGAGCCATAGACGCCATCTTGTCCTCATCATAAGTTAGTGTTTTATAATACATTCTGTCAAGAGACCTACATTTTATTTAAAGTACCTAAAATTTACTTAAAACTAACATTGAAATAGTTAATCACTAGGACTTAATTTATTAATATTTAATAAGCTTAAACAAATAACAATCAATTTGAGGAAAAAAGGTTCATGTCTTTGTAGATTTATAATCCCTTTCATGAAGTCTTTGGAAGTATACTGTTTTGACATTCAGAATTTTATGACTTTGGAAAGGTATTAATATGTCTGGACATGACATTATCAACTTTCAGGTGTGGAGGAAGAGACCTCAAATGAGCACACTGATGCTGAAATGAAATATGTGTTTATTCAGAGAACACAGTGCAAATAAAAATTGTGAACGTATTTATGACAGTTTACCCTGTGTCGTGACATAACCTATAAACTCTTTTCATTATTTGGCACTTTTACACTTCAAAATTGGTTGTTGTCCTGAAACAAATTGAGCAGATGATTCACTCAGAGAGAGCATCTAAGTTCCAGGGACAAAAACACATCCCATGGTCATGTAAATTGAAAAAATAGTCATTCTGCACTAGTAAGTATTTGCCCACTAGATGGAGCTTAAACTTCCTTACTTATGATGCTGACATTGTTCTTCATAAAATCTTACACAAGTGCACAGGATGGAATTGGTTCAAACCAGCAACAGATATGCAAAAGGCAACAACAACAACAAAAACAAAAATCTAACAAGCTGAAGAAAAATAAGTTTCTTTTTGCATCTCCATATAATTTTGATTGATAATAAAGTGTGCTTTTTGCAAGAAAATTAAAACTTTTGAACAAGGTATGAAAGAATGTAACAAAGTCCACTTTTTCCCACTCCTCTCTTCTACTTGGAGAAACAACTATAAAAACATTTTGTTAACCTTTTAGTGAATAGATTTAATCAGTTTCTCAGTAAAGAAGAGAAAAATATGATCAAATTAGCACCACTGGCCTACTGTGTATGTCACAGCTTTGGACATAGTAATGTTTCTTAAGGTAAATCCAGAAATCTGCACAATGTCTTTAATCTACAGTGTGAACAAGACACTTATTCATGAAGACTGATATGAAGAATGTTATATTTATTTTTACCATAAAGAATTCTCCACAAAATATTTAACAGATAAATACAAATGCCAGTGAATATAGATTTGTTATAAAAAAAAATGTGTGCATGTGTGTGTGTAAAGAGACAGGTGGGAGAATTAGATAATTAACAATAAGATGATTTCAACTAGTGAAATCCCAAAATTTAATGCTTGAGGTAAAAGCAAGACTATGACAGGCCAAAGCAATAGCTAGCTATATGTATATATAAAATTGGAGTAGGAAGATATGTAGAAAATCAATATTTAATTATACTCTCTGAAAAAAGATAAAGTAACTAAGTCCAAAAGCTTAGCTATGAGTTTCCAGTATGATGATGGAAAATGGATACACCTTTGGCCATTCAACAAATTAAGATCAGATTCATTCCCATTAACAATGTTTTTCTTATTTTATAATTAATATTGGTGTCATTGTCTGTAAATTATTTTGATGTGTTTGCTTTTGCCCTTAGAAACACCATCAGCCAAGCAGCCATAATAATGTGATGATGTGGGTGTGTGTGTGCATGTGCATTCATGCATGTGTGTGTATGTACAACATTCTTATCTTGATTGTATTTTGCAAGGAAACAAACAGTTTTTAACATATGAATTTGGCTTAAAATTTACATTATTAGTCCATATCAAAATGAGGCTAATGTGGTTTAATTGATATTAAAATGGAGAAAGTTATATGAGGTAAGGGCATGTATCATTTGGCAAAGATTTGCAATTTACCAGTTAACAATATTTTTGTTTGTAAAATGAGCAATGAATAATGAGAGCCACTCCAGAGGGCAAGTCTTGTAGATAAGAATGCCCAGAAGAGCACAAGCTCAGTTGCTTTAGCCAGGTGTGTTGGCACACACTAGTAATACCCTAGAGCTGCAAAGCTACCCTGTCTCAAAAGACCAAAAAACTGTTATATGCTTTAGATATCTAAATGACCAAGATGGAAATAATAGAGGCTATCATTAATTTTATTAGCATTAAAACTATACTAAAACACAAGTGAAGGTGTTTGTCTCTAGGTGTCTTTAGGCGTGCTTAGCTTTAATCAGCAGGTCCCGTCCCGTCTTCTCCCCAGCTTGCACCTCCCCCACCCTTCCACAGCACATGATTCCTATTACCCTCCCTAGCCCTCACTCTTGAATTTTTTTAATTTAAATAAAGTATGATTAATTCACTATTAGAAACGCACTTCCTAAATATGGAATTTATTGTTTTGCTGTCAAAGGCTAGAACACATGGCCCCATTTGCACATCTTTTCCTATGCTTGCCTTTACACAAATATAGGAACAATCCAAATTATCTAAAATTGGAAGTTTTTCCTTGGTTTCTTGCATAATCGTCATAAATGCTGTGCTAGATTGTAAGCAATCATTAGTTGGAACATAAAGAGAAACAAAAACAGATACTCAGCATCATTGCAAAACCATAATTATGCACACAATCATTATCTACATTCAGAGCATCTGAAATAAAATTTGATAGTTGAACTAACTTGTATTTTCTCTTAAGCAAGCATTTCTACATCTCAAATCATCCCTCTCTGCAGAACAATATTATTAGTGTCAGCATATCCACAGTGTGCATGTCACCATCTTCTGTTCCAAGGATATGATATAAATAATATATAAAAGCATTTCTCTTAGACCTGAGCAGAGTGACTTGCAAAAGTGGGTATGCATGCATCTTCCCAGAAATCTGAGGACAGCTGGGTTTCTCCCCATGCTGCACAGAAGGTCCTGTTGGAAATTAAAATGTTTGCTTTTATTCCTGGTCTGCTTTGCACCTTGAAAACTTCCCATAATTCCTAAAACCTTCCCATCTGGTGCTGGCTGTGGTCCAACATACAAGCAGTGCATATACTACAAAAGGCCGGGGCCAAGTATAGAAAAGTCAGTTTCCTGGTCACATGACCTCAAGGAGAAAGCTAAGAGAACCATAAAGGGCTACAGAGATTTCCTGGTTGGATGAGATCAGGAGAAGCAGCTCATAGAGGAGTGAACTGGGTGTCCATAGGTCTGACACAAGGAGTCTCATAAAGCTATGGAAGCCTGAGCTATGAGAGGGAGAGTTCCCAAGGCCTTGGCTAGCCATTGAGACCACATATGTGGGACAGATCTCACCCTCAAGGACCTAAGCTACAGAAAGCTGAGGGTGATGGGGCCTGAGTTCAATCAGATCAAGATCTAATTCAACACAAATATTCAGTTTTATAGTACATAAATAGAACACCTAAGTTCTATAACATGAAAAATAGCAAATATATAGCTCAAAATCACTTAAAATACTAAAAGCCAGGAAAGTTACAGCATAATGGAAAATTTTTAACAGAAATTAAAAGCTACAAAGCATTAATGTGAGAAACATTAAGTTACCTATATAAAAATCTTCAAAGAATTAAGGGTCAAAATCTCTCTGAGTAAATGGGCAAGAAGAAAATATAAGCAGTAAATTGAAGTGCCAAGGAATAAAATATAAACTTGAACAATAAACTCAATATGTGAAATATAAAATACATTTGATGGCCTGAATAGCAGGGAAAAGAATCAGTGAAATTAAAGATAAATGATTACAAAGTATACAATATGTATTGAGAAAGTATTGAGAAAAATAAATAGCATAAAAGAAAAGAAACTCAGGAAACTGAGACAGCAGCAAACATTTTAACATCTATATTACTGGTGTTACAGAATGTTACAGAACATATAGTGCAAAAATTATTTTTAAAACTTTAATTTTTTAATTTAAATTTAAAAAAAAATTAAAAATATGTGAAAACCTCCTAACATTGACCAGAGATAAAACTAAATACATCCAGCAACATAAAACAGAAGAAGCAAAGATATCCAGTCTATTGCTGCATAACAATTGTGCTGATAAATTTTAATTATAGGGAAAAATATTGGAGAATAACCAAGAAAAACATATATACATACATATATATATATATATATAATGTATGTATATGTATATATATATATATGTATATATATATATATGGCAGATGTAATATGATGATTGTATGCATATGTGTGCATATTAAATCAATAGTGCTGAAACAATATGTATTATTAAGTGATTAACATAATAAAGCTAATTCACACTTAGTCATCTGTCACTACACAGAGATATTTTGGTTTGGTTCTGAAGCTAGTGGACATGGTAAACTTCTTAGAAAATTCTCCCATGAGGAGAATTGTGTATTCTTATATATACATAAGGTATCACCCATCTGCATTAGTGAGGCTTCACAAAATGCATGACTTGAGTATCCATGGTGAGCTCACTTTCTTCCATCCATCAGGTCAGTTGTGATAGGATAGGCAACCATTACCAATGTGGGCATCACAATCAGCTGATGTAAATAAGACTCAATTTCTTATATTTCCAACGTAATTTACTTATGACTATGAAATTTTTCTTTCCCAGTTTTTTAACTATCTTTCCCAGTTTTTTAACTATCTGTCACTCTGTGCTTTTATCTCTTTTGTAATTTATAGCAAAATTTTTGATATGTCAACAACAAAAACTATTTGTTTAAAATATTAATCTATGTATTTATTCATTTTCACACATGTGTATGCTTATGCAGGTGGATGAGTAGGTGGCCAAATCTCTTCAACTGCAAATGAATGTCTGTCTGGCATTAAGTGGATGGCTGAGGAATTGAACTGGGGCTGGTAGGCTTTACACACAAGTTCCTTTGGCTGCTGAGCCATCTCCCCAGAAACCATTTAAAGCAAAAGAATTAAAGTATTGTTCAAGTCTTCAGTGTCCACAATAATGCACCAAGATATGTGTAAATATCACAATCTTATGCCAAAGCAAAACCAAATAAGCACAACCAAATTTCAGCCTCACACTGAAGCTTTGGTATGGATGGCATGAGCTATGGGACAGGGGCTGCAACATCATCTTTCTATAGTGGACAAACTATCTTCCAACTGAGAAACACACTCCCATTGGAGGTAGAAAACTGAATGGAAGGCATAAACTGTACTTAACATCAAAGACATCATTTTTCTCCGTGTGCTCCATTGTGCTTGGATGTACTTAGAGTGACTGATAAACAATGAATTCCAGCTGGAGTCCAGAGTCTCGCGGCAGGTAGGCCCTGGATAGGCATGTTTGTGTTTGCGATGAAAATAAAGACTGGAGAAATAATTTATAGACAAATCATTAAGATATTCTAGTCCTTTAGGTTCTTTTCAGTTTATTCCTTGGTAAAGAGTTCTTCCATAACGACTGTTGTTTGATGAAATAATTAAATTGCCCTATATTATTAAAGATTAAAGTCAGAGCAATCAAATGACTATAGCCCAACCATCTAAAATCTCTCCCTTTATACATGACAAAATATGAATATCAATGGACTGGCAATGCAAAGGAAATTATGGGACAAAGCCACTTCAAGTAACATAAAGCATAGTTTTATGTGATTATTACTTTGGACTTAGCACAGGACTTGGCATTCTTCATGGAAAGGGTAGAAACCTCAAACAGGCTGATCCAAACACAAGCAATGAAAGCCCTGGCCTGTTTATATTATCTTACACATCTGCAATTTACGTCTGCAGTGAAAAGAATCTTCCCTTTAGCAACATGCACAAATAACATAAGGCAAGGTTTAATTCATGTCTGCCTCTTGAATCAAAGTGACCCAAGCTTAGATTAGCAAACCAATGGGCCCCATTCTCCCACCCATTATCAGCTGACCTGAAGAAACTGAGTGCCCAGTATATCTGATTCAATTGACTTGCAGTTCAGAACATACTGATGTGGTTTTAACCAATCTAACATGAGGAAAGTAATTCCTCAAAATCACATAAACATAACTAGCTGATATGTATGAGTACATGGTAGCATGGAAAACAACAAAAAGCACACAAGTGCACACATGTATTCATGTATACAGAAAAACTATGTAAGAAGGGACTTCACGATAAAAGGAGAAACATCGGTGAGACTAACTGTTACATTCCTACTCAGTCAGCAAAGATCTAGAATATCTAAACTGAACCTGATGTGGTGGTACATGCCTTCAATCCAGCACTGGGGAGGCAGAGGTAAGAGAGTAGCTGTGATTTTGAGGCCAACCTGAGACTACATAGTGAATTCCAAGTCAGCGTGGGCTAGTGAGACCCTACCTCGAAAAACCAAAAATTAAAAAAAAAATTTAAAAAAGGACAAGAATACCCAAACTCTCACTGTCTCAATTCATGAAGACACACTCAAGTTTGCCTGCCAGCACTTCCCTCCTGGGCTTCAGGCCTTTGTGACTGTGACTGTCCTGTGTTGTTTTAGTGTCTGCAATGCTTTACTACCTACAGAGCACACTTTCTGGTGGTTTTGGAGATAATTGGCATGTTACTATAATCTGGTCAACTACTTTAATTCAAAATTCCACTTAAGTTCTGGAGAGATGGCTTATTGGTTAAAGTGCTTGCCTGTGTAGCCCAAGGACCCAGGTTCAACTCCCAATAACCCACATAAGCCAGATGCATATGGTGGCACATGCAACTGGAGTTCGTTTGCAGTAGCTAGAGGCCCTTGGCCCCCTCAAATAAATAAATATTTTTTAAATCCATTTAATATATATCTTAATGGCCAGTTATAAAGAATAATGGGAGGCCAGAGCTCCCATTTACTTTGCCACCTTCCAGTTTCCCATCCCAGCTACGCTGCTACTGTCAGGGGTGGGGCACCAGGACTCTGTGTGCTCCTTGCAGGAATAGGCCTTCTGCTCCTGCTCCTGGATTCCTGATTGGCCAGCCCCTGGGTCCCCAACTGCTAGATCCACTGTATAAGAGAGTGGAGTGAGTAGGCCAGAGCTCCCAGTGAGTTCCCTACTTCCCAGTTTCCAGGACCTTGGTATCCCTGCTGCTAGTGTGGAGTGGCCTGAACTCTGCATGCATGCTGCAAAAGGGGGCCTTTCACTCTAGCTTCCTGATGTACTGGTACCTGATCCCCACCTTCCCGGTCCCCTGACCCAGAGGGCACAAAGGCCACTATAGGAGGTGATCTTTGTTCTGGCTCCCTAGCTTCACAGATCCTGGTTGCCCAACCTCCAATTCCCCTGTGCTGAACAGTGCACCCAAACAGCCTGGGTAGGCTTCAGCTCTCAGCTCCCCACCTTCCACTTCCCCAGGCACCTTTGTTGCACTTACAACCCCCACAATCTGTACATCTGAAGTTATAACTTCACCCTACTCCAGTCTAGTTCAACTTTAAAACAGAACGCTCACTGGAGATCCTACAAGGACAAATACTTGCTTCCTTCTTAATAAAATAACTTTTAAGATAGGTAGACCACAATGCAAAAGAAAATTTTTTTAAAGTCAAAAAATTGAGAGATGTACATCAAGGATGCCTAGTCCCACAAAGGAAGACTCAAATGAAAACAGAAAAAACAACAGAAAATGAATCCCAAAATAAAAACACAATACCTATGTGACACTGACCACGTGAATTGCTGAACTGGAAGCAAATCATCAAAAAACCAACACTTGCCTAAATGAAATTGAACACAACCATCTCTTAGAGTACTCAGCTTTTGTCACTAGGCTTAACTCAATTGAAGAAAACAACAGAAGCCTCAAAAGAGAAATAAATGAGTTAAAGTTGAGTCAACAAATAGAGGATCTCAATAACCTGCTGATTAAGCTTAATGCAAGCATGATCAAATGCAAGAATGGATTCCAAAAAGCATAAAGAAAATCATACCATGGCCTGAAATTGTACCTCAAAAAACACAACAGATAACAAAAATCACATAGAGCTTTTAAAAGCCTCTATAAAGCCTGTATTAACATTCTTTCATGTGAAGGGAAGAACCTCTCAGCTGGAAAAAAATATATAGAAGAAATTGATCAGGACTCCAAAAACTTTGCTAAGTTCAATAAAGCATGTGGACATAATGATACCTTAAAAGACTACACATTTGGATAATGGGTATGCCAGAAGGGGAGGAAATGGAGTAGGCACTGGTAAGTTTCCTTTAATATAGTAAGCAACCTTCCATCCATGACCATACAACCAAACCTCAGTAAAGTCATTGGGTTACAAAAGAGGGCATGAAAGTAAGATGAGAATGAAGAAAGTTGCTATGAAAAGAATGTTTTTAATGGGAGGAGAAAGGGAAATAGGTGAGGATAATTAGGTGGAATAAGATGAAAATACATGTGAAAGTAGAAAATAAATAAAAATGTTTAAAAATACTTAACTTCTTTAATAATGTATGCAAACATGAATATTTGTAAAAGAGCTTCTAAGCAACTTTAAGAAATGAATTTAGCAATATCTCAAAGCACAAGGTTAATTTTTAAATTACATGGCTGTATATCAGCAAAGATGAATTAGATACTAAAATTATAAGCATAAAATTTGTAGCAGTATCAAAAATTAAAATAAATTCACATAAATGCTGTGAAATCTGTCCATTGAAACAAAGAAAGGCATAAAACTATCTAGCTGGAGGGAGAAATTATTTCATGTACAAGAAGACTCAATATAACCCTATTTAAATCCTAGAAGGCTTCTTCTGGCAAAATATCACAAGTTAATATAAAATTTAAATGTAAATAAAAATTAATACATCAGTTGAAACAATTTTAATAAGAACCCAAAGACTTAAACTAGTTAATTTTAGAATTTCAATATAGATGCAACAGCATAGACATTGTCTTGTTTGTAAATATGCATACTCATATAACAGAAAAGGAAGTCTAGAGATAGAGGCACATCTGCGAGGCATTATGGGATGTTTGGACATTTGTTCAAGTAAAAGACATATATAGAGAGACTTGTTCTCAAATATTTAAATCAGCTTCTTATCCTCCGAGAAATATTTAACACATGGAGAACTGTTCCACCTACACTCAACAGAACATCACCATGACACAACACTGACCACTGCCCTAACGGACTGCAGGTTACTTTCAAAGGCAACATTATAAAGAGGAAAGTAGAGAGCAACAACTACTTAACATGTGACTCTCTTCTATAACATTCTAAAAAACACTAGGTTATAGTGATAGAAAACAGGCTGATGGCCAGTAGACTTGGCAGGCAAGAAGGGGATTACCTGAGAAGGGGTTTCTTGGAGGGAAGGAAATGTCTCATGCTTTAATTTAGGTACTGCTCAAAAGAGAATATCTCTCAAAACTCAGTAAACTTCTAAACTTTGTTGCATATATCATACTATAACAATAGAAATTTTAAAAATTATGTTTGTGAGTTTCATGTTTTCATACCTATGTAACTTTCATATGAGTAAACAAAAATATTAAATTAAAATAAAAAATATTTAGTGCTATAGTCAATAGTCTATAACTATTAATGTCCCATGATATTTTTTAAATAATTGGTTTTCTAATATATTCTAATTTTATTTCTTATACTTCTTTTCTTTAGAACTAACTGAATATCCATTACTAATCATGTTATGTATCCCCTCTGGATTACTAATGAAAATTGTCTTTTATATTTACAATTAGAATATATAACTAGACTTACAATTTTTTTCTGCACTGTACTGCATTGGGTATCATATTGAGAGGTTGATATATGGAAATGTGCAAATGTGGTATTTCTTTCATTGTTAACAATAATTTCATTAAAGTAATGATACTTTTTAATAAAAAATACAGCATTATTTTCATCTGTGTCCAATTTATTATGGTACCTCTGATTAAAAAAATAATTGCATATTCATTATAGAACACATTAAAAAGTAAAAATTATTCACCCAGACATGATTGTACTTGGTTTTAGATATATACCTGTATTTTCATGTTCAATTTCATCTGTAAAATCAGGGACATTGTAAGTACTATAATTACTTTCACATTGGAAAATTACTTTGTAACAAAGTTTTCATGACATTTATATGATTTAAAATTGCTTCTGCTTAGTCACTTTTAATTTAGCGTTTATATGCAAGTTAAGAAAATTTAATGAGAATTAACGATAGCCAGACATTTGTTGAACTCCACAAACTGAGAAGGATGAAGTACTGATCACTAATTTTAGAAAGTACTAGATTATTTGATGACATAAATTCACATACCATTACACTCTAGAATAGAAGAAACACTAGTACTAACAGTCAGAAATGCACTTAAACTATATTTATCAAATGTCAATGAGAAATTTGGTGAATTTAAAATCCTAGCCCTTGGGAGGAAGATGAAGGAGGATCAGGAGATAGTGGTCATCCTCAGCTTCCTAGAAAGTTTGTGACCATCGACCACCATGGGTGCAGCCAGGAGAGCTGGTCAGCCTGCAGATGTGGGGTAAGGACTCAAGATTTCAGGCACATGGGGGTGTATGGTTGTTTGCATGGATTCATGTGGCATAGAAACTGTAAAACAACTCGTGCTTGATTATCAATGAACTAGCACAGTACACCCCATAGGTATGTAACATTAAAGTAAAATTTAATAGGTGTGAAAATAGGTAGGGGATGAATGGGGAAGAAGTTTTTCAGGAGGGGGAGGAGGTAAGAGAAGAACATGGAAACTAAATATGATCAATGTGCACTATTCAAGCACACAAAATTGTCAAAAAATAACAATTAATATACAATAATAATAAATTCTCAATGCATATTTCTCATTCCTTGTTCTTTTTCTTCCAAGGCATCTTATTAAATGTGACACGAGACATGTTTAAAGTATCACTAGATAGTTTGAAAATTTTATGATAAAGAAAATTGTAATCTCTAAGCCAATACTCATGTATCTACCAATACCCAATCATTTCACTCCCTAATTTAGAACCCTTTCTTGTCAGTTGAATCTAATCCAGCATAAATGTTGATTCCCAGTTCAATGAGGCTCAATGAGATATTTCATGGAGTCATCCTACAGATCATTCTGAAGCTTCTAAGCCATATTTTCAGACTAGAAACAATAGGAAATTTCTGATGGTAGACACCTCAGAGAGACTGCAAGTCTTCACTCACAAAGCAACTTTTTGAAACCATGTGACTAAGATACAGACAAGCAGCTAAAGCAAGAGAGACCACATGTTCAGAGCCCACAGGGCCCTCAGCAAATATGGACACCTGCTTCTTTGAGAACCTGCAGGTCATCCTTTTAGATGGGGCTGGGTTATCTAGAAGCCTGATCTGATCTTTACACTCAATTCTTAAATACTTTAAGCAGGTCCAAGGCACTGAGAAAATACATATTCTGTGGAGTACTTCCAAGCACTAAGCCATTAAGTCTTTAATGAATCAAAACAGCAGTGTGAAAATATGTTTCTTATAGTTTGTTTGAGTTCTAATGGAGTCTGTAATATAATGTATTATTACAGACTTCGTAATTAAAACACAAATTTATTACATCACAGTTCTGTATATAGGTGTTGCAGTCCGGTTCGCATTGCTGGTAGAAATCACCCAACCAAGAGTAGCTTCTGGGAAAAAGAGGTTTATTTGGCTTACAGGCTCGAGGGGAAGCTCCACGATGGCAGGGGAAAACGATGGCATGAGCAGAGGGTGGACATCACCCCCTGGCCAACAGAAGATGGACCACAGCAACAGGAGGATGTGCCAAACACTGGCAAGGGGAAACTGGCTATAAAGCCCATAAGCCCGCCCCCAACAATACACTCCCTCCAGGAGGCATTAATTCCCAAATCTCCATCAGCTGGGGAGCTAGCATTCAGAACACCTAAGTTTATGGGGGACACCTGAATCAAACCACCACATTCCACCCCTGGTCCCCATAAACTGATATCCATACATGATGTAAAATACAATGCATTCAGTCTGACTTTAAAAGTCCCCATAGTTTTTATCAATCTCAATGATGTTCATACATCCCCATAGTTCAAGATCTTTTAACTGAGCCATAATACTAAAATATAACCTCAAAAAACCCAGAATGGCACAGAATAAATATTCACACTGCAAAAGATGGCATTGGGCATAGCAAAGAAACATTCAACCAATACAAGATTTAAAATAACCAGGGCAAACATCAAACTCTATAGCTTCAAGTCCAGCAACTCAAACCAGTGACAAATCTTCAAGTCCGATAATTCTAACCAGCAACAAGTCTCTGGCATTCCAATTCCACCCCTCCAGCTAGGCTACTCACAGTCCTGGGAAACTTCATCGGGCCGGCAGCTCCTCGGCAGCCATCTCATGGTCCCGGCATCTCCACTGGGTCTCCACTGCAAGCCACGGTTCATCCTCATGGCCCCATGGGGTCTCTATGCAGGCAACCAGCAAACCCGCTTCACACTGCCCATGGCCATTTCCAAAACACAAGACCGTGTTGCAAACTCAATGACCCTCTTTCCAGCATTTCTTATACTCCACGATACCAGGTAGGGTGCCAATTTGTTAATCCAGGGGGGAATAAAGCAGACTTTGAAGAACAGGACACTCCTTGAGCACTCAGACACCTTCAAAAGAGTTGACATTCTTCTTGTTGCCCTAGCGCAGGTCAGCTAGCCCAGTCTCAAAGGTTGTAATCTCTCAGTTGCAGCTGAACGGGCAGCAGTTCACCCAAAGATTTTCCTTTCTGTGCCATATCCTCTGCACACACCAGTTCATTTCTACGCTAAGCAACCCTGCACAACTTCTCAGGACATGGGCACAAGAGCAAGCTTCTCACACAAACTGCTAGCCCAGTCCAGGCACAGCTCTTTCTCACCCTCATAAGCCAAACCTCACAGTCCATAGTTCTTACTGCCTTCAGGTCTTTCAGCTCTGACCAGGATAGACCATCAAGCTGTACTTACAGCACTGCAAGGCATCTCTTAGGCCAAGGTTTCAACTCCTTCCACATTCCTCTTGAAAATCAGCTTCAAAAGGCTGAAGCCACACAGTCAGGTGTCTAGCAGCAACCCCACTCCTCGGTACCACTTTACTGTTGCAGTCCGGTTCGCATTGCTGGTAGAAATCACCCAACCAAGAGTAGCTTCTGGGAAAAAGAGGTTTATTTGGCTTACAGGCTCGAGGGGAAGCTCCACGATGGCAGGGGAAAACGATGGCATGAGCAGAGGGTGGACATCACCCCCTGGCCAACAGAAGATGGACCACAGCAACAGGAGGGTGTGCCAAACACTGGCAAGGGGAAACTGGCTATAAAGCCCATAAGCCCGCCCCCCAACAATACACTCCCTCCAGGAGGCATTAATTCCCAAATCTCCATCAGCTGGGGAGCTAGCATTCAGAACACCTAAGTTTATGGGGGACACCTGAATCAAACCACCACAATAGGTATTAACTACATCTATCTGCACTGAAACCAAGGTATCAGAGCTGTGTCCCTTAATGAAGATTCTAATGGAGACTTATTCTATTTCCTACTATTTTTGGAAGAATGCAAATTCTTGATGTCATAAAATTGATCTTGTGTTCCTTGATAGAAGTGATGGTCACTCCTCAGGAGGACACAGCCATGTCTATAGATTGTGGCTCCACTGTGCTTTCTCCAATACAAGCCACATTGGGTTGTATCCCTCTGACAAGGCTGTAAGAAGTTAATTAGTGTAAAGATTAGACCATGATTCTAAATAATCCAGCCCTGTTGAAAAGGAAGATGTGCAGGGTTCTCAAATAACCAAATTTCCATGTTTTCTGAGGGACCTGTGGGCTCTGAACTTCATCTAAATTGCTTCTCAGTACAAATATATTTTGCACTTAAAGATATCCTTCTTTTACCTCAATGGTAGGGAAAACTTTTGACCACCCTTCCTTGGTCTGACTTGTTCTCACATCTTATGTTTAGTCAGCCCTTTTCTGTTGTTACTAAGGATGGGTAAATTCATTTAAGTTAAGATACTTTAGAAGTTTTAAATTTATTGACTGCCACTTAAAAAAAAAAAAATCAAGACTTTGTTGCATCTTCGAGGGAGCTCCCAGCCAAGGGTAATGTGGTCATTAACTCTGCCATTGTTTTCCATAGCCAAAGAACCCCACAGCTGAGCTCAGTCATCCCATAAAATAAGTACTAGGGGATGTTTAAAATCAAGAAGCAAATATAACAATGAATGATAGAATTCAGACTTCTGGCCAAGATGGTGACCACCTAGCTGAGCTGCAAATCCTGGGGAAATAAGGCAATACATTAAGGGTTTTCTGGGTCTTCTTGTCAGTGGGAGGGCACAGAGGGGGAAAACAGGGAATCACAGATCCCCTCGTTGGTGGGTAAACCACCCCTCCCACCAAATAGCCACCATGCCCCGCTGCCACAGCCCCTGCACTCTGATTGCACACCGATCACGCGCCGATCAATTCCTGCGTGTGGAAGCTTAAACTTCTCTGCATGCTTGTCCACGTTACTGCTCCTACCGCTGCAGGTTCAGTGAGCCCAGTCCCACAGCAACTGCCACACAAGCCCAGACTGTGTCCCTCGCTTTCGCCAGCTCAGGTGCCATCCCCTACCTGTCTGCCATGCGTGGGCCATCCCCCATTCTCCTGTGGTGGGGGAGCGCAGACCGTTTTGGGGTCCCAGTGTTCCCAGCCAGAGTTTGGGCAGCTTCAAGGCTTGGTACCTCAGTCACCCTCCAAGCTTGATGCAGGCAGCTTTGGCACATTACTGCTTGAGAATTCAGGCAACTATGGCACCCTGCTCGGACAGTAGATAGGCAGCTTTGGCAAGTGGGAGCCAAAGCCCAGGCTGCTTGGCAACTGCTCCAGGCTGCCTCAGATTCCCTTGCGCTAGAGCCCAGGCTGACCAACCCACCTACCTGCCCATACACTGTCATGGGCAGCCACAGGGCAAAAGAAATAACATGAAAAATCAGATGCAAGAAAATCCAGCTAGGTCTCCCAGTCCTACAATGAATACATCTAACTGAAACATAGAAGAGTCATTAGGATCAGAACATCAAATTGAAGCTATGAGCAATGCAACCCTGACCAACCTATTGGTAGAACTTGCAGGAAAGCAATAAAGGACCGATAATTGTGTGGATGCTGCTATCACTAAACTAGAATAAATTGATAAGAGATTGGAAGGAGTACAAAAAGAGTTAAAAGATTTGAGGGAGAGTGGAAAAAAAAGAGGACCTTAAAAATCAGATGGCCATACTAAATGAAGACATAAAGAAATACAAGGATGAATTCCAAGAATCATCAAGAAACTCAGAAAATGATGTGAAAAGGGAGCTTGACAGAGCGATGGAAATGATGCATAGAAAGGTAGTAGAAAATGCAAACTTAATTGAACAAGTCGAAAACCCTCTAGAGGCTCTCAGGAATAGAGTCACTGAAGTGGAGGATAGAAACTCTGATCTGGAAGGCAAGATGGAAGAAACAGTTTGAGAGTTCAAAAATTTCAGTAAGTTCAAAAGTTCCTGTGAACAGTACATGAGGGAATTGTGGGAAACACTTAAACGTCCTAATATCAGAATCATTGGAATACCAAAAGGAGAAGAATTTCAGACCAAAGGCATGGAGAACTTATTTAACAAAATAATTGAAGAAAACTTCCCCAGTCTCCTAAAAGAAAGACTCATCAAGATACAAGAAGCCAACAGAACTCCAAACAGACTGGACCAAAGGAGAAATTCTCCAAGACATATTATCAGTAAGACTCTAAATATTGACACCAAAGAGAAAATCCTAAAAGCAGCTAGGGAAAAACAGCATACCACTTTCAAAGGTAACCCTATCAGAATTACTTCAGACTTCTCAATGGAAAGCCTGAAAGCTAGAAGGGCCTGGAATGAAATACTCTGAAGTCTAAGAACCTATGGCTTCCAACCCAAACTACTCTACCTGGCAAAAGTATCCTCATAATAGATGGTGAAAGAAAAAGTTTGCATGACAAAACTCAGCTTTACAATTATATGAAC
Organism: Jaculus jaculus; assembly: GCF_020740685.1. Taxonomy (NCBI): domain Eukaryota; kingdom Metazoa; phylum Chordata; class Mammalia; order Rodentia; family Dipodidae; genus Jaculus; species Jaculus jaculus. The sequence goes on from NC_059104.1 coordinate 186,247,751, forward strand.
ACAAAACCAAACCTACAAAGAGTATTTCAGGAAATTCTCCACAGAGAAGAAACAAATAACCAAACTCAAATGCCTACAAGAAGCAGAAGACAATAACAAAACTCAGAATAGGCACAAAAACTTCAAAGCCCATGAAAACACCAACACACATCACAATATGGCAGGGATCAAATCAAATCTCACAGTCATTACCCTAAATATTAATGGCCTTAATTCATCCATCAAGAGACACAAGCTAACAGGATGGATCAACGAATTAGACCCCTCAATCTGTTGCCTTTAGGAAACCCACCTCACCACTAAAGACAGACACCTCCTCAGAGTGAAAGGGTGGAAAACAATATTCCAAGCAAATGGGAATAAGAAACAAGCAGGTATAGCTATATTAATATTGGATAAAATAGACTTCAAACCAAAAATAATCAAAAAAGACAAAGAAGGCTACTCTATCTACTTGTCAAGGGAACAATCCATCAAGAGGATATTGCAATCATAAATCTGTTTGCACCAAACACAGGGGCACCACAGTTTATAAAACAAAACCTTCTTGACAATACAACAGAAATAGCCACCAACATCAACATGGCTGTGGACTTCAATACACCATTATCAATAATAGACAGATCACCAAACAGAAACTCAACAGTGAAGTAAGAGAGCTCAACAAAACCTAGATCACTTAGACCTAACAGACATCTACAGAACTTTCCATCCCAAATCCACAGACTACACATTCTTCTCAGCAGCCCATGTAACATTCTCTAAAATAGGCCATATACTGGGTCACAAAGACTGCCTCCACATATTTAGGAAAATTGACATAATTCCCTGCATGATATCAGATCATAATGCTATATTGCTAGAAATCAACAACTAAAAACTCACCAAGAATCCCAATAGCACCTGAAAACTGAACAGCACACTTTTAAACAATAAATGGCTAGTGGATGAAATAAAAAATGAAATTGCAAAATTCCTGGAATTGAATGACAATGAGAACACATCATACCAAAACTTATGGGACACAATGAAGGCTGTCCTCAGGGAAAAAATCATAACACTCTATGCCTTCATAAAAAAGACAGAAAGACCCCAAATCCACAACCTAACCATCCACCTAAAGGCACTAGAAAAACAAGAAAAATCCAACCCAAAGAGCTCCAGAAGGAAATAAATAATTAAAATCAATGCAGAAATTAATGAATTGGAAACCAAAGAAACAATTAAGACAATTGACAAAACAAAGAGCTGGTTCTTTGAAAAAATAAACAAGATTGACAAACCCCTGGCCAATTTGATCAAGCAAAAAAAGAATAAACTTCAAATTAACAAGATTCAAAATGAAAAAGGAGAGATCACAACAGACATAAGTGAAATTGGGAGAATCAACAGGACTTATTTCAAAAACCTCTACTCCACAAAACTGGATAATGTGGAGGAGATGGATAAATTCCTGGATGTATATCATCTATCAAAGCTAAATTCAGAGCAGATTAATCACATCAATGAACCCATCACACTCATGGAGATTGAAAAAGTAATAGAAACCTCCCCAAAAAGAAGAGTCCAGGACCAGATGGCTTCCCATCTGAATTCTATCAAACCTTCATGGAAGAACTCAAACCAATCTTCCTCAAACTGTGCCACACAATTGGAGAACAGGGAAAGCTACCCGACTCCTTTTATGAAGCTAGTATCACCCATATTCCAAAACCAGACAGAGATGCCACAAGAAAAGAAAACTTCCAGCCTATTTCCCTAATGAACGTAGATGTAAAGCTCCTGAACAAAATCCTCACAAACCAAACCAACAACACATCAAAAGCATTATCCACCTTGAGCAAGTGGGATTCATCCCAGGAACACAAGGGTGGTTCAACATATGGAAATCTGTCAATGTAATACACCACATAAAAAAAAGGTTAACCATAAAAACCACATGATCATTTTGATAGATGCAGAAAAGGCCTTTGCAAGACACAACATCACTTCATGATCGAAACACTGGAGAGAATTGGCATGGTTGGATCATATCTTAAGATAATAAAGGCAATATACAAAGTCCCGAAGGCCCAAATAATACTTAATGGAGAGAGACTGGAGGAATTCCCATTAAAATCAAGAACAAGACAGGGTTGACCTCTCTCACCTCTGCTTTTCGATATAGTATTAGAAGTCATAGCTCAAGCAATAAGACAGGAGAAGGAAATAAAAGGGATACAATTTGGAAAGGAAGAAGTTAAGTTAGCTCTATTTGCTGATGACATGATTGTATATGTAAGAGACCCAAGATACTCCATCCCAAAACTCCTGAAGGTGATTAACTCCTACAGCAAAGTAGCAGGATACAAAGTCAATGCACAAAAATCAGTAGCCTTTCTATATGCAAATGACAAAGATACAGAGAAAGAAATAAGGGACATAGTCCCATTTTCAATAGCAACAAAAAAACAAAATACCTTGGAATAACGTTAACCAAGGAAGTGAAAGATCTATACAATGAAAACATAAAAACACTCAAAAAGGAAATTAAGGGGCTGGAAAGATGGCTTAGCAGTTAAGCACTTGCCTGTGAAGCCTGAGGACCCTGGTTCAAGGCTCGATTCTCCAGGACCCATGTTAGCCAGATGCACAACTGTGTGCAAACATCTGGAGTTCGTTTGCAGTGGCTGGAGGCCCTGGCATGCCCATTCTCTCTCTCTATCTCTCTATCTCTCTATCTATCTATCTTCCTCTTTCTCTTTCTCTGTCACTTTCAAACAAATAAAAAATAAACACCAAAAAAAATTTTTTTAAAAAAGAAATTGAGGAGCACAGGAGAAAATGGAAAGACCTCCCATTCCACAACACAATATGTGATGTTATGTGAACACTATATCTAGTGTTAAAGATGAGGTTGATTGTCATATACAACACTGAGATTTGTGCAAAGCACCTCTTTATGACCTTGCAACCAAGATTGGCACAAATACCTGCCCCATGTTTCGGGTGGCTTTTAAGGTATGAGAGAAAAATTATTCCCCTCAGTTCTGTGTTCAGCATAAAACAGTGCTGACCTGAGGCACAGTGCAAAGTGTATTCCACACAACAGAGGGTTGAAAGTGAGAAGACACTTGCCTGACACCTGTCTTTAATAGCACCTCTGTGGTAGTTTGAAATTATGTCCCCCAATAGACTCAACTGCTTTATTAAGGCTGTAATTTGGATCTCTAGGTGTCTGGGGGAGATGTCACTGTAGGCATATCTGGGTTCGCCCCTAAGGTGTCACTGGAGGTGAATCTGTTTACAACCTAGAGATCACTGTAGATCTGTAAAATGAGGCCAGCTTCTTCTACTATTATGGAACTTCTCCTGGATTTCCTGATGAGTGATGAGTCTCAAATAAATCCCTTCCTCTCATAAACCATGTACAGTCTAGAGGTTCATAACTGCAGGGTGGAACTGACCATGCCAACATATAAGAGGGCTCACTGTCTAGGCCAGGGCTGGAGGAGATGACCAGGAGGCACTGACTGCCTTCAATATGTATCATGTTAGATGTTTCCATTCTGTATCCTGGCTTGTGTTCCTCTGGACAGAGCTTCAGAGATCCCTGGGTCTTCTGTAGACAGATATACAGGTTGAGGAATAGTCAGTTCAGCTATTTTCATCTCAATTTCTGTGGCATCCAAGCTCTATACTTATTGCTCATCTGTTATATGATATATCTATAGTTGATTTACAAAGTTAGTGGCAGAAATGTAAATCACCAGCTGTGGTCCCAGAGTATAATAGAAGAACAACCTGGCCAAGAGGAGAGAGCCCGAGGCAAGCTGTGTCTGCTTAGGACTGAGGCACAGCTTCGCTACTCGTTGCCCTTGTTATCACAGGGAAATTACTGATGCTTCCTGCCATGTTTTCTGACTCATGCTAAATCTACTGTATCTTCTCACATGTCTCTCTTCACAAAAGGTACAGAAGCACCAGGGAGGCAAAAAGAAAGAACGAAGGAAAGAAAGAAAGAACTAGAAGAAAAAAGGAATAAAGAATAGGGGAAAAATAAAATTTTGGCCACTGTGTGAATATTTGTCATTGGTCATGCATAGTGAAGAGAAGACTTAGCTTCATAGTTAAGGACAGCTAATTGACCCAGGGCATGCCATCAAAGTCTCTCAGGAAATGCTGCTTAATCAGAAAATATCCAGCACAATCCAGAAACATTTCCTCATCATATTTGTATGAATTTCTCTGAAGACAGTGTTGCCTATAGTGGTAATTTTAGAACAATAACTTCTGAAGAAAAGAACATATCAACAATGTCATTCAGACACTTGCAGGTGCTATTTCTTAATACAAGATGTCTTCTAAAATGCAGAGCTTGAGGAAAGTGGTATTTTTCTCTTACATATAAATATTTATGATATCTATTAAGTCATGAATTCACGGGGAATTGCTGCCATAGCTCAGGCTCTTCACTGCAGAGTACTTCTCTGCATGGTGCAGGCTGACAGTCAGTGCAACCAAATTCCTTTCTTTATGACTTCCTTTTCCTTCTGATATTTCCTTCACTTGTCTTTGGAAGCTATTTGGCACTAATATGCTTGTTATGCATATTATTCCTCTGGTCCAGCACCTTGCCCATAACTTGCTTGTTCACAATACTGCTTTCTCAACGGTACCCATTCCCTTGGTGTCGGTGTCTATAATTTCACCCTTCTTATAGATTCACATGTATATGTCCAAAGGAACGATCCCATGTTTTCTCCAAAGTGTAGAGAACATGTATCAGTTATCCCTTTGAAAATGACATTTCCCACCAAAAGGCAGAAAGGGGAATATAAAAGATGATGTGGTAATTAGATGAAAAAGGACATATTGTCTAATATGAAGCTAGGCTGTGAAGTGTGACTCACACTGCTAAGGTGCAGGAAATCATCCCATAACTCCCAGCCCCAGTGCCCAGTCCTTTCCCCAAAGTTCTTACTGTCATTCATGAGGCCTGCACTGTGGTTCTCCATCTAGAGACTTCAGATCACTGTGCTTTCACTTTCCTTCTTAGCATCAGATACATGTGAGCAACACTGGCCTTGTTTTGCCTATGCTTCCTTCTGTGATGTTTCTGATATTTATCCCCTGGTGACTCACTTCTACCCCACTACATTCTGAGACAAATCTGTTGAAATGGTAGCCCATCCCCATAAAAATCTAAAAAAGGATATGCGAACAATACATATTTGTCAATGAGGAGGTCTGACAGTAATTGGCAAATCTTGGTGGCCAATGTCAATCACCATGAAAGTAAAGGATATCTTTCTGAGGACATTTCTAGAGAGGTTTAGATGGCAAAACCCACACTGAATGTGAGCATTGTTTCCTGGGGTGGAATTCTGAATACAAAGGGAAAAGAAGGAAGCCAGCAAATCACTCACAGTCATCTCTCTGTTTCCTTTAGACACAATGCAATCAGCCACTTCACTCTAGGCACCATGGCATCCCAGCCAAAATAAACCTTTCCTTTCTTGGGTTGTGTTTGCTAGGCATGTTGCCATAGCAACAAGAAAAGCAACTAATAGGCACTGAAGAACAAAGTTCTTTATACCAAGTTAAACGATGCTGGCACTTCCTGTCACTTTATCAGAGACAGGAAGTCCATGCATGGTGCAATATTAGATATTTTTACTAAACACACCCCCTACCTTCTCTCTTTTCTATGTCATCCTCAGAATTTCAGCTACAAATCCTAACATGGCTGAGATATGAGGGTCACAATTAAGAACTCATAACACAGTTTGAATTCATTCTCACAGGGCTCTGTCACCAGGAGGAACATCTTCCCCAGAATACCTTCATTTCTTTCCTTCCCATTGAACCACTGATCAGAAACTGTCCCTACAATGCCACCCTTTGTCCTAAACCAATCCATGCTCATGTTGTCAAGCAAGAAGGAAAGGTCTGTGGGCGTCCAACTAAAAGGTCTACCAACCTGTACTGAGCAAGAACAAAGGAAAGCATACCAGTAGATGTGCTATCCTTTCTCTGAGCATCTTTTTCTTAAAGTGAAAATTGCTTAAAAAACAGAAGTTAGATGTAAAGTTTTATTCAAAAATGCAGATTAAGTATTATCTATGAAACTGAGAGTGTGAAGCCAGACACCAAGCCTCCTACTTATAGGAGGACCCCCTTGGTCTTCTGAGACACTGCCCTAGCCTCTGCTCTGACTCCTTTCCTCCTACTTGCATGAGAATGAGAGTCAGGGAGGAGTAGAAGAAGCACTGGGACACACACGTGAAGGAAATGAATCACACTAGGGTCTTGGTCTATGGGCTCTGTTGCGCAACACAACATGGTCTTGGATGACTGCTGCATGTGGAGGGAGGGAACCAAAGACGATGCAAACCCTAAGAGGGGCTCTGTATTTCTGTGGAACCACAAGACACAGACTGGGCTAATAAAACAAGGTGAGACTGGGTTCAGCTCTGAACACCACAGAAGATACTTGAACCACTGAGCTATCTGCTGAAAATGAAGGCAGGCAGAGCATCACATGAAGCAGTGTTTATTACAGAGAAGAAAGACCTCAATCAACATCTGTGCCCATGTAACACACTTAGCAATTGGCTGAGTGCCATGGATGGGCTGAAAGAATCCCCACAGTGTAGAATTCTTTGGGAAACTTTTCCTTCTTGCTATCATCTGCTGTACAAAACAATCTTGAATGTGGGCCACCTGCCTTATTTCATCTCAAATAAGCACATTTGATAAATTTCGATGCGAAAGAAAAAAAGTAAATGCAGCAATGCTAGTAGGGATCATTGATCTTGTAAAATATGGAATAAGGAAACAGAAGTCATGTAGAGAGAAAACTGACATTCATGTTTGATTCTTCAGACTGATTGAAATGACTTTGTGAAAACATTCATCATTTAGGGCTAGGGAGATGGCTCAGTGGATAAAGTGTTCACTGCTCAAGCTGGAGTACCCTACTTCAATCCCCAGATCCTATGTAAAATGCCAAAGCTGTCAGGGTGGATGTTGCAATCTCAGCACATGGAGATAGGGACAGAAGTTCTTGGAAGGTTTTGGCAAGTGCAGCAAAAATCAACAAGGCAAAGTAAGATCTAGGAAGAGAGAGAGAGAGAGAGAGAGAGAGAGAGAGAGAGAGAAAGGCCCTGTCTCATGGAGGGTGGAAAGCCAAGGCCTGACCCAAATGTCATCTTCTGACCTTCATATGCACAGCATGGGACATGTGCCTTCACAATCACATACCCACAATCACATACACACACACACAAGTTTTTGAAATCATCTTCCTTTAAATATTCTTTATGTGCTAAACAACTTTCTATTTGCTATCTTTTATATTTGGAAGAATTGTAACTTTACAAACATCTACATTGAGCCTGAAAGTGATTTCTGAGGCTAGTACAACAGGAAAGGAATGGCATTGGTCTATAAACACAAGTTTGTCTGATGGCCCAATATATTGGATTCATTCTAATATGCTGTTTTACATGTCTAGGGTATATTTCAGGCCATATCAGAATGCCTATGATGATGAATGGAAAGAGAAGCAAGGACTCAAATATCAGGTCAATTTCCTCCCATGAGGGATCCAGGATGAACACTACATCCACACTCTGCATACTCCAGCTGTAGGTAACATGAGAAGGCTGTCACTGAAACTAAATTGTCACCTTATATTTTGCTGCTGTCTTAATATTGGAAAAATTCCCAACATCATATAGTTTTTCTTTAGTCAAATTTACTAATTCAAATATTTTTAAATGGTACTTGTTTCATTTACACATTTCTTAATATTTATCACACACCAGACAGCATTAACCAAGGACATAAAGAGTCCCAGTCCAATGGGTAAGTGAAAAAAAAGATGTATATATTTTAATTGCATGTAATAAAGTCTTATATTTGGAAAAAAAGATGAAGGAGAAATAATTGTCACATTTTTATGCTATTAGCATCAACATTGGATTAAGTGTTAATTAATTGTGTTAGCATTTTATTAGCACTATTATCTTCTGAACCAATGAAGAACTGTAGACATACCAAAAATCATTTGAGCACTGTACTTTGACAGATCAAATGTTGTGTGACTTATAATTACCTACCCAGCAATATTTACAAAAATATTTACAAAGTTTTTTTTTTCAGAAAGATGAATGTTAAAATGAAGGTAGATAGGTAAAGAACACAGGAAAAAATTCAATAATTAAATAGCTTCAGTAAAAACATATCTAGTAAATAGATATTTGTTGAAAACTTGAAACCCAAATCATAGACCAGTGCTAGAAAAAGTACACATAACATCTTGCTAAATGTGTCCAGTGTAAAGTCAGTTCTGCTCTATTACTTTCTGATGGCTTAAGAACTCTACATTCTTAAAGAACACATATTCTTGTTACCTGAAATGAATGCCTGAAAGGAATGATGAGTCATGACAGCTTCATGGCTGTTGCTTTGACATCATTGTTTTATTTTTATTATTATGTAGTGTAAATTTAATAAAAGCTATTTTCTGGAAGTCTGTACTGCCATAGTCCTTCTAGCAATGTAATAATGCTCAATTGCTCACATTTTATTTTTAATTTTTGTCATTTTCATGAATGTATCTTGATATCTCATACCAGGCATGTTTTTAAAAGAGCTTTAGTAATTATGGGTCACTATATGGCTCAGACTATCCTAGAACTTGTGATCATACTGCCTCAGACTTCCAATTGCTGGAGTTAGCAGACCTATGCCATCATGACATATTTTTGTATGTTTACCTGGTATTCTATAAACATATTGAGCTAATTTCTTAGTATTGAAGGCATATTTATTTGTGATTCCTTCAAATTTTTTCTATAAAAATTATATAATTTGTAAGTGAACAGATTTTATTTATTTATTTCTGATATAGTATTTTATTTACTATTCTCATCTCACTGCTTTGCCAAGAACCTAAATCACTGTGATGGGCAAGATGACAAAAGCAGGTTTCTTTGTCTCACTTCCAATCTTAATAGGAGGCATTTACTTTTGCTATTAAATATCATATGGGTTGGAGCTAAGCTTTAGCTATTTTTAGCAAGCTGGGGGTGAATATCTCTATTTTTCTATTTGTGGAATTGTTGACTTATATCTAATGCTTTATTTTGTATTTATTACTCAAAATTTGTGACTTTATCTTAACCTTTTAGATTTTTTAATGCATTGATTTTTTAAAATATTTTATTATTTATTTATTTGACAGAGAAAGAGAGATAGAGACAGAGAGAATGGGTGTTCAAGGGCCTCCAGCCACTACAAACAAACTACAGACGCATGCACCACCTTGTGCATCTGGATAACGTGGGTCCTAGGGAACTGAACCTGGATCCTTTGGCTTTGCTGGCAAATTCCTTAACCACTAAGCTATCTCTCAAGCCCTATAAGTATATTTTAATATAACAGATTATATGCTATCATTTATTTTGCATTGATTGAAGTATGTTTTATGCCCTATCCTAGTTTATGGTCTATGCTTACATGAATACATGTGGATTCTGATGTGTGGGGTGGTGTTTTCTAAGACAAGGATGAGAACTTGATGTCCAATGGTGTTAACTTTTCTTTCATGCTTATTCATTTTCTATATAGTTTTCCACCAACTGTAAGAGGGCTGTAGAAGTATCCAACGACCATTGTGAATTTCTCTGTTTTTCCTTCTACTTCTATCAGGTTAGTGCTGCATAGTTTTGCAACTGTTGTTGGATATAGGATTGTGGTATCTTCCAGGTATAACAAGTCTTTTATCTTTCTATTTTAGTATTTTCCTTTTCTTTTATATAAAATTTTGATCTTACACAACTACTCTCTCTCTCTCCTTCCTTTGCCTAGAAAAAGCAACCTTACATTGGGTGTTTTACCCCATTATTTTTCTTTTATAAGATCACATATTATTTGCCTTCTTATGTTGTAAATTTATTCAGTTACAAGTTTATTTATGGAAAAATAAGACAGTACAAAAAAACTAATAATTTCTTCACCATGTCATTCCTTGGCCCCAAGTATCTATAGCAGGCTTCTCTCCCTCACTTCATCTTTTAGAAACATTTTAACCACTAAGCCATCTCTTCAGCCCTAGAAACATTTTAGATTTGTTTTATATGTATAGTTTCCAGGGTTTTAGTTATTCTTAGTTGGAAAAGAAAGAAAAATGCAGGTATTACCTCATTCTCAAGCAGACATCTCTTTCTTTACAATTAAATGTGATTTTGTTTGTAATGATGGCATGATGCCTGAAGCACAGCAAACTTTCTCTGAAGTCTAGTTGCCTTATCTACTCATAAGAGAGAATTCTGTGACACCACAAAGTTAAAAAAATACTATTGTCATTTGCATCTACTTATTTGTTTTCTTTGACACACAAATCACTTACAAAATACATAAATGACATAGTGTCTTACTGCTCCTATCATATACAAATGCAAATTCTGATAAAATGTGGCATTGCTGTGAAATATGACATAGATTCTATGCACTAAAACTAAATCACTGCAAAATCATTCACATATTCCTATCATGATTTCTTTCACTACTGCATACAGATATGTCTAAGTGACTAGCATGCAAGGTACATGAGTTGTGGATTCTCTTCTTAGGGAATAAGCAAGGGACTCTTCTAAATGCTAGTGAAAATATTAGCTAAATAAAGAAGGAGGGAGAGCCCAAAAGGAATCATTTGCCTGAGCTTCATTATAATCATTTGCTACTTATTTCATTTCTCTAGTTAATAGATGTCCGAAAGACATTGTTGTCAGTAAGAGATGTGATTGGGGAAAAAAAAAATGCCTTCAGGTGCTGGCTAGCCATCATAGTTTTCTGTATTCTTGGAGCATTTAATGAGAAGCCAGCGATGACTTTGATAGATGGTTTTTAGGCATGAGAAGGAAGAGAAGACAGAAAATGGGGGGAGGGGAGAAATGAGGGGGCAGAATTTGACTTTGGAACCTTTAAATGAGTGATATCAAGGGTTTTCAGAGAGATGTCCTCTTCGCAGCTCGGTCTTGTAACTCTATAGATACAAGCCTTGGATTTCAGCAGAACTGAGTGATTTGCTTAGATATACAAGTCCATGGCACTTATTTCTATGTTGATAGTTGTTTTCCATGTATTATAAGTCTAAAAATATTTCTTTGGTTCAGAACAAAATGAAAATATAAAGTGTTGTTAACAACTGACTGAAAGCAAGTAAACTTGAGGTCTATAGAAATTGGTGTTGTTTTCACATCTTGTATTGTCTTTCTAAAACAAGTCCTCTTCTGTATTGAGAGCTTCAGCATTAACTTAAATCCATACCAGAGAGAGATGACATGAGCTTTGGTTTCTTGGGTTACAAATCTGACAACATTCTGAATGATAATTTAGATCCTTCAAGTGTATTCTTGGTAGCATTGTTATATGAAAAATGACTGATTAAGTGTTAACTTTATGAACATAATTTTTACCTTTTATTATGAGTGCTTATTGCATACTTAATAGAATATATAGCATATGGGTAATTTGTTTTCACATAGGTGAAAAAATATATTTGGGCTCAGCTTACTACCTGTCCCTGCGTTTCCCATTTCTCTTCTGTCCCTTCTCATCCTTTGGCCCTGTTTCCCTTGTGAGGAGGGACCCGTGTTCTCACTGCTAGCAGAGTGTCCAGCAGTTCCTATCACTTCTGTTCTGCTCCACAGAGTGAGAGCTGTTGCTTCAGGGAATCTGTTGTTTACAACACTGCGCAATGGAAAAAATGCATAAAAGCTGTGAGAGAGCTCAGGAACACACAAATTTTGGGGGTAGAACGGAACTTTCCTTTGAGTTAGTACATTGGAATACAAGTACAGATCACTTAAATGGTACTTTCCCTTGAGCTAGAACATTGAAACACACATAGAGATCATTTAGATCCCTGGAATGATGTTTTTAATGAATTCATCTTATCTTGCTTACATTTTTAAATGGGAGTGCATTGAACTAATATTTGCCACTTGATACTTTCTCTGGGACATATATGATGGGCATGTTATCATGTCTATATAAGTTATACTGTGTGGCACACTCTATAAAATGTTGTGTATGGAAATTTCATCTTATTAGCCATCTTTATAATTGTATCCTGGTCTGAGCTCTTGAAAACAAAGAAGCAACATATATATCTTTGGGTGCTTTTGAGATAACTTGATTGGGAAAATACTCTATGAACAGGATTTATTTGTTGCCTATCTAAAAATATTTATTATATCTTGGTATACATAAAAATTCAATCTAATCAATAAAACCTTACATGTTATACCTAAAAGCTCAAAAGTACCAGAAAGAAACACAAGTAGAAAACACCAAGTCTTGGAATGAGCAGAAATTTGTTAGACAAGACTCCAGAAGCACAAGCAACAAACATAAATGTAGGCAACCAGGATCAAAGTCAAAATACTAATGAAAATAAAACTTCAACATACTACAGGAAAGAGTAGAAGACAGAGATATTATGCAGAATGGGAAAATGTTTTAAAATTACGTATCTAACAAGTGGTTAATACCTAGATTATACAATGTACACCAACAAGTCAATTACAAAACCAACAAATATTAATATTAAAATGATTTTGGATAAATCACTTTGAGACAACATGTCACTCCAGATAGAGTGACTATTACCAGAAAGACAAAGGACAACACATTCTGGAGAGGATTTAGAAAAAAAGAAACAAATAGACACTTTTGATGGGAATTTATATTAGTAAACCTGTGGCAGAAAACATTATAAAGATTCCTCAAAAAATAAAAATGGGTCTGGAGAGATGGCTTAGAGGTTAAGGCACTTGCCTGAGAAGCCAAAGTATACAGGTTCGAATCCCCAAATCCTGTGCAAACCAGAGGCACAAGGTGGCACCTGCATCTGGAGTTCATTTGCAGCAGTTGAAGGCCCTGGAAAACCCATTTTCTATTTGCCTCGTTCTCTCTGTCTCTCAAACAAATAAAAATAAACTATTTTTTCAAAATATATAAATAATAAAATTGAAGAAAAATAGGATAAAAACATGATTTGGTAATCCCAGAATGGAGTATATAGACAAAATAAAGGATGCTATCATGATTAAAAGACATCTGTATTCCCATGTCTATTGTTGCACTAGTCAAAATTACCAGGAAATGGAAACCAGCTAAGTGCCCATGAACCGAATAAAGGATAAAATAAGTGCTGTATACATACACACTAGAATACTATTCTGCCATACAAGAATCCAATCCTCTGTTTTACAATGTGGATCTAAATTAAAGTCAACTTGCTATGTGAAATAAACCAGGTACAGAGAGAAAAAAATGCATTAATGTCTCTCATATTTGTAATTTTGAAAAATTAATCTCATTGAATGAGAAATAGAGAAAAGAGGGAAGGATGAAAAAAATAATAAGACACTGGCCAAGGGATACAAAGTGACAGATGACAAGATGTTCTGACAGTCTGTTGTACAGTAGGAATGATAATGTGGTCTGTATTTCACAAATTCAAAAAGCATCATCAAGGGTCTCAAAATGAAGTAATGGTAAATGGTTAGAGATATTATGCATATCCTTCTTTGAATATTACACATGTACACATTTATCAGAACATGACATTGTAACATGCAAATCATCAGTAGATATATATCAAATCAAAAAGATGAAAGAAAATTCATGAAACAGTTTGTTAGCCACTTACACTTTTGATAAAATTCAAGAGATTTATATACTTGAAATGCAAAATATAGTCTAGTCCCCAAAAGCAAATTGAACACATTTTATTCATTCAAAATACAAATACATTATCAAAATATTTTCAGTCAATCTTAGCAGTAAGACAGAAGATTTTAGTGTAGAATGACTGTAAATTGAAATAAAATAAAGAATATGATACATTTAAGAAAAGATTTCAAGGGCATCCCATAGAGGCTCTGTGGGTAGGAGCACAAACTAAACTTAGTTGTTCAGATGGTGTTAGGAAGTCACATATACTTCAAAGCTCTAAGCACCTTGAAATATCACTCACAGAATCTTCAGAGTTCCACCTACCCTGCTTGACACAGGCCTCCATAGAATCTCCAGCTCAAAGACTTTGAAGTTTGCCTAATTGGCCCCCTGGATTCAGATGGAGCCATAATTAGACACTGGGTACCAGTTGTTACAAGTACTTCTCCATCCATCACCGTTTGGTCTATCTTTAGATATCAGTTTTATTTTTAATCTTGGGATGAATTATTCGTGCAAACTTTTGGCCTTAGATCAGCCCTTTTGGAAACACAGTAAAATAAACTCTATCACTCTTCCACTGACAGTCCTGCAGGCACTCCGTGACAGCCACCAGCTGCTTCCGGGGTTTTCATATATGATAAATATCTTGCCAGAGGACGTTCTGAGTCCTACAAATCAATTACGCTGCCAGCATCCCCTAAAGTCTTCTTTAGTTATTCATGCCATCCGTTTACTAATGCCTGTTCAGAGCCACACACGAGCTGAGCACTCACTCAGGAGAAGAGGAAGTGTGACTGCGGCCTGTGTAAGAGCTCCACCACAATCAGCGGCAGCAATTTCACCATAAGCGAGCCATGTCCACCTGCACCGCAAAGGAGAGCAATGCAGAGCTGCAGACGCTCAAAACAGAAGACTCACCTAGACTGCTGTCAGAGAGCCACAGATGGGCTTCTCAGAGAGAGTGGCTGAGAGTCTGACCTCAAGAATGTAAGATGCCTAGGTAGAGAACAGCTCTGGAGAATCAGAGGTGAGTGTCCCGCACAGCTGTGGGCGGAGGGAGCACGGCTGGGGAAGGGTCCTTCCAGGAGTGAACAAAATCAATGGGGAACGTTTAAAATTGTCTTACTTAGGAGCAATGGAGTGCTAGGGAGTTTTTAAAAGCAGGAGAGTAATAACTTAGCTTGTATCTTTAAAAGACTTCAAGAGATCAGGGGAGGGAGAAGGAGAATAAATACCATCAGGTGCTACTGGAAAAGTTCAGTGGCCAACTTTAGGGGACACACAGCAGCTAAGAGGTTGATACAGTTGAAAGATATTCAATAGTAAAGGACTTAAATGACATGATCTGACCACAACTTTAAATAAATGGAGTTTCTGACACTAAGAATGTTTTAGAAGAGTTGTGAAACTGTTTATGTTTTATTTTCTATTACTTTAAAGTGATTGAAGACTTTAATATTGGAAAAGGAAGAGATAAAGAAATTAAAATCAAATAATATTCTTGTAAAGTCCTCTTGGTACAATAGAAAACATTTCAACACATTTTTCCTAAATTGGGGATGTTAGAAAGTGAATCTTCAGACTGGAGAGTTTCCTAATTGAGTGTTCCATCTTACTAGCCCCTGTGGAGGAGGGAGAGGCAAAAACAGAGAAGGAGAGAGCTGTAAGTTGCTTTAGGTCTTTTGCTTAGTGTAATCTTGAAACCAGTGAAGATCCAGAAATCATAAGATGAAAATTTTAAACACTATTTTTTTTCCTTTGCAAAATCTGTATACAAGAAACAGTATTTCTTTCTTAATGGGTATGTCACAATGTATTAAGAGGTAAGACCTATGGAGATTTCTAGTAATGCTGTCAAAAAATTCTGGTTATGAATTCTGGGATTGAATAAAATTTAGTTCATTATTTCAAATACAAGGATCATTTCTGAAAGATGAGTCACCTAGCACCACCTTCTGGCTCAAGAATAATTTTTGATTCCCACCCTTCCTACAGATTTTTATTGAAGTAGTTATTGTTGTTTTGGCGCCATCTCCTGGTCTATTACTAAACAAACGAACACAATAGGGGAAAATCAGAGGGCAGGAGTGTGGGGTTTCATAGTCAAGAGAATTACAGAATATTGCCAATTAGGAATGCTCTAGAATCACAAAAGTAATGTAAATTATTCACTTATTACGACTCCCATTAATTTGCACGGAGAAGGCAACAGTCTGCCTTTTGGTGATTTAAGTTGTATTTATTTTTTACAAACTTTAGCAGCCTGAAGAATTATCCTCACAGAGTTTATAAAGAAAATAAACTCACATTTGTGTAGACTTTAATAGAATATTCATGGAATATCAGAGAAGTTTTATCCCCATTTGCCATATTACAATGAAGAGGTGGTGTGTCTACACCTAAAACATGAGTCATCTGCTTTCTCTACCTGTTTTCATTGCTATTTCAAATTTGGGGAACTGGGGATTGGTTCATAAACGTATATTTTGAAACTGTGACAAAATATCTAATAAACTTCATTAATGTTTTGTCAGAATGCTACAGATTTTAACCACAATAGTTTTACTTTCTTTACTAGTTTTTCTCGAGATGCCTGCCATATTTTTAGTTTCACACCCATGACTTTTTCCTGCTTGAGTATCTATCTGTAAAACCAACCACAATATCCCATTCTTCTTTACTGGTATTTTGAGAGAAAGATCCAAAAGAAAGAACACTAATGGGGGCAAAAAGGCCTAAGTGAGATCAGGGAAAGAGATTGAGTAAAGGAAAGGTGGAGAGAGGGCTATTCAAAGTCTCAGAGGATATAAATAAATCATATGGAAACCTACGTTTGTGGACAATGGAACACTCAGGAGCCATAGATTGTTACTAAAAATTTTCAGTGCCAGGGACGGGATACCTTCCAGTGAGTTTTTGGACATGGAGGTTCCTATGCCCCCCAAAATTACAGGCCATTGCCAAGGCCCTTGGTTTCCCACCAGGAATAGATGGTAAGACCCTATTGCTGAAGACTCTACATGCTTGGGCTACAAGGTCATTGAGAAATCCTGCTGAAGCTGAACTGAAAACCTCCTCCATGTAGACCAGCTGAGAGAAAGCTGGAAAAAGCCACACTGCATGCAGTTCAACAGTAGAGAGAGAAATCACCAGTGAAGATACTCAACAGTGGCCACTGCAAGCCTTATATTTGGCCAGCCAGGCCAAATGAGCCAATGGATGCAATAGTGGCATGTCTGCTATGAGGGAAACCAACCACCCTCTAATTGGACTGGAGGCCCGCTCCATGGGAGGGAACATATTCCGGATACTGGAAACCTAAAACAGGGGTAGTCATGAGCCATAGGGGTGTAACGTCTGCTGGTGTCTGGATAAATTTATATACTATGCTCATGAAAACTGCCCAGTAAGCACATCTCTTAATGTTCATACCGATATATTAATGCTACTCACACTTTTGGTTAGAGAAGCTTCTCTTTTCAGATAGTGACCTTGGGATGACTCAGAAGGCACCATGGTGCTAAGAAGAAGTGACAGAAGAGTGCTCAGCACTGAAACATCTCTATCACATCTTCCCATGCTCAGGGTCCATTGCAGAAGAGGTGGCAGAAAGAATGTAAGAGCCAAAGGAAGGGTAGGACTCCTTACAACGTGCTCCTCCAGACACAGAATGGCCTGGATATCCATGACCTCACAGTGCCTGACACTACCTACACAAGACCATCATAACAGGTGGAACAGATCATAACATCAAATAAAAGAGAGAATGCTTGAGAGGTAGAGGGGATATGATGAAGAATGGAGTTTCAAAGGGGAAAGTGGAGGGGAGAGGAGGGAATTACCATGGGATATTATTTACAATTATGGAAGTTGTCAATAAAAACATGACAGGAAATTAAGATAGTTCAACCAAAAGAGAAAGACATCACTGGATGGAAAATATTCCCCAAGAATTTTTGTTCATTTTGTAATCTAGAATTTTAGAAATTTATCTAAGATATCCAATGTCTACTTGTAATACTTAGTTTATTATTTTACACAATTATTTTATTTTTTAAATTTTTATTAGCATTTTCCATGATTATAAAAAAATATCCCATGGTAATTCCCTCCATGCCCCCCCCACTTTTCCCTTTGAAATTCCATTCTCCATCATATTACCTCCCCCTCACAATCATTGCACTTACATATATACAATACCAACCTATTAAGTACCCTCCTCCCTTCCTTTCTCTTCCCTTTATGTCTCCTTTTTAAATTACTGGCCTCTGCTACTAAGTATTTTCCTTCTCATGCAAAAGCCCAATCATCTGTAGCTAGGAAATTTTACACAATTATTTTAAAACCTCATTTCAGTTGGTCCCCAGAATTTGTGGAGAATCATATGACAATTATAGATACCAAAATTTATAAACACGTCCCTTATGTAAAATTTAGTCATCTCTTGTAATATCTAATATAATATCAATATGAAGTAAATACTACATTGTAGTATTCTATTCACACATGGAACAAACATAATTTATTATCTTGAATATTATAGTTATAAGCAATATATTTATTATAAATATTATTTCTTCCAAAGCCCACCTTTCACTAAACAGTTACATTCAACCTCTTAATACTTCTTTTCAATATCTCAGATTTAACCATGACTAGAGCCACTTTTTATACAATAATCTTTAATTTTTTTGTTGTTGTTCATTTTTATTTATTTAGTTGAGAGCAACAGAGAGAGAAAGAAGCAGATAGAGAGAGAGAGAATGGGCACACCAGGGCCTCTAGCCACTGCAATCAAACTCCAGATGCATGCACCTCCTTATGCATCTGGCTTAATGTGGGTCCTGGGGAATCAAGCCTTGAATTGGGGTCCTTAGGCTTCACAGGCAAGTGCTTAACCACTAAGCCATCTCTCCAGCCCTACAATAATCTTTAAAATCACAGTCTTTTTCAGTCCATCTTATAGAACTTTTCAAATGCTAGGTTGGTACTCTTGCATTTTTTTTAAAATTTATGCAGATACTAACCTTTCATATAACATTAGAACAATTGCTTTTATGTATATGTAGGTCTATTCAGACATCTTTTCAGGTGAGCTTCAGAGCTCCAAAACATATTCCCAGTTTCTCTACCTTGTGCCTTCACTATCAAGGACCAAGGCTGTCATGCATTACTCTAGAATTCTAGCTGCAGCAGCTGCCAGCTGTTTTCCTGTCACTGGTTCACTGGCTTATAGGTACAGTGAGCCTGACCCTAGCCCTCACATAGGTGAGGAGTCCAAGGGGTGGAAAGCAAATAAGTCCCCATGAAAAGAAATGGGAGCCAGCAAAATCAGTTCCCATCTAGGCCCAGGTTAGCAAGCTAACACATTAGCCTTTGTAACTATTCATCATGACCATATGCTGATCCCTACTCCCTTCCATTGGACCACACTGCCTGGAAAGCCACAGACACAGCTTTTTGGACTCATCTTCAGAATGTTCTAGAGGCTTATTAATGTATACAAAGCACATGTCATTACTGAAGGTCCCAATACATAAATTTACCATTTCATTGCTGTTAATATGTCTCAATTCCCTTGAGAATGATTTAATGTATTCATTTTTGTGTTCATATGATCTAGCATGTATGTCACAGTAAATATGCAAAAGCTGTATTATTGACACAATGTGACACATTAGAGAAAGTAATAGGATCCAAACATCCCCTGATTTGTGACCACAGACAAGTATATAATATCCCTAAGCCTTATTGTTCCCAAAGTGGAAAGTTTCATGAAAGTAATAAAGAGTATCTAATGGTTTCAAACACCATAAACACCATGCATGAGCAAAATTGTTTTTAAAGCCTACTTACCCAAGAGAATTCTCAGCAACTTCCAACATTATGCAAAAGTCATGAAGTGTCCATTGGCTTCGGCATAACGATTGACAGTAGAGGAGCCATTTTGAGACACGTGCCGTTGGGGTGGCGAGGGTCAGGGGCTGCCCCGGTGAGCCAAGTATCAGTGAGACATGCAGAGGACTGCAGGGTAAGGACACACTCATGAGTTAACTGTGAAGAAGGGGGTGAATTACACGTGAAATTAATTATGTTACTCAGAGGGTTTTATTCATAATTTGAAAAGGCTATTTGAACATATTTACATGCTTATAAGAAGATGAAATAAGACAGAAATAAGATAAAACATTTCTGGCAGGAAATGACATGGAAACAACTGAAGAAATTTATGTGAGACAGAAGAGCAACACTGAAGCTTCAATGGGACTTTGTGAAAAGCATGAAGCATGCCCCATCTCCGTTAACAGCCACAATAACATGCACGAAGGAACAATGTGGACATAGACAAGGTTACAAGTTCAGGGAGAGGAAGGAGGCTCTATCCTGGGCTTTAGGAGCACTCACTAACAGTGAGGATGGGGGTGCCTGCTCTGGGGCTGGCATTCTGGACTAGTCCAGCTGCGCTTCTTGCTAATAGTCTATCCCTGGGTAAGCCTTTGCGAGATGCAATGCTGTGCACTGCTCCCTTGTGTTTGAGAAATTGATCTGCTGGTGTGGATATCTAACAGTGCTGAGAACAGGACAGACTGTGTCCCATTACCAGGGCCCTCTACTTCTGCTCTGCTAAAGAGGGTTCGGAGATTTCAGCAGAGGAAAGAGCCTGTGGGGATTCTTTCTGCACAACCCCATGGAGAAATCCAGGTGCAGTACGAAGAAGAGGTGAGCTGAGAACTCCATTTCAGTCAACCTAAAAATAAATAATGCAGCTGTATCCATCTCCACTTCCAAAACCCCCCTCATCCTTTTGCCTGGAAGAGGCAGATGGAAAGAAGGTGAACAGCTTGTTGGTCCAGTTAGAAGTCAAAGTGGACAATCACAGAGAGTGAAGAGAAAAGCAGAGATTCTGAATTAGGTCCATTAAGACATGAAAGGCTTCCATAGAGGAAAGAAAGATGAGGACCAGAGAGATAGCAAGTTGGTTTTATATGCAGTATAAATAAAAACTATGGTTTTATAAGCAGTGGGAATAGCATAAGGTAATTACAGATACTTGTTCTTCATAACTCTAAGATAGCCAGAGGCTGTGCCTGGGCTCTGCTCTGGGACTGAGGGAAAAGGCAGGGCTCAAGCTGCAAGAACAAAGGCAATTGTGATGGGACAGGTTGGGAAGGGGCTTTAAGGGACAGGAGTGGCCCCACCATCAGGAAGTAGGCACCTGTGGGCCCTAGCTGCTGTGCACAGCATGTGTCTGCACGTCAAGGACGATGAGCCAGCCCAAGTCTCCCCGGTGAGTGCTTGACGTCCTCTAAGCGTCTCCAGCTACCCATGCCAAAGGACGGCACGCCAGGCCATCAGCTGCAGCTCCCAGACTTACTCTCTGGGGTGATGCTGGCCATTGGGAAATCCTCACTGAAATATAGCAGATCCAGAGCTTATAGAGAGGACAGAAGGAAAATTACTTTTTCCCAGTAATTGTCAGATGCTGGCCAAGTTTGTTGAGTATGTTGACTGGCCTCTCCTAGAGGATGGTATGAAGATGGGAAGCAGACAAAAGTTCTCCATATTAACTGTAGAAATTTACTTTGGGGTTTTCAGATTAGAATTGGATTACAATGAGGGAAAGACAAATGTTTAAAGGGTGATTTAGAAATTAGAGGAAGGAGTGAGAACTTCATAAATGAACAGCCGAAACCAGTGTCCCCCCGTCACTCGTTCAAATATTGAGGGATTCCCAGGTGTTAGAAGTCATAGTAAAGGCCAATGTCCCCTGCAAGGAGAAGAGTGACAGCATAAAGCTATATGGAAACAGAATTCAGAATTTTGATTTTAAACCTTCTCTCTCTCTCTTTTTTTTTTTTCCCCAAGGCAAGGTCTCGCTCTAGCCCAGGCTGACCTACAATTCACTATGTGGTCTCAGGGTGGCCTTGAACTCACAGTGATCCTTCTACTTCTGCCTGCCAAGTGTTAGGGTTAAAGGCGTGCACCAACACTCCCTGAAGCTTTAAACACTTTGATACATCTTTCCCTTCAAAAAAAAAAAAAAAAAAAAAAGCCCCAGCACTCCACCTGTGCCCTGAAATACGGTTCATAGCTGGTTCTTTCATAGTACAGTCTCTACCCTCAACTTTAATTTGCATCCCAGGCCTGTAAGCCTCGTGCTGTCTCTTGAGATTGAAGTGGTAATCACGTTTACAGAAACTGTGAACAAGTAGCACAGGTGTCGGTTATAAAAATGTTTTGACTTTATTTCACTTTTTATATGTTGACTTTTTACATACTATGTAGGAAGGACCCAGACGGCATTACCCTTCAGATGTGACTGCCAAACAAGTAAGTTGTAAAGTGTGATTGTTTCAACGCTGTACTCCTGTGCCTGTGTATGTAGTGCTCCCTCACAGGATAGATTACTGTTAGCTAGAGTTGTCTACAAAGGACTTCCTGCGATCTTGGGGTCCTGTGAGTACTATTGGAATGGATCTTGACAGGGCAAACTAAATGACTTGATTTTTAGTTTTTTTTTTTTTAATATAGCATGTGATACATAGAAAAATATATCTAATATGTATAATTTGTAAAGCAGAGTAATATGTCACCATGTAAGAATGAAAACATCATGAGTTTCCATCCAGCTATCTACTGCTTTAGCCTTCTGCATTTCTCTTAGACATAACCACTACACTGAATTTTATTTTTACATAACTCTTCTTTTTACTGCTTTGCCATAGTATGCCACTATCAACAAATTGTTGGAATTTGGTAGACTTTGTATTGTATAAACATAGGACATACTACATTCAGTATGTAATTTATTCTTTCCCCTCCACATTTTCCTGAGTCATCTCTGTATAAGGCTATATATAGTTGTACCTATTTTTATTTTCACTACTGCTTAATACTTCATTGTGGTGCAAATCACACTTCATTCATCCTTTCCATCATCTATTTCATTGGAAAAATGTCTTCTAGGATGAATTGGACCACTGAATACATTCTAGAACAAGTCTTCCCTTGATGACTTAGATAGGAAGGGGAAGGATGGATCATCATGAAAACAAAATGTCCATAATTTAAAGGATGCTACTGGGGGCTGGAGAGATGGTACAGTGGTTAATGGCACTTGATTCCAAGTCTCATAGACAAGGTTCTATTCCCAAGTACCCACATAAAGCTAGATGCACAAAATGGCCCATGTATCTGGTATTTATATGCAATGGCAGGAGGCCTTGACATGCTCATTCTCTCTGTGTCTCACTCTTTCCATACCTGTTTCTCTCTCTGTCTCTCTCAGATAAATAAATAAATATTCTTTAAAACGATGTTGCATTGTTTACAGAGTATAGTAATTCACACTCGCATCAGCAATTGGATGCAAAAGTTCCATAGTCTCTCTAACATATCCATGACATATTCTTTCATTCCTATAGTCTGTTATTTGTAGATACATATATGATGATGACATATAAGACTCTGTGGGATGAAACATGTAAAATGAATGGTGTGCTTCTTTGAAGAATTCTTTCAATGTTTATAATGAATATCATATATAAAATAAAATAAAAAACACACATCACTGAGTCTGGGCTTACAGAAATATGCTTGGGGTGGGGCTGGGGAAATCCAGTGACCAGTCAACTCTGACAGCATCCTGATGCCCCAGTGTGCCTCTCATCACCTAAGAGCCACAATTTAGGTGCATAAGTCACATGTTAATGTTAGCTATTCTGTTCTGTTTTGTTTTCCAATGTAGGGTTTTGCTGTAGCCCAGGCTGACCTGGAATTCACTATGTAGTCTCAGTGTGGTCTCGAACTCTCAGCAGTCCTCCTCCCTCTGCCTCCCAAATGCCGGTATTAAAGGCGTGCTCCACCAGACCCGGCCTTGATCTTAGCTATTTTTGACAGAAACAAACAAACAAACAAACAAAAAACAGTGAGCATGTTAGATTTGGAGGGTATAAAGGATATGATTTTGCTTTTTATTGTCAATTTCCCTAAAGTCTGCACAGCAACGCATTCAGCACATGCAGAACATACGCAAGGAGAAAAAGAAGCTAAGCAAGATGTTCGCAAGACCTGCTCCAGTTCCAGAGCCCGGACTCCTGGTGAGTACAGCACTCCACTGAAATGACCTTGTCCTGAAATGCTGGTGACACCTTCACCATTAATTTATTTAACACTTACTCTTTTGCCCCACGCCCTTTTCAGTGAAGATCCACATAATTTCAGCTTGGTAATGTTCTATAAAATTCCCCTGATCAATTAGTCATTGTTGAAACCTCCTTTGCCATTGTTTTAGTCAAGTTTCATCTCTGAAATCTTGTTTCTGCATGCCATTTCTTGTTCTTTTGTGTTAGCTGACTGTCCAGGGGTATTCACTTATATCTTTTAGGTTATATTAATTGGAAAATTAATGACAAAGTTTCTTAACAAATAGTTATTTAGGATTGAATACTTGAAATAGTGGAAATACTCTCCACACCAAACCCTATACAATCATATATATTTGTGAGGATTTAAAAGTTCTGATAATAAATGATAGGTACCATGAGCTTCTGTCAAGTAGTGCTGAATTGTAATTCTTAAGGCTCAGAAAAAGAAAACTTCTACTTGAAATCCCTTCAGTTATTTGAATATAAGTATTAACATTTTCAGACTTTCATTCAGGGTACAAATCCTGAGCTGTCTCATCTATTCCTTCTTCAGTCTATAGATGATCCCTACCCTTATTCAGACTATCTCAGGATTACATGTTACAGAAAATGTAGCTATTTTTACTAGTTTCAAATACTTCACATATAGTATACAGGCATATAATATAGTGTATATATTTAATACATTTTTAAAGTTTGACAAACGTATACACTCAAACATTACCTTGATTATAAACTTGAATGATTTTGTATGAAAATAAAGTTCTTTGTTCATGTAAATATCAGCAAGTGGGCTGGGTCCAGCAAAAATGCATGGTATGGCTAAACAGTGAATTGTGAAAGAAAGTTTGAAGAAATATGATTTTTTAAAATTTTGTCAGTTTAGTCCACATAGCAAAAATGTCTTTGCTAATTATATAGCTAAATATTTGTGTCTACTATTCTTAAATCACCCTGAAAATATTTTAAAGTTAAATGTTGGTCAATGCCAATAAACATAACATTTCCTTTCTTTTAGTTGGCCCCTTTGCTCTCTTAATTCTAAGGTAACTCAAGACTTAAGAACTTTTCACAGATCCTTGTGGCACGCTTTCTCAATTGTAAAACTTGCAAAAACAAATCTGTATGTTGAACATTTATGTTACATAATTCTGCTCAGCTGATCTTTGCCGGATCTGATAGCATAGATCCCTAGAAAGTCTCCCAACATGCAATGTCTGTATTCTGACACACAGAGGGGTGTTTCTTCCTACCTGTCTCTAGATATCCCTTCTTTGAAGGTGAAGTTTCCATCCAGGTCTGCTACCTGAGCATGACTATACTTTAATTTTGAACATCAACTCTGTGCAGTAAGAGTTGTTGGATCCAATACTGTTTACATAAAAATGTTTGTATATACAATTCTCACACACATTTTAATTGACTTTCCTTTTTTTCTGGTGTATTTTAACCCTATCCAGTGGACATCTTGATAAGCCTGGAGTCTGTGTGAAAGAAACCATGTTTCCAGACAAAAGTATGTGGAATTAACATCAATGGACATACTATGGTTTGACTTCACTTGACAACTAAGGGCAACACTGTGCCATCTCAGCAAAATAAACACCATGCTCTCATTCAACATGCAGACTGTGGTCTCTGAGTTTTATTAAGCACCAAACCTCATGACTGCTTTATGTTCTGTGAATTTAACAAATAAGCTACATAGCCTTTTGAGAAACAATATGCCCATGTTTAAATTGAGTTTTGTCCTATTTAGACATTGAAAATTGTTTTAATAATAGAATGGTAGGATAACTGCCCTGTCTAGATTTGGACTTAAACAAAATGTGTAAGTTTGAAACAGTCCTAGAAAAGATTTTTAAAGTAACTAAAGACTGCAATATGGATAATACAATCAAAATTCTCACTTAGAGGAAAGTTGAATATTGAAATGCATAATTAAAATGATCATGTTCACTTTTGCAAAATGCTTGTTTCATTATATGAATACATCCTAGCTTGGTTATATGAGTAATTCCTAGCTTGCAAATGGAATAACCATGGTTGCTTTCTAAGTTACAGAACTGCCAGCTCTTTTATTCATGTGCACAATGGCATCTTGATTACAATCTCCAAAGCAACTCACGAAAAGTAAGGTACAGGGGA
The DNA here is from genome assembly GCF_020740685.1 of Jaculus jaculus. NCBI lineage: Eukaryota > Metazoa > Chordata > Mammalia > Rodentia > Dipodidae > Jaculus > Jaculus jaculus. The sequence goes on from NC_059104.1 coordinate 186,273,784, forward strand.
TTCAGTTAAAAAATGTGAAAGTATGAGAAATGGGGGTCCTAAATTAAACAGCTAGAAGATAGGACAAAATGTTTAAACAGCTATTCTCCAAAACAAAACTATGACTTTGGATCCTTGAGGCAGAGAGCTAAGCAAAGTGAGGGCAAGATTGCCCCACTTGCTGTGTGGCAGAACACTCCTGACCATGCTACATGTCAAGGAGGAGAAACATGAATTCTCCTGTGGTAGGGATGAGTTATAGAAAAGAAGTATGCAGGAAGTGTGGCTTAGCTAGGAGTTGAAGTGAAGCATCCCAAAGAGTGACACATAGCCAGATAACTTCACAAGTCTCCCTCGCTGGATGTCAAGCTGTTTGTGCATAGGATGAGTCTTATCACCATCAAATCTGCTTCATCTTTATCTCCTCCACGAGGCCAGATTTTAAGAGGTAGACTCGGTGCAAGCTGAACAATTTCCACACTCACAGATCTCTGAATATTGGTCAGTTGCCACAGCCAGCAGGGAGCTAGACAAGGACTCGAGGAGAAGCTAACCTGGGTGGGAAAAGGCAAACAGATACAAGAAGGAGACATGCTAGGTGTTTGTCAAGGCCTCGAGAGTTTATTCTTACATGTAGGTTTATATAGGGTTGTAGGGGGAAGGGGACGTGGTCAGGACAAAGAGTTGTAGGGGGAAGGGGACGTGGTTAGGGCAAAGATCACAGAGTTACTGGTTAAACCACAATGCCTTTGTTTCTTCATCAGCTACCGGCAGGATGGGGGAGTGTTTAGCCAGGTGTACGATCCCATTGTTTCTGGTAGTTGCATATTAGGTGAGGAAGTAGAAACTTCACTTGCTATATGGCAGTCTTTGTTTCTGGTGGTTTAATATTAGGTGAGGAAGTAGGAAATTCACTTGCTGTACGGTGGCCTCTGTGACCATGGCCTAGGTCTACTCATTGCTCCCACAGTCAGTGTACAGGCGCAGTCCTTGTTGATCGAACCAGGCTTTCAGTAGACATCAGAGGACGTGTATCATAGTGCTAAATTAACCCTGTCAAAAATCAACTCTCCAAGAACAGGATTAGGAAGTTTAAGAAGAGATTTGAAATCTAGTCCCTTCCTACCATTAGAGATGTATTCCATAAAACTCAATAGATGTCTGAAACTACACTTTATATTTCAGTTATATGCGGCCATTCTCTATCTGCCTCTTTCTCTCTCTGCCCTGTCACTCTCAAATAAATAAGTAAAAATAAGCAAAAAAAAAAAATTTATTTTAAATGTATGGCTTATTGAATGTGAGGAAATAGCATGTAACGTCTCAGAAGCCATCCAAATTGAGCTGTGGAAATGAGTAGCCCCTAAGAGTCCATGTCAGCTGAGTAGATAGGAATAGCTGTGTATGTCTGAATGGAGTTAATGTTGAGTAAAAGTAACTCCAAAACTTATCCAAATTTGATGAAAGCCAAAATTTGCTACTAGTTTCAACACCAAGCAAGATAAAATTGGGCATTCACAAATTATTCATAATAAAAATGTTAAAAATCATTTAAAAGAGAAAAAGAAATAACAGGAGGGGCCCTGTTACATGCTGAGGGCAAAGACAAAACACAGAAGACTCCTTTGGAGTTATAAAACCAAGATAGCAGTGAAAGACATCTTGAAAGAATTGATAGGATAAGAGAAAAAACTGTTAGCCTACAGGTTTGTATGAAACAAAAATATCTTTAAAAACTGAATGCAAAACACACCTTTTCTTCGGAAAAAAACAGAGTCAAAAGACATTATTAGCAGAAATGGAGAGGAAGTTATTTTGAGAAAAATGATATTGGATACAGTCCTATACATGTGACACAAAAGTGGAAAGAAGGAGTATTTGCAGGGGTGGGGGAGAAACCAGAACAAGGGGAGGGAGGTAAATGAATGAAAACAAAATAAAACACTGTAAAAATGCCAATATGAAACCCATTATTTTGTATACTAACTTCTTTTTGTTGAATATTACATTTTATTTCAAAAGTACAAAACTATTAACAATGTTTGATAGTAATATTACTATATAATATGAACTAAGGTGAAGCTAATAGGATAAGCTATAAAATATAAATTTTTACATTTCAACATGGACCTAATTTTTTTTGTTTTTTTTTAATTTTTAAATTTTTATTAACATTTTCCATGATTATAAAAAAAAATATCCCATGGTAATTCCCTCCCTCCCCCCTGACACTTTCCCCTTTGAAATTCCATTCTCCATCATATTATCTCCCCATCTCAATCACTGTACTTACATATTGTATACTAACTTTTTAAAACAATGTAAACTTAAAGGATTTTCTTAAGCCTGATACAAAGGGAAGGAGACGGTTGGTTTTGTAGGCAAGTAGTACACATGGCCCAGAAATAGACTCAGGCTGACCAAATTTGATGTTCCACCATGGTATTAGTTTTGTTCAGCATTCATAAATATAGTGAAAAGGATAAATCAAGGCGCTTTACCAATGCAATGGTGGGAACACTGGAAGGTAGGTTACAAGGGGGAAAATCTGACAGTTAGCTTTTGGGTTGGTGGAAGCTGTGGGTCTGTTAGTGTATTGCAGAAGGACTTACCTGATAGTAACAAGGAGTTTAAGTGAGAAAGGTGTGAATAATGACTATTATGAGGCTGTATTAGGCAGAACAGCTTAGAGGAGCACAGCTGGTAGAATGAGTGTGCACTGTGCACAAGTGGAGTGAGGAAGCCAGATCACCCTGCTTCCTCCTCACCTCCCAGTTCCCTGGTCCCCGTTCCCCTGCTGCTAGCTTGGGGCTTCCTGGACCCTACAAGCTTGCTATGGAACCAGGCTCTTTGCTCTGCTTTCCAGATTGAATGACCCTGGGGTCTCTAACTCCTAGATCCCCTGTTTCAGGGGGTATGGATGCAGGAAGGTAGTGAGACCCCAGAAGATAAACTACTCTTTGCCCTTCAGCCAAGCCACAGCTGAAACCACAGAGGAATTGTAAGAAAAACATGAATGCTGCTTTCCTTCCATGTTGAACCTGATAGTCAGCACCAGGGTGTAGGAGTCAGACCCTGAGTATACTCAACACCTACCAAAGCAGAGATCCAGAGGCTCCTAAGAGCTCATCACTGAAGTAGACTTACAACACACTCACCATGGCTCAGGGAATTTTGCAGAAGAGGGGGTGGAAAGATTATAAGAGCCACAGGTTGACACATCATGCACAGAAGCTCCTCCCTCCCCCAGATTAAAAACTGACTGCTGCTCCCAGAATGCACAACTCAACCTCATAGGAAATACCTGAAACTCCACTAAGGATGGTCCCCAGTGGAATGGGGAAAGGGACGAGGGAAAAGAGAGTATCAAAACATGATGTATTCATACAAAATGTTAAAAATAATATTTTTTTAAAAAAAGGATGAGTAAGGACATTATATAATGGGATTTACTAGAATAGTTCACAAGATATGGAGTGGATAATCAAATAATGGTTGCATGCTGAAGAGGCTGAGGACCCAGGTGCTGCTCAGTTAACAAGGCTGGATGCCTCAGCATTCCTCGTATGGAACTGAAGGCTAGAAGATTCCCAGTCATTGGAATTTGATCCCCATAGCAAGGCAGGAGCTGGCATCTGATGAAAGCACAGGATGGCAGAAACACCAGAGATAAATGCTCTCCAGCAACAGCGGGCAAATAGCACTGTTTTCCTTGGACCTCTTTGGATCAGGAACACCTGCTGTAAGGGTCCAGACCCATCAAGTTAATACTCAAGATTAACCATCACAAGTCACCCCTTGTCAACTTGACACCCAACCACATTTCATTGAGTCATGCTCAATTTTCAAATGAAGACAATAATGAGGTCATAATTCCACCTAGCATGATGTAACTATCCCATATACAACTGAAAATGCTGTCAGAATAGATGACAAAATTCCTTAAATTCTTAATCTTTAATATTCCATAACATAAATACTACAGTGTATATTTAATAATACGTAAATCCTTATAGTATCTCAGGAACAAGAGAAAACCCAAGTATCTGCTTAATGTATGTCTTTATGTTTAGGCTGAAAACACTCAGGGAAATAAACCTTGTTTTGTTAACTGCTCATGTGGCCTTAGCTGGTATTTACAAACACTCCTACTACCCATTCTGTATTTCCTCCACCCCTACAAGTACCTTAGCAGGTCTTGCCGTTTTACCTAGAGAGGTAGCCCACATATTCACTACTAAAGGGCCTGGGCCATATATTAGCATTGACATAGTAACACCAAGAAATGATCCAAGGTTCTCCTGCACTCCAGACATATTCTTCCTTACCTCTATTGTATTTAAATCCAATTTCCCATGATAGTCTGGATCAATTGCCTTGCTAACACTGTAACTCCTTTCTTAGCTTATTGGCTAAAGATAATCAGGAGCCCAAAGTGTCCAGTGGGAAATCTTGGCTTCCAGCTCAAAGGAACATTTGTTGTGTCTCCTGACAGAAAGTTTTCCCCACCTCTGAAACCAAGGCCTTTAGGCAGCAGAACCTAAGAGAGGATAAGGTCATCAAACGTGTTCATGGCTCAATTGGGGTGATGTGAATAGTATTATTTACCATTTTGACCACTAATTATTGGACCCGTGCATGCTGGCTAAAGAAGAAAGAATACCATATTTTGGACCATGACTCAGGGTATATACAGCTTTCCCGAGAACCTTACCCCAGCCCTCCTGGCTATTGCCACCTAGTTGGCACCATAATTGTGTCTCTAAAAGGCTATTCCATCATTCTATCAAGCCAGTTGGTTCAGGATGATGGGGAACATGGTTGAGACCAGTGAACTGAATGAGCATGAGCCCACTGCAACAGTATAGAGACTGTGAAGTGAGTTCCCAAGTTGGTAATGAGAGTCTACATCATGTTTGTCTAAAATATATCTCTCCTTTCTCAAAGCTTAGCAATTTTCTCAACAAATGAAAACACACATCCAAGTGTAAATACACGAAAATGCTATTAGAAATAACCCTTACAATAAAAGCGAAAGAACTAGGGAAATAACCATAGAAGGCGTTAAATAATTAACAAAATTGCCATGAAGAAAGCATCTCCATGCAGGCAGAAGCAGCAGCATTTTTATTACTGAATAATCATTTATCCAATTGTGTTTTGCCTGACATGAGTGATAACCCGCTGAAGAGGGAACCAAGGGGAAGGGAAGAGGAAATCGAGAGGGAAGAAGAGGGAAAGGGGAAGAAGGCCGAGACTGGCGGGAAGTCACTGGGAATTGCGCAGGCTCAGGCCCCTGCGGGCTGTGGCCCCTGGGCCCCCTGCCCCTCCCCGGTCCAGGGCATCTCCCACACCGGACGCGGTCCGTACGCACGAGAGAGGCGGCAGGACCCGTTATGACCGGACCACTGGCCGGACAGCGAACAGCAGGTGGAGGCGAGAGGCACCGTCCAGCGCCTTCGGATGCCAGGCGCGCTGACCACTCGGGCGAGCGCCTCGCCACACGGCCGATGGCGGACGAGGCTGAGCCAGCGCGGCCACCGTAGGCGAGCACGCCCTCTTCCTGGAGCGCGGCTTCCGGAAAGGCGGAAGTGCGTCAAGCTGTTAGTGGGGGAAGCACAGTCTCCGGGGCGGGCGTGGCCGCAGCGGAAGGTCGTAGGGCGGCCAGGGGCGGGGCTTAGCGGGAGTGGGCGGGGACACGGGACGGGGGCCCGGACCGGGGCAGGACGGCGTTGGAGGGCACGCGGGCGGGAAGAACCAGAAGACCGGGCGGATCCCGAGAGTGCGAAGGGTGTCCTGGGGAGGGGCTTCGGTGTCAGGGGCCCGGTGAGGCGGGGCGGGGCTCGGCGGTCGGGGCAGTGGGCGGGGCGGGGCGGGTCTGTAGAGCTGGGGGCGGGGCTCGGCGTTGTGGGCGCGTGGGCGGGGCCTCGGCGCCTGGGCGCCAACGGTGTGGGCGTGTGGGCGGGGCTTTGGCGCCAGGGGCGGGGCTTCGGCGTTGTGGGCTCGTGGGCGGGGCTTCGGCGCCAGGGGCGGGGCTTCGGCGTTGTGGGCGGGGCGCCGACGCAGGCCGCGGGCCGGGGGAGGGAGCGGCGCGGAGAGCGCCCGTAGGCCGCCGTCTCCATGGGGATGTGCTTTCCCTGCCCGGCGGAGTCCGCGCCGCCCTCCCCGAGCCTGGTGAGTCCGGCCGCCGCGCCCCTGCCCGGGCGTCCTTAATCCTTTGGCTGGTTTGAATCCCCGCGGCGGCCGTCCGCACCGCCGCCTCCGGGAGAAGTGCGTGTTGGGTCGGGGATGGAGGCAGTGTCCGTCTGCCAATTTGAAATTGGAATTTAAGCATGTGTACTTTTTGTCGCTTTGGGCTGTTAGCAGTATCTTTAGTGTTGCTTACTGAGAATTGATAACCCAATTTCCTGCCCGTTCTCCCATCGCCCCAAAAGTAGTCGAGGAAATGAGATATTTATTCTTTGGCCACTAGGTATAGGTACTAGAAAGATCTGTCAGTTGATGGGGGAGGCGAGGGAGGGCCAGCTTGTCGCTTTGCGTTTAAGTAATGCTGATTTTGTTTGTCGAGCTCTTGCAGAAATCAATCTGTAACCACGGGTTACACCATCTGCGCCCAGCCCCTTCCTGATGCCATGGGCCGGTGCTGGATGTATCTATTACTGAAGGCTTCCCCAACCTAGCCTTTCTCCCTTTCCTAATAGCACCCACCATGCTCTTTGCTTCTCCCCAGAGCAGCTCCTTCCCCTGGGCAGGCTGCTGTTTGCTAAGGTTTGTTCCCTCCTCGGAGCGCAGCACCTGGACAAGTGGGTGAGACATGGTCCCCCAGGCGTCACTTGGGTGGCTGACCGTGTCCACTGTGCGGTGGAGAGTGTGGAAAGGACTCGAGTGTGGTATAGGCTAACTTGCTTTCATTTGCCTCACATATGATAATTTCGGGGTATATTGGTTTGAAGAATGAATACAGGAAGTAGCATATTTAGTAAATGCTCTGATTGTGGGTAAGTTGCTTGGTTGGTGTTTCATCTGGTTTGGTTTGGGTGAGAGGACAGAGTCGTGCTGTGTTCTCAGACTGGTCCTGAACAACTCTTGATCTGTGATCCTGATGTCTCAGCTTCCCACGTAAGTTGGACTGTAGTCCCACAGCTAGCTTTCACAGTAGCGATCTTTACGGGACTTTGGGGGCCAGTACTGATTATTTTTACACATTGTTATATTGTCTATAAAATATGAGTGTTTAAGTACTTTGTGACATAGGTGTTTAATGATCCATGATAGTGCTTGACTTTCTCTTAAACCCCTGTTATACATTTTTCTTAGGAAGAGAAAAGAACAAAGCTGGCAGAGGCTGCAGAGAGGAGACAGAAGGAGGTGAGAATACTTATATAACTCTTTCACTGACTATAGATACCTGTCACCTGTAATATTCTGGCAAGGTGGTGTCTGATGCCATACACGGTTTTATAGACTTGAAGATAATCATTTTTCGATAAATTTCCCTGCTTACACTAACTGCTGGTGTTTGCATCATTGAATGTCTGCAAAGAGCACACAGGTGATTTTTGCAAGTTGAGGTGCTCCTGCAGTAATTGTCTTCTAGAGGATGAAGTGGTTATGCTTGTAAAACAGATGGGAAGTAAGTTTAAGAGAAGTATGTATAGTTTGATGTTCATTGAGGAAAAGCCCATTGTAGAAAAATATTGTTTCAAAGCCAGACCAACTCCCTTTACCTAAAGAAAACCTTAACAATTAAAAACAAAATAGACACCTTTTGAACATCAGATACTAACTTGACTTTTATTTTTTATTTCACCCTTTATCAAATTTTTAAAGGCGGCATCTCGGGGAATCTTGGATGTTCAGTCAGTGGAAGAGAAGCGAAAGAAAAAAGAAAAAATGGAAAAGCAAATTGCTACATCTGGGCCCCCACCAGCAGGTGGACTTAGAGTAAGTACTAAATTTATTTAAGGTAAAGTTCCCTGGCCAATTTGACAGTTATAGAGCAGCTCATTCAATAATTCTGGAAATAAACTATGATAAGGATTTGAAGTAATTTGAAAACATGACTACCATAGATTGGAAGAAGAATCAATTTATTTTGATGGTTATTAGAATTTTTTCCAAAGTGAGGATAGTAATTTTCTCTGAACTATGTTAACACTATCTTTATAGTTCTGGATATGATGCTAATCATACATGTGTAAGAAATCAAAGCAATATGGAAAAGTATACTGAAAAAATCTAAAATCCAACCAAACTAAATACTGTTTGGATAACATTTCTTTTTATTTGTTTATTTGAGAGAGAGAATGAAAGAAAGAGGCAGAGAGAGAATGGATGGGTATGCAAGGGCCTGTAGCTACTGCATATAAACTCCAGACACATTAGCTGTTTTGTGCATCTTTCTTTACATGGGTACTAGGAAATCAAACTTGGGTCCTTTGGCTTTGAAGGCAAGTGTATTAACCACTGAGCAATCTCTCCAACCCTCTAGACAGCATTTCTAATGTTCATTTATACATTAGTCATTAAGTTGGACTGTCCTGCAGACTCGGCCTTGAAGCTTAAATGTGTGCTTTCAGATCTTTGGTTTTGTGTCTGTCTGCTTGATTTTATTTTTGAACCAGAATTTCATGTAGCCCAAGCTGATCTCAAACTATCATAACCAATGATGACCTTAAACTCCTGATCCTCCTGCCTCAACCTCCCCATTGCTGATGTTATGGATGTAGGACAGGCCTGGTCCCATGTTTGGGAATATTGGCCTTTCTCCTTCACTCATTATCTTAATTAATCAGTTGTTAATTTGGATCATAGGTTGTACAGCATTGAGTGACACATGTTCCTTCTAGTATATCTGTCTCAGAGTAGACTGTGGGTGTGATGGCAGATAAGTTGAGCAAAGTCTTTTAACACTGGAGCCTCTGTGGCCCAGCTGGACTGTGAAGGTTTTATTGTGTATGTTACTGCTCAGGAAAATAATGGTTCAGATGTAGAGGTTTAGTGATCCATTTTTAAAATAAATGCTTTTATAGAGTAGGTGAGTAAGCACCAGTGATCATTGCAGTTGTTTCTGTTTGACTTGGTAGTAATTTAGAATTTATGATTTGTGAGTGGTTTTTGGCTAGTTTGATGTCTTTGAAATTCCATCTTGGTTTTTTTCTCAAACTTACACACCCACACTCACACATACTTGGTGTGTACTGCATACCAACACTCTCACATTCTTGTCTGGGCTCCATCAATGGCAAGAAGCATAGGGCTACCCTGAGCAGAGTTGATGAGGGCTCAGGTATGTCTCCTAGAAATAAGAGTTATCTTCACCATTGTAGTTAGTCCATCAAATTTCAGTTGACAAATTAAAATAAGCCATTGTTTTCTTTATAGTGGACTTTTAATAATATGTAAAATAATTGGCCTCACTCTTAAAATATACATGGCCACTTTGTTTATGTTATCATTAATACTTCTAGAAAAGGGTGCAGGAGATGTAAATTTGAGAGAAGACAGGACCAGATCTTATCAGAAATACATATTCTTTCACCTTCCTACTGAGATTAAGAGCTGTGTCTCTTCCCCACCCCTCTTTGTCTCTAATAAATAAAAATTTTTAAAGAAAGGCTGGAAAGGTGGCTTAGCGGTTAAGGCATATGCCTGTGAAGCCTAAGGACCCAGGTTCAACTCTCCAGACCCCATGTAAGTCAGATGCACATGGTAGTGCATGTGTCTGGAGTTTGTTTGCAGTGGCTAGAGGTCCTGGTATGCCTATTCTCACTCTCTCTTCCCCACCCTCTCTATCTCTAATAAATAAAAATAAATCTTAAAAAAAGAGCTGTGTCAATGGGTTTAATGTATAGTATTCTCAAAAACAAAAAGTCACATCTAGAAGTGATGTTGAGATGCACAACTTCATAGTTGTCACATAATCCACATGGAGTGTTCTACATGGAGGAATTAAATAAACTAAAATTAAGAAGACTTAATTTACTGTTTATAACTTAATAAAATTAAAAAACTGCTTTTAATTACAAGAAAAAGGCTTTTGTAATTAAATCTGCCACTGCCACACATGGACATGTGTAAATTAAACAGATATGAGTTTTTGTCAAAATGGACTATGTCTCATGCTAGTGTGTGTGTGTGTGTCTTTAAAGAACTCTTTTCCTTTTGTAAGTAGGACATTCATGATCACCAAGCTGAAAAGTGGCTGGAAGGTTTCCTGTAAGAATGTCAAACTCCCCAAACTCTGCCACTGTCACTTCCGCCTTCACACACAGCTGCCAGGGTTGCATCCCTTCCTGTGACCACCTGCACCACACTAGCATGGCTTGATATTCATGGGGAACAAGCAGGAGGCTCAGGAGGATAGAGGAGAAACACAAAGCAGTGTCTCAGTCCTCCATCCATGGTCCGGGCTCCTTTAGTGCTTAATGTCTTCTGGAGAGGCGTCCTCACCTAGGAGTGCTTCAGTGGCCACATGGGGTCCCAGCATGGCGATTCATGCAAAACACACTGAGGCAGCAGCAGCAGCAGCCTACCCATGCTGCGGTGACCTCATCTGGGACTGTACTCATGACCTAGGGAGTCACTGAGAGTGAACTTAGCTCTCACACATTTTCAAGCTGTCAAATTTATGGGCACTGTTCTATTGTTTTTGTTGTTGTTTTGTTTTTCAAAGTAGGGTCTCACTCTGTGGAATTCACTACAGAGTCTCAGAGTGGCCTTGAACTCACAGCAATCCTCCTACCTCTGCCTCCTGAGTGCTGGGATTAAAGGTGTGCGCCACCACGCCTGGCTCACTGTTCTAATTTTTAAACATTTGTCTTAAGAGATATTGTGGAAAAAAGCTTATAATTTACAAAAAAAGAAAGAAAGAAAGAAAGAAGAGGAGAGGAGAAGGGAGGGAGGAGGGGAGGGAGGAGACAAAAGGGGGAAAGAGAAGGGAGGAAGGAAAGAGAAAGAAAGAAAAGCAATGCTGAGTAGTATAGGATATATCGCAGATATAGTTTATTGTGTTCTGAGTTCCGTTTGTGTAGCTTAAGGAGAGCACAACAGGGATGGAGAGATGGCTTAGCGGTTAAGCGCTTGCCTGTGAAGCCTAAGGACTCCAGTTCAAGGCTCGATTCCCCAGGACCCACGTTAGCCAGATGCACAAGGGGGCACACATGTCTGGAGTTTGTTTGCAACAGCTGGAGGCCCTGGCGCGCCCATTCTCTCTCTCTCTCTCTCTCTCCCTCTTCTCTCTCTCTCTGTTGCTCTCAAATAAATTTAAAAAATTAAAAAAAAAAGGGCAGAACATTAAAGCCTCAAAGACAGCGTGCTATACAGAAAAGCAGTCTTTCATTAGCCCTTAATTTTCAAAATATACTGAGAAGTATGAAACACCCTGCATTTCTTAGGTACTTTCTGAAGAACTAATAGACACCAAGGAGTATCTCTGGCCCCTAGTAGTGGCATTTCCAGAACCTACCATAGAATTCCCTCAACAAATACATGGAAAAGGAAAAGATAGGTCTTGACACACCATTATTTAATAATAACTATTTCCTGGTTACCTGATTATACAGTAAAGTAACAATTCCTTTTCTGCTTTTTGTTTAGATTGTGACTTTATTGCTGATTAGTTACATAGTGGTTTTTATCCCTTTTGCTAATAGGTGGGTATTTGGGATTTACTACTGTGAAGCAGGTTTATGCTAGCCTCTGAGTCTGCTGTAAACTACTCATACATGTGACCACTTACACATGCGGGCTACTATATACATGTACTGCTTACAGTTAGATGAAGTGCACTACATATAGTTGTATGACCAGGGTTTATTACTCACAGTATGTGGCACGTACCACATATGGTTATATGGCATGTACTGTGTACTGTTACATGACGTGGACTACTTAAAAAGACTTGCAGCCACAACAGAAGCCTGGGATTGTCCTGAGGTCAGGATAGTCTCCCAGGTGGATGGAATCTTGAGTACATATGCCTCCCCACACTGCAGATAAAGGCCCTGGGAGCAGATTGCTCTGGTCCTCTTACAAGGGGACACCATAATTCATTGAGTGAAAACATTGTGGGCATTCTACTTGTAATAGGAGACCATAACAGAGCCCTTGCTTTTCGGCCAGTCTCGCTTTATTTTAGGTGTTAGCATTCCCAACACATTCATGTTTATTCTTGAGAGCTGCAGGCAAAGCTGGGTCTGACCAGGGTTACTCAGAGACAGAATTGCAGGCTCCCTTTGACCTGTTTCTGTTTGTCTGTGTTTACAAGATACTGTCTAACTTCAGACTTTTGACTGTGACATTCCTGTGTCTTGACTTCTTTCTGTGTGTCTAGACTTTGGTATATTATTATATATTTATTTGGTATATATTATATGCCAAATATTTGGTATGTTATATATATTCAGTAAAAACTTTCTGATGTCTCTATATTTCTTCTTTTCTAGTGGACAGTTTCATGAAGTATATCATATGGAAGAGGCTTCCGTCAGTCACTCAGTGTCTGGAACCAAAGGGATGTCACCTCACTCTCCTCCCTTTGCATACGTGGAGAGTGAGAATCGCTTGACTAGTGCTCTTGAGTGCAGTGCTAAATCTATACTAAAATATGGGGGAAACTTTAGATTTGCAGACTTAAAAACTGCCTCAACCTCCCATTGTTCTTATTTTCCTCCATTCTGTCTTGTGTAGGAATTTACTAATTTTCTGTAGTTAAATTATGGGTCTAAAGCACATAAACACATGACATGTAAAAGCTCTTTATGGGTTGTTATGTTAAAATTTGAAATTTCTATGCTTTGTAAAATGATCTTGCTACGTAGCATTGTACTGCATAGAACTATCTTTATTTCACTATAAAGATTTTTTGTTGTTGTTATACTTATGGACTTAGTGCCTTTAAACTGATTGTCAGAGGAAATCTTGAAAATTCATTTGAAGGGCTTAAGGTGACAGAATGATATAAAATTTTATAACTTACTAAGTAATGAATATTTATAGGCAAATTTTTAATTTATCTTAATTTTCTGTTTGTAGCAGATAAAATTGGCATGTAGTGTTTTCAGTTATAATAAATGTTTGCTTTGTTTGCTGAGCATAAAGTCATAAATCAGTGGGACATCAGTTAACAGTGACGTCCTGTAACACCAGACCCAGCATGCAAGGTCTGTGTGGTGATCAAGTAAGGCAAACTGTGGATCTGGATGGGTTGTAATGGATGGTAATATATTGGTGCAAGTGTCAAACACATTTTTATTGTTTTGTATTTATTAAAGAATAATCATGAGGTTTATATAGCTGTGAAGTAGCCAAGCACTGGGACTGTAGAGAGAGAGGTTTGTCATTACTATACTTCTACAGGTCAGACTCAACCATAGGATTCTCTCTATGATGCACACACAGAAGGCTTTACATTTTTATTAAGCCTGTGAGCTTTAGGACAGTTTTGGATTTAGTTTTTCTTTGAATACATAAGCTTATATAGGAGGATTGTTGTTTAAGTGCTATGGACACTGAATCTGTATAATTCAAGGGTGTACATTCAAGGCCTAAGTCAGTATCTGGAGGTATTAGATGCAATCCTGGATGTCACTCCAGTAGACTAGCTCATGTGATTGGCTAAAGGAGACTGAGCCACTGTTTCCCCACAAAGTTGTGTAATATGAGATGGCATTGTGCATATTAATTTGAAGAGTTTGAACTACGTCTTAATCACTCATGGAAGAATTCCCTTTTCTGTTGTATGAACTTTTCCAAGAATACACAGGTAGGATTGAAATCATGTCAGCTCAGCTTTCTGTGTTCCTTAGAAGATCGGTGATATTGTTCATAGTGATAATGAAATCATTGACACTAAAAATAAAATGTTTGAATCTATTAAAATGGTTGATATTTCTAACACCAAAGTGTCATTGCTGTGTGGAAGTGGATCCAGCATGCCTCATCCTGGAATGTCAAGAGCCACTTTCTCCTGCCCACATCAGTAGCCAGAAGGCTCACTCCTAGGAGAGTTTAACAGCAATTCATAGCCATATGATGTCCTGAGCTGCTAGTGAACCATGTGGGATATTGAGGGATATTGCTTTCTGTGGGATGCACTGCTTCTGCCATTTGTGGCCTGCCTCAGCTTTCCCTAGGCTGCATAAACATTGTTAAGTAGAGGAAGAGAAAAGAGGAAATGGATGCTTAATAAGAAAGAAGGGAGTACTAAAAAGTCACATCCACCAGACTTTCTGCTGAGAAGGCTATGGATAGTTATGAGGAGGTGTGTTTCCTTAGAACATAATGTTGTTATAACTATGGTGCTGAATAAGTCTTTCAGATGCCATGCCCAAATTACTAATGCATATAATGAACTATCAGGCTGAGGTGGAAATGCTTAAGCCACATCATAGCAGTTGTAATTGTGAGCTGATTGATATGGCTCATGGTGAGTTTTATACTGTCACACAGCTTTGTAGCACTGCACATGTCCTGTAAGCATGTGTGTGGTTCTTTTGTGCCAATACTTATATTTGGAATATGGTTCGTTTTCTAACATACATTTTAAATTTCCATTGTCTTTTAGGAATATGAATACTTTCCCATATAAAAGTACCTTTAGCCATCTCTAAACAATGTTTTTCTTTACCATGACTTGAACAGTTACAACTTGGGTTGGTGTTTATGAAGGCTTCATCTCTCTGGGACTAACAAGAGAAAGCTGATGGCGTGTTTGGCATGCCTGTGAATCTGGATTTCTAAGTGGTCATGTTTGTTCCTTAACTGTAAGAAGTGGCTTTTTAGAGAAGCAGTGCTTTAGTAAAGACTGTTGTCCTGTCCTGGCACCCCCATGGCAATGGTATGAGTGTGAAATATTTTTTTTGTACAAAAATTTTACTGATTTTCACTTAGAAGATGAATATATATCTTGTCAGTTTTGAATAAAGTATAACAATTTAATAGATTGGCAAAACTAGGAAGATGTGCTTGCCTGTTTGAAATGGAAGGTGTGTATCTTTAACCTTTTTCAAACAACCATCTCAAATTCCCATAGATGCTGTGTGTGCTCAGATACGGTCTGTGGACTTTTGAAGCTTTGGTTTAGTGCAGAAGTCTGTACACTCTGACATTCTTACATGACAAAAAATTTTATTATGCTGTTCTCCTTCTTCTGGGTTTCTTTATTTTGCAAACATAGCTTCAAAATTCTATTGCTTAGATTTAGGAACCTAAACATGCATAAATCCCTGGATTTTGGAGTCTTAGCATGGTTACTTTAGTGGCACCATATTTGACTCATGCTAAGACTCCTCGTTTCTGACTTTGAAGGGAAGAAATTTTCTTCCAACAAAGTAGGAAGTGGGTAAAGATTTCCTCACTCATGCTAAATCTATTCTTTTAGCTAACCACAAAATAATCACTAGGCAAGGCAGTTGAGAATCCTCACAATCAACTTAGTACACCTTAAATCATCATGTCTTAGAGCCTTTGAAAGCTGCTGCATAGGGAATGCACAGACCTGCCCTCTCCCTCATTGAGAAAACAGGATGACAGGAGCATCTCATAATATCCTTGAACCTCATCTGCTCCCCTCCCCTTCCATTGCTGACTTCAGTTACACTTCTGTTCTCTGCTCGGCTACTGAACACTGAGACCTCAGTCTTTTCTCCCCATGTGGTAGCACTCTGCCATTCTCCCTAGCTGAGAATAAGGTGATAGCACCCATGTCAGCATTCAGAGACTCCGTAAGAGCCATTCACATTAATTCCCCATGCCCACTCTGCTGGTTTACCCAACAGCCGTGGTAGCCATGCTCTCAGAGATACTAAAAGACCTCATAGATGGGGGATAAGTCAGTGTTATTTTACGTTACAAATGGATTTTAAAATGATCTTATGGCATTATCTAGGTAGATCCAACCTAACATGGATGATTAAAAGCCTGAAGGCGTTTCCCCACCATGGCTGGAACCAGTGCTGTGATTCCATACCTCCAGCTTAAGGCAGAGGAAGGGACCACAGCCAATGACTGAAGGTCACTTCTGCAGGGTACAGAAATCGGAAAATAGGGTCTCTCCTTAAGAGTCTTCAGAAAGCAACATCACCCTGAGGATACTTTGATTTTAGCTTAGTAAGACCAAACCGAACTGACAACAGAAACATTAGTAACTATGCAATAATAAAATTAACATTTTTGTTAAGCTACATGTACTTTTGAACTAAATGATTTTCGGTGTCAAAGAAAAAACGTAAGAACAAGATAAAGTTTGAGGAAAGCATTGCCAAAAATGCAGAGCAATTTTGTGTTAATTTTACTTGAAAAAAAAATTAAATCATCCACTGTTATATTTCAAAAGATACTAAAGTTATTCATGTGTGAGTTTTTTTTGTTTTGTTTTTTTGTTTTTTGAGGTAGGGTCTCACTCTAGCTCAGGCTGACCTGGAATTCACGATGGAGTCTCAGGGTGGCCTCGAACTCATGGCAATCGTCCTACCTCTGTCTCCTGAGTGCTGGGATTGAAGGCGTGCGCCACCATGCCCGGCTCATGTGTGAGTTTTTTTCTTTTATTCAGAACATACTTTGTATGGATACATCACATGTGTTGGTACCATCTTTTAATTCCTCCCTGCCCCCATTCCACAGGGGACCCGCCTCAGTGGGATTACTGGTATTCTCTATAGGGTTGTAAGTTATGCGTTGTGGGATTTTTACCTTGTACGAAACCTGTAGGTTTTATTTTTAGTTTTCTATGAAATATTTTTTTCTAGAATCCTCATACCATGTCAAGACTATATCACACCTGTTTAGATTCCCAATAGATAAAATAAGATTATGTATTATAACTTTGCTGGGTCAAAAAAGTGAATTTATTATGTTCTGTTGTTATCTCAATTTCAGAATAAAGAAGACAGGAAACAAATTAAAATGAAATTTCCCAGTAACCAGGTTGTATGTATTTTCATTGAACTGGTTATGATAAACAGAGACTTCCTCCGTGAGTTTCTGGAGCAAGGATTATGAATTCTTGGTGTTGGAAAAAAAATAATTACTAATATTAACTCCCTCACTATTTAGTTTTCATGCTGGCACTTAAGGCCCTCCATGACAAAATCTGAACTGCTGAAAATGAACACTACCTCCACTTTCTTAGCCCACATGACACTACTCTACATAGCCATAACTTCAAACTTAATGTAATTCTATAGAAATTAGCAATCTGAAGCTTAACTTTCTTTCAAGTTGAATTATTACTATATTGACAAAAATACTTTTCAGCTTCTTAGTTTTACTTCTTAACTCATTGTGGACAATATTTTGCTGTTTATTGGTAGAAAACAGCCCTGTCCTTGGTGTACAAGTCTGCAACACTGTTAGCTACAATGGGTTGACTTCAGTGGGTAGCATAGCAAAGTTAACTAATGATACATTTTTAATAAGAAAATACTTAACATGAAGTCAATATCTGTACAGTTCACTTACCAAAATATAAAGGAATGTCAGTTTATGTCTGTGAATTAATCATCATTCTAAATACAACCTGTATGCTGAGGAACATATGAAAACATATGCTATTCTTTAAGGGGTGTACTGAAAACTTCCAAAGCACCCCAGACATTTGGTCAGAGATGAGAGAAACTTTAAAGCAATCTTCCAAGAGAATGTAAACATCTCTGCATGCCTGTCCAGTACAGGATCACTGTGCTGACGGATGGTGGATAATTCCAGTACCATGTCATCACATGGTAGTTTTGTAACATAGCTCTAAATCCTTGTGATACCAAGGAGTCTGGGGTGCTTTGATCCACAGACATACAGCAGGCACTTCTTGTTGCCATGTGTGGGTCCTATGTGTGTGTTCTCTGCTCTTGCCTGCAGCACTTGTAGTTAGAGCTGTGTTCCTTAATATCTCTTTTCTAAACACTGTACTCACATACCGAGAACTCAGGATTTGCTTACCACATGTCTAGTTTAAATCTGAGTGAAGAATTTTCTCTAATGGTGATTTTCTACAAGAGCATTACAAATAAATAGTGCAACTCTTGCAACATTTTTTTGGTCTGATGACATTTTTTCTCTATTACACCTTTTTTCCAGAGTACTTTTCAGAGAATGTGAACTAACTGACTACACAGGCAAGTGACCTAGGTCATCAGAGTCCCCCGCAGAGACAGT
Organism: Jaculus jaculus; assembly: GCF_020740685.1. Lineage (NCBI taxonomy): Eukaryota > Metazoa > Chordata > Mammalia > Rodentia > Dipodidae > Jaculus > Jaculus jaculus. The sequence continues at coordinate 186,291,916 of NC_059104.1, forward strand.
TTCATTTAATCTCCTTCTTGGCCCTGCAGCTGGCGGAGACCACCAAGTAGTTGTCCGGGTTCATGTCCCTCAGGGTTGGAGACTTGCTTTGGATGGGAGACGTTTTGCCATCGACGCGGGCTATCTGCAGCATGCGGCAGGGGTCGTGTTTCAACAGGTACCCTGCGAAGGTCTCCCACCCTCCTCCCACACGGACCATGACGTGCTTGTTGTGCAGCATCTGAAATGAAAGGAGAGCCAACTGTGAAGTTCTGCAAATAGCCACCGGACCAGCTCAGCTCCCAGGTCTGGGGAAGTCAGAGCATTCTGTTTCTTTTGATTTCCTGACCATGTTTTTGCACTGAGAGCTAGAGTCTGACGTAGCCTATGCTTTGTGATAGAAGCCTTCTTTGGAATCCAGAGCAAGCACCCACAGACTGTAGTTTTCTCGTGGGATGGAGGCTCCCTGTACAGTTATTTGATGTGATGCATTTGGAGGCTGCCCTAGAACACCTGAGCTTCCACTGAGCTTTCCTCACTGCCTCTGCTCCTGTCTCCTCAAGTCAGGGCTTCATTCTTCCCACTCAGGAAATCTGGAAGTCTCTGCTCGTGCACTCTCTTGTTCACAATCACTCAGATAATTGCTATAAAACAGAATTAAAACCACATTTGGAAAAATGGAAGTATTTCCAAGTTATGAGGCTTTTCAGGGACCACTGCATGTATTTGAATAGAGGAATATTTATGTTTTTTACTACCCTCTTCATCTTGATTACTTCATTCATTCTTGATTACTGCAGTCCTAGGAGCCATCCAGAGCCCCAGACTAACGAGGGTACTGGTGTGAGAAGGGAAGAATACTTGTTTCTTTCTACTAGGAAAGCTGTCAGAGTTATGAGGTTTGGCACCAGAAGTCAAAGCACTGACCCCTGGCTACGTGAAATATCCAAACACTTAAGAAGATGATTTGTGGCCACAAAAGTGCCTGATGACTCCTCCTACCCACCATGCTGTTGCCCATCGAAGCCATGTAGGGCCAAGAAGAGGACGATGTGAGGGGACAGGGTCTCCTAGGTATTGCAAAGCCTGGAGGGTGCACCATGGCAGCTGAGATCTGGACGTTTACAATTCCCCTCTGGTGGTGCAGTGGGGATGGTATGTGGGGCCTTCAAGAATCTGAACAAAGTTTTATATTCTCTCTAACCTCATAGTTACAGACTTTGGACACATAGTTTAATATTTCCTAGCATCTTGTAAGACTCTTCATGCACTGGACATGAAGCAGTGTTAAGTGTTGTACAAACTCTTAAAATGTAATGAATAACAGTAAGTGGACTCCTAAGAATTACATTAAAAGTAACTCTAAAGTTGCCTCAGTTACAGAATTTTAGGACAAAAGAGGACTTGTGATATATTTTTCATGAGAATTCTTGATTTTAGCATTAGAATCGGGTGGCTTGATGTAAAATGTCCCTCTTAGGCTCCGGTGTTTCAATACTTAATTCCCAGTAGATGATGCTTTTCAGAAGTTTGTGGAGCCTTGTTGTAAGAAGTGTGTCACTGGGGACTGGGCTTGATAGTCTAGCCAAGCTTGGTGCTTTGTGCTTTTTTATTCCCTGCTGATGTGAAGATACAATATCAGCTGTCATGATGAAAATTACCCTCAAAACCAAAAGCCAAAATGAGCCCTTTCCCTGCATAAACTTCTTCTGGTCAGCTGCTTTGTTCCAGCTACAAAGAAGTGACTGTTAAGATCTGTCTGTTGCAAAGTCTTAAGATTCATGACTGCTTTTCCAGGTCCAGCCAGGAGCAGCTTCTTTTCTACAGAGAGGAACACTGAAGGTCATGTTGCCATTTATGTGACTTGTTTATAATCCAGGTTTCCTGACCCCAATCTAGTGTTTTGCCTGTGGTGGGCCCTACTCAATAAATGCAATCTCTCAGGATGTCTAACAGATGACTTTATTCCACACCCACATCTTTTTGTGTATGCCTCCACTGCTCCCTGTTCGAGAGCTGCTGCTCCTGCTGCTGGCCCTCCTGGCATTCCCATGGCTCTCCAGGTTTCCCTCTGGACCCTCAGCATGAGTGCCCATAGCAGCAACACTGAGCTCTCTTGACTGGAAGTGTTCAGTGCAGCCAGAACCACCAGGCAGTGTGGGGAGTGGCACTTCCTGGAGTATGTTCACCCCTGGGCACATGTTCTACCTCCTTAACCTTGAGGGGATCAGCAGAACCCATGAAGTAGCACAGGAAGGTCATTCCTGCTAACCTCCTCTCCTCTGGTGAATAGAGATCCCAGTGAATGGTTCTTTGTATGCATGTGTGGGTGTGGGTGTGCACGTGCATGCATCCAGATTTGTGCACTCTGCACAGGAATACAGAGACAAGAGGAAGATGTCAGGAGCTCCCTCCATCACTCTCCATTTGATTTCCTTCTGAGCCTAAAGCTCTCCATTTCTTCTGTAGACTGCCCTTCCAGTGAGCCCCAGTGACCCTCCTGTCTCTGCCCTGGGTCACATCACTAGCTGTGTATGTGGGTACTGAACTAGATCTCATGCTTGTGCAGCAAGCGCTCTTAACCCGCTGAACCATTGCCCCAGCCCCTCAGTGCAGGGAGTTTAGCAGTCATGAACTGAGCGTCACCAGGAACCACTGTCACCGTCTGTGTGTGTTTGCTGTGCTGGCTGGGTAGATGCAGATAATGGATATGAGCACACTTCTGAGTCACACCCGGCATGACCTGCTCCTCACATGAAAGCGCTCAGTGACAACCGCAGCTGGTGAAATGCCTTCCCTAGCTCTAAAAGCTCTGCTGATTAAATGTTTGCCTGTGATTTCAGACATGGTGGTAGACCTTTGTTTTCTCCTCACCCTTTGCTGTTGACCACACCCTGATAGCAAACCCTGGAGACATGTTTTCCCTAACGGTTGATTGCTGTTCCCCAATCCTAAGGAAAAGAAAATGGGGGGAGGGGAGGGTAGGGAGGCTTCCCTGCCCCTATCCTAAGCTACATTGCAAATAACAAGGGAAGAATGCAAACATAAACACAATGACTCTGCAGTGCTTTGTGATGACACTCTAACCCAATGCACCTGTGATTCACAGGGACAAATTTTCTCCATAATACTTAAAAGGAATTTACATCTTCAGTGTATCTATTCCACACTAAAGATAGGTAAATGAGGTGCCCATTTCCTTTTCTTCTGTCTGAATCCCAGCATGCCTTGGAGTTGCACTGGTTTCCAGATAATACAAGTTGCTTTAGAAAAAGTCAAAATCAGGTAACAACCCACTGAGATAATAGGCATCTTGGGATTTATAGGAGGAAAAAAAGCTTTCCAGCTCTGAGATAGTCTTGCTTAAGTCTCATTTAAACCGGGATCTAATGTAACACCAGTTTCAGGTATAGGATTAAGCTATTAGGCTCACAGTGACTAAGTCCAATTACGGATACTTAAATCCCTTCCCTCTTTCAGTGTGTGCTCAAATTCAAAAATAAAGTTTCACCCATCCCATCTCCATAAACCAAATTCACCTGCTCTAAACCAAATTACTCTGAGCTCTTTCCTCCTGCCCTGCACAATTCCTGTCTGACAAGGATGTCATCAAGCAGATGAACTCAGCTGGGTTGGAGGAAGATAAGACCCTTGCTCCTGGAAGGAAAATCCATTTCAGCATTAGTGGTATCAAGCAGTCGTCATGGCTGTTGGTCAGGTCATTACCTATCATTCTCAAATGCATGCCCATCCCTACTCTTGCAGTCCTGTTGGTAATGTCACCTCATAATGCACGCTTCCTCCCTCCTGAAACCCCTCAGATGCTTTACCTGACCCTGTACTCACCCTTCCCCACCTTCACACCTCATAAGCTAACCTGCTGGGCAAGCTGTTTTTCCTGTGATGTGCCAATGTCTACCACCTCTCTCACTCTTCTCAAACTTCCTCACCTCTGAGCTTCTTGGGTAATTTTACAAAGTATCTTTACACACATCACTGTCCACCCCAGGCTCGGTCATCTCTGCTGCACCCAAGGTGCACACACATCACTGTTCCACCCCTCCTGGGCCACCCCCTCAGTATCACCCTGGCCTGAATCCTTGTTCTCTCAGAGTCTCCTTCACAGCTTGCTCAAGTCTTGCTCTTCCAAGGACTCTGGATGTTTCTGTCCCTGTGGCTGCTTTTTTGAACTCTAGTCGACATTTGGAGCCTTTCGCCTCTCAGCACCATCCACTTATTTCTCCCAGCTTACAGTTGTGGCGCTTGTCTCTTCCCTGGGCTTCAGAGAACAAGACACACAAGACATTTCCCCTAGAAGAGGCACAGAGCTCTACCAAAAACACCCATAGATGATTCCCAGGATCTACCTTACTATTGCCACTACTTATTCCAGGGTCTCAAGGGGTATGCCACACGGAGCAGTTTCTCACCTGACTCACCCCAGAACGGTCTCTCTATACTGCTTGATTGGATTGTCTCCTGCCTGGATCCCTTCACTGGCTTCCTCACTCCAATGTGCTGAGACTGGCCTAGATTATTTTTCACACCTATCACAGAACTTAGGGGCAAATTGGTTCTTTACCACTTAACATTCTCTCATATTTTACATGCTGCCTCCTAAACATTTGGCATTCTCCAAATTCATACATAACCTTCACCTGAAAATGCTCCCATGATCGTCTCCTTCACCATGTGAAAGAGGAGAGAGAGAGAGAGAGAGAGTACAGGGGTACCAGGGCCTCTTGCCACTGCAAATAAATTCCAATTGCATGTGCTACTATGTGCATGTGGCTTTACATAGGTTCTAGGGATTCAATCCTCGGATGTCAGGCATAAGCAAATGCCTTTAACAACTGAGCCATCTCTCCAGTCCTGCTTTTAATTTTCTTAATTCTGGTATATTTCTGAGGTGTGTTTTCAGGTATCCCAGGCTGACTCATAAATCATTATTTAGCCAAGGATGACTTTGAAGTTTGGGTCCTCATTTTTCACCTCCTGATGGGCTGTTACATGATGCTGGGGATTGAACCCAAAGCTTTGGTGCTAGGCAAGCATTCTACCAACTGATTGGCATCCCCAGCCTGAAAAACTTGAGGCTGGTAAAAGGGAAGCATGTTTTACAAGACCAGACTAGAAATTTATGAGCAGAAGTCGGGTAAGAATCCTTTCTTAACCACATGGACTTTATCAGCACACCTAGATTTAGATTTCCATGCATTTTCAGTCACTTACTTTTGAGAAATTAACACAGAACAAGAACATTAATATCATAAATAGTACTATCTTAAGCAGATTAACAAATACTTTCACATTGCACTACCTGCCACAAATCAGTTTCAAAAGGCCAAAAGGAACACAGTCAAGTTTCTAGCAGCAATGACCTTAATCCATTGGTACAAGTTTTCTGTTATAGTTACCTTCTCATTGCCAGGCTAAAGCATCTGACCAAATTCAGCTGATGTGAGCAAAGTATTTATTTTAGTTTACAATCCTGAGGGGAAGGAAGCTTTATGATGGCACTAAAAAGTATGGTATGTACAAAGGCTGGACATTACCTCTCCCACAGCAGGTGGAAAGTAGAAGCAGGAAATGAGTCTTCCAACACTGGGTAACTGGGAGCTAATAAACCTCAAGGTCTACCCTCAGAAACACACCTCCTCCAGTAAGGCTCCACTTCCCAATTACCACCAGCTGTGGACCAAGCATTCAGAACATATGAGTGAATGGGGACACCTTATTAAATCAGCACTGTTGTATATGGCTACAGAGTCTCACAAATAAATTTTAGGGCTTATCCAGGGACAAAATTGGATAAAAGAAACAGACTGTTTATAAACTGTGGGGATGATTAATCAACATAATCCTGTAATCCCTGAAAGGCCTCTGTCTTTTGGGAGGGGCACTTTTGTGGTTTATATATGGGGCAGGATTCCAGAAAGGAGACTTACCTCTCATCACTATGTGGCCTACAAAGGCAGATAGAAATCACATGATGTGTCTATACTAACAGACTCAGCAAGAAAAATATTTTATTTTCCTCTTTGGTGAAGACTAGCATTTAGAAATAGAAATATACCAATTCACTTCTCATTTAGAAGAAAAAACCTGTACTTATGAAGATCACAGAGAACCATAGGTTGTACTAAATGGCAACCATGGTTTCAAGGAAGGTCTAGAGAAATACTGGGTTTTATTGGTAATGCATTGAAGGTTGAGGTGATCATGCTGTCTGCAGGCTAGCTGTACTGCATAAACAAGAGAAAACAAACACCTCAATACACAACTAAGAGTAAGAACCAGGAAACATTTCTAGGTGAACAGAATTTCCAGTTAAAAGCTTCAAGTTCCCATTGGATAACTTTTAATAGTTTGATTCTCTGAAAGAGATCTGTTTGGATATCTGTGTCTGTCCCAAACTGTAATTCCTATGAAATATTTCAGGTGTCATTTCCTTGTAAGGATAATACTGATAAAAGATTCCTCTCCTACTCAGTTCTTAAATTAGTGGCCCTCAAACTCAAGGTCACAAAAATATGGGTTAAGTACTCTGTAGTGGGTGTCACTAGACCCCACAGCTGGGAGCCTGTCTTCAAGGTAGAGCCCACACCATCACTCCTGTACCACAGCTGTCCTCCTAGAAGGAGCATCCATCACACGGCCGTCTCACTTGAAAACCAATGACTATCTTCCCTGTACATGCCATCTCATCCCACTGGCAGGATGTGGCTTTCTTCTTACCAGAACAGATAAGCAAATTAATGTGGCAAAGATTCTGGGATAGCAGCATGGGTAGGTGCCAGGATTAACATTGTGGGGCTGGAGAGAGGTGGCAGAAACATATATAACTGGAATAATTTCCCACTAATTCTGATATCTCTTTGCTTTTCTCTGTCTGTCACCCCTTCACCTTAGACCTGGCATAAAAGTCACTTCATGCCCCAGCTGCTGCTCCTCTTTCCCACATCCTTTATCACTATGCAGTGACAGTGAATGGTAGTGCCAACTGCATACTGGTAAAGTGCTGCCAGCAATGCCACCACTTCTCTTTGCTCAAGCCAGTCTATAAATCTCTTACGTGGTCACAAGATACTCTCGGTCCTCAGGAAGTAGAACACCTTTCTACACACAGAATTGTTTCACGTTGACCATGAGAGTTAAAGAGAATCCAATCCTTTGACTATTAAGATTCACTGAGTGTTAGGCAAGGCTACATTGTACATTTAGACTTTCCACACATTGGGTTAACAATGCACATCAGATGTTCTTTAAATGAAATATTAAGTGAGTCAGGGCTTGTTCATCAAATTAAAAAGTTAATGCTTAATACTGCTCTTTCCAAGTACCCCTGCCCACATGAAATATACATTATTCTTGGAAAGATTGAAAAGGGAAAGATAAAATGATATATGTCCTTATTTAGAAAGAAGATCCCCTCTACACACACACATGCACGTTAGAATGTGAGTGATGGTCCACACCATCCTTTGTGCAGAGAACTTTGTTGGGAAAAGGAGAGGTTTGGAATAAAGAGTAAAACTGTGACAGGAATCACATAAGAAATAAAGACATGGAATTTCATAGGAAATAAAGAAATAGACTTGTGAAACATCAATGGACAGAGGAAAAAAAGAAAATGGGAGATGAAAAAAAAAATCAGAAGGAGACCAACACAGAGAAAAATCAACTCCTACCAAATCAGAGAGCCAGAGCCTCAGAGGCCCCCAACACCTCATCACTGAAGCAGACCAAAAATGAACCCAACATGGCTCAGGGAAATTTTGCGGAAGACAGGGTGGAAAGAATGTCAGAGCCACATGTTGGGTCAGGATATGCAGAGACATTTATCGTACCAATAACTGTGGGCTAACTCCATAAGGCATGACCCATATACCTCAACAAGGAGGGGCCAATGGGGAGGGGGTAGGTCATGGATGAGCCTAATAATGGTACCAAACTGCTTATATTTGCTGAATAGAAAACTAATAAAAAAATAATAAAATAATTTTTAAAAATCAGCTAGTGGAGTACATTGTTGTTCATGATTTTCATTTACAGTAATACCCATGCCTAGAATACATTAAAAAATGGATCAAATTAGTAATGAATTTCTCCCCAGAGTTCCCATCCCATCTTTGAATACTTAAGTGTCATGAGTGCTCACCTGCATGAGTCACAAAGCACCTTGGCCACTCACACTGGCACTGTTGGCTTCCCCCCTCAGCAGTAGGAGGAGCTGTGCTTGACTTTGTGCTAAAGGAGATAGATAGCCCACTGCCCAGCACCTCCCATCTGTAAATCACTAAAGGAGATAGCCCACTGCCCAGTACCTCCCATCTGTAAATCACTAAGCCTCGTGGATCTCACAGGATTCCTCACATCTCCTTATTTCTAGCGTCTTGTCTTCCCAAGGAGGCTTACTGCAAACACCCTTGTACAACTTCAGGTTAGCCTGTCTGTGTCCTGCCTTACTTTTCACTCCTCCCACCATAGTAGACAGCTGCAGGTTCACCGAGATGAACTTCCAAATCAGGCACGGTTATTGAGGAAGGGATAGTTGTTGACGCTTACAGATCTAGAGGAAGGTCCCACAATGGCAGAAGAAACTGACTTCTCTCTGCTTATGTCACACATTTGCTTGCTACCTGCAATAGCTACAGCAGAGTTGGAATTACTTAGGTGTGTGTGGAGTTCAAACCCAGCCCCTTCCAGACATTCCTGCCAGATGAGCTGGCTCCTTGTAGATTCAACCCCACCCATAATAAAAAGCCCCATTGGAGCCCACAAGGGCCTTCTGTCTTGTTTCTGGCTCCTGGGCTATTCCTTTTTCAATACCCGAGATCCTTGTGAAGGGTAAGGTTTTATCCTAACTTTGGCAGCTCAGCTGCTGCCAGAGTGGGGAAGAATATTTTGGTTTTACCTTTTGACACTTAAAGCACAAAACTTCTCTTTTAAAGTATCTCTTTTTAACTTTTTCCCTAGGCCCACAGACTTTTACATGGGCCTTTAGACCACGTGGATATACCCACTCCTTACCCTTTGGTTCCAGAATTTATGGAATAAATTTAATGGTTTACAAAAAATTATCCTTCCTATTTTGTTTTCTTTTTCTTTTTTTTGTGGGGGGGGTTGAGGTAGGGTCTCACTATAGCCCAGGCTGACCTGGAATTCACTCTGTAGTCTCAGGGTGACCTTGAACTCACAGCGATCCTCCTGCCTCTGCCTCCCGAGTGCTGGGATTAAAGGCATGCGCCACCTCACCCGGCTTATTTTGTTTTCTTAATTCATTATGAAAACATACATGAGAACTAGAGAGATAGCTTAGCAGTTAAGGTGCTTGCCTGTGAAGCCTAAGAATCCATGTTCAACTCCCCAGGTCCCATACAAGCCAGTGGCACAAGGTGGCGCAAGTGCGAAGATGGCACATGAACACAGGTGGCACAAGTGTCTGGAGTTGGACTGCAGTGACTAGACACCCTGGTGTTCCAATTCTTTCTCTTTTCTCACTCACTCATTAAAAAAAAAACCACAAAAAACATGAGCTCAGGAACAGGGTTTGTGTAACGCTCCCCAAGCCTCTGTCACAAGATGTAACCTAATTTAAACATGTGAATTTCATATAATATATTCATAGTATAAGTATGTCCTTTACATATTTACAACATGTTCATGCTAAAATTATTTACTATTTATCTGAGATTGAAATATAACTATGCTCTCTACATTTTACCTGACAATCTTACACAGGAACATGAACCTAATATCCCTGAAGGTGTCAGGGATCATCTGCTCTGTTCCTTGATATATCCTTAGTTCCATGAATGATACTACAGACATATATGTGAGATGACTGAGTGATTATATATGTTCTCTGGATGAGCTAGGAAATGAGAGAGTAACCCGCAGGAGATGCCTTCCAGGATAACACAGCATAGCAAGTTACAGAAGACTCGGGGTAACACTGAGATAGAGCTGAGGGGAAGAGGCACAACATGGTGGCATCATTCCAACTCCCTTGACCCAAGGATTATGATTCTATCATAGAAAATTACTAAAATTTAAAAGCTGAAACACAAAAACATGAGAGATAGAATGAGGAACTGCCATACTAGGTAGACCTGACTGCTCTTCAGAGAACTCGGGTGAAAGACCTGGGGTCCTGGAAGGAATGGACCAGCCTGTCTGTCTTTTGGCACCATTTTTAAAATACACTTATCCTTTTCCTCAAGAGTAACTTCAAACCACCCAACTCTGACATTTAAGTAAAAGAAAGTGGGATATAGAAATTCAAATAGGAATTTTTTTTCCTGTTATAGTGAAAATTCTTTCATTACTATGAAAATCTTTTCTGCAGTAGCTGGCAGGCTACAGACACATTGCTTAATAAAGATCAACTTCACCTGTAATCACTATATTTACTGGTGAAATTATATTATATCCTCTTAATAGTTAATGGCAATGTTAGATCCTCTAACAATCAATGTGATATTAGGTCCCCTTAACACCCTTAAAGGAATGGCAGATAGTGGAACAATCTAGACACCTCATCATAAATCTATTTCCTAATAGCTTATTAGTCACTATGGCGATAAAATCCTTCCTGAAACCGACTCCTCCTGAGGTTTATTCTGATACCACACACTACATGAATGTTTCCCATCACCAAATAGGCCAAAGAAGTACCCTCACTCTCAGCATATCCTCAGATCATTCCATCACACAGACTTGGAGGTTTTCTGCTTGGTTGTTGTGTTTCCCCTTGTTTCATCTTCCCATGTCTGTCAGAAACACCAGGATCTTGAATAGCCACACACTTGATATGTTGTCTTCCAGAGACACTCATTTCAGATCAGGCTTTCTTTCTTTCTTCCTTTCCCCCGATTATCCACCACTGGATCACCATGTTCTCTGTGAGTTCATCAGGGCCTCAATAAGGTTTCCTAGGCTCAATGCTCTCTTCTTTATCCAACCTGTGTTTCTTTCTAACATGTTTTTAGCTGAGAATATACTAATTAGTGAACCCTTTCAAAACTTTAGTGACTACATAGTTAGAAGTGTCATGGTATTTAAGCCACTGAGGAGGCAATCTCATTTGTCAATATATGCAAGCAATTTTTTCTATAAACATGGTCCACTAGAAGACCCTTGATTTCATCTTGTATGTCTATAATCTTAGTTTGCTACAGCTTCTACATAGGTTAAACTGTTCTGAATCCAAAGTCTCCTTTGACTCTTCTTATCTCCCCACTCATTACTGGCAGGAACAGATGAACCTTGGAGCTTTCCTCATCGTTCAGGCCCCTTGCATCTGAAGTGCATAGAATGGATGAATCCATGACTGTCTGTTCTTGCACCAAGGATGGTCACATGCTAATATATAAAAGAGCCCTTGTTCTAGGGGCCACTAGGAGGATCCCACTGCAAGGATGACATAAACCCTGTGTGTGAAGACTCACATAACTGTTGTCCTTAGAAATCACCTCCAAAACTGTAGCAATTCACTCTGCCTTCAGATATGGACTCACAGAATTCCATACTGACTTATTTCTAATATGTAATTTATTTCCATCTTCAAAAGCTCTAGTCATGGGCTGGAGGGATTGCTCAGTGGTTAAAGCATTTGTCTGCAAAGCCAAAGGACCCAGGTTTGATTCCCCAGGACCCATGTTAGCCAGATACACAAGGGGCACACACATCTGGAGAGCGTTTGCAGTGGCTGGAGGCCCTAGCATACTCATTCTCATTCTCTCTCACTCTCTCTTTCTCTTTTAAGTAAATAAATAAATATTATTAAAATCTCTAGTCATTCTTTCCATCTCAAGTTTTACATCACATTTGTTTACTAACTCAGATGTTTTAGTATTTTTTCTAGGAATTTTGCATTTGTACACTCTCATATATGCTTGCTTATGATTCATTTTCATTTGAGAGAGAAAGAGAGAGAGAAAGAGACATGGGGTGTGGAGAATGGAAGTACCAGGGCCTCCAGCCACTACAAAGGAACTCCAGAGGCATGCACCACCACGTGCATCAGGCTCATGTGGGTCCTACAGAATAGAATCTGGGTCCTTTGGCTTTGCAAGCAAGTGTCTTAACCACTAAGCCATCTCTCCAACCCTACTCATGATGTTTTAAAAACATGTGTTCAGGAGTATATGTAGGTATATGTAGAGATGTGTTACATATACACATGAAGTTACAGATGTGATTTATATAAGTTTATCTGATCTGATGTGAACATATTCACATAGAATCCCATTTCCGGGTGCGTGTGTGTGTGTGAACCTCTGGTTATTGGTAAATGAGGTTTTAAAACGTGTCTGACCGCAGCCATGCAAGCATGCTGGGGCTACTTCCTCTCCCATGTCCTTCAAATGCTATGTAATGTCTTATCCCATGGCATAAATCTTAAGACATGGTTCCTCTGGCCACTTTCTTCTCTCTTCCCAACAACTCACTGAATGCAATGATATACAGGCAGAGTCATATGTTTCAGGAATATCTCTGTATTGCTACAGCTCTCTTTGTCAAAGGAATGCATGGGCTTTCTGATAAATACCTTCCCATGTCTCTTTCAGCCTAAGGAACATCAATCTTCATTCATTACTGACAAGTCTCACCTAGCCTTCCTAACACTTAGCTTGCAATTGAGCTAAATCCATATGGCATGCTTGAGATGGGAGGGCCTCATGCACAGGTCCACCTTCTCCTTGCCAATACACCATCACCACTGTGGGCAGCAAGAGCTTGTGCCCGTGTCTATGGTACAGGTTTAGGGGACAAGCTGGTAAAAGCATGACTCACTCCAGTTCTCTTTCCCCCTTGTTGCCTTAAATTTTCACTTTTCTTCGTTGTTGTTTCTTTTAAGTTCATTTATGTGATCCTGTGATTCATGATCTTGCTACCTATCCAGCTCAGGTGGTGAAATCACAACAGAACTTTGTAGTTAATGGCCAACTCAGTTCAGTGTCTCCCTTAGTCTAAGCTTCTCCTTTCTTCTTTGCACATATTAGACAGACACACTCTTGTAATAAAATGGGTATCACATCCTTGGTCACCTGGCTCCTACACATCACTGTGCGCATAGCAGGTGTCAATCTAGAAGACCACACTGAGCCTTCTTTTGCCAAGTGCCCTGTCCACCCACACTTAGAAGACGAGTAACATGGTACCTACCACACTGGCTTCTCCCTCTGCCTCCTCTCTCTTTTGCCAGTACCTTACACAGTTTCACAATAATGTCCCTTGTGTAGTAAGTGTCTTCTCCATCTACTCACCCTCAAATGTCAAACCCATGACCCTTTCTCCTATGTCTCTCCCATGCTCTACACAGCCTTCAGAAAGGATCAAAGTTTAACTGATCCGTCTTTCTTTTTTATCTTGCCCATCTGATCTCGGGTAGTAGCTATTTCTGCTTGAGCTTTGTTGTTCTTTCTGTTCCCAATATTATTTTGATTTCTCCTCTGAAGTCCATTTGTAAAACTGTTTTATTTCCAATTTTCTTTGATACTCTACAGCAGAAATGGGTCTTCTCTGCATGTATCATATTCTAAATTTATTTCTATTATAAAGTAATTTTAATCATCTCATACATACTTGTGTCCTACTGGTTTTGATAAAGTTTTAGGAAGGATCCAGGGAATATCTCTAGCCCCATCTGCAGGGGGCAAGATATCTTGAGAAAGTTTTTAAGAAGTTATCTGAATCCCAAATGAAAGTATAATTTTGGCACATAAATGAGTGTTAATGGGGTCTTGACATGAGGGTGCAGAGGAACAGAAATGTGGACTGGTAAAATATACACATACTGGACTGTCGACTGTGAAGTACAAGAAGGACGAAGTATTAGGACACAGGGATGATGAAATAAAGAGTAACTTCTAAGGCCTCATTAGGGACTGATCAGTTTTAAGAAAAGGTTGTCATAGCTACATCTTTGATAGAGTTCTCAAGCCCAGGGAGGAGATTTAAAGGATCATCACACCAAAGTCATTCACAGAGTCTGAGAAAGAGGAGTTGGTGTAAGAGAAAGGAAGGCCAAGGAGGGACTTTTCTGCAGCACCTTCAATGATTGCATACAATCTAATCTACCTTCCAGCCACAGCTGGCCCTGAGGGAAATGATAAAATTAGGAGTGTTTTGTTATAGCTTCCTGCCTAGAAAATTTTCCCAGCACTGATCCATGAGATTCTGGGCTTTAAAGGGGTTCATTCTTGAAAATGAAGTTGAAGGACTGGAGGGATGTCTTAGTGGTTAAAGTGCTTGCCTGCAAAGCGAAAGGACCCAGGTTCAATTCCCCAGGACCCACGATATACACATGCATAAGGGGGCACAAGCAGCTGGAGTTGTTTTGCAGTGGCTAGAGGCCCTGGCACATCCATTCTCATTCTCTCTCTCTCTGTCATAAATTAAAAAAAATAAAATGTTAAAAAAATTTAAAAAATGAGGTTGAAGACATCTGAGTCAAACATGAAGGCAAGTCTGGGAATGTCTCAGAGCACATGTACTTGAACAAGGGAAGGTCAGAGAAGGCTGGATTCAAGGTGGATAGAAGACAACCCAGGATAAGTCACTAAGAAGCCCCGTGGATGTCGACATCTCTCATGTCAGCTCCAAACTTTCCTGTTCCTACCCGTCTGGATCCGAACCTGAATGTTTACTCTCACAGAGCCTGCCTTCTCTGGGTCTCTGCTTGTCACACTAAGAGGCTGAACTTCCTCTTCATCAGAAAATTGTTAGCACACAAATTCTAGATTCTTTGAAAGATGCTCTGAGCACACCTTTTGAGATATCTTCCCCAAATATGATTATTTTAACTAAGCATCCTATTTCCTGAAGGCTATTTTTTGGAATATAATATGTCCTTTTGGTGACATAATTATTTGAAACCTGCTTGTGCTATATGCATATTTGTCATTTTCCTACCCTCCAATGCCCAAATCAGATGCTCTGTTCCCTCCTTTGAATCAGTCCATTATGGATTCTAGAAAATCTCTACTTGTTTATTTATCCTATCTCCAAACAAAGGGTGGAGAGGGAAAATGAAGACCTGACTGAGCGAGGGATATTATCTCACAGTCTTTCCTCACCTCAGTACCAGGTTCTTTGTGTCTGTTCTTCCTTTTCGCTCCCTCCATCTTTTCTCTCTTCTTCTTTTTTCCTCCCCTTTTATTTTCTCCCTTCCTTTCTTTCTTTTATGCCTTCCTTCCTTCCTTTCTTTTATTCACATTTTCAAAAGATATTCTCTAAGCAACTCATATCAAAGAAGTAGTTTCGCCTATCACACGGAGTAAGCCTCACACACCCTTCTTTTATAGAGCCCTGTAGCCTGCTGTGGGAGTAACCCTAGACAGGTAGACACAGGAGTCACTGAAGTCATTAACGACAAGCCCTGAAGGAGAAGAATCAAGTCTTGTGATGCAGCTCAGGCACACAGAGTCATAGCCACTGTAAATGTCTTTTTCTTGAACCTTCTTTAGAAGCAGGGAAATCTGCCACTCATTTCTCAGCTTCCTTTGCAGCTAGATGGCCAGATGGCATTCCTGGTCCACAAAAGGACCATGGCTCACAGAGGTATCAAGAAGGAAGCTATAACTTTCTCTACTCTTTCTCATCCTATTCCTTCCTGACTTCCTGATGGCCATGGGCTTCCTTTCAGACACCTCCACCTGGCTTGTGGGCAAGGAGAGCCATAGGACCACCCAGATGCAGGGAAGGCTGAGGAGTAAGATTTTAGACCTCACTCTCTCTAGAAGTCAGCAAGCCCAGAGGAGGGAGTAACTGCTTAGATATAGCGAAAGCTGAGAAGTGAGATTTTAGATCTCACTCTCTAGAAGACAGCAAGTCCAGAGGATGAAATGGCTACTCAGAGAGCCTGCTGGGATTCAATCTCAAATCACTGATTATTCTTTCACTCTCACTCTGTCACATATATGACATATGGACATATATCACTGGATTTTCCAGAAATTCACCAGAGTCATACAAGATTTGCCCCTAATTACAACAAATTATAATTAAGAAATAAAAATACTCAATATTCAATCATCATATTGCTTTTTTTATATGCACTTCTCAGCATATGGGGACTATTGCAATTTCTGTAAACAATTTTAGTTTTCAGCAGTGTGGCCAAGGGATGTGGGTTACACTACCATCTAGTGGATAATAGCCAGGGGTAGTGTGAAAACACACAGCTCTAAAACCCAACAAGGAGGCATTTCTTCTTATATGTCCATGGTGCTGAGTTTTAAGCCCTATTTGGCATCACATCACGCTTCACATGAAAGACCTAAACCATACAGAACTCTCGTCTGAAAATGGGGGGAGGAATCAACATTTTAGTCATTTTCTCAATTTTAACCTTAATGTCTTGTTCCTCCTGCTCTTGGCTTTCCTGTCAGAGCCACTTTCATTTCTTCAAGATAAACGGATGTGCAAGGGTCCCAGGCTCCTGCATGCAACAGGGGGATGAAGGGGATGTTCTGAGTGCAGGCTTGCTGAGACACCCGTGCGGAAGAGGATGACACTACCTCATATTGCAGGACTCCTTAAAGAACGCCAGGCCTCATGACCAGCGATATCCTATTCATTATCGCACATTTTAAAAAGAAAGGAGAATTAGTAAGCTCCCACAGATAGACTCTAACGTTACTTCACATGGGCATCAGGAGCGGGTTTCACGGGTCAGTGACCTGCAGTTCCTACAGTGAGCACTAGGTGGCAGCTGCACATAGGGGCGCGGGTAACAGACTCCCAGCCTTGCTCACGTTCGTTCCGAACAAAAGCGAACTGCCTCAGCAGGTAACCAGCGCCTCATATTCGTTTCACTGTTTAAAAAGCATTCAGCTGACTTTTTTTTTTTTTCAGAATGAATCTACTTTTCACACTTTAATATTTGTTTGTGTGAAAGTAAACATGCATACGTAAAAAACCACACAACTTGTGTAGCAATACCTATGTACATGTATGTAACTGGCATTCATAGTGCATAATTGCATGATTCCTGTAGTTAAATACATAATTGGTGTAAACACAGAACCACAATGTTCAGTACTCAGTATAGTGCACTCTACCTCACCCATTGCTTCTGCAGACCTTACTGGAAGATGCTTGCTCTCTTCCTCTGAGATTGAATTGCCAAGGAATCAAGAGTCACTGAGTAAGTTGGTTAGTCATACATCACAATGAACTACAGAGTTGGGATTCATAGATACGTTTCAAGAAGTCCCAAGTAGCTGAGTATTTGGCTCAGTCACAGAACACTTGCAGAGCATGCATTGTAACCTTAGGCCCTGTCCCCAGCACTGTAAACACACAATGTTCTAAGAATGGTCAATTTTTTGAGATCACATTGACCTGGTAATTTGTACTCTCTTTCAACACAGGCAAGAGCACTACAAATATGTTACATCTGCTGAAGAAACAATTCCATATGACAGGTGGAAAAAAATTCACATGGGGACAAATAATTACTGTATGCATGCTAAAATGGAGATTATCACATGAGGTCAGGTAGTGTACACCTGTAATTCCATTTACTCAGGAGGCAGAGGTGGCAGGATTGCAAGTTTAAGGCCTGTCTAGGCTCTAGTATGAATTCCAGGGCAGGCAGGATAACTGTAAAACCCTACCTCAAAATGAAAAGTCACAGAGGAGTAGGGATAGGATACGGTGGTGTACCTAGCATGTGAGATACCCTGGGCCCAACTGCCAGAACTGCAGACAAACAGAGGTGGGAAGTATGAATATTTCTTAAATAGGAATATTATGTAAAGCTTTGTTTGCTTCCATTTTTTCAGGTCCTGCTGAGCATCTACACAGTGGTAAGTATGGCAGTCAGGTTCTGAGAAGCCGTTGTTTCATTATGGTAAGTTCTCAGAAGCCATGCCAAAATCCAAGTGCTTCTGGAGGGTACAAGTGTGGGGTTTTCAATACTGATCCCCCATTGTGTGTACTTTTTTGTGATCAACTTTGTGATGTCAGTGAAAGAGTAGGAATCTATTTCTTGTCTATTTCTACTAACAGTATTACCACAAAAGACCTACATTGATAGAAATTAGTGGTAGATGCAGTTAATTGCTTGATATTAATGATTACATTTTAGAACCTCATTAAATATATGTCATCAGATCTCATCTGTTAATTCTAGCGTTACCTAAATTACTCTTCCTCAATGACAAGCTTTGCACACGATGGAGAAGCAAGAACTTCTTGGTGCATGAGTAGGTTGGTAAGTGCTCATCTATGAACCAGTCCACACATGGGTACGGGATAACTTACTCAGCAATGAAACAGGGCTAATCTTCAAAAGTCCACTTCAAGTAAGCCTTAGTGATTTCTCCTAATCTTTCTATGAGTCTTGTTGAAAATAATATTGATGGTGAAGTGGTATCTTGAGTGGAGTTCCTTTACAAATTATGGCCTTAACTGATACAAACACTGATCTACCTTTAGGAATAAAAGACCTAGCAAGCTTTGTGACTGAGCAGAACAAAGAGAGGACAGTGTAACTGGGCCATTCTTAAGCTACAGGGAGGTAGCTTCCTCATAGTCAGGCTCTGTCTTTGGAAAGGCAGATCTGTAAATTGGTGGGTGTACCAGTTATAATCTCATTGCTTGGATAAAATACCCAACCAGAAGTAGTATATGGAAGGAAAGGGATCGTTCTCAAGGGGAAATTGCATCTTGGTGGAGAAAGCCTGGCAAGAACAGACATAAGGATGTAATATCTTGTCACTTAAGTTCGGAGGATGTAGCAAGTGTAGCAAGTTAACCTTTGCAGGGGGGTGTGCTAGACTAATAAACCTCAAGGTCTGCCCAGTGACCCACTTCCTCAGGAAGGCTCCATCTCCCGAAGGCTTCAGCAGCTAGGAGGCAAGTACAAGGCTGACTATAAACACCTGAGGCTATGGGACAGTCTACATGCAAACCACCACCGTGTGATTCTGCTTGAGGTCTGCTTTAGATGTAAAAAGCTTTATTATTTTATGCATCTATTTAGGATAGAGAGGAAGAGGCAGAAAAAGAATAGATGCATGAGGTCTTCTAGCTACTGCTAACAAACTCCAGACACATGTACCACCTTGTGCTTTTGGCTTCTGTGGGTCCAGGGGAATCCAACCTGAGTCCTTAGGCTTCACACACAAGTTCTGTAACTGCTAAGCCATTTCTCTAGCCCTTGCTTTAGATTTAACCAAAGCTCTTCATAGAAGTCACTATAAACACCTGACTTATATGCCATTCCTTTCTGATCAGACTCAATTACTGATCAGCATATACAGCCCAGTTGGCATGTGCTAACAGAATAACACTTCCCCCATGACAGTAAAGCTACCTCTGTTCATAGTTTCTCTGCTGTCCACTTTCCTGTAGACTCATCACCCTGAACACAGGAACAAGAAGACATCTAACCGCCTTAGGGTGAAGGTGACAATCACCCAGTAATGCAGGTGGCAGAGAGCTCACAGAAAACCAAGCAGGCATGCAGATGTGAGGACAGTCAAAGTGGAGGAACACACGGTGGAGAGCCTGTGATGTGCAGAGCCAGGGCTCAGCTATACAGAAGATGGAGTGGGGGCGCCCCTGACTCGAGACACCAACCAAGTCCTTAAATCAGCATGGCCTGACTGTTCTGGACATCATCAGCTTCTTGAATACTAAACAGCAGTGACTCAGTACCATCTGGCACTTCCTGACTGAGCACAGCTCCAGCAGGGAAAAATGTGTCAAGAGGGAGGAAAAGTAGTTTCCTCTGGGTCATGTGTCACAGTGAGTCACCAAAGCCAGGAAGAGGTATCAGAGGGGACAGAGTATGCCTCACTAGTAGAAGTAAGAAAGAGGGGGTGGATGGACATTGGGTACAGCCTGTATTTTCCACACAGACTGTGAGGATGTACTTTGCTGAGGAAATTTTTGTTGTTGTTTTATTTTTTTGGTTTTTTGTTTCATTTTGTTCTTCTTTTCCCTATATAAGGATGTACAGTACAGTCCTGTGATATGCCAGGGAGGTTGCATTTTGATGACAAAAAATCTCTACCATGTACAAGTAGCTGTCCTGGGCTGGAGAGTCAGTGGAAATGCAGGGTGTGGTGGAAGGAAAGGAGTCGTCTCTATTCCTGTCTCCACACTGTTCTCCACGGTGGCAGGGCTCTCACAAGTGAAACTCGTGCCACAAATAAGAGTGGTCAGCAAATGAGTCTGAACCTTGACCTGAGCCCTTCAGTGAGGGGCAACAGTAAGCTCAGAACCCCAGGGGATCAGATGTGACAATTAAAGGCCTTACGTGACAGTGGAAGAAAGAAGACCCACGGGGGTCCTGGATCACTGAAGAGAGCATGTTTTAGGATGGAGTGCTGTTGAGGCCTGAACTGAAGGAAGGACTTTGGTAGTCTGGAGCAACCACATTAAGATCGCCTGCACAGTGGGTGACCCAGCAGGGTCTGATTGTGGGGAAAGACTGCATGCATCAGCTGACATTGAAAGTGAAGGCAATTTCTATGATACAACTGGCTCTTTGTGTAGTCATCTCAAAGGCTATTGCTTCTGCATCTATTTTATAGATGAAAAGCTTTGGTTCCAGACCAGTGGCCTGCCAGACATCACTACATATGGCTAACCTGAGGGGTGGACTGGTACTAAAACACATGAGTTATCTAAGCCTGAATGTACATTACACATGAAACACCAAAGATTTTTTTTTGATAACATGTTCCCATATTGGCTTCATAAAAGAGACTATAACCCAAGATTTTGTTGAACACCAACAGTTCCTGCAAACTGGATGAGAACAAAGGTGTTCTTTTAATGTGCTTTGGTTTTCACCACAAAGGGTTTTTATTTTTTTTTAATCTTTTATTTGAAAGGTGGTGTGAGAATGAATGGGTGTGTGCGTCAATGCATATTTTCACTGCAAATGAACTGCACATGCTTGTGCCACTTCATGCATCTGGGTCTACATGGCTCTTTGGGAATCTAATCTGGCCATCAAGCTTTGTAAGCAGGTTCTGTAACCACTGAGCAATCTCCCTGAGCCCACCACGAGGTTCTGAAACACTGTAAACATGGTGTATGGTGCTGACAAGACCACTGTCATCATCAACACTGAGAGAATACTATGTCATTGAAGACGAGTACTCTCTAGTTGTCACAGCTAATATGTCCTAGATGCTATGAATCCCCTTGAAAAGGGACTAATTCTCCAAGTAGTTGTATAATTCATGCTGACAAAACACCACCAGGATTTCATGTTACATTTTAGTCTAAAATTTGCCTTAACTCTACATTATCATGATAAAAGAATTTATCAGCAAACTCATCATTAAAAATAACATAGTGTCTATGATAATTATCAAAACTCTATATAACATGCAGATATCATTTGATTGGGGCTGGAGAGATTACTCAGTGGTTAAAGGTACCTGCTTGTAAAGCCTAACATCTGGGCCCACTTCCCTAGCACCTACGTGAAGCTGAACACAAGAATGTCTGGTGCTCGTTGCAGTGAAGAGACCCTATGGCATGTGCACTTGCACGCATGTGTGCATGTATAAACACACAAAATTTTAAACAACACAAATATAAACTGATTAGTTCAGAACCAGTTGTTACATTCATCTTGCCTCGTGTTCAGCGCCTCTGTTTGCTCTTGTCATGAGCCAGTGTCCAAGCTCCACTGCACTTTCTGAGATACTGGAACTTACCCACGAGGCCTTATTTTCATGGCACAAGGCCAAGGGTTACATCCCAGTGCAAGTATTAGCTTGTTCGAGTATTATGAAATTAATTCTTGCTTATGCTACATTTTTGGGCTTCATAATGTATTACTTTGAGTTAAATAATAACTTCAATATTTATACTCTAAGCCGGGCATGGTGGTGCACGCCTTTAATCCCAGCACTCATGAGGCAAAGGTAGGAGGATCGCCATGAGTGTGAGGCCACTCTGAGACTATCTAGTTAATTCTAGGTCATCCTAGGCCAGAGTGAGACCCTACCTCGATAACCCCCCCCCAAAAAAAAACCAGATTTATTACCTTTGTGTCTTTAGCTAAAAGCCCAGACCTGCAATAATGCTTTACCTTCTACTAAGGTTCCAAATGCAAACCCAGGCTGTTAGGATGGCCACACTCTCCCACAGAAACAAAGCCACTGTGACTGCACAAGAGGCAATGAGCACCGAGCTTTGCTTTCTGAGAGAGAAAAATTACAAAAGAGAAATGATAGATGGCCCGCGCTGGAGATTTTAATTAAAGCTGTGAATGAAAACTTCAGCATCAGCCAAGTGACAGCTGCACTCATATGACCTGCTGCAGTGGAACAGGACCTGTGCCAGGAAGCATGTTGTCAAGAAGCCATCCTGTCCTTGCATCTCATTTCATCTCACTCCGCACAGGGCCCACTTCTGAAGGCCTGCTATAAGACCCTCTGCCTCAGTGAATAGCTCAGAATTCAAAGCAAGCTGTCACTGGTTGCTTAGTGACACGAAGTGTAGACCGCAGGGTGGCTTAGATGGGGGAGCTGTCTCTTGTCCGTCAGAGGACAGCATACTCTGCCACTCTGCCCTTTCCGGTTGTGCTGCACTAATTAAGCACAACTCCCTTTGCGATTTGTTTAAGAAGTATGGTAAGAATACTAGTCATCCATATAAATACTGTGATATATTCTCTCCTTCTAAAATGTCTGCTTTTCAAGAAAATGTCAGAGGAGAAGGGTCACTTCTCAACCGCATCTCTATGTATTCTCCTCATAGTCCTCGGCATGTCTCACTGGTAAGGAGAAAGAGCAAGGGTTTCATATATACACAGCTCAGTCGTGATTCCTTCACATACAGAATGTCTGTCTCTGGCCAACTCTATTTATTTCTCATGTTCTCATCTGTAAATCTATCAAGTTTGAAGGTAAAATTATAAGAACAAATATCCTAATTTAGAAGGCTTCAAAAATGATCAGATATAAACATAATGATAAATATAGTAGTAAACATGTGATATTTCTTTTCATGATTTCTCATTAATACAGACTCTTTTACTGTGCCATCTGAAAGTTATAGACATAGTTGGTTGACTTAATTTAATCTTAAGCCCAAATTAGAATTAAGTTACTGCTAAGTAAATACACTTTACCATAAAAAAATCTACTCCTCATTAGAACTATCCCTGATTCGCATGTCTCCAGATGTACTCCCTCAAATAGCATAGCAAAACAAAAAAGACTTACTTAGAAGAACATGCTGAATATTAGTAACTCTTCTTCCTTCAATTTTTTTTTTATCATAAATGATAGACTCAAGGCTCCAGTAATGCTGGATGACCTGCTGAGTGACATTTAGAGAACCTTGTCCCTGTGTTCCTGGCTTCATGACATGGTCAGCTCCCAACATCTCTCCTCTGTCTTCAGAGCAGCATAAAGCTTCAAAGAATAAAAACTACTTTCTACTTCCTTATTCTCCCATTAAGCCAACTACAAGCAGAACTTTAAGTCGCAGTTAATGAGACATACACGGCAGAGTGAAGTGGCAGTGTCCTGAATGTCCTTCAGGGACATACATGCCTTTCAGCACTTTTTCCACCTTCTTCCTGAGGTAAAGGGGCATATTGGCCACATTTCTGACACCTGCCACAACAATGGTAGAAACCGAGACCCTGAGGTTTTGAGAAGCAGGGTCATCAGACCAGATGTTCATGATGAGGAAATAAGCTTTGATCTTCACGAGGTCCCCATTATTTCATTCATATATTAAATCCTCACTATAATCAATGACACTCCTGTTCAACATCTTTGTTTGTTGAGCTCCTCCACTGTTATGTTCTCTATGGCATCCACTCAACACCCATTTGCTTATTTTACCTCTATCTACTTAATAAATAATTATGTGGCAGCTTAGTACATAAGCAGGGAACACAGAGGAGGGGAAATTCCACCGGGACAGGGAGTTGGGAAAATCCAGTGTAAGTTGTACCTCAAAGTCTGTAGCAGTGAGGAAGGAGACCACAGCATAGGTTAACTGCAGCATCATGAACGAGAAGGGCAGGCACCTGCAACAAGCGCTGCTGGGCAGAAATCCTAATGTAACTGTGGCAGAGCCCTAGAGAGATACGAGGATCGTCGGAGAATGGGACAGGAGGAATGACAAATAATAACAATTAGTAATAACAGCAAAACAATGAGACATTAGCTAATGGGCACAGAGAAGACTCATTCCAGAGAAGGAACTGATTTTCCAGTCTCTTCAATAGTAAACAGCTTAGTTTCCCAACAGGAACAGCTCCAGTATGATGAGAACCGAGCAAGGCACTGCAGACTTGGGTGTCCAGTGAGAGGACATTCTCACTGTTCTCTACTTTCTCCCTTTCACTTTGCACAGTACAAAGGGAAAGGAGTGACAAGGGCACATAAATAAAAATGTCAGGACTCATTTTTTTCAGAACTTTCTTGTGGGACTGAAGAAAGAATTTAAACCCACATCACAGAATAAAAGTATTCCCTGACTTTGCTTTTTTTTCTTTTCAGTCTTCAAAAGCAGCATAGTGAAATGAGAAAGATAATTCTTAATGGGATCATTGTTTTTCCCTAGTTTATGTAAGAATGAATAGCCAAGCTAAAAATGCAAGTCACCCTTTGCAACAGAGCATGCTCTGTTCTTTTCTGCTTCCAATCCTACTCATTTACAGTAATAAATAAGTACATTTCTCTTCAACAGCAGCTGCCTTCCCAGAGTTTTTGTTTGCTTTTTCTACACAAAGAAGTATGAACACAGTTTACAACAAACGCAAATGCACTCCTTTACCTCCCTGCATCCTATGGAATAAGAAACTGAGAACAAGCTCTGAGTGGTCAGTACACCTCAGAGGCCAGCAGAGGGCAGGTGTCTCTCTTAAATTACAATTCTACCAGAGTGACTAACAGGCAGGTGTGGTTAGAATGTGAAATGTCCGCCACAGGCTCACGTTTGAGCACTTAATCCCCAGCCGGTGGCACTGTTTAGAAAAGCTGAGGAAAATCTAGAAGGTAGAGTTTTGCTGGGAAAAGTGGGGCAGGGGTGGGGGGTGGCCTTAACCTGGACCCACTTGCCCTTCTCTCTGTGTTTCCTGACCACAGCCTGATGACTGACTGCCCCGTCCTGTGCGGCCTTCCCCACCACAAGGGGCTGTACTCTAGACCCACAGGCCAAAAGAGAATTTCCTCCTTTAAATTCCTCTGGCTGGGTTTTTATTCACAGCAACAAGAAAGCATCTGATACAAAAAATAGGGATGCATACCACAATCATCCCTATCTCCTAGAACTGCTCAATCAAAGCTAAGAATTTCTGGACGCTACTCTGCAGATCAGCCAGACTTTGTCTTGTTTTTGTTGCAGCTAATTCTATTCCTTGCTGTCTTCAAATGCCCCCATTGCCAGCATCCAGGGTGCTAGACCTTTACAGACCACCAATGCAGAGAGACCATCCTGCAGAGCTTCGTCACCATCCTGAGCCCCATTCTCAATACTGCACCAAGTACTCCCTTTAAACACTCTCAGAAGCCCAGTTTACCTGGCATGCTTGCTAAGGGGCCTCTTAGAAGCTGGAGCCCTGTCTTAGCACAGCTCAATTCTCTAGGGTACAGGGGAATTTGCAGAGTACCTGCTGGATGAATGAATGATCAACCTTATAAAAACGAGTGTCATGATTC
The DNA here is from genome assembly GCF_020740685.1 of Jaculus jaculus. Taxonomy (NCBI): domain Eukaryota; kingdom Metazoa; phylum Chordata; class Mammalia; order Rodentia; family Dipodidae; genus Jaculus; species Jaculus jaculus. Next base: position 186,317,562 of record NC_059104.1, read on the forward strand.
ACATTACAGACAAGCCACAGAGTTGAAGTAACCTGATCAAGATTATGCAGCAAATTGATTCAAGGCTCAATTGACCTCAGAAGCTCTTCTTAGCTGATTTTTCCCCTGTGGGAAGAGTTTAGTATCTATCAAAAAAACACCATTTAAAAATCCAACTTCTGCTCTGCCGCTTCTCTTTAGTCTAATATGCAATCACTTCTACCTTCAAAATTCTATATAGTAGCACTCCTCTGAAATCCTTAGAACTAGTAATGCTTGAGTAATGCTTTTAAAAGCACTTTCATAGATACTGCAGTTGACCATCCCTAAAGCAAAACTTGAAAAGTTCTAAAACCTGGTGCTACAAAATTGGATTATCAGAGCTTTTGACATGTAGGAGTTTTGAGATTAGGAATACTAAGAGAACTTTTCCTTTTCTCTCCTCTTCTTCTCTTGGCCAAGGTTGTATCTAACGGTCACATCACCAATTACTGGAACGTCTCTCCACTAGCAGCGCTGCAATGGTCTTCTCTCTGCTCCAGACGATAAACAGAGCAGCCCCACCCAACCGTTTCCTCAAAGCAGTCTCAAGAGCTCCACTTGCTTTAATGTGCATAGGTCAAAAGGTCAGTTGTTCTGACTTGCTTTGAATTGCTTTGCATTCAAGGTTCTCCACTCTTGTCTCAAATCTATCTTTGTCCTTGCTGTGGTCTGTCCCCTCTAAAACTAACATTGGAATTCAGTCCTATTAAATTATTAAGAAGGTAAAACATAGTAAGAGCGTGCTATTTAGAGTAGGAGACTTCAGCAAGCCAGTCAGACTAAGGCCACATGATGGGGCCATGTGACAATGCTGTTGGCCTTCTAAAAGGGACAGAGGCCTGGGGACACACATGGACTCACTGTATTCAGGGGATATTCTGCACCACATGTGACTCTGAAAGTATGAAAACCATCAACAGAGGCTATCTCGGGACTGTGGAATTACGTATGGATATATGTCTGTTTTCTTTATATCTCACCTGCCCATCACATCACATCACCAGCAAGAGAAGACTCATACACGGGTAGCATCTCTTCTTTCAGTTCTGTCCATGGTCTCCACCGAGAAATACTCTGAGTTCTTCCTGGTTTGTATGAACTCTTCCCATTCCTGTGATACACATTCCTTACTGCCTTTGAGAATTTCTCTCCAATTTCAACTCCCTAGTATCTCTAAAAACACCAAATTTCTACCTTCTCTTAGAAAGTTTTCCAGAAAATCCATTGATCTCACCTGTCCAAATCATCAAAGCCTGAAAAAGACAGGGTTGTCCACTCTCACCTTGCTTTTCAATATAGTACTGAAGTCCTGGCTCAAGCAATAAGACAGGAGAAGGACATAAAAGGGATACAATTTGCAAAAGAAGAAGTTAAGTTAGCTCTATTCGCTGATGACATGATTGTATATGTAAGAGACCTGAGAGACTCCATCCCAAAACTCCTGAAGGTGATTAACTCCTATAGCAAAGTAGCAGGATACAAAATCAATGCACAAAAATCGGTAGCATTTCTGTATGCAAATGACAAAGACACAGAAAAAGAAATAAAGGACATAGTCCCATTTTCAATAGCAACAAAAAAAAATAAAATACCTTGGAATAACGTTAACAAAGGAAGTAAAAGATCTATACAACGAAAATATAAAAACTCTCAAAAAAGAAATTGAGGAGGACTTGAAAAGATGGAAAGACCTCCCATGCTCCTGGATAGGCAGAATTAACACTGTGAAGATGACAACCCTACCAAAGGCAATATATAGATTTAACGCAATTCCAATTAAAATCTCTTCAACTTTTGACACACAGGAGATACCCATTATCTGGAACCTGTTCTACATGCCCTAACCAAGTGAGGCAAGCATCACAGAGCACTTACAAACTTAGATTCCCGGATGTAGTGTACAGCGCAGTACTTCATATCTCACAAAACACAGCTGACACTAAAGACTCCTCAGACACGAAGGGAGTTTCAGAAGTATGCTGTTTTCCTTTACTTAAAGCTTTCCATATTCCTACTACCCTGGTGAGTATGTCCTGTGAAAGACCTTCATCACTCCGAGGTACTTTTTGTTGGAATCCTCACTGCACTCTGTCTTAACCCTTCTGATCCTCAGGAGATGAGAATCTAATATTCACAATATGCCCAATACAGAACACCGAGGAGTCAAGATGGAAACTACCAAACACTGGCCACATATTCAGGATGGCACAGATGAACAGCCATGATAGAAAAGATTGCATATCCTAGTACTGAGTATCATTATTTGATATGCACCATGGGAATGAAAAGGTGAGATATGTCAGTGTGCCTGCGTCTGAAGGGGAGGGAGACCCAGAAACTCTCTTCAATAACAATGTAAAAATATTGTGTCCCTGACCATTCCAGAATATTAGGGTTCTGCCCTTATGCCAAATTTGTCATTTATAATTGAACCTTCATAGCTTTTCCTCAATTTTAGGAGAAAAATAAACAGATGATAATGACAACACATCCTGCTATCATTTAGACATTGATTTAACTTGATCACAGAGCATTTCCAGCCAATCACGGCAGCTACATCAAAACTTTCTCTTCCAATTGTATCTTATTACTTCATGTTAGTATTTAAGATGAGAATCTATGCCAGGAAGGAGAAAATTCTTGTCCACGCCCTCTCTATATAAATAGAGTTATCAGAACACAACAATGCTGATTTGTTAGCTATTACAGCTTAAACAGGAGAACCAGTAGTTTGACAGAAACCATAAGCTCTTACAATTTTAAGTTGTATTTAGACATTTATTGTTGGACTGTTGATCTCATTGTTAATTGTCTTCTACTACCAGAATAGGAAAAGAGACTGTTGTAGGCAAGTCTATCTATGGCCAGGCACATAGTAGGTGCTGAATATGTGCAAGTTATGAAAGACTTGTAGAATTAATAAGAGAATGTAATGTGTTAACATGTGACCCAACCTCCAGTTTATATATATATAAAATGAACTTATGTAAAGAAATTTGTGAACCAGTGGAGAACACTCCGGGGAGGACTTTTGGCCCAAGGTACAGTTTTAATATAAATGCCTTGGTCTCATTGTGAAGCTTTGTGGGGGCAGAGTCCTACATTTTTTATAGCCCTGCTAGGCTAAATGAAATATGCACTAAATCCCTAGAAAGCTGACAATGGAGAATCTGGGCACCATCTGGAGAATGAGAACTGAGAGTAAGAAATTCCTCAAAACTTGTTGATAGGAGCACCACAGCAAGCTTCTGTTAATTTATTTTACTCTTGTCAACTGATATTACCCAGAGGCTTAACACACACACACACACACACACACACACACACACACACACACACACATTGGTTGTAATATATAAAACACAACTTCCCATCATTGCTTTTGTTGGTTTCTATTAGCAGTCTACAATGTTATTCTGTGTAAAATTCTCACCAGAGGACTCCTTATTAACAACTGATAATTATGATCTTCTAAAGCCCAGCCAGTTCCAGCCAAGCAGAACTGTGACAGAACAAGCCAATACTTCATGCTGCATTTGAACAATGTTTAAGGAACAAGGAGGTGTTTAGAGTTCCCATTAAGAAACACACAAATAATATCAAGATTGAAATTTGCCCTGGGTACATTTGTATCTGTAACTTCCGTCAGCTGTGCTCCAGGACCATGCAGTCCCCAACCAGTATGGCAGGGCAATGTTTCTCCAATTCTCATCCTTACAGTTCATTCTCTGCAATAACATCTTAGTGATGGACATGTCATCTACTTATTCTCTCATGTTAGAACATTATTCTGAATGCCTTTATAGCTTCAGAGAGAATCTAATGTCTATTAGAGGAAGCTCCTTGTAGGCTGGTGGGTGTGAGCCTGGTCCCTTATCTCCTGTCTACACAGCCTCTTATCACCTTGCCCCTCCCTCCCACCTTGGCTAGCCCTCTACTATTAACAGCTTTGATGATGTCTTACTGTGTTTTGGTCTCCACTCACTCCTTCTCTGGTCTGCTTGGTCTTTTCCATTATATCTCCTTTCTAGTCCAGATGGAAACACTTTTCTTTCCTCTTATCTTTTTTTGACTAACATCTGCTTTTTTAAGTCTCCTTTGCTATTTTACTTTTCCCTAATCGTAAGAAAAACACCTCATGTTAAGTACAACTCTCCTGGACACATCAATCTTAAATCTAACACCCCCAAAATGTATCACATCCAAGATTAAGGAAGGGCACTCAAGCTCAGCTCTGACGTTAGCTGATGTCACCCCTAGAAAAGTCCATATTCCAAACACCATTCCCAAAGACTCTTACAAGCAGTTCATCTCTGTGTCTCTTAGAAAAGACCCAAATGTTTTGTTGCCAAAGCATTTCATAAAATGCTTTTTAGTTTTTAATCAAAATATTTCTATGAAATCAAAATATAATTTTTAAGGCCCTTCATATACAAAAAGTTAGTGAGAACTTGGCTGAACCAATTTCAAGCAGCCTCAGTACACAGTAATTTGCTAATGCACTCAGATGCTCTATGGAATTACTTACACACAGTGAACAGGTTTGGGGATCATTGAGTTTGGAATTGCATATAAAATGAAAATGGAATGCTGATGTGTTTAAGTCAGAATTTCCAAAAAGTATAGAAACAGTGAACACATTTTCATTTTCAGGACATCAATACTTCCCTCACTAGCCCCTTCTGGCCATGTGGAAGCTGCTGGAACCCGAGTGGCTACAACACTGATTTCTACCTATTTCTTACCTCGTGTTTGCAGCAGCATCAAAAAGTGCATCTGCTAACAGAGGCCAGGTGGCAGAACCCTTTCTGAGATATGCAAACAGTAGCAGATAGGGAAGGCCAAGGATGCCACTTAGTACCACCTCAGCACAGACAAGGGTTTCCCTGCCAGCCTTGTGTAGATGTGGCCCGTTCAATGTGCCACTCGGAACCACATCAGCCCATGAATGGTTGCCCTACTAGTCTGTACAGATGTGTTAAATTCCATGTGCAAACTGGAGGGATGGACACATAAATGTGACATGGGACATGAGGAACGTGATAAGAAAAGGGCATGGGAACCGGGCACAGATGTGGTAAGAAGGCAAAAAGGAAAGAGTGAGGCCAGCTTTCCATGAAAGTCCAAGAAGCCAGATGACTGAGGCTTCTCCAGGAAACAGTGCAGTATTCAAGCAGGACAGACTTCAGACTGCAGACGCAGGGAGGAAGAGTCAGAGAGTTAGCAAGGACCCAAGTAAGCTAGATGCACACAGTGGTGCACGTGTCTGGAGTTTGTTTGCAGTGGCTGGAGGCCCTGGTGTGTCCATTCTCTCTCTCTCTCTTTCTCTGTCTCTCTCCCAAATAAATAAATAACAATAAAATATTTTAAAATATATAATACCAAAGGCTTTAATATAAGAGTATATGGCAGCTAAGCTGTGTGTGTTTTTGTGCTGTGTGCACATGTGTCTCAGTATATGGGCATGTGTGGGCACATGCATGAGGAGGCTGGAGAACGTCGTCTGGTCTCATCTTTAGGAACGTCAAGCATTTCCTTTGAGGCAGGGTCACTTACTGGCTTTCAGCTAAACAATTAGGTCAGACTGGCTTATCAGTGAACCCCAGGGTCCCACCTGTCTATGAGTCCCAGCACAGGAATTACAACTGCAGTACCATGTCCACCACTGATGCATGGGTACTGCTCAGATTTTCATACTCACAACACAAGCAGTTTAATGAATGGGCATCTCCCCAGCCCCTAAACTGAGGTTTATAACTTAAAATTGTTTTAATTATAAGCTCAATAAAAGCCCTGAAACATTGAAATTATACTAAGAGGACAGAAATGATAAGGCTACTGCCTTCTACTTACCATAATAAAACTCAGACTGAAGATTTTCACATAAAACAATTTGGGGAAAGATAAGGAAAGTAGTGTTTCATATCTAAATGTAAAGATAAATGAGTGAACTATACACTTTGAAGGCCCACCTTCCCTTGTGAGCAGAGGCCCAGGCCCCACAGTAAAAGCAGAGGTCCCCTGAGTATCTACGTAATTACCTGAAACTTCTGCTTTGCTTTGGCTGTGATGAGATAGGCACAACCATGGAGACCCTACCGAAACAAGAAGACACAAATTTGTAAAATGCCCTTCACCTCCATGGCCGGTCTGCTCAGACATGTCACCTACACATGCAAACCAGTTGTTGGTAACAAGATTAAAGGAAACTTCTTTCAGCTACTGAAAGTATTTTCTTGTCACACCCCATCGTGGAAGGACATTTGGTTGCACAGTGTTTCGGCCATTGACAAGTAAGCCTAGATAGCCAGAAGTAGCAGACCATGCGGGGCGCCATCACTCTGAAACACAGAGGCCAGAACGGCCACTGGTCTGGAGTCCTCTGACCTCCTCTTCCAAAACAAAAGATGCAAGTCAGGAAGTAATTGTTCCTGGGCATCAGGTGTCTGTCAGAATTCGGGTTCTGCTGGAGTGCTTGCTGGAGTATCATTTTGTTTTTATTACAAGATGTTGAGAAAATACAGGCAAATAAATGAGATCTTCCAGTTTGGATAGGAAACGCTCCTCATTGTGCTTCTGAGACCTCTCTGAATACCCTATTGTGCTAGCTGTCAATGGTGAGTGAAAGGTCAGAGGCCATAAATATGGACAGGAAACATCACTGTGTATACGTTTTGTGACCTGAGCTTGGTAGCTCAGAGCGTCAACTTCTTTGTGGATAAAGCCCACCACCTTAGCATTACTCCTCCCAGGCAGGGAGGCAGTGTGAGGCTAATGAACTGTGCACTTTAAGAGTTTATGTAGCTTTTGAGAACAATCAACTCCTACCAAATCAGAGACCCAGAGGCCCCCAACACCTCACCACTGAAGCAGATCAAAAATGAACCCAACAAGGCTCAGGGAAATTTTGTGGAAGAGGGGGCAGAAAGAATGTCAGAGCCACACGTTGGGTCATGACACAGAGACATTTCTCCTACACATAACTGTGGGCTAACTCCATAATGCATGACCCATATATGTCAACAAGGAGGGGCCAGGGGAGGGGGTAGGACATGGATGAGCCTAACAATGGTACCAACTTGACTGTATTCACTGAGTACAAAACTAATTAATAAAAATAAATAATTTAAAAAAATAAATGCATGCTCAAAGGAAAAAAAAAAAGAGGTTTTATAGCTTTTCATGACAATACAGGGTGTCAGAAGATCATGAGGAAACAAAATGGGCTATGGAGTAGGTAACACTGTCATGACTCACACATTGCTGGGTAGAGACAAACTGAAATGTTGCTCTCTCCAAATGCTATTGGTCTGGTTTGGGACTTGAAGATCAAATGCTCAATGCAAAAGTCAGAAGACAAATTTGCAAGGACTGACTTCTATCTGCTACTACATGAAGCCTAACAAAGACTGCTTAGTTTTTCTGCCTTATCACATTAGGGAGACTAGATCTCAGGGAGACTGGGAGAACCCCAATCCAGGTGTCAATTGCTGGGAAAACAAAGGAAACATTGGATGGTTTGGTCAAAAATGATGAAGCATTTACATGGCAATGTCTCCAATAAGTATAGTTTCCCATAGAAATCAGAGTCCCCTAAGAGTTGTTTGTAACACAAACCAGGTTGTAGGATGTATCGCTGGCCCAATAAAAGGGATTCTGTGTAGTTTATAAGAGAGTAGTGTGAGGATGGGAATGGAATTCTATTTGCTGGTGTGAGAAGCTGGTTTCTAAAACAAATGGTGACAAAAGGAAGCTTCTTGTGTCCTATTAGGGAAAAGGGGCAAATACTACCTTTTTAAAAGCCAATAATAATGGTTAGTTATCACTGTCAACTTCATATGATTTAGAATCACATAGGAGGCACACATTTGAGTGTGCCTGTTAATGGATTTCACACAGGTTTAACTGAAGGGGGAAAATCTATTGTGAATGAAGGTGGCACCAATCTGTAGACTGAAGTTCTGGACTTAGAACTAAATTAGTAAAAAGAAGAAAGTGAGCTGAGCACCATCTTTCATCTCTGACTTTATACAATGTGACATGATGCCATATTTCCCTTCCAGGATCTTCTGGGTCCTCAAACTAGAGACAATATAAACTCTTTTTTCTTTAAGTTATAGGAATTTGTAGAAAAGTAACACAGCATGTTAAATTTAAATTCTTGTATTTTGTTCCTTTCAAGTTCTAGCTTATTTATTCATTGAATGTGTGTGGTGTGTGCATATGAGTGTGTGTATGTTTGCGGGCACACCTGCTTAGGGGCATGCACATGCACATGTGTACGGTGCCTAGAAACCAACACTGGGGGTCTTTCTCAGACATTTTCCACCTTACTGTTTTTTTTTTTTTTTTTTTTTTTTTTGGTTTTTCGAGGTAGGGTCTGACTCTAGCTCAGGCTGACCTGAAATTCACTATGTAGTCTCAGTGTGGCCTTGAACTCATGGCAATCCTCCTACCTCTGCCTCCTGAGTGCTGGAATTAAAGGCATGTACCACCACGCCCAGCATTCCACCTTACTTTTTAAGAACAGGTTTCTCACTGAGCCTAGCACTCACCAAACTGACTAGACTAACTAGCCAGGTGAGCCCTAGGGATTCCCTGTCTCCCTCTCCCCAGTGCTAGGATTTCAGTTATACTTCACAATGTCCAATGCCAACAATGAATTCATGTTCTCAGAACAAGCCACTCACTGAGCTATCTTCATGGCCTTATAGTGTACTTCTTAGGAAAGTTGGCAAACATGACTAGTAACTTCTTAGAGTTCTTGCTAAGTGTCCAAAAAATTACACAAAGGAGAAACCACAATGTAAAATGATGCACGCAGAGCTGCTTATGAACAGAAACCCAATATCAATCACAGAGGATGCTGCCAAAGTAGCAAGTAGTAAAATGATTACTAACAACACTGGAAGGCACCATGCCCGTAACCTGCAATAGAAAGCATGGTGAAGTTTAGGCGAAGAAGGCACCTTATACATTCAGCACCAAGAGAGCATATCTTGACTATGGAGCTGAAATTCAAAATTGAGTATTATAAGGAAATGGAGGGTGAAATCACATAGAAACTTAACTCATTACCTATACAGAACAGATAGTACTTGATATTATCTTTGCTTATTATTGGGAATGTTCTAGGCAACACTTGCACATTCAACACAAACTCACAACACCCACAGTGCAAAGCACATTTCTTAATGAGTCTGACTGTACCCTGCTTATGCAGCCTGAGCTCATGGGAGAGCTACAGGAATGATAGTCATAGTCATTCCACAGCTGCATTTTCTGGCTGCTGCAAGATTCATCAATAATTCAAGAACACAACACATTATGTATAATTGTATCATTTCTTTTCCTTTGCAAACAATCTTTCACATTTATATCAGCAAATATATTTCAACAAATATTCTTGTTGAGAAAACTACACAGTACATAGAAAATTTTTATAAAGTTTGTTATTTTACATGACTATATAATGTCTATTTTGTTGTACAGGCAAACAGTAGATAGATTTAAAAAATAGTAAGCAAAAAGGTATTTTCATTTATGTTAAGCTTAAGAACAACATCAAGAAGAAATTTTATTGTGTGGAATTTAACCATAGAATTCAGGTATGAAAATTTTACAATATTATTTAAACTGGATTGATCACTTTCTGGTTGAATTGTCTCAGGAAAGTTACTAAACCTTGATGGGCTGCAGTGTCTTCAGTGGCATGATGTGTAAATGAATTCACATTGATCTTTCTCCGAGACCCGTGCTGACACTAAAATGAGGGAATGTACCCATGAATAACTTTTATAAATCACATGAAAGTGAGATAACTTCAAAATTATCATGCAGTTAAAAAATGTCTAAAACTTACTAAACATCTACTTTGCAAAAATTTGCTTTTAAAATGACTAGCTGTCATGCCAAAAGGTTTTGCTTGCACTTGTTTTTAAGTTTAAATTAGACCCTTTAATTCTAACGATGCCAGTGGCAAACTTTCCTCTCTCCCTTAGAAAATTCTTCAATATGCAAATAAATTGGGAGGCTATAATCTTCACAGAACAAAAGCCTATTATAAGTTAAAACTTACAATTGTAATAAAATGAGAATATTCCTGAATTTATTTTCCACTCTACAATAAACACTTGCTTTCATAAGACTTCAATCAGAACCAGTATCATGAAAAGATGATCAGTTAATTTTGTTGAACACATCAAAACCTCTCTTTTGTGGGTTTTTTACTGTTGCTGCTCTGCTGTAAAACTGTTTCTAGAGTTCTGTCTTTGGACTCTCCATGGGGAATTGGCTGTAAGATACCAGGTTTGACAAGGCAGACAGGCAAGGATGGCAAACATGCAGAATAGGGTAGATTACTAATGGACACTGAAAGCTTGAGCTTACTGCTCAAAACAGGCTACCTAAAATCTAACGTAATATGCCATGGACTGGACTGTATATATTAAACTCTGAGCTCCAAAATTGGATACATTCAATTTAAATAAAGGCTTTGATATTTACTAGCTACATGCTATTTCACAAACAATTAGCTCTACAACAATTAGTGCATTTATCCTTATAATAAGATAATAAAATGTCTGCCTCAAAGAATTATGGGGAGGAAAGGATAAAAATCCAAATAACTGATACATAGAAAGCCTTCAGTGTGTGTGTGTGTGTGTGTGTGTGTGTGTGTGTGTGTGTGTGAAAGAGAGAGAGAAGAGAGAAAAGAAGGGAAGAAGGGAAGGAGGGAGGGAAGCAACAGGGAAATATATTTTTTCACACAAAATTCTTGACTAGACATTTAATTTCAGATCTCTTAAAATTGAATAGATATCAGATAATTGGATTGAATTGTCAGCTAATTCATCTTAATACCCCCACATATATATGTGAATATATAGGTATAGAAGTTCCATTGCATCTCCACATATAAGCATATACATGTATATAACACATTCCTCTTAAAGGTAGAGAGGCTATGAGGAAGCAAAAGCTGAGAATGCAGATCATGAGAACTGCATTTACCCAGGGGAATGATTTGATTTCCCCAAATGTCCTTAAGGTTAAATAGTGACAACCTGTGATAGATGAAGAAAAGTCCATTTATTCTAGATGTGGCTTCTAATGGCAAAACCAGTCTATCAAGATGACGTAGAGCCATGCTGGTGTCACACAACTTAAAGGACATGAGCTTTGTTAAGCAAGTTACAGATGAGTGAGGGTCACAGGAAAACCTCTGTACATGGCTAAGTGGACAGCAGTGGAAAATTCCCTGGAAGATGGTGTATGGTTTGGAGCTCTGGGTGTACACTGTATGCTGGATTTATATCTTGAGTCAATAAAAACAGAAGAAATGCTCTATTTTAAGAATATATAGATCTGTTCACATATATTATCTATTCTTTCCATTCTTGTAATAAAGTTTTTCTTTTTTACATTTAAAAGTGGTATAAAATACATATAGCATCAGGCTATAATACCAGGTAAATCTAATCTACACACATATGAAGATTGTTCATTCTCAAAGAGCAATTCTAAGATAACACTCCTTCGGTTAGATTCATTCTTTCTAGCCAGGGTTAACATTACTTAATTATTTTTCATTTCTAGACCACATATCTCTCTTAGACAGTGAGGTTAACAGGATTTATTAAGATTTGTAAGGTCCAAAGTGTAAATAACATCTGTGTCACTGGCCATCTCAGTGAGTATGAATAAATACCAAAATTAACATGCTTATACTTTAAGTACTTGTGGTAATTTGAATGGATATCCACAATATATTCAGGATTTTATTAAAGTGTATAATTTATATCTGGGGGAGGTGTCACTGGGTGTATCTTGGATCCAATCCTAAGGTGTGGGTGTGGATCTGGAATTCCAGTCTAAACATATACAAAGTGCTTGAGCTTTGCCTGGGGTTCCTAATATGGGCTGATTTGCTTGTGGTGGGTTTTAGCTTTTTTCTCTGTTTAATTCTGTGAAATGGGGCCAACTTCTTCTGCCATTATGAAACTTCCCCTGGATTTGTAAGCTTCAAATAAATCCCTTCTTCCTCCCATAAACTGCGTCTGGTCTGGATGTTCATCTCAACAACCTGAGTCTGTCTGCTACAGAACTATTGATTCATTTCTCTAAATCAATGCCAGTTTGAAGCATTTAGACAAGAAGAGGTCAGAGTTTGGGACTGCTCATGTATTTCTTCCCTTATTTCATGGATTAGAGCTCTACAAGAGCTGTCTGTGATTGTACAAATATGGCTTTTTTTTTTTTTTTCTGAGAAACAACCAGGAACCCCTAGCTAGTTCTGAGATCATAGCCACTGCTCTCACAGATTTCCAAGTCAGATGAAAGAGATATGTGTCTATTTTTCAAAACCATGAATTTTCAACTTTTGGATACTAATTAATGACTGCTTCTGCAATGTTCTCACTAAGATAAATGAGGTTTTTACTCTCTTCCTTATGTGTTTAAAATTCTCTTGCATTTCTACACAGCAGCCCATTTTTCATGACCAGGAAAGTTTGAAACTTGAGCAGGGATACTTTTTACTCACAGTAAATCAATATGTGTCAAAATAGCAGAAAAGAAGGCAATATCTCTCGGTCTTTGGACCTGCCCTCACAGCAAGTCCCAGCAGACATACCAGGTTCCATCACTATAGCAACAGAGTTGTGGTGCTTCTTCTGCCCATTTGTTATGGTGAGTTGACTTTAACCACACAGGTATAATCTTGAAGAATTTTCATGGCAAAGAAAATAATTACCTGCATCAGTACCTTTCTATTGATCTGTGATGATTTAATTCAAAGGTATTACAAAGAAAGTAATTCCCTACCACTGCAACCTCCTCTTCTGACTTCCAACCAAAGTATTCATTGTCTAGTATTTGGGTTCCACAAACACTCATTTCCTATGCTCCAGAAGGAAAGCTGTCATTAAACTATGACAGGGTTCTCATGGCAGATATATCATTTTACCAAAATGCAGACATCTGCTTTGAAAATTCTGAAACAGTACTAATATGCTCTTTAAATATCTATGATTAGCAACAGAAGATCAGGCTGGCAATAAGGGAATTGCATTGAGTTCTAGTAGGAAGGTGCCAGAACAGTTAATGATATATGTCTTAAATTACATAAAGTTCTGAATCCTTTTGATAATCAGAAGAGACAATACAAAGCATCTTGAACAGCATTAACACCTGAAAATATTGTTCTGCTCATGACAACTATTTTTCTAAATATTTTATTTATATTTATTGATTTATTTGACAGAGAAAGAGGAAAGGAGAGAAAGAGAGAGAGACTGGGTGTCCCAGGGCCTCTAGCCACTGCAAATGAACTCCAGATGCATGTGCCCCCCTTGTGTATCTGGCTAACATGGGTCCTGGGGAATAGAACCTAGGTTCTTTGGCCTTGCAAGCAAATACCTTAACTGCTAAGCCATCCCTCCAGCCCATGACAACTATTTTAACATAGTTATAGTTAGTATATGTCCCTTTACATGAAGCAGTAATGATTTCACAACTGCAATGCCTTGGCATTCTGAGCACTGTCAGGAAAAAAAAGTCTGAGGAATAACTTTATAGTCCAGTTTTAAATATGGCATAAAATTGTACAGATTGCCTACAAAGACTAATCTTGTGAATAAAAGAGTAGCATTTCATGGGCACACTATGAGAGGAAGCTAGGAGTGGAGGTATGCTGGGGTCAGGATGTGAACTTTACACTGACACTTACTTGAGCTCTTACATACTCCAAGCTTTTGTGTTTTATTTTACCTATAACAAAAAGGTAGAAAACCATTACCCAGCTTTATAGAAGAGAGGATTCTGTCAGATAATGTATGAAGTACTCAAAAATATCTAGACCAAAAGGATTCATTAAATTTTAGTGGTCATTCCTACAAAGATTTTATACCATTTCCTTGGGAATTGTTATTTCTAAATGCAACTTTAAGGCAGAATTGAGGCACAGTCAGCACTCCTTCTTAGTAAGGACCTTGAAATTCACTTATTTTCATAGTGGTAAGCAAGTTCTAGACAACTTTTTTCCTATATACTCCTGAGTTTCAAGGTTTTTAAAATTTTTTTTAAATATATTTTATTTATTTATTTATTACAGAGAAAGAGATAGAGTGAAAGAGAGAGGGAGAGAATGGGTGCACCAGGGCCTCCAGCCACTGCAAACCAACTCCAGATGGTTGCACCCCCTTGTGCATCTGGCTTACATGGAACCTGGAGAATTGAACCAGGACCCTTTGGCTTTGTAGGCAAATGCCTTAACTACTAAGCCATCTCTCCAGCCTTCAAGCTGTTTTTTCTTTATTATTATTATTATTATTATTATTATTATTATTATTATTTCATTTATTTGAGAGAAAATGACAGAGAGAGAGAGAGAGAGAGAGAGAGAGAGAGAGAGAGAGAGAGAGAGAGAGAGAATGAGAGAATGGGCATGCTAGGGCCTCCAGCTGCTGCAAACGAATTTCACCACCTTGTGCATCTGGCTTACGTGGGGCCTGGGGAATTGAACCTGAGTCCTTTGGCTTTTCAGGTAAGCACCTTAAAGGCTAAGCCATCTCTCAAGTACCAACAAGTGGTTTTTAAAGCTGCATCAACTCACAATATCTACCCCATAATTTTTTTTTCTGGGTTATGCTCAAGAAAGAAAGAAGGAAGGAAACATTTGTGTGGTTAAATAAATATTTGGGATTACTATTCAGGACAGTCCTCTCTTGTAGACTAATGACAACATTAGTATATTGAAGTCTTTAAGAAATTCCAGGTTTAAAAAAATGTGTTACTTAGTGGCAAAGAACATTTAATATGAGAGGTAACTTCCTAGGGTTTGAATCATAATTCCACCACTCATTAACGTGGATCTTTCAGAAAACAGAATTTAGACAAGGTGTTTGATATGTAGCCCATGCCATAATGGCTTTAATTCCTCTGTGTCGCTGACTTTTGCCTTCTATTCAAAATCTTCCTGCCTTAGTCTTATCAGTACTTGGGTTACACATCTGTTCCACCTTGGCCAGCATCTGTAATTTGGAAAATTCTCATGCTGTGTCTCAACTTCCTCAATGTTAATGGGAATGGCAACAAGGTCTTCCACAGTCAGATAATGACTTACAATGACACATGCCAGTATTCAGAAGAGATGAGCACAGTCAATGGTCAGTAACTACAGTCATTTAAAATGTTGCTCAAGCTCTGCAGTATGTCAGTCTTTACAGATTCCTGAGGTGTTTACCAGATCATTCTTTAGATTAGACTTTGGGCAATCCCAATTGCTATGTTAAGGTAATGCAGGTTGCACCTCAACTAAAAACAATGTTCCTCACATTAATATCCAGGAAACTAACAGGCAAATTCAGCTATGTAAATAATCACAGGATCCCTCAAGGAGATCTTCTGCCAAGGCAGCCTAGGGCAGCATGCAGACTGTGCCCCACAAAGGTATACTCTCTGCAGCCATCTGAACCTTCCCAAATACTAGCACAGGTTTTTCCAAGCAGTCCATCACCTGGTATTTCCAGGTCAAGAACTATGGAGCCCTAAAAGCATGGGGCAGCAAATGGTTAAAGCTCTAATGATACTTATACAGAAGGCTTGGGTACACGGGGCTAACTGACTGGGTCTGCATAGAAAGTACATTAACTGAAAGAGTTGAATTCATGTTCAAATGTTTCCTAGTGCCCATCCTCAACAAAAATCACATTTCAAAGTACAAATAAAACAGGAATGATGATAAATATTAAGAGCTTTATCCAAATGTGACAGTTGGTCTTCAATGTCACCTAGAGTAGATTCTGAATGCCCAGGAGGCATACCTCTGGGAGCATCTATGAGGCTGTTTCCAGAAAGCTGTAACTGAAAAGCAAAGACCGCCCTGAAGGCACCCCATTGGCTGGGATCTCAGACTGAATTAAAAGAGAAAAGAGTAAAAAATAGAAAGTCTGATAAGCACTACATTCTCCTTTCTCTGCCTCCTCATCTTCACCGATGTGAAAAAGCCACCCGTTTACCCATCTCCCTGCCACAAAGGCCATGTCCCCTCAAACCATGACCAGAATGAATCTTTCCTCCATGAAGCCAATTTCCATAAGTCACAGCAATGAAGATAATATCTCCTCAATGAAGGAAAAATATGTAACAAGTTCATGACAAAATGTAAAATTATCACTGGTCTAAATCACAACCAAGCTGTAATACATGCCTTGCCTTCCTCCAGAAGGAAGAAGCTTAGCAGAAAGGTGACTGCCTGGAAAGCCTCAGAGGACTTTATCTCCTTTCAGGTTTGAAATTGAACCAGGGTTTGAGGTCATATTTTCACTTTCCCCATCAAAAATAACTACAGAAGAAAAATCTTCATGCATAATTCTGCATCCTCAGCAATTAAAAAATATTTTCCATTACCCCATTCTGTTCATGCCTTTGTCACATAACATTTCTAATAAGCTATTTCACTTGTGATTGAAAAGTTTATATCTTAAGCATTTTCCCCAATAATACATCAAGAACTTTACAATGATAGTGGTTTGAATGTCAAATGCCCTCCCTAAGCTCATGGGTTTGAACACTTGGTCCCCAGTTGGTGGTGCTTTAGGAGGTAAAGCCCTGCTAGAGGAAGTGTGTCAGTGGAGGAGGGCCTTGTGGTTTTAGTGCAGCCCTGCTTGCTGTTCTAGCTTCTTCTCTGTTGATGTGACAATGTGATTACAGCTTCTTGCCTTTGCCATACTTCCACTAAAATGGACTCTACACTATGGAACTACAAGCCCAAATAAAACTTTTCCTTCCATACACTGCATTTGATCAGGTAACAAATTACAGCAATGATATAATATAACTCATATAACCCTAATGTTAATTTTCCTTCATGATCAGACATATAAGGGATTTATGGTTGTGTGGCATTATAGCAAATCTCTTCCAACATATGGTTCCTAAAGACCAGTATTTATCAAGCTTCAGGACATTCCTGCACCACACAGTGACTGGTCAGACACAGAAGGCTACACACTATCCTTGGAGTCTCTGATTCAGTAAGTCCTGGGGTAACACAAGAACTTGCATTCCTTCCTTCCTTCTTTCCTCCCTTCCTCTTCCTCTTTCCCTCCCTCTCTCCCTCCCTTTCTTTTTTTTTCTTTCTTTTTTTTTTTTTTTGAGAGACAGAGACAGATTAGATATATAAATGATAGATAGATAGACAGACAGACAGACGGCGGGGAGGGGAAGGGAGAGAAGGTGTGTGCCAGGCGCTTCTAGCCACTGCAAATTAACTCCAGATACATGTTTCACTTTGTGCATCTGGCTTAATGGGGAATCAATCCCTGGTCCTTAAGATTTGCAAGCAAGGATCTTAACCACTGAGCTATTTCAAGAACCTGCATTTCTAGCAGGTCCCAAGATGGTAGTGATGTGGCTCATCCATCAACACTGCGCAAATCAGAGTTAGATTCCACACAAGGACTCTAGTCACCAATTAGGGATGAGAAGCCAACTAGGAGGATATTTTTATGTCATCTGAGGTGTTTGTGAATCCCTTCTACTAAGCCCACATAGACTTGTATTGCCAATTGACTTCTCCATAGTGTGAAGCCCCCTTAGAAGCCAAGGAACTGAGTGAGAAAGGAACAGGAAATACTTACTCTTCTCCAGGAAATAAAAACACAAGGCCTGAAATATCTCTATTTACATTTCAAAGAAATATATCATGGCTGATAGGAAATAGTCTGTTATTACACAAATCAGAAAGGAGGTTCTATCCTCATCACATAAGCTCTGAAACATCTGAATATGTATACATTAAAGGACAGTAAATTGGTATTCATAGAATGAATGCCAGTTTGCATTTGGAAGGTACAGGCCAAAATTCTGGCTTTGAGCAATTTCTGTTGTTCAGCTATAAATAACAAAAATCACATTTGGGTGGGAATATTAATATGTGTGTATAAAACCAAAGTCAAAAACGTCAGTCAATTCTCCTTTCAACTACAGATTCTTTACATAAAGGTAGAGATCAGTTTCCCACCTATAAATAGAGATGCAGGCATGCAAGCATATACACATCTACACAAGCAAGTAGCTGTAGTTGCATAAGTACACACTGCCGTAGAAGACATAATTGTTCATACATTGGTTTCTAGAAATTCACCAATAAATCTTACATTATTGAGCAAAGATATCTCTGCATAAAATGTCTCCCTGGGAACATGTGCCCATTCTAATATACTTTTCTTTCTCATTATTTTACTTTGAATATACAAAGAGATAATATGGTCATGTGTATGCCTAACCACAAAGCAATATACATGCAAGCAAAGTGACTGGGTGTCATCTATCAACCTTAGAAGGTGGCGAGTGATGAAAGTGTTAACTCTAGCTTATGAAATAATTCTGTATTTATGACTTCTAAGGGCTACTTATTTCTAAGCTTTGTTTATAACTGTGTTATATTTTATTTAAGTATCTTATTTATTTGAGAGAGAGAGAGGCAAAGACAGAGAGAATGGGTGCTCCACAGCCTCCTAGCCACTGCAAACGAACTCCAGACACATGTACCACTTTGAGCATGTGGTTTACATGGGTTCTGGGTAATAGAACCTGGGTCTCAAGGCTTCACAGGCAAATGCCTTAACCACTAAGCCCAACTCTCCAGCACAACTGTTTCATTTTAAGTAATAGTAAGGTCAGAAGTTTTAAATAACAGTATATGACCCTTCATTGTTCTTGGAATTTGACTGGCTCATCATGACTAAGGAGGGTTGGTGATATTCAGGACATATAGAGAACTCAAGGAAAATGGTAAGCTATCCTACTGGTTCACTGTATGCATATTTTATAGAATAATATCTATAAATGCATGCATGCAGACATAGCCATATTAGTTTGATAAGGCTGGAGAGATAGCTTAGTGGTTAAAGAGCTTTTCAGAAAAGCCAAAGGACCCAGGTGTGATTCCCCAATATCTGCATACAGCCAGATCAACAAGATGGCACATGTATCTGGAGTTCATTTGCAGTGGCTAGAGGCCCTAGCATACTCATTCTCTTTCTCTATCAGCCTCTCTCTCTCTCTCTCTCTCTCTCTCTCTCTCTCTCTCTCTCTCTCTCTCAAATAAATAAAATATTTTTAAAAGGTGTGACAAAGATTAGAACTTGAGGAAGACACTGTGAGGTGGTCATTTACCTCCTATGTATGAGAATTTAACAACAGGAAATTGTGGATAATTCAGAAGTTAAAAGGAAAAAAAAAAAGATGAAATATGACCAACAATGACCCCACAAGGTCAATGCCTCTGAGATTTTGGACAGCAAATGGTAATTCCTCACAATGAGTTAAAGCAGAGACACCATTAGTTATATATAGTCCCAGCCATCCATAGATCAAAAGTACCAAAGTGTGTGCATATCCACAAGCATGTGCAGTTTGCCCATGTGACCTAAGGGAGGGCATAGAGAAAATGTGTGATAATAGTTCATCTGGGGTGCCCAGGAATTTAGTTCCTAAGCCTCTATGAATAATCAAGAGATGAGAAGAGAATATTTTCCACCACCAGGATATAAATAGACTCCTAGTAGCAAAAAATGTGTAGTTTCTTCTATAAGCAAATAATTTTGCTATCCAACTTAGGTCATGATAGAAAATTTCCTTTAAAAATTAAATTGTTTAAAGTATCAATCTTTACATGAAATGTGCTACAAAATCAGTTCAACTGTATGTGACCAGTACAAAAATTAAGAAAGTAAGTGGTTAAATTCCACTGAAAAACAGCTGCACTCATGTTCAAAAGCCTGATGCCATGCTCCGCCACAGCACGGCCTCACAGGCAGACCCAGAGCTTCAGAGAGGAAGCTGAGGGTGCAGTGTGCTCCAATGCACTAGTCACTGTTACTGATTACAGTGCTATCACTGAGGGGTTTGATGCCTTTTCAGTAAAAGTGTAAGATTAAATTCCTCAACAAACCATATATGATACAACTCTTCAATAATAAAACATTCCTGAAAAGAAAACTGGGTTATCAAAAATCTCACATGTTAAATGCTACAAAGCATTTTCTTTTTCTTTCTTTCTTTCTTTTTTTTTTTTTTTTTTTTGGTTTTTCAAGGTAGGGTTTCACTCTAACTCAGGCTGTCCTGGAATTAACTATGTAGCCTCAAGTGGCCTCAAATTTACAGCAATCCTCCTACCTCTGCTTCATGAATGCTGGGATTAAAGGAGTGTGTCACCATGCCTGGCTCTAGCATTTCTTTATAAATATGAATATTAAATTCTTTGACATTTAAAACTGTTTTTGTTTGTAGATCCTAGATTACCTTTGAGGAAAACTGTGTAATATAGTAATCATGAGTTTATTAACATTTCTATCATAAAAAGGAATTACTGTTTAATAAAGCCCTTTGTTTTGATTGGAGGCTCTGGGGTCTAATATTCTCATGGAGGCTGCTTCTCAACTGAGAGAGATTAGCTTGGCAAAATTTTAATATATCCATGAAGATTCTAAGTCATATTTACTTAATATGGCTAAGTAAAAGCAGGCAGTTGGGTTTTAAAAAATGCCTGGCAGCCTTGTAGTAAAGAAAGGACAAGCCAGCAACTCAGCTAACTAACTGCCTGTCCTGGTGAGCTTTCCCAAGATATATAGGAAAACACTGGTAACAGATTTGTACAGAATTTTTGCTGTCATTTCTTGGCAGAACAACAATTGCTACCCAGAGTTTTAAAATCAGTAAACACTATCCTGAAATTGAGTAAAAACACAAGTTATGGACATATGTTAAGGTTAAATTATGATAGCACTTTTCCTTGAGTACATAGTAAAGAAGTTTAAAAAGGTGACAGACCTGTCATACAAATGTTTCAGTTAGAAGTTGAAATAAGAAACTTTCACACTGACAGCACTTCTACTGGGCCACTGCAGATGAGAATGACAGGAGATACCCATGACCAAGTCTTTCCAGGTAAGAAGCACGATGTTTTGAAATTTTTAAAGTGATAAAAGAATGTATCTCCTTTGAGTAATAGTCTCTGGTCTTCAGGAAATAGCTAAGACAAAAAATACTTTATTAACTGAAGATTTGTTGGAATACATAAATTACACTTTCATTTTAAGGGTAATTCATTGTCTTAGAAAAACTCACAAACTTAATTTTGGGAGGATAAACAATGGATTCATCACAATGCAGATTCTGGGAGAACAGCCTGACCTTACAGGGTCACCCACTAGCACTTAGAAGTGCTGCTGATTTAAAGCAGGGCCACTGTGAAATGGGCACAGACTCACTCATCAGCCATCAGTCAGCCAACTATGGCAAGTTGGCATCTGTGCTGAGCTTTCACCCTCATGTTAAGTGTAAGAAACCACACTGAGATGACAGGAGCCAGTAAGATAGTCTCCATACCATAATGTATATAAGACCAGAGAAGGGCCATTTCTACTGCATTGTATTGAAATAAAATGATTAAATGAAAGAAGGGCATGTTAATTTTTACATTATAGTGACATCTGTGATCCTTGTGTGTTTGTGCACATGTAGAATACAGTTGTATCCATTCATCCTGTTATAGAACATTGTAACTTTCTCTACCCTTGAACATGTTCATCCCTAGCAGCTCCATTCCATCTGTTAAGTACCAGAGGGACTTGTCACATTTCCCATCATTTCCCTTACTCATGTTCAGAATATTCTTATAAAGGACACGGTAGCGAGGGAAAAGAGAATGTTACCCTGATGAAGAGGATCTTTTCTCCCACTCGGTATCTCCCTTGGGACAGCCGCTCCACACAGAACTTGTTTGGGCATCTGCAAGGAGGGTCTTCAGAAATTCTTCTCACCTGAAACATGAGAACAAGCAAGTTCATGCTTCCCTTCAAGTTATATAATATGTATTATATAATATATATGATAGCCTCTAATTTGTGAATAAGATGAATGTGCATGTCTTTTTTGATGCTGCCCTTCATCCCAATGTCTTCTTCTCTTCGACTAAACAAGCAACAGACTCACAGCAATAATCTGTGTTTCCAGGAAAAATCTCCACAGAAGAAACCAACTTACAATGCCTGAATTTGAGAAGGTACACAAAACTCATTTAGATTCTTAATAAGTTGACAAATTCTCTAAAGATGTCAAGGAACAAGGAAAGTTTTAATACCATTAATCAGAACAGCCAGCCATTATTGAGGAGAGAATTGAGGTAACTCAGATTACTATAAACAGAAACATGTAATTTCCAGTACTGCAACTAGCAACATACACACACACCCACACCCCCCCACACACACACACAGGGAGCCAGTGTCTCAAAGAACCAAGTACACTCTCACAGCTATTCTATCATCAATCACAGTGAAGGATCGTGGAATCCATCGAAGTGATCAGCAGAGATACAAGAAATTCCATGCACAGAATACAGCTAGTCATAAGATATCCATGTCTGTCATAAGCAACAGCATAGGTGAATATGGAGGGCATATATTTAGTGAAATAATACATGCTCAAAAACTACACTTCTGCCCAGTTGTCTTCTGGCTGGTGGCAGCTGCTGGGCCCTGTGTGCCTGCAGTGTGCGTAGGTCTGGACTCCCAGTGGTCTGTTCTCTGGTGGCTCATGTGGGGTGGCTAGGACCCAGTGCAGTGAGAGTAGGCCCATGCTTCTTGTTCCCCAGGGGACGGGCTGGGTACTACCAGATCCCCACACAGGGCTTTTTGAGGCAGGCTCATGAGCAGGGATTAACCTACAATCATCTCAACCCCCAACTCGTGACCCAGGTAGGTCACATAACCACAGTGACTAAGATTTAAACCCCCAAGTGGGAACCTTGCTGTCCGCTCACCCTGACTCTCACCAGCTTCCATAGCCAAGCCTACTACCAAGAACCAGGAAGCAAGGACCAGAAAGTCAACAGGACCCTTCCTGGTCACTGAGTGGGCCAGGTACTCCCGGGCCCAACCTCAATTCCCAGGAAAGTGAATACACAAGAAAGACCCACTCAGGCTCAAGAGCACCCAAACAAAACTTATCAATACACCACCTTCTCACTCCTACCTTGATCGCACCTGAATAAGGCAAGCAATGCACATTCCACAAGAGATACTAATTGCCACAGTCCTGACAAAACAAGACAATGATCTCAAAATGGACAAACCCAATGCAAAAAAAAAAAAAAGAATGCAAGACACCAAGACAAAATATCACCACCTAGTTCACCTAGCGTCATAATGGATGCCTCCATTACAAAAAAAAAAAAAAAAAAAAAAAAAAAGAATGCAAGACACCAAGACAAAATATCACCACCTAGTTCACCTAGCGTCATAATGGATGCCTCCATTACAAACACAGAGGAAATCCAGCCTTACAGTCCCAAATGAAGGAATGGCAATTATATTCAACAATCTTAATGAGGCCATGAACAAAAGGCTAGAAGAATTAGTTGAGAACTGAAATTAACAATTCACAAAGTTTAAAGCATGGCTGAATAAAGAAAACCAACAGAAAGAATTCAGGAAAGAATGCAAAGCATAGCTGAAAAAAATGGAAAACAATCAAAAATAACAATAGAAGGATAAAGGAAATGGAGGAGAAACAACAAATAAATGATCTCCACAGGCAGAAGAATAAACTCAATGAAGATATAATCAAATACAGAAATGAACTCCAACAAACTAGCAAATCTAATCAAGAAATAAATTTGGAATGACACCAAGAGATGGAGATGCTGCAAAGAAATGTAATAGTAACAACAAACTTTTAAAAGGATCCCAAGAAAGCCTCACCAATAGAGTAGATGCAGGGTGAGTGCAAACAGCCTGTGATACCATGTTTCCCCCATCCCTAAGGAGACTGACTGAGGCTTCTTGGTCCCCACAGTGAATATCAATAACCAATTAATACCAATAATCAAGGACCCTCAGCGGAATTCGGATGGAAAGAGGGGGGTCTATGTGTGCAACCCTTTTATTAAATAATCAATAAATTTACAAAAGAAAAATAAACATTTTTTTAAAAATCCACATTTCTGATGACATTGTTTTATTATAAAATATTAAGGAAGGTCTCAATGTAGATAGTAGGGTTGTGGCTACTCGAGATGGAAGGTTGTGGAGTGGGGGATGTGAGTCCATGGATGTCAAAGGGTATATCTCTACAGTTGGATACAAAGAATAAGTTCAAGAAATACAATATGTAGTTTACTCACTAAAGCTATAATGGCATGTTCCTCTTGAAACTGTGAAGAGAATGGCTAATACATTTCCTCACCACATAATGAAAGACATGTGAAATGTTATGTTCCTTAATTGGCAGGGTTTACCAATTCTACAATGTATACTTAAACACATCCTGGTATGATGTTTTATACATATATAACCTGTGAATTGAAAAACAAAACCTTAGACAATTAGATGAAACTGAAGGATCTTCCCTTGGCATTTTTATGAACAGGTATAAATCACTGAAAATCATAAGGATATTCTTCCTATTCTTGGAAAATTCATTCAGTTTTTGTAATCCTTGAAAGTTTTAGAATATGTTTAAATGAGGAAGAAAAAAGTTATAGACAATCCAGAGTAACCAAGCTATCACACATATTCAATGTCAGACATTGTTCTCACATTTTCTCATGACCATTAATCAGATGTTAGCCGCTATCATCTTGTATGATATGTTAAGCCAACATGGTCAACATGGATGTTCCTCGATAGATGCAGCAGTTTACTTTACTAAGGCTTGTAAGTTAGATCTCCAGCTGCCTGGCTGAAAGATGTGTCTCTGTACGTGGCTCCTAGGGTCTAGCCCTAAGATGTGTTTGGGGGCAAATCTAAATTCCAGCCTAAGGTATGCAGACTGAGTTCTGCCTGGGTTCCCCGCTGTTCAGCAATCAGTTTTTGCTCTTGCTTTTGTGATAAGTTTTCTCTTTTTCACCATTATGGAACTTCCCCTGGATCTGCATGCTTCAATAAATCTTGTTCCTCCCATAAACTGTCTGGTCTGGAGGTTCATCCCAGTAACATGGAGGTGACTACAACAGTCAATATATATAAAATTCATAGTCCCTACAGTTTTACCATCATAGAAAAACAGCCATTATTCTAAATAGTACAATGTCTAAATCCACCAGCATTCTAGTAAGCAAAGACTGCTAGAAGAGTAATACTTCAACTCCTTACATGTTAGAAATGAATTAAACAATAGTACTGCTAGAATATGGAAGGTTCCAGACAGTATGAAAGCAATGGATATTGAAGGGAAAGGAAGAAATGGTAGAAGAATGCAAGGACAGATGTATCTTAAAAATAACCCAATGATAGCTTATTGAAGGAACACCATATATCTACCTAAACTTAATCATATTTGAGAGAACTCTATGCTTATGGATATAAACCTCTCCCCTCTCTAAGTTAGAGAGAATTCAGACAAAGGATTGTGAATGGTGCAGAAGTCTAGCAGAGTCACAGTTCAGGGCCGCTGTCAGGTTTTTGGCATAAGCCAGCAGAGGTCCATGTGTGAATAAAGGCTCTCTTCCTCTCTCTGAAGCGGATTTTGTTTGATTACACTCACTGACTCACTAATTCCTATAACAGGCACACTGAGAACATGTAAGTCCAACATTGTTTGGGGGATGAAAGAACATGAGAACCATGTTCAGAAATGCATTTCATCAACCCCGTCTCCCCTCCCCAAAGCTGAAGCCAGGGGCATTTCTGTGGTCACACTGTGGTGGTTACTGGTGATCATGATCATGTCCTAGTTTGGCTTGGTTCCCTCAGACTAAAACATTTTTTTAAAATCTGTGATATTTAAAGTATAATGCCTTAAATGAAAAACAAATGTTCAGGCTGGAGAGATGGCTTAGTGGTTAAGTGCTTGCCTTTGAAGCCTAAGAACCCTGGTTCGAGGCTCAATTCCCCAGGACCCACATAAGCCAGATGCACAAGGTGGTGTATGCTTCTGGAGTTCGTTTGCAGTGGCTGGAGGTCCTGGCGCGCCCATTCTCTCTCTCTCTCTGCCTCTTTTTCTCTCTGTCTGTCACTCTCAAATAAACAAATAAAAATAAACGACAAAAAAAAACAAATGTTCAATAAATGGCCTTCAGAGATATAAATGAGCAGAATGATGACATGGAAATATTTGAGTCAGAACAGAGCTGAGCTTGAAGCACTTAGAGATGACACTCTGCATTGTAAGGGAACTACCGTTAAGTCAGTGACTAGGCCGTGGATGTGACTTCTGAGTTTCCCACTGTGCTACAGTGGTTACTCTAAACCATGACGCGCAGAAGTAAGCAATGGTGATGCCATGCCCTTCCAAAGACAGAGAAGCACACTGGGCTGGAGCTGGGCCACAGGCCAGTGAAGGTGCTGCTGTGCTGCTCTCGGAGAATCGGGCATCCTTCTCTACATGGCTTGTTAACACATGTTGGTAAACAGGCCCACCATCCTTCAAGAACAAAGCAGGACGACAGAAAGAGGCGAGGCAGGTAGGGAAGAAAACTTTGGTCCCTCAAAAGATCAGACAGCCAGAAGCAAGGCCCACGGCAGCATAAATCCTACAATCTCTACTTAATGGAGCACTTGCCTCTCTCTACTAAGAAATAACTATCACAAACCCACAAGTAAAGCATTCTTCAGCAAACCACAGGCACTGCCAGGGTTACATGAAGAATAGCACAGGAAACATTTATGTGGAGTCGCCTGCCCTCTCCTTGTGCCCCACTCAGTACAAAAAGTGACCGATTTTAAAACCAAGGGTTTTTTTTTTTTTTTTTGAAGTTTTGTGGCAGAAATGGAAGAGATAAGGCCAGACTGGGGGCAGTGGGAACACACTGTTAAGTAAAGAGTGACTGATGGCATAGGCGCTTCTTATGTTACTGAGAGACAGGACTGTCTGCTAGGTGCTATTTCCTTGTGTCCTGTTGGCTAGGAACCCAGCTAGTCTGTGCAGCAATGGGATTTGAAAAGGAGCCTGATGACTTAGAATTACACTATCTCTCATCCCCAGACTGAGGAGGCTGATGGAGAAGAGGAAGAAAGTGTGAATGGGTTTCTTAGAACTGCATTCAACTCACGTGTGAAAGCTAGCTCCACACAAGGGAATGCAGAGAGAGCTGGGGCCAGCCTCTCCACTTATCGGGTTGAATCATTCTATCCGGACATCTGGAGAATAAATTAACCTGAATGGATCTCACTGTGTTTCTTTCATGATATCTTGATTAAGGAAGGTGGGCTGTACTATCCACATAAAAGGTCACCTATTTCCCTCACTATTCCCGTAAGAATCAAACAAGAAAATGTGAGAAAACAATGGAGGTTTTAACACTGGCTGCTGCAGAAACCCTTCAGTGGAATATGAAGTGGAACACAGGTCTTCTCTTCCTCTCTTTATTTTTATTTCCTGGATCTTTTCTTCATTTCTCTGTATCCTTGGCTGTGGTGGCTTGATTCAGGCGTCCCCCATAAACTTAGGTGTTCTGAATGCTAGGTTCCCAGCTGATGGATATTTGGGAAGTAATGCCTCCTGGAGGGAGTGTATTGTTGGGGGCGGGCTTATGGGCTTTATAGCCAGTTTCCCCATGCCAGTGTTTGGCACACCCTCCTGTTGCTGTGGTCCACCTTACGTTGGCCAGGGGGTGATGTCCACCCTCTGCTTATGCCATTGTTTTCCCCTGCCATCGTGGAGCTTCCCCTCGAGCCTGTAAGCCAAAATAAATCTCTTTTTCCCAGAAGCTGCCCTTGGTTGGGTGATTTCTAACAGCAATGCGACCCGGACTGCAACATTGGCCTTATTTCCTTTTCCTTTTTTCCTTTTCTTTTCTTTTTACTATAACATAAAATAAAATGACCTTGGGCAAAATAGCCACAGGTACTGCAAAAAAGCCTTTGTTTTATGTCTTTATGCACATGAAGTACATCAATTTCAATTCATAACTGCAATATATGCCTGTGAAGATATGGATGTCATGGGGACTACTTCCTTTTTATATTAGATATATGAAAGTCTAATTTACATCAGTATTAAGGCTCATGTTATATTCCACTGTCTCTTAAATAAAACATTTCAGTAAAGAACTACCACCTAAACAGCATGCAAACAACTCAATGAGGCTTTCTCAGACATAGATTGAGGGAAACGATAAGAAATTTCTTCAGTCAAATAAATTCAAAGAATTCCGGGTCAACCAAGATTCAATGGTGAAATGCAACAGAGCCCGTGATGTCCCAAAGTGCAGTTGTAACCTCAAAGCAGAATCAACAGGAAGCTGGTTTTCTTAAGTGAACTTAGCCAGGGACACATTTTATCCCTCAGGGCACCTGGAGGTGGAGCATTTCTTGGTATTACTTTAGAAGAGCTTGTCTAAGGGATTGCAGAACACAGTGTTCTGAGGGCAGAAGCACAGGTGTATCCAGTTTTCATACTTCCATGCTAAGTTAAATTTCTTCTCTTACACCAACTGTTGTATTCTCCAACTCCAGTAACTTCATCTGGACTGCACTTCATTACTTTAAGATAGGAGGCAGAGCCTAGAATCACCCAGTCACTGCATGCTGTCTACAGAAGGGCTGTACCTATGGCTTTATTTTTTCTGGGTTGGAGCACTAATAAGATTTCCCTTAATCCCTCTTGTACTTCTTCCACCACCTTCTGGTCCTCTCTGTGTTTATCCCCTTCCCAAGGATAAAGATGGCTAGCTATGAGACAAACTGCTGATAAAAAGGAAGAATTCGTGCAACTTTTTCCTGGACCACATACATGGCTTCAACTGTCACCCTCTCTTCTCTTGGCAAGATTTCACCAGAACTGGAAATGGCATATTTCTAGAAAGCATGACCAAGTAGGGAGAGGAAGAGAGAAAGTTGTAAAATTGTATCCTTAATAATTTAGCCAGTTAGCATGGACCTGGGTAGATGGATGAGCCTGAAAAAAATGTGACACTACTCACGGCATCATCCAGTGATACCCACACTGCAGACGGAAAGTGTGACAAAAGACTACTCCACTACACACAGCATCATCCAGTGATACTCCCACTGCAGACAGGAAGTGTGACAAAAGACTACTCCACTACTCACGGCATCATCCAGTGATACCCCACTGCAGACAGGAAGTGTGATAAAAGACTACTCCACTACTCACGGCATCATCCAGTGATACCCCACTGCAGACAGGAAGTGTGACAAAAGACTACTCCACTACTCACGGCATCATCCAGTGATACTCCACTGCAGACAGGAAGTGTGACAAAAGACTACTCCACTAATCACAGCATCATCCAGTGATATTCCCACTGCAGACAGGAAGTGTAACAAAAGACTACTCCACTACTCACAGCATCATCCAGTGATACCTGACTGCAGACAGGAAGCATGACAAAAGACTACTCCACTACTCACAGCATCATCCAGTGATACCCCACTGCAGACAGGAAGTGTGACAAAAGACTACTCCACTACTCACAGCATCATCCAATGATACCTGACTGCAGACAGGAAAGAGGAAAAAAGACTACTCCACTACTCAGGGCATCATCCAGTGATACCCCACTGCAGATGGGAAGTGTGACAAAAGACTCCTCCACTACTCACAGCATCATCCAGTGATACCTGACTGCAGACAGGAAGCGTGACAAAAGACTACTCCACTACTCACAGCATCATCCAGTGATACCTGACTGCAGACAGGAAGTGTGACAAAAGACTACTCCACTACTCACAGCATCATCCAGTGATACCCCACTGCAGATGGGAAGTGTGACAAAAGACTACTCCACTACTCACAGCATCACCCAGTGATACCTGACTGCAGACAGGAAGCGTGACAAAAGACTACTCCACTACTCACAGCATCATCCAGTGATACCTGACTGCAGACAGGAAGTGTGACAAAAGACTACTCCACTACTCACAGCATCATCCAGTGATACCCCACTGCAGACAGGAAGTGTGACAAAAGACTACTCCACTACTCACAGCATCATCCAGTGATACCTGACTGCAGACAGGAAGTAGGAAAAAAGACTACTCCACTACTCACGGCATCATCCAGTGATACCCCACTGCAGATGGGAAGTGTGACAAAAGACTACTCCACTACTCACAGCATCATCCAGTGATACCCCACTGCAGACAGGAAGTGTGACAAAAGACTACTCCACTACTCACAGCATCATCCAGTGATACCTGACTGCAGACAGGAAGTAGGAAAAAAGACTACTCCACTACTCAGGGCATCATGCAGTGATACCCCACTGCAGATGGGAAGTGTGACAAAAGACTACTCCACTACTCACAGCATCATGCAGTGATACCCCACTGCAGATGGGAAGTGTGACAAAAGACTACTCCACTACTCACAGCATCATCCAGTGATACCTGACTGCAGACAGGAAGCGTGACAAAAGACTACTCCACTACTCACAGCATCATCCAGTGATACCTGACTGCAGACAGGAAGTGTGACAAAAGACTACTCCACTACTCACAGCATCATCCAGTGATACCCCACTGCAGACAGGAAGTGTGACAAAAGACTACTCCACTACTCAGGGCATCATCCAGTGATACCCCACTGCAGACAGGAAGTGTGGCAAAAGACTACTCCACTACTCACAGCATCATCCAGTGATACCCCACTGCAGACAGGAAGCGTGACAAAAGACTACTCCACTACTCACAGCATCATCCAGTGATACCCCACTGCAGACAGGAAGTGTGACAAAAGACTACTCCACTACTCACAGCATCATCCAGTGATACCTGACTGCAGACAGGAAGTAGGAAAAAAGACTACTCCACTACTCACGGCATCATCCAGTGATACCCCACTGCAGATGGGAAGTGTGACAAAAGACTACTCCACTACTCACAGCATCATCCAGTGATACCTGACTGCAGACAGGAAGTGTGACAAAAGACTACTCCACTACTCACAGCATCATCCAGTGATACCCCACTGCAGACAGGAAGTGTGACAAAAGACTACTCCACTACTCACAGCATCATCCAGTGATACCTGACTGCAGACAGGAAGCGTGACAAAAGACTACTCCACTACTCACAGCATCATCCAGTGATACCTGACTGCAGACAGGAAGTAGGAAAAAAGACTACTCCACTACTCACAGCATCATCCAGTGATACTCCACTGCAGATGGGAAGTGTGACAAAAGACTACTCCACTACTCACAGCATCATGCAGTGATACCCCACTGCAGATGGGAAGTGTGACAAAAGACTACTCCACTACGCACAGCATCATCCAGTGATACCTGACTGCAGACAGGAAGCGTGACAAAAGACTACTCCACTACTCACAGCATCATCCAGTGATACCTGACTGCAGACAGGAAGTGTGACAAAAGACTACTCCACTACTCACAGCATCATCCAGTGATACCCCACTGCAGACAGGAAGTGTGACAAAAGACTACTCCACTACTCAGGGCATCATCCAGTGATACCCCACTGCAGACAGGAAGTGTGGCAAAAGACTACTCCACTACTCACAGCATCATCCAGTGATACCCCACTGCAGACAGGAAGCGTGACAAAAGACTACTCCACTACTCACAGCATCATCCAGTGATACCCCACTGCAGACAGGAAGTGTGACAAAAGACTACTCCACTACTCACAGCATCATCCAGTGATACCTGACTGCAGACAGGAAGTAGGAAAAAAGACTACTCCACTACTCACGGCATCATCCAGTGATACCCCACTGCAGATGGGAAGTGTGACAAAAGACTACTCCACTACTCACAGCATCATCCAGTGATACCTGACTGCAGACAGGAAGTGTGACAAAAGACTACTCCACTACTCACAGCATCATCCAGTGATACCCCACTGCAGACAGGAAGTGTGACAAAAGACTACTCCACTACTCACAGCATCATCCAGTGATACCTGACTGCAGACAGGAAGCGTGACAAAAGACTACTCCACTACTCACAGCATCATCCAGTGATACCTGACTGCAGACAGGAAGTAGGAAAAAAGACTACTCCACTACTCACAGCATCATCCAGTGATACTCCACTGCAGATGGGAAGTGTGACAAAAGACTACTCCACTACTCACAGCATCATCCAGTGATACCTGACTGCAGACAGGAAGTGTGACAAAAGACTACTCCACTACTCAGGGCATCATCCAGTGATACCCCACTGCAGATGGGAAGTGTGACAAAAGACTACTCCACTACTCACAGCATCATCCAGTGATACCCCACTGCAGACAGGAAGTAGGAAAAAAGACTACTCCACTACTCACGGCATCATCCAGTGATACCCCACTGCAGATGGGAGGTGTGACAAAAGACTACTCCACTACTCACAGCATCATCCAGTGATACCCCACTGCAGACAGGAAGCGTGACAAAAGACTACTCCACTACTCATGGCATCATCCAGTGATACCTGACTGCAGACAGGAAGCGTGACAAAAGACTACTCCACTAATCACAGCATCATCCAGTGATACCTGACTGCAGACAGGAAGTGTGACAAAAGACTACTCCACTACTCACAGCATCATCCAGTGATACCTGACTGCAGACAGGAAGTGTGACAAAAGACTACTCCACTACTCACAGCATCATCCAGTGATACCCCACTGCAGACAGGAAGTGTGACAAAAGACTACTCCACTACTCACAGCATCATCCAGTGATACCTGACTGCAGACAGGAAGTGTGACAAAAGACTACTCCACTACTCACAGCATCATCCAGTGATACCCCACTGCAGACAGGAAGTGTGACAAAAGACTACTCCACTACTCACAGCATCATCCAGTGATACCTGACTGCAGACAGGAAGTAGGAAAAAAGACTACTCCACTACTCACGGCATCATCCAGTGATACCCCACTGCAGATGGGAAGTGTGACAAAAGACTACTCCACTACTCACAGCATCATCCAGTGATACCCCACTGCAGACAGGAAGTGTGACAAGGACTACTCCACTGCTTACAGCATCATCCAGTGATTCCCCCACTGCAGACTGGAAGTGTAACAAAAGACTACTCCACTACTCACAGCATCATCCAGTGATACCCCAATGCAGACAGGAAGTGTGACAAAGGACTACTCCACTGCTTACGGCATAATCCAGTGATTCCCCCACTGCAGACTGGAAGTGTAACAAAAGACTACTCCACTACTCACGGCATCATCCAGTAAGTTTCCTGTACTCTTTTTCCCAGAAGACTTTGATGAAGGAGAAGGCGAAGGAGTAGGTGCAGAAAGTGTTTCTTCTTGTTCAATTTCTTTTTCCAGCTTTATTAAACCAGGAGGCTCCACACCATACCTTTTAAAACATGTACATGCACAAATTATAACATACAGTAGCCATGTGCCATAGTGTATTATGAATACGATAATAATAAGCCTCTGGATTTTATAAACATTATTGAGCTTTTCCTGAATTTGAAATGGAAATTATTGAATTGAAACACAATGCATAAATATCAACGGGTGACTTGGGCAACAGCCTCAACAACTATGAGGAATTTTACTCTTTTATTTACCAGAATTAGCAATAGTTGTGCTATGATTAAAATCTTATTTTGTACATAAGGTTATTAATGACCGAAATAAAATCAGAGAGCCAATGCTAAGTTCAAAACACCAAGATAAAAATATTGATTCTACAGAGAAGAAATTGACTGTTAGTTGTATATTTCCTATGGGCTTCTAGCAATGTGCTGTGTGGTTACACAGTATTATTACTTAATTCTGTAGGGACAATATAATAAAGCACATACATTGTTATGGGGAAAGAAAATGAACACAGGAAGTAACAATAATTTAGAAAAATTGCATCTGAGAAACAATCTTGATCTGTAAATTCTAAGTATATGGAGGATATGAAGAGGAGAGAGAGAAGAAAACAGAGAGATGGAAAGACATAAAGGCAGAGAGACAGAGAACAAGAGAGGGATAAAGAGATTTATAGAGAGAGAGAGGAAGAGAGAGAGGAAGGAAAAAAGAGACACAGAGATTCTGCCATCTATGTCCCATAATCATATGTTCTTGAGCTAAATTTAAGGATGTGTTTCATTTTCTAGCTTCATACCAGCTTTACTTAGTGTGAGATGTCACTGATAATTCTGGATTTTGAGAGAGGTTAAGGATTTGGGTGACCATCTAAACACACACTTGTTTTAACAGATGAGGGCTCAGGAAGCTGGTGCAGGACAGGGGTACATTCAGGTTTTCTAAGGCCATTTTTCTTGACCTTTACATCAGATAATTATTCATGAGAAAGGAGAGGAACAAAGCCATGTCATGATTTAAAAGGTGGCTATAGGGCTGGAGAGATGGCTTAGCAGTTAAGCGCTTGCCTGTGAAGCCTAAGGACCCCGGTTCGAGGCTCGGTTCCCCAGGACCCACGTTAGCCAGATGCACAAGGGGGTGCACGCATCTGGAATTCATCTGCAGTGGCTGGAAGCCCTGATGCGCCCGTTCTCAATCTCTCTCTCTCTCTCTCTCTCTCTCTCTCTCTCTGTCTGTTTCTCTCTCTGTCTGTCACTCTCAAATAAAAATAAATAAATAATGAATAAAAGGTAGTTATAAGGGACTGGAGAGATGGCTAAGCAGTTAAGGCACTTACCTACAAAGCCTAAGAACACAAGTTCAATTCCCAAGTACCCACGTAAGGACAGATACACAAGGCAGAGGAGGTGTCTGGAGTTCATTTGCAGTGGCTTCAGACCCTGGCACACCCATTCCCTTTCTCTGTCTGCCTCTTTCTCTCTCTCTCAAATAAATAAATAAAACAAGTTTTTAAAATCTGGCTATAAACTAGGTGTGGTGATGTAAACCTGTAATCTTAGCACTTGAGAGGCAAATCTTGGGATGTTGCATTTGAGACAGACTAGACTACGTACCGAGATCCTGTGACAGAGGAAACCAAAGGAAATGACACCGAAAATAGATTCTAGAAACACAGAAGCTCATAAGAACAAATACGTTGGTCCTATGGCTAGATCTTTACTATATTAAAATAGCTTTAAATATAAACTCCGGCTTTGTGTGTCTAAGAGTGTCTGCATTACCTGACATCACTACATATATTCTCAGAACAAGTTAGAGAGAAGCAGTTTCCCTATTCATGACGCAGAGACACTCAACTAGTTTAGCACCTGCTCTGCCTCTCACTACTACTACATGAAAGAATGGAAGTGTGTTTAGCATGTTTGACTCAGTTCACCTTTGTTCCTATGGAGACCCCGCATAACCCCAACTCCAATTCATCCAATGGTCTAATTCTGCAGTTTTAGTTATGGACATCAAGCATGTCTTTCAACTTGGTCCCTTTCAGTTATAAAGGTAATGTGGTTATTTCATATTCCAGTATTTCATTTTATTTTCTTATTTTTTTTTTTTCAGGGTGAGATAGTAGACAAGGGTTTCATGTGTCAGTTGCCATTTCAGAACTGGAAAATTTACACTACAATCCAGTATTAAAAAGTTTAAACTAAGCCAGGCTTGGGGGTGCATGCCTTTAATTCCAGCACTTGGGAGGCAGAGATAGGAGGATTGCTGTTGAGTTCAAGGCCACACTGAGAATACAGTGAATTCCAGGTCAGTCTGGGCTAGAGTAAGACGTTACCTGGAAAAAACAAAACAAAACAAAAAGTTTAAACTAACACAATACACTGCTCAGAGAATAGCCTGGTGTCTATGGAGTTATTTTTGCTTCGTAATGCACAATGCATAAACATTGCCTGTAAACACCTAGCCAGTACTTATCACATTTTACACATAGTAACTAATTGACGAGCCACTGCTGGATGCACATGGAAACTATCATCTCCATAGTAGTACAGAGCGTTGAGTGTGTGGATCGCAGCATTTCTGGCACCTGGCTTTGACACTAGCACATAGTAGGTCAGGAAATTACCTAGATGCTATATATATAATCTATCTTACCCTATATAACTTACAGCAGACTCTAAATTTAATTTGGTGCTATAGTCATGGCCCCTAAGTGCACCCATGGCTTAAACCTGTCAACATCAAACATACATAAATGTTCCACCAAGGAAAGTCTTCTAAAACACTTTTTAAGTTTTGTCCAAAATTAAAGTATATTTTATAATTTTTCAGTAATCATTGGCCTGCTGTTTTTCACATTGTCTCTTCCCGACAGACAGGAACCAATGGCACTGCACGCCGACTTGCTGTTCCACAATTTATCCTGGGGCAGACTTGGAAAAACTGTGTTTCATCACCACTGAGTACCAATGACATCACATGGTAACCTGTTCACCACTCCCATATGAGGCAGACTTGGAGAAACAGCCCAATTTGTAAAGTGAGCACCTATTAGGGTTTTACTGATCTATTTTCTATTTTAAAAAATCTAAATTAAAGTTGTTGGCAGTTGAGGGCTGTAATCATGGTGGAAGGAGGGACGAGGGAGTCCATCAGAAGTAGCTCTGGACTGGAGTGCAGCCAGCCCACTTTGAATGAGCTTTCTACACACAGGCCCGAACTTCAGCAGGCAATGTTCTTTAATTGCTATAGACTTCTGTGGATTTGTCGTTCCATCAAGTATACAAACTGACTATGTTTAATGTTCTTAAGAGAATAATATACACTTGATAGTAAATCTGGAGGAACTATAGATCCTGGAATCACAGCCAACTCACAGTCAATCATGAGTGCAAACATCATGTTTGAAAATACAAATTAGATCAACTGGAAAATATGACATCATGTGTGTGGACTAATGACACCTTTCAGAGCAAGGTACACAGGACTTTCTTCTTTATAAAAACATTTTTAAAACAAAATGAACTATTATCAAATATGCTATCAAGAGTGACAATAGGCTCACCTCCTCTTCCAACACAGATTAGGCCAACTGGGCTCAAATAAAGTTGGTAACAAAGTCACAAAGGGAAAATGCTGCTTTGGAGAATTTTCTTTATCTTGGAAAGCTGAAAATTAGCCATGCTGCTGAACACAGAAAATCAACACTGAGCCCCCAATCTCTGCATACATTGGCTTCCGGATACTTCCAGCTGCCTAAGGTAGAATCGGTCAGTCCCAAAATGCACACTTAAATGTGATACTCTGGCTTCCTGCCTGTCTGGCTATGTCAACAGGCCATAAATTATGATATACCCCTGGGACTGGGGCCCTGCACCTGCAAGCCAGCTCAGTCATGAAATGGTTCTTTTTTCTGCTTCCTAAAATGCTGCCCCACTTTGGCTTCCAGAGTTAACTCTTGACCAAGTCACGTTTCACATTTTGTCTATAAGCTTTTTACAAATTTATCCTGTTTTCCATTATATCCAACCACATAATTCAGAGGGTTTAGAGAGATTTATTGTTCTCAAATTCAGTAAGGGTACAATTAAAGATGTTAAAAAAGTTAAATTTACTAAAATGAAATCTTTATACCTGCATATCTCAGTGATGCAAATATAGTATAAATACTAAAAGAGAAAACACTTATTTTTAACTCATTAGAAAATGCAGAGTAAGGAGGGAAAGACCTGGGTTTAATAAATGTATTTTGAGAATTGAAATATGAACTATCTTATTTTTCTGGTACTTGATACAATTTTTGAGACCATTTTATTGAAAAATATAATGTTGCCAAACTGAGTCCTGAACAAGAAAATGTATTCAAGCTATTTAGTAGGCTATAGTTTTCAAATAAAAGACATCTGGATTCTATTTTACTAGTTATATAGGGACAAAGTTTATGGAAAATGAAACTCACTTTTGTTAAGGCATGGAACTGATAGTTTATAGTCTTTCAAAATAATTCCACCCCAGTTTTTCCTATTTTAGGCAATGCAAACCTAGATTTACATATGGAAAAATGTCCAGTCATGTCATAGAATATGAACCTGGAAGTCACTTTACTTGCTTAAAATAAGATGAGTAAATCCATGATTTTAACATGAGGATATTTTTCTATTACACATTCCTTTCATAGGAGTGAAATTGAATATTAAAAACAATATTCACAAAATATTTTCTTTTGAATTGTCATAAACTTTTACAGACCTTTAAAGTACTCAAAAATATAAAAATAATGGTCTAAGGTGATACAGTTAATTGATCATGACACCAAACAAAAACCTAACACATTTCTCATTTTCATCATGAAGGTGATTTCTCTGTTGTCTGAGAAGATGCTTAGTTCATAGTAACTGTTCTCTTTGTGGCAGTTAACACAAAATCATTACTAAAGACATCTTTGGTTTATTGAGGGCTTTGGTACAGCTTTCCTTTAATTCAGAAAAGGACTTTTTTTCCCTGAAATATCAGCAGATAGATTTCACCCTCCAGTGACAACTATATTTAGTCAAAAATTAAAGGACATTTTGCACACAGGAACAGAAATATGTGGTCTCATCCTCCCATCCCTAAACTCACAGACCAGGAACCCTCCAAGAAGCTTCACTAACCCGGGGAGAAGGGGACTGAAGACTCAGAAGCACTCTGGGTTCCTTCCTGAAGTGACTCTGAAGCTTCTAGAGCTGGAGGAGTACAGATGCAGAGCTATGACACTGCATCACTGGTCACTGACAAACAGTTGCATTGGGAACTTTGCTAACAGTGTGCATCTTCATGTGTGTGTTTACATGTGAATGAGGGGGCACATACAAATGCATGTATGCCTGTGGAGAACAGAGGTCAATTTCCAGTGTTTTTCTCAGACACACTCCACCTTATTTTCTGAAAGTCTCCTAGAGAACCAGAATCTCATCCACTCATTCAGACTGGCTGACCAGCAAGCCCCAGATTTCTTCCCCAGCATGGGGACTTCAGGTGTGGGCTGTTTACTTTGGCTTGTATGTAGGTGCTGGGGACCTGAGCAAAAGTTGTCAAGCTTGTGTAGAGAGCACTTTACCTATTTAGTCATCTCCCTGGCCCCCAAACTCATGTTTTTGATTTTTGTGTAAATTAATGTGGTTCTTGAGGGATCTCTCAAAATCACTCCCGGTTTTGGAAAAGCTGATTAAATTAATTAACTTGTATAATTTCTGGCAGCAGAATGGGAATAGAGGAGGGAAAAGTTCAAGTATAAACTTTTAAAACAAAACCATCATTTTTTTTCAAATTTAAAATGTGTGCCAAGAGAA
This sequence comes from Jaculus jaculus, assembly GCF_020740685.1. Lineage (NCBI taxonomy): Eukaryota > Metazoa > Chordata > Mammalia > Rodentia > Dipodidae > Jaculus > Jaculus jaculus. The sequence goes on from NC_059104.1 coordinate 186,356,689, forward strand.
GCTTAAATAGAAATTCAGACCTAAACAATCATCTATCTGATTGGTAGTTATCCAACCAGTTGACATCATGTTACAGTAAAGCAATGTCTTGAGGAATATGTTAGCTCATTTCCTCCTCACTGACAAATGTAGAATATAACATCGCAAATTAAATATTATAGAACACCTCACAACCCCTCCAAAAGAGGTGAAGGGTATTAAAGGCAACATCTCAAGTTAAATATTATAATGCAAAGATTGTTTTAATCTCAACTCTACTGTGAGATGTGTGAACTTTTATGATGTGATTTTTTTGTAATATTTAGTGCTTTTATAAAAACTTCTGACAGACTCCCTACTTATAAGCAATAAAAAAGTCACTGCTTTTATAAGCTCACAGGGCCAAAGAATGTGGCTGGACAAGAAGCAATATGTAGCAATCAATTTTAACATACTTGTGATGGGCCAGGGAAGGCGCTCGATCTGAAGGGTGCTTGTCCAGCCTGTACAGAGCCTTGGTCAGTCCCCAGCACCACATGCATCCAAGTGTGAGGGGCATGCCCATGATCCCAGCACTTGGGAGGAAGAGGCATGAATAATGAAGGTCAAAGTCATCTTCAACTACACAACAGGTTCAGGGATAGCCTGGGCTATATGAGATGTTATCTCACAAAAAAATACTGCAATAAAATAAAATGTAGAATGAAATGGAATTTTGTGGTTGGAATGTCAAATGCCCCTCACAGGTTCATGTGTTTGAACACTTGTTTCTCATCAGGAACAAGTGTTCTGAAGGTTGTGAAACATTCAGGTGGTGGTGTACTGCCAAAGGAAGTGGCTCATGATGGAGAGGGACAGCTTGAGGCATTACAGCCAGACCCCACTTCCTGTTTACCAGAGGCTCCTGACTGCCATATGACCACTTAGTCCTTATGATCCACTGCCAGGCCTTCTCTACCATTAGAATGTATCTTCTCAAAAATGTAATTTCAAATAATCCCTTCTCTTCCCTGGTCAAGTATTTGTTCATAACAACAAAAAAGCAACTAGCACATGAAGTATAATAAAAATAGGTTAAAATTTATCTGTGGTAAGGTGGAGTTATTACATGATGTTTCAATTAAATTTGGCAAAACAATTATGATTCGTTAACTAATATTATTGGTTTTACAGTCTATGTCAAAAGCCATTTGATGTCTGTTCCGAAGCCTGAGGAAAGATGATACCTAGAGGTATGTTGTTACTTTGGGGCTAAACTTCACCTATAATGTTGAGGCCATGCCTATGAATGCCCTTTCATAATTTCATATAAAAACCTACTTACAACAAAAAATTAAATCCCGAAAGCAGGGTAAGGACTATCAGCTGGATGCAACATGACAATCCCAGCTAATTGTGGAGAGAGTGGCTCCTGTTTGCTCATGACTTTTGGAAGATAATGGCTCTAATGCATGCATTTACGTTAGTTAAGCAACAAAACGGAACCAGGCTGTTTTGAATAATTGTGTGGGATAACTAATCCCGGCCATGTTGGGCTGATAGGACTTCTGGACCCTCCATCCATCTCCCTCCTTGCTTGCATGCTGAGAGGCTCTATGCCATCTGGGCTTAGCACACGTTGAACCTACCTGGCTGCGATCCGGCCGAGCTCTAGCAAACACAGACACACTTCTCTGGGTTGCTTGTGCAGGACTGGAAGACAAGATAGATGTACACACCTTTATAATAGAAGGAATAGTGAAGAAGCTATGGGTGAAGTGATGAGCCTCCCTCCACCTTGTGATCCCAAGAACTGAGCTAGTTTTCCTTCTGACGTACCTCAGACTCATCCCATTGCAGAGCACAACCTGTCTAAGAAGGATAGAGCAGCCTCAGAAACTCCTTCCCAGATGCTTGTAGTCCCAGGATCTCTCATTCTCAGCATATTTTCCATTTGTTGACATTAGTTATTCAAAACTGAATACATATGAAGCTACTATTATGTATAAAAACTCATAAGTATTAAAAATAAATATAAATAAAAAACTATGGAGTAAGTGTTGGCATTTTTAATACCCTTTGTATGTGTACCCTTGATTTTAGCAAAAATAATGAATTAATAGGACCCAAATTTATAAACTAAAATTCTCTGATCACCTCTAAATAAAGGCAAATGTTCAATGTAACTCTGAAGTTGGATGTCCTCCCTCATATCTACTTAAACAATACTTAAAGACACTCCTAATTGACTAGATTTCAAAATAAGGAATGCTGTACCACCAGATATCTCTGTCCATCACCTTCTTTGAGTTATTGTCATACTAATGTAACTAGTTACTTTTGAACAATTATACACAGAGAAAGCCACACTGCTTACTCCATTCTCTGCTCTTAGTCAAGTTGGGGCATTGTTAAACTGTTATATTTGACATCAACTGAAACATGTAACAAAAATTTACTTTTATAACTAACATTACTATTATAATAAAACAGTATTTATTAATAAACTTTAAGAAAAATATTGATTTAACTCTTTTTTAATGTTTTTTTGTATTTATTTGAGAGATAGGAAGATACAGAAAGAGACAGAATGGGCACACCAGGGCCTCTAGCCACTGCAAATGAATTGCAGATGTATATGCCACTTTATGCATCTGGCTTTAAGTATGTACTGGGGAATCAAACCTGGGTCCTTAGGCTTTGCAGGCAAGCACCTTAACCACAGAGCAATCTGTCCAGCCCTGATTTAACAATTAAGTACAGAATTTTTTAAACAGTTCACTTTACTATTTTTCTATTTCTTTGGTCTGATGATAATATAACAGAATTCGTTACTAACAAAGAAAAATATTTTTATTTTAATTATAAAAATATTATTTAATGTATTATTTGGTTGTAAAATACCACTTTTAAAATTTTTATAAAAAACAATCATCCCATCAACATAACCTATCAAAGTTTAACTGTTACCAAAAGTGTAAATCACAAAATACATACTTTTGAGATTTCTAATTACAGATGATCAAGGTAAATCTATCTCCTAGTTTAGCTGTGCCTGCTGCCTGTGACTAGAGTGATGCCTCCCTCACAAGATGCCGTGCACTAAATCAATGACTAGAGTGATGCCTCCCTCACAAGATGCCGTGCACTAAGTCAGCTTCAGAGAGGTGATGGGCTGGGCTGCCACAAAGACACTGATTTCACACAGACAACACTAACAAGCATCACAAACGGGCAAACAAACAGCCCCACTCTTTCTGACTAACTCTTCACCTCCCCCATATTCTGATCAGCTTTTACCCAGCCTATGGTTCGAAATATCAAACAAGAGTTATCAGAGAGGAAAGATATCTACACCTGAGGAGGAGAGGGGAAGGCCCTGCTAACACCCTCACCTGAGTGACAGCTGTGCAAATCAGGTAGCTAGGGCCCAGGAGCATTAGGTACATTACTTCACACTCCTGGATGGAAATAGGATCCACAGCAGAGTGGCCACATGCAGACAATAACCAACTATACAATACATGACACGACCACAACAGTTCTTCACATGAATCCAACTATCCATACACTGAGGACTACAGAAGCATTCGGGTGGAAGTCAGAATACTGTATGGAAAATAAAATTAGTTCTGAAGAAACAATAATGTGGGTAATATGAGATGCACATGCCAAAGTTCACATGTTGAGTCTCCATGGATGTATGGGAACATTAGCTGGCAAACAGAAGATAAGTGCTTGGCTCCACCCACCATCCTAACAGAATTGGCAGAGAGAACTTAACAGGAATAAACCTTCTACGGAGAAGGTGGGGTGAGGGGGAGTAAGAACAAAGTGTAAGGACGTTTGTGTTGAAAATGTCATAATGAAGCTCATCACAGTAATGCTAACTGAAAAATTAATTAAAAAACAAATAGACCTTTTTCCAGCATCATTTCTTAGGTAAATATTAATAGAGAAACAGAAATTTCTTTTCAAATTTTCATGAGAATATTATACTTTATAAATTAATAAGAAAATTACTTCAAAATGTTACAGGTATGTAATACTGTCTGACAAGGTAATATACTCCTAAATACTAAGCAGATCATTCTTGGCTTACAAAATCCCAAAGGAATAATGACTGTCAGTTAACCAGCACAAAATGAAATTATCTATAGATATCATGATTTAGTATAATACTCAGAAACAGGTATTCCTTCATTACTCTTCTATGTCAGGACACCAAGGATGAGGATGAGCAGGAAGTAGTGACAGTTATATGATGAACAGGCTACAGAGGTTAAAAGTTTTAAGGATACTAAGAATTTAAATGATGTGTTTAACAACAACTCCAGGGTCGTTTAGCAAACTGCTATAAAAAAATGTTTGCACAGAACAGAACAGATAGATGCATTACACCTAGTGGTTGACTTTTATTTTTGCACTGAAGCAAGCTCTGTTCTGAAGTCAAGATGGAAAGAAAATGGTGGTGGTAGTATGGTTCAAGCTATGATTTTCTGCATGTGTATGAATGCTCACGTGTACTATTTATGTTATGTGGGAAGTCTATTCTATAAAATCTTTCCAAGGAAAAACAATATAGCCCTCCAAATATTTTTGTGATGTTTTAACAAGACAGTATTTATTACACTTAGCACAGTACTTGGCACATAGGAAATAGTTGCCTGGTTTTAGTTTTCTGGATCTTATATTATTTTTCTCTTTGTACTTATTAATGATTTACTTAAAGATTATCTTCCTTTGGTACAGTCAATTAAGGTTCATTCACTTTTGGTTGTTTTCCTCTAAGCATTACTGTTTCCCTAAAAGGTCAGTCACCACAATCAGTGACAAGAGGAATTCTGGAACAAGAAAAGGGCTTCTTATTGGGAGACAGTAACTCAGAATGGTCCTATGACAATGAGTATATTTTACATATGTTAGGATTTGCATATATAAGACATGCCTAGACATGCCTAACTCTACATTTACTCAAACTTTAATATTCTCAGGAAAACACATGGGAAAACACACAGCAATATACTTTAGCTATTATATATCTATGGCTAAGGAGAAAAGTCCACAAAACAGATTCTGTACCCAAACATATTGTTAATATTCCCGAGAATAAAAAAAATTCAGTTGTGTCAATTTTTAACTGACTTTGTACTTTATATTTTAGGAGACTAATTGACTAGATATATAGCTCTGTGAGAATGATTAGAAACTCAACATGGTGTATTGTTTTAAGTTAAAGTATCTGCTTGTCATAGGCACTACTTAAAGATATTTTCACAATTTTATTTGCAAAAGACCATTATTGAAATTTACTGTAGGAAGCACAGGCCCCACTACATCATTCTAAGATTAATAGGGCTTTGCTCCATGGCCTTTTGGATAAGCTCAAGTACAGCAACATTAACATGGGCTTTTCTTAGAGTTACGGCAGAAGACAGGATTCATATTGCTAGTTTTTCCTTTGAGCAGATTCTCTTTAAAAAAAAAAAAAGCACTGTGGTCAATGGTGATTATTATGCAAAAGGGTTTATCATCAGAAGCTTTTTAAAACATACTAAAAACCATACAAAGGAAAATATAATGTGGAATATCTCTGATAGAAGTAACAAAGACCCCATTCAAATACGTGGCAAGAGACTTCCATCTCATAACCTACATTCTATAAAAACCTCCTGGGCATCAAATGTCAGAAGGAATGCTGCTGCTTAGGAACAGAAAATGAGGACTTCTGCTGAAGCAAGGAGTAGAGTGTCAATGTCACAGAATGTGCAGGGATAAAATGCATCAGACCATGAACATATAGTTTTGCTAAATATACTGAGTTTTAACAGATGGGAAAAGAAAGTATGAGATGTATGATTGATGTCCATTTGTTTCTGTATAGCCAAAGACTGTCACCTATACATATATGTGTAGATAGATAGATAGATAGATAGATAGATAGATAGACAGACAGACAGACAGACAGACAGACAGATAGGTTTTTGGAGGTAGGGTCTCATTCTAGCCCAGGCTGACCTGAAATTCACTATGTAGTCTCAGAGTGGCCTTGAACTCACAGTGATCCTACCTCTGCCTCCTGAGTGCTGGGATTAAAGGCATGCACCACCATGCCTGGCTATATATGGTAATTTTGAAAGGATCTTTTTATCTTTTTATTTAGTATAAAATTGAGAAGCACATATTGTTGCCTAAATGTTGAATTATGATGAATATATCACAAACTTATAGATGGCTATTTTCTCAGTGTAAAGAATAAGTCTTAATAAATCTGGGGAGGTAGTAGGGTAGAAAACACAGTAAAAAAGAAGCCAAGAGAAATGGCTCTCTGCTCACAGCTGCACAGAATCCTCATCACTGAGCCACCTAAGGCTTCTACTTCTCTTTCTGATAATGTGAGTGCTTACTAATGTTACTCCCCTATAGTGAAATGGTCCCATGGTTAAGAGAGAGTGCTTACTAAAGTTACTCCCTTGCTAGAGAAATTTGTCTAAGGTTATGAGAGTGTGTGTAGCAATGTTACTCTCTTCATAGTGAAATAGGTCCTAAGATTAAGAGAGAGCTTAGTAATGTTGCTCCGTTGACAGTGAAACAGGTATAATGTTAAGAGTGAATGGTTAGTAAATGTTACTCTTAGTAAAGCAATGGGCCCAGAGTTCAGCAGCATGAAGGCCATGTGGGAGCTTATTAGAAACAGAGCAATTTGGTCTCATTCCAGTTCTTCTAATCACTATCTGCACTTAAACAAGCTTTCAATGTCATGGGTATGTTGGTACATTAACCTATGGCAAGTAGTGTGCTAGCCAATGGGAAGATTTTAACACACTTTACTTTTATTGCCTGTATCAGTATTAGAATACTGAGAAACATCACTTATAACACCTATATCCATGGTAGGATACCAATACACTTCACTTGTAACTCCTATATTTATTTTGGTAAAATATATGAGTGTGCTGGGATCTCTGAGAACAATGTACATGGTGATGATGATGAAGGCAGGGTAGAAATTAGCAATCTGGCTGGGTTAGTCCTTAGTGTACAGTCTGGATTCTTCTCTCCCGCTAGGTTCTGCTGATGCAAATGGTGCTGGCCAAAAAAGGGAATGGACTAGATAATTAGGAATCATTTAACTGATCTGAAGGATTTAGTGCCTACAGAACTCCTGACCAGAAGAACTAAGGAAGAATCCAACAGATCATCAAGGCTGAATATCCAAATTATTCAGTCAGTGAAATGATTTCAAATGCAATGAGGCATTCATGCAAATGACAGACAAACTATTCAAAGCCTCTCAAGTGGTGGAGGTCCATAGAACAGAAGAGTGCTATGAGACACTGTGACCTCCATCTGAAGACCATGTCCTGGACCATGGAGTTCCTTCTTCCTCCAGCTCTCCCCACTATGAACAGCAATAAGGGCAATTTCTGAGGATTTTTTTCTTTCCTTTTATTTAAGATAACCCAAGCATTTAAACTTTATTCATAATTTTAGTTTCCACAAAAATGGGAATGATATTTGGATATGAGTAAAGTTATATACAGGTTATAGCTGGGTCATTTAACAGTTGATTTAATTCACCAAGTTTCAGCTTCACCCTTGGGAAATGATACCTGCTGGCAGAGTACAATGGTAGCATATGTCCTCTGCCTGGTCATCCTTGCTGACCGTAAACTACATCCATCAAACATGGAGACCGCAGACACAACTCTGACAAAGCTAATGCTGCCTGCTCCTCAGAGCCACCTTGATTCTCTCAGACCTTGAAATTCCAGTCCAGGAAGCACTCAGCTGCCAAGCAGATTCAACACTGCTCTCTTGAGCACCTTCCCTGCCAGACAGAAAAAAACTGGTTCTGAAAAGGGCATCCAGAATTACAAATTAAGCAAGGCATGGGGTGTGATGGCCCAAGCCTACACTCCTAGAATTTTGGAGGTAAGAAGATCAGAAGTTCAAGAAGATGATCCTTGGCTACATAAGAACTTCAGGGTCAGCCGGTTAAGTGAATTAAAATGTTCATAAAAGAAGTACATTTTTTTCTTAACAAAAGGATTTTTTTAAGCCTGAAACAAAATAAGTGTGGGGAGGAAATAAAATTGGTATAAATTATAGGGAGCTTGTATCAATGCTACAAAATTGTTTCCCTGCATGATTAGTAATTCCCACAGGAATACTCACATAGTCCTCAGTTTGGACAAACACAAGAACAAACATGAGAATGATTTATCAGAAATGAGGAAGCAGGCAGACTTTCCTTTCTGATGTTGCCAGTGATATAAAATAAAGTACAGAATGTTGACTGCAAATATAAGCAGCCTTCTCATTTTAGTGATTAGTGTAAACCATGGGAAATGTGAGACTACATATGGTCCTCTCATATCAGTGATGAGAGGGCACTGTGGACGTGTGAGACCACATGTGGCCTTCTCTCATGTCAGTGATGAGAGGGCACTATGGGAAGTGTGAGACCACTTGTGGTCTTCTCTCGTGTCAGTGATGAGAGGGCACTATGGGAAATTTGAGTCCACTTGTGGTCTTCTCTCCTGACAGTGATGAGAGGGCACTATGGGAAGTGTGAGTCCACTTGTGGTCTTCTCTCGTGTCAGTGATGAGAGGGCACTATGGGAAGTGTGAGACCACTTGTGGTCTTCTCTCGTGTCAGTGATGAGAGGGCACTATGGGAAGTGTGAGACCACTTGTGGTCTTCTCTCATGTCAGCGATGAGAGGGCGCTATGGGAAGTGTGAGACCACATGTGGCCTTCTCTCATGTCAGTGATGAGAGGGCACTATGGGAAGTGTGAGACCACTTATGGTCTTCTCTCATGTCAGTGATGAGAGGGCACTGTGGACGTGTGAGACCACTTGTGGTCTTCTCTCGTGTCAGTGATGAGAGGGCGCTATGGGAAGTGTGAGACCACATGTGGCCTTCTCTCATGTCAGTGATGAGAGGGCACTATGGGAAGTGTGAGACCACTTATGGTCTTCTCTCGTGTCAGTGATGAGAGGGCACTATGGGAAGTGTGAGACCACTTGTGGTCTTCTCTCGTGTCAGCGATGAGAGGGCACTATGGGAAGTGTGAGACCACTTATGGTCTTCTCTCATGTCAGTGATGAGAGGGCACTGTGGACGTGTGAGACCACTTGTGGTCTTCTCTCGTGTCAGCGATGAGAGGGCGCTATGGGAAGTGTGAGACCACTGTGGTCTTCTCTCATGTCAGTGATGAGAGGGCACTGTGGACGTGTGAGACCACTTGTGGTCTTCTCTCGTGTCAGTGATGAGAGGGCGCTATGGGAAGTGTGAGACCACTTGTGGTCTTCTCTCTTGTCAGCGATGAGAGGGCACTATGGGAAGTGTGAGACCACTTGTGGTCTTCTCTCTTGTCAGCGATGAGAGGGCACTGTGGACGTGTGAGACCACTTGTGGTCTTCTCTCGTGTCAGCGATGAGAGGGCACTATGGGAAGTGTGAGACCACTTGTGGTCTTCTCTCGTGACAGCGATGAGAGGGCGCTATGGGAAGTGTGAGACCACTTGTGGTCTTCTCTCGTGTCAGCGATGAGAGGGCACTATGGGAAGTGTGAGACCACTTGTGGTCTTCTCTCGTGTCAGCGATGAGAGGGCACTATGGGAAGTGTGAGACCACTTGTGGTCTTCTCTCGTGTCAGCGATGAGAGGGCACTATGGGAAGTGTGAGACCACTTGTGGTCTTCTCTCGTGTCAGCGATGAGAGGGCACTATGGGAAGTGTGAGACCACTTGTGGTCTTCTCTCATGTCAGTGATGAGAGGGCGCTATGGGAAGTGTGAGACCACTTGTGGTCTTCTCTCGTGACAGTGATGAGAGGGCACTATGGGAAGTGTGAGACCACTTGTGGTCTTCTCTCGTGTCAGCGATGAGAGGGCACTATGGGAAGTGTGAGACCACTTGTGGTCTTCTCTCGTGTCAGCGATGAGAGGGCACTATGGGAAGTGTGAGTCCACTTGTGGTCTTCTCTCCTGTCAGTGATGAGAGGGCACTATGGGAAGTGTGAGACCACTTGTGGTCTTCTCTCGTGTCAGTGATGAGAGGGCACTATGGGAAGTGTGAGACCACTTGTGGTCTTCTCTCGTGACAGTGATGAGAGGGCACTATGGGAAGTGTGAGACCACTTGTGGTCTTCTCTCATGTCAGTGATGAGAGGGCACTATGGGAAGTGTGAGACCACTTGTGGTCTTCTCTCGTGACAGTGATGAGAGGGCACTATGGGAAGTGTGAGACCACTTGTGGTCTTCTCTCGTGTCAGCGGTGAGAGGGCGCTATGGGAAGTGTGAGACCACTTGTGGTCTTCTCTCGTGTCAGCGGTGAGAGGGCACTATGGGAAGTGTGAGACCACTTGTGGTCTTCTCTCGTGTCAGCGATGAGAGGGCACTATGGGAAGTGTGAGACCACTTGTGGTCTTCTCTCGTGTCAGCGATGAGAGGGCACTATGGGAAGTGTGAGACCACTTGTGGTCTTCTCTCGTGACAGTGATGAGAGGGCACTATGGGAAGTGTGAGACCACTTGTGGCCTTCTCATGTCAGTGATGACAGTGAACTATGGGATCTGTGAGATGATATTTGTCCTCCTTATGTCAGTGATGGGAGTGCACTATGGGATGTATGAAGCACACAGGGTCTTGTGTCAGCAAGGAGAGTGCAATGTGAGAAACATGAGATACATATAACCCTCTTGTGTCCATGATAACTTTGTACTTATTGGAAATGTGAAGCACATGCAGTCTGCTCTTGTCAGTTTTTAGAGTACACTATGGGAAGTTTGAGACCATATGTGGCCCTCTTGTGTTAGTGAGGAGAATGTGAGACCAAACATGGCCGTGTTGTGTCTGTGATGAGTGTACTATAGGAAATTTAAAGTACACGTGGTCCTCTCCTGTGACTGATGACTGTGTACCATGGATGTTTAGAGTACACGCAGCCCTCCAGGGTCTGTAGTTAGAATGCACTGTGGGAAGTGTGAAACACATGTGGCCCTCTCATGTCAATGATTAGGTGCACTGTGGAAAGTGAGTCTTCACCGCCAGTCTCACTATGCAGCAGCAGTGTGGACCTGACACTGAAAACACTGTGTTCGCCTGTGCTCTAGAAAACTGCGTCTGTAAAAGTGTTCCTCCCACAGTGATGCATCAGAAGGAGATGGACCACCCAACAAACACAACACAGGAAACACAAGAGAAACATCACATTCACACAAACCATGCCTGTGCATGCCACACAGAGGAGAGCAAACCCTTTTTCTCGCTGCGTAGATTCTTTCTCAGAGAAACAGATGAAGCGTCACTGTCCTCCAACCCTATATCATTCAATAAGACAAGGATGTTGACAGTTATGGCAAATCAGGCACTTTTAGATTACCAATCACCCAAATCAAAACGAACTTACAGCAGTAAAGAAAACTAAAGAAGTCTCAGAAGACAAAAAGTTAACAACTTTTTTTTTTTCAAGGTAGGGTCTCACTCTACCTCAGGCAGACCTGGACTTCACTGTGTAGTCTCAGGATGGACTAAAACTCCCCATGATCCTCCTACGTTTGCCTCTCAAGTGCTGGGATTAAAGGAGTGCACAACCACGCCCAGCTAAAGTTGACAATTTTTAAACCAGTGCAACTTACATGTATATCACACACATAAGAATATCACTAAATGGGCTGGAGAGATGGCTCAGCTGTTAAGCGCTTGCCTGTGAAGCCTAAGGACCCCGGTTCAAGGCTCGGTTCCCCAGGTCCCAAGTTAGCCAGATGCACAAGGGGGCGCACGTGTCTGGAGTTCGTTTGCAGTGGCTGGAGGCCCTGGCGCACCCATTCTCTCTCTCTCCCTCTATCTGTCTTTCTCTCTATGTCTGTCGCTCTCAAATAAATAATTAAAAAAAAAAAGAATATCACTAAAGAAAATACTTTACACTAAGAAATTTTATAAAAATGTCATAAGAGAGCATAAATTTTTGAAAATTTAAAAGCATTTTAAGCTAAGAATAAAACATAGATGTCTTCTTTAAATTCAAATATTACAAATAATCCAAAATAAAATATTGAGTGTTATTTTAGGAAAAGTCATTAAAATATCTAAACTAACATTTGAAAAAGTACTAAGCTTACTGATGGAAAGATTATTCAATAATTCACTTTCACAACTCTTTGAAACTGAAAATAGAAACGTTTTCACCCCTACAGCCTTCTAAACTGTATGTTTCACTCCACAAGTAAAATTCCCCGTCTTCTAAGGTAATTAGTGGGGAACTATTTTGGTTTTAAGTTGATAAAGTTCATACTAAAATTCATGGAAATATTCAAGATGACCTTTAACCTAAAGCACAATCCTAAATATTATGAAGGCATTTAATGAAAGCAAGCCTTAACTTTAATAAATCAGTAGCATGAAAAAGCATCTTTCCTCTGGGTATGGATGGCCATATGTTATCATGGTTTGAAAAGTCTGGGCAGGAAGACATTACATGTGGACTACTCAAGTTAGAACTCTCTCCAGAGCATGCCCCCACACCTGTTGTCAGAGCATTCTAAGTTCCTCAATCCTATGACATGTCTATTTATCATCAACCATGTGGAACAGCCCTATAATATGTTTATATAGTGAATCATATATCAGTAAACAATCCTTTATATAAATAGTACAAGTGCTTCTTAATATAAATAAGAGGAATTCTTCATGTTTCAAATTGTATGCCATAACTATTTATTAACTAAAGTTTAGTGATAGCAAACAAAGAATGTATCATTTACAACCCAATTACTGTTCATTTTTATTTTGACTCAGGAGGGTTCTTGTTATTTGTTTTGAGGTGAGGGGCTAGACCTTGGAGCATTGTGCATACTAAGTAAGCTTTCTACCATGACGTACATACTCAGCTCTTTAAATTATGAATGTAATTTTTCCCTAACTAACTTTGGTAAGTTAATAGAAATAAGCATATGAAATATGAAAAAAATATGAACATTTCTTAAGCCTTTGATATAAAATGGCAAATTGGCCTAGAAAAGAAACTAAAGCTTCCCAATTTTCTTCATCATTTTGCAGAAGGTCCTGTTTGTAAATACTCAGCAATCCTAAATATACAATTTTCTTAAATTTCCTGTTCACTCCAGTTTTCAGTTATTACCTTTAGTATTATGTTTGTTTATTATCCTTGGTACTAAAGCTTCCCGCATACTGCAATGTACATATTTTTATATTGCAGTTGACTTTTACACATCTTCAATGAGTACACATTTCATGACCTTTGTCCTTGTTTCTCTGTGCTTATTTTTGAATCATATTTGCAGATTTACGAATTCTCTTAATTATCATCAAAATCTGCATAGACTGGGTATAATGGTTAAAGCAAGTGAAGCAGACAGTTCAAGGTCTTCCATGGCTACACAGTAAGTTCGAGCCCAACCTGAGCCACATGAGACTGCTTTAAGAAAGACATTATTTTTAAGTTGTCGAAGATGAACTTCAGGTTACACCCTCTCTGTGACTATGTTGCATGGAGTGCTATATGCCCAAAATTAAAAACTGCAAGGAGTATTGTCAGTGTCTGCTTGCTCTGTGTTCCTCCCCATATATTCATCCTTACCCGTGGAGCTTTCTTGACTTTGTGCTGTGGTGGAAAGAGAACAGATGGAGTCAGCTGTGAGTGAAGATCCCCTGACACATAACTGTACAAAAGAGAGCCTATCGTCTGCCTGAAGATAAGACTGTTTCTTTATGCAAGCAGAGACCTCTGGACAGCAGAGAACAGAGGCCCTTCACACAGATGCCACAGCAATCTAATTTATCTCTCATTCAAACACATTTTCCCTTCATCAGGGCATCTTTTTATTTTATTTTCTGTTCAAAGCACTGAACACAAAAGAAACCTTCCTCTTGTGTACTACTGAAATAGAATCTTGAGGTAGGAAAAAAAAAAAAAAACTTGCCCTAAATTCCCTTTCCAAAGTGAAGTTTGAAAGAAACCAAGCTGCATCCACAGGACTATTTTTGCAAGAAAATCAAGACTGTATCCGTGGAGGCGGGGGCAGTTCAGTGGCCTTCTCAGCAAAGTGAGTTATAAGAAAGATCCAAGAAAGAGTATTATATAACCACTGGAACCTCCCATTGCCCTTCCTTCTGATTACCATCAACATCTAAGGGCACAGATGTTCCCTTCCTCTTATTAATCTTAAAATCAAGGCTGTAATATTGGCCCCTTTCTTCTGGGTCTCTAGGGCTTCTAGTACATCTTAGGTCTTACTGTGAGCATCCGAAGTTTCAATTATATTATTAATTCAGTAGCAAACTAGAAAGCCTAATTATTTGATTTACTTTGGTACTGATATTTCAAACAATTTTAAATATTAAAAGCCTTGAAAACATTGGCTATAATACTGAACATTAAATATATTTTACTTGAAAGTCTTATGCTGTTATAGAATATAATCAAATCCATTTTTGCGATGTGTGTACAGTATGTGCGGTAGGTATATACGCACTGTCTGTCCACGTGTGCAGAGCTGTGAGCCCTGTGCACATGCATGTGGAGGCCAGAGGAGTGCATCAGGTAGGAACCTTCTCTACCACTCTTCTTCCCCTTACTTCCTTGAAATGGGGCGACTATGGCTCGATGGGGAGCTTTCCTCTGGTGAGCAGTGAGCCCATGACTCACCTAAGGCTCTTCTCAGCGCACTGCTATGCTCAGCTTTACCCGGGTGCTACAGCTTGAGCTCAGCACCTAACGTATGTGCAGCAAGTACTCTCGTAAGCTGAGCCATCGTCAAAGCTTCAAAATCGAATGTTTATAACCAACAAAGTACTCTTTCCCATTTTCTCACAAACCATATATATTTTTCTCATGAATTTTTAAAAATAATTGCACCTTGTTTATTAAACATGTTGAAGAACACATTGTTTAACCTAAGTAGCAACAATTAACCGGATGTGATACCCATACAAGTGCAATAGTGGTACACAGCCATGGTGAGGAATCAATTGCTCTTGATTTGGCTAACTGATCCACTCAGTGGTACTAGACCCTTAGCTGGAGCTGGGAAACAAGTCAGAACCATACCCAAACACAAGCCCACTCTACAATATCAAGCTACCATCAATCACGGGGTATAAGAGGGCCTACACCTATCAAACTGTCTATCAAAAAAGTAAGTGTTATCTCAATTTTCTGGGTGCTAACTCACTCTCCGTTGGAGAATCTGCTTCTCTTTTCCAGATAGATGCAGATCCTAAGAAGAGAGCTGCCCCAACATACCTCAGAAGGGGCCCAACTGAAACTAAGGACAACTGGCGAAATAAGCAAGGGTGATGTTTTCCTGTGAACTGGATACCAGCACAAAGGGGAAGGAGATCAATTCAGAGAAAAATCAACTCCTACCAAATCAGAGAGCCAGAGCCTCAGAGGCCCCCAACACCTCATCACTGAAGCAGACCAAAAATGAACCCAACATGGCTCAGGGAAATCTTGCGGAAGAGGGGGCGGAAAGAATGTCAGAGTTACATGTTGGGTCATGATTTTCAGAGACATTTATCATACTAATAACTGGGGGCTAACTCCACAATGCACGACCCATTTTCAATAATAAGGAGGGTCTAATGGGAGGGGGTAGATCACAGATGAGCCTAAATAATGGTACCAAACTGCCTGTATTTACTGAAAAGAAAACTAATAAATTAAATTTAAAAAAATAATAATAATAATAAATAAATAAATAATATATGAAAAAAAAAAACATGTTGAAGAAGTGGTCTATTTCTTCTGGGCATGTGGCAAATGTTACAAAGTATTTATTCTCTCCAAAGGGTTCTCAGCTTAATTTAGTGGTAATATTTAGTGTTATGTGTTTTTACTTAAAAAATCATTTTTAAAGCCTTAGGCAAAAGGAACCCAAGATTTTATTTTTCCCCATTGGCTCTGTTCAGTTTCACGAAGTTTGGGATTTAACTTCAATACTCACCGCATGAGAGTTACACTGAAGTGGGCCAATATACTGAATCTGCACGTTGAACCACAGAGTAGAGTTGTGAAGCACAGCCGACTCTACTGTGTATCTGTGTGTGTACATAAATGTTTTTTGTTGTTCTTATTGTTTGTTCTAGACAGACTCTCACTCTAGCCCAGGCTGATGTGAAACTCACTCTATAGGTTAGGCTGGCCTCAAATTCACCGTCACCTTTCCTCAGCTATCTGAGTGCTGGAATTAAAAGCATGAGGCACCATGCTTAGATCTAATATATGTTTCCTTCCAAAGATATATAAAACTTCACCTTAGAGTCTAGAGATAGATTTCAAAATACAAGCAGAAAACAAAACAAAATAACAATTTAGCTGGTATTTCCACTGAAGTAACTATTACTGTATCATCTACAATTACCTCAATATCCCTGGTGCATGCTGATATTTTAACTCTCTAAAGAACATAAATATATAAACTAAACAATTTCAATTTCAACAAAGATGGAGGTGAAGAAAGATAGAGTTTTAAACCTTCATAGAAGTTAACAGACAATATGTTCCCTTGTGGAAGTATAAATTACCTTAAGTCTGGCAGGGAAAGTCATGTGTGCCCAAACACACAGCCAGCGTGCATAAATGGCTATCATTTTGCCTTTGGAAAGGAAGTGCTGCTCCTGTCCTTAAGCTATTATCCACCAGGAAAGCCAC
This sequence comes from Jaculus jaculus, assembly GCF_020740685.1. Classification (NCBI taxonomy): domain Eukaryota; kingdom Metazoa; phylum Chordata; class Mammalia; order Rodentia; family Dipodidae; genus Jaculus; species Jaculus jaculus. Next base: position 186,373,329 of record NC_059104.1, read on the forward strand.
AGTAAAAGGGCATAGGCATCACCTTGACTTGGTCAAGTTCACAGCAGAACTACATGTTTTAAAATGCCTTCTTTAAAAACATAAGAGAAACAACATCACACAAAACATTGGGTGGCTAGTCCAATAGAAAAAAAAATTGTAATTTATTGTAATGTAATCATCAACCGAAGTTTTGAAAGAAATACATACCCAAGCCTTCAGATTCAAACAGACATGTTTCATCTACCCCCAAATCTCGGCACCAGGATAAGAAGTTTGCTGTATTATCTCGAGCAAAAAAGGACCCTGAGGGTGCGCTGGCTTTGAATGGAATCTTCTTCAATGGTAGGGTCTGAAAAATAAAAAAGTCTCATTCTGCTGAGGAATATGTCAGTCATCACAGTGAAATAGTAAAATAAACTTTTTTTTCTAACAAAATGTTGTGGAATGACCTCATGTCAATAAATAGGTGTGGCAGACAGTAAGAAAAGGAAAAGTAGCCTTGCCTTAGGAGACTGAAGACCTGCGCCTGCAAGCATATATACTCCTCCTTAAAGCACTCAGTAGTGAAGACACTTAAGTCCCTCCCTGGAGTACACGGACTCCTCCATGTAACACACAGTAGTGAAGATAGATAAGTACCTTCTCTGCCTTAGAGGGATTCAGGGATATTTTTGCCTCTTCTTCTCCTCCTCTTCCTTCTTCTTCTTTACTGTTTTTTTGATCTCATTGTTACATTAGAATTTCTCACAAAACACTTACAAATGAATTTTTCTTTTTGTAAAAACACAAGCACATACTCATTTCAAATAAAATTAATGTATCCTCTAATGTATGCATACATATCATAAAGTTCACAAAATGTCATAAAAATGTGCCCCTGTATGTGAATTATAAACAAAAAGGAACAGGAGAGCTAACATTGAATGTCTTCACAATGATATAAGAAATAAACATTTGCTGGGAAATAGCTCCATTGATAAAGTGCATACCTTGGAAGCATGAAGACCTGATTCAATCTCTAGAATCCACGCAAAAAACAAAGCCAGGAGATTTTGTGCAAGTGTAATCCTAGAACTTCTGAGGCATGGACAGGAGGACCACTGTTGCTTAGTGACCAACCAGTGCAGCCCCATTGTTGAGCTCCAGTCCACTGAGAGACTTTCTCAAGAAATGTGGACAATGCCGGAGGAATGGCACTGAAGGTCATTGATTGGCCTCCAAATACATGCACACACATATGTACCTGAACACATGTGCGCACACACACACACACACACACACACACACAAATATACATGCCAAAACAATCTTTAAAATACATTCTACAGTCATTCTTCCAATTTCCTTTTAAACCCTACAACGTAGCTTGACTATTCAGCAGTGTCACAGCTGTCCTGTTTTATTGGTAATGGTATTATTTACACTCTACATCATTTCACTTTTGAGATAATAAAAACTGTTGGTGATACAGGTCAAACTGAATGAAGACAGATGTTACTATTAACATTTTTTCACAAAATTATAGCAAGAAAATGTTGCTTGGCACCATAGTAAATATTTCAGGATTTTCCCTTTAATAGGAGATAGCGAGTTTCCATGCCATTGCACAAGGCCAAGGAATGCCGCTCTACGTGAAGGAAAACTTGAGCCAAGCATTTGGTATATTAAAGCTACTGAAGACCATGCCTCGAAGAGCAAAGGGAACAAGGAAGGGTAATTTGTAATTAGAATTCGTAGTATAATGTCTTATTCATAAGATCTTCATGGACATCATTGAATACTTTAATTTTAAAATTAAAACACATATGACCTTAATTCCAGCAATTCATTTCTAGGAATCTATCCTACTCAACAATGACAGAATAGGAATAAATAGGAATATGAGTATGTCATAGGAGAGCTGGTTGAATAAAATGTAATGGAACTATACACAAACAAACAAAAACAAAAACAAACATAGATGTACTGAGGCACAGTATGTTCATAATATATTCTTAAGCAGAAACTAACCTGCATGTATATACTTTAATTTCAATGTATGTGTGTGAACACATTTATAAAACATATATTTCAGAAAATATCAAGAGTGTTATATATCAGCGATAGCCTTCACATTTGAAGAAGAGTGAATTAATGAAGCATTGGGACGTTAAGTGACTTTCATATTTTTTAGGTATTTTAACTTGAAAAATTTAAGTAGAAAAATTATGTCAGCCAAAATACTTCTAAGCAAAGGATTTGTGGGCTGGAGAGATGGCTAGATGATTAAAGGGACTTGCTTATAAAGCCTGATGGCCTGGGTTAGATTCCCCAGTGCCCATGTACAGCTAAATGTATCAAGTGGCGCATGTGTCTGGAGTTTGTTTAGAGTGACAGGAGGCCCTAACATGCTCATGTTCTCTCTCTGTTTTTCTCTTTCTCTCTCAAATAAACAAATATAAATATCTTTAAAAGAACAAAAATTTTAAAAAATCCAAACAAGAAGAATGAAGATGAATCCATTACAAAGATTTTTTTTTAAAAAAAGGATTTTCTGAGAAATTTTCTGAGTAGAAAATAAAGCTTACTATTATATGCATATGGTATAAATAGTGGGTAAATGAAGAAATAAACAGAGCCAAAAGCAGAGTCCTTTTATATAAATTATGTATACATTTGGGTGGAAGGCAGTGTAAAAAAGTAAGTATAATTTAAGCATGATGAAAGAGCTGATGTTACTAAGGGCATGCAAAAATGGTGTGTGTGGAAGAAAGATGAAGAGGCAAGAGATTGGCCTGACAATTCATCAGAGACACATTTTAAAGAATGCCCACAATTTGTTTTCAAAAAAAAAAAAAAAACCCATTCATTAAGAACTTACAAAGACAATACCAAACTATAAAATATTAGCCTACAAGCTTGAAGTCTTTGCAAAGTCATCTATAGATCTCATTTCAAGTTGTAAATATTTACTCAAAAATTCAATGCAGTCACAAAAAAATACATGAAAGCTATTTTAGGGCCAATCAAATCAAACTTAGCTGCTGGGCATGGTGTCATAAACCTTTAATCCCAACACTCGAGAGGCAGAGGTAGGAGGATCACGAGTTCAAGGCCACCTGGAGACTACATAGTGAAGTACAGGTCAGCCTGAGCTAGAGTGAGATCTTACCTCAAAAAAAAAAAAAAAAAATCAAGCATGGATATTGAAACTTTACAACTTGGGAATTCATCATGAAGAGTGATTTGTCATGGCCTTGAGGAAATTTAGAGGACATTTGTATCTCATTGAGAACTGTTAGAACCAAGGTTTCTATGTCAAGGAAAGAGAGAACTTTCCCATCTTAACCCCAACAAGACAGTTATTTGGCAGAATTTTTAAACACATTAATCAGCTCCAATGGCTTAGGAAGTCTCGTATACAGCCCCTGCATTGCCTACATTCCTTGTTGCTGTTGGAAAATAAGAAGAAACTTAAGGAAGGAAGGGTTTGTTTCATCTCAGAGTTCCAAGGGATATAGTCCAACATGGTGGGGAAGACATGGCAGCAGAAGGATGAGACAGCTGATCATGTTTCACCCGTGGTCAGGAAGCAGAAGGCCATGAATGCTGCACTAAGCTCATTTTATCCTTTTATTCTGTTCAGAAGCCCAGCATATAGGACATAGTGATGGTGCCATCTAGGTGAGGTGGACCTTCCTTTCTCAGTCAAACTCAGACTACAAATTCCTTCAGACACATGCCCAGAGGTTTCTTTCCATGGTTATTCTAAGCCCCCCATTTACTGAACAATCAAGATTAGCTCAGAGAGTACCTAAACCATCCATTATATGTATGAATAAGGATTTCTGTTCATTGGAAGAAATCAATAGAACAGAGCTTACAGAATACAATATTCTTCCTATCCAAACACCAGCTGAACAACCAACCCCCAAGATATTTAAATCAGCAAACTTGGAGCAGAATTCTGGATTTCACTTGAATTAAAGAACAAAAAGTTGGACTCAAGAGATTGTTTAGTGGTTAAGGCACTTGCCTGTAAAACCAAAGGACCCAGGTTCAATTACCCAGTACCCACTTAGGCTGGATGCACAAGGTGATGCATGTGTCTGGTGTTCATTTGCAGTAACTAAAGGCCCTTGCACACCCATTCTCTCTCTCTCTCTCTCTCTCTCTCTCTCTCTCTCTCTCTCTCTCTATGTGTGTGTGTGTGTGTGTGTGTGTGTGTAGATATATACATATATATCTGCCTCTATCTCTCTCAAAGAAATAAAACAAAATTAAAAAGAAAAAAAAGATTCTATAATATTAAAGTTTGCAACTTTTAAAGTTAAAATAATTTGATATAAACTACTAAGTACTAAAATCTTCTTGCTCTATGACTTTTAACATGAAAATTTATCTCTTCAAGCAAAAATGTGGGAAGCAAAGAAAAGCATGCCCCATTGTCCATTCCTTAATAAGATTAAGAGAAACAAGCTCATCCAATGAGTAACACCAATGTTCATCCTACCCAAGAAGTCTTGACCTAGCCATGAAGATATGTTTTGCCATAAGCTATGAGAAAACATACTTGGAAAGTTTAAGCAACTACTTTTACACATTTTTGAAGGTTATTTGATATGTAATAATGAATACAGACTAGCTGAGCTGAACTAAGATTAGGTGAAAATTCAGACTCCACCATAAGCAAGTCTTGTTACTGTATGCCATCTTCCAAGATGTGATATTTTAAACATATTTGTATTTAATTACTTGAGAGAGAGACAGAGAGAGAAACAGAAAGGGTGAAAGAGAGAAAGATAAATAATGGGCACGCCAGGAAACTCCTACTGTTGCAAATGAACTCCAGATGCACGTGCCACTTTGTATATCTAGCTTTATGTGGGAACTGGGGACTCAAACCTACATCATTAGGCTTTGCAAGCAAGGACCTTAAACTGCTGGGCCACCTATCCAGCCCTATATAATATTTTATACTAGCAAAACAAAAAAAAAATACTATCAAGAAACTACTGGGTTCAAGTGCAAAGCATCACTCCAATGCATACTGGATCTTCTAATATCAAGAACCTACTGTATGTCACTCAAGTGTATTAACCACTATATGTAGTTTACTCCTTAAATACCTTAGATTGGCAGATTAATCAGGAAACCAACAGTAGTCAATTTCCAAAGGACCTTTCCTGTATGCACACTTTTAGCAAACTAGGGCTGATGGCAACAAAAAGGAAACATGTATAATTTCACCAGAAGGTTTTCATTCCATCCCCTGCTTCTCAGTGTAATCACCTGCTGGGCAGGGTTAGCTCCTCAAGCTCATGCTCCAGGATGGCCTCTTTGTGCTCTGCTATCTTAACACATTTATTCAAGTTCTTTGTTTCAGTGCCATTGAAGAGATGATTACAGCAAGCACCTCACATGCTGTGTGTGAGTGCCAATTTACAATACAGTTCAACAGTAAGTCTTCAATAAAAATTATATATTGTCATTGTCTCCAATACAAGGAAGAATGTGCTGAATTAACTATGGTTTCTCCTCATATTTTCTTGTAAGAATTTCATTATGGGTACAAGAATTCAGAAGAAGACTGTAATTTAGTTTAGTCTTCTACATTGAAACTAGTTTTCTGAAAGAACATGCCCATGGGAATATGTGATCAGTGGTAATCAATGCATTTGACACTGCTGATTGAATGTGACTCATTCAATTATTACTCAACTTACATTTTAACCACTGTGTGTGTGCAGTAATAGTCACCATATTTGATAGCTCATTCTCAATGGGAAATTAAGGCCATTATTTGGTGTTTAACAAGGACTAATACTTGACCACTTGATCCTTTTCTCTTTCTAGCTATAACAACTTCTGCCTGTCTCCTAGCTCCCTTCAAACAAAAAAAGTGGCTGTGTGTTAACTGAGATATCAGTGATGCTGGCGACTCTGTCCTGGTATGGAATCAGTGTGGATGAGCTTCAGAGGGGAGGAGTGACCATACCATGATAGCTAGTGTGGAGTTATCTGGCCCTGGGCCACCAGGGTCTGAGTGTACAGCACCTGCCTCTGGATCATCTGGAAGGCTTCATAAACAAAAGATGCTCATTTTATTTCTAAGCCCTATGGAGAGATTAGGAAAGAGAAAGCCTAATGCTATGAGTGCCGACCACGCACTAGCACACGGCATTTCTCTTACTGGGCCATCCTATGAATCCTCAAAACAAGGTGTCATGTGTTAGGTAAATATTAGCATCTTCATTTCTCAGTTTCCAAGATCAATCTAATGAGCATATATACAGTTCATATTAAATCATTGAGTCTCATATCATGTGGTGGTTTGATTCAGGTGCCCCTCACAAACAGGTATTCTGAATGCTAAGTTCCTAGCTTGATGGCAATTTGAGAATTGAATCCTGCTAGAGGCAGTGTATAGTTGTGGGCAGGCTTATAGGTGTTATTATCAGTTTCCTCTTGTCAGTGTTTGGTACATTCTCCTGTTGCTGTTGTCATTCTCATGTTGGCCAGGAGGTGACGTAGGTCTAGCCTCTGCTCATGCCATCATTTTGCCCTGCCATCATAAAGCTTTCCCTCAAGTCTATAAGCCAAAATAAACCCTTTTTGCCACAAGCTGTTCTTTGTTGGGTATTTTCTGCCAGAGAACCTGATTGCAACATATAATGACCTTTCAGTTATCCATTGATGACTGAAAATGAATTGAATTTAATATATTTCAGCAAGTAATTTTTCTGTATTAAATTTTTCGCCAAGGAAGTCAAAATAAATGATATGAGGATGGGAAGATGGATCAGTGCTTAAAGGTATTTGCTGGAAAACCAGCTGACCTGAGTCAATTCCTCCCCTGCACCCATGCCAAGATGCACATTAAAAAGCACAGGTGTCTGTGATCCTAGTGTATGCACAAGGATGGGAGACAGAGCTAGAAAACTCCAAAGCCCTAAGCTCCCAGACCAGCTAGATTGAGGTCTGTTTCCAGTGGCAGGAGACCCCGTCTCAGAGAAGGTGAAGAAGAGCACCAAAACCTTAGATTCTCCTCTGATATCAACACACACGTAACACATGCCACAGTACTCATCCTACAACACACACAAAATGTATGCCACAGTACTCACCCTAAAACACACACAGGTAAAACATGCCACAGTACTCACCCTAAAACACACACAGGTAAAACATGCCACAGTACTCACCCTACAACACACACACATGACACGTGCCACAGTACTCAACCAACAACACACACGTGACACAGGCCACAGTACTCACCCTACAACACACGTAACACATGCCACAGTACTCACTCTACAACACATGTAACACGTGCCACAGTACTCACCCTATAACACACACATGTAACACATGCCACAGTACTCAACCAACAACACACACGTGACACAGGCCACAGTACTCACCCTACAACACACGTAACACATGCCACAGTACTCACTCTACAACACACGTAACACGTGCCACAGTACTCACCCTATAACACACACACGTAACACATGCCACAGTACTCAACCAACAACACACACGTGACACAGGCCACAGTACTCACCCTACAACACACACATGTGACACGTGCCACAGTACTCACTGTACAACACACACGTAACACGTGCCACAGTACTCACCCTACAACACACGTAACACATGCCACTGTACTCACCCTACAACACACACATAACACACACACACACACACAATTTTAAAAGTATATGTGATTTGTTTCCTACCGCAGCTATGAAAAAAGAACCTGAGAATGGTATCTTTAATTCCCTATCAATTATGAACTGAAAACAACAGTAATAAGTTTAAATAACTTCTTCTTGAACCAAGATGGAGACAAATTTCTCCCCTTAATTACGTTAAGTAAAGATTTCAGATATAAAACAGAAAAGGGCCTGGCATTTACCAAGAGGTAACACTGTTTCTTTGCCAAGGGGCCTATGGAGTACACTGTTCAAACATGCAGGCAATAGTCACTCTTCCCATGGTGGAGACAATACTTCCACCTGAATCCCAATACTGTATGGCTTCTTGGAAAGTAATCTCTTTCAGTGAATATATTTCATGAACATTCAGGGCATAGTGGGGTCTACAAATTCAGAAATGACAAAAATATATTCTCAAAGATCAAAACTACAGAATTTTGTAAAAAGAGAGAAAAGCAAAGTAAAACACCTTTCTGGTATTATATCCTTTCCCTGAGGACCCTAGCTTAAACATTGAGCCATGATTTAGCCTGCAATCAACTGGAATCCCTAAGCTGCAATTTCAAACAAACTCTCCACATTCCCTCTCCAAGATAAACTCCATAAGGTACAGATCTGCTTATATCCACATTCTATTCTAATCTTCAGACTGTAATACCATAACAATATTCACATAATAAAAACCATGAAAATAACTTTCTCATAGCTCAGGTGAGACAAACCCTTCTTCCTTTAAAATGTTCGTAATAATCACTTACTGAGTTAGCACATGGGTATTTTAAATTACTTGAGACAAACTACATCATCATATTAAAATATTTTATTTATTTATTTGTTTGACGGAGAAAGAGGGAGATTGAGAGACAGAAAGAGAGAGAGAGAAAGAGAATGGGCATGCCAGGGCCTCCAGCCACGGCAAACAAACTCCAGACACGTGTACTCCCTTGTACATCTGGCGAACGTGAATCCTGGGAAATCGAACCTGGGTCCTTTGGCTTTTCAGGCAAGTGCCTTAACTGCTAATCCATCCCTCCAGTCCTACATCATCATATTAAATGATGTTGGAAATGAAGGTCAAATCTACATGTCAAATATCAGGCTTAAAAGAAGCTTAGATCATAAAATTTATGATTATGAGTTGGAGCCTTCCACCTATTTAACACCCTATAAAGGTCTCCATTACCTTCTATCATAGTCACTGATTCAGGAAGCAAACAAGATAGGCTTTAGTAGGTGATGTGGATAGATAAATGGTGGTATTGGTAGCCAATGAAATATTAATCACTGATAAAAGGACATGAGTTATTAAGCCACAGAGATTCACAGAGGAAAACCAACAGCTAATTACTAGTAAAAGAAGCTAACTTGAAAGTGGTACATGCTGTTTGATTTCTATTGTAGAACAATTTGGAAAAGGCAAGACTCATCATAGTAAGAGTAAAAGATCAAGGGACAGCAGGAAAGGAGAGGTTAGGGGATATTATGCTCAGTGAAATTACTGTATGTGAGGCTGTATTAATGATGCCTGTCATTAAACGCTTATTGAAACTCACATTTAGAATGTGATCCTGAAGACTGAACTCTAATGTGACTAGAAGAATTTGTGACAAAATGTTCATATAGGCTGTGTGATGGTAATGGTGCACCACTCTTTGACTTTCCATATTTTAGTTTGTGTCTAATACTTCTTTACAATTTGGAATCAATCCAAACATGCCGAACTCTTTAGAGGAGACAGTGGGTGGTGGCTTCCAGAGGCCGGAGGAGAGAGTGTTAAGATGGAGAGATCTTGGGCTGGAGAGATGGCTTAGTGGTTAAGCGCTTGCCTGTGAAGCCTAAGGACCCCAGTTCGAGGCTCGGTTCCCCAGGTCCCACGTTAGCCAGATGCACAAGGGGCGCATGCGTCTGGAGTTCGTTTGCAGAGGCTAGAAGCCTTGGCACGCCTGTTCTCTCTCTCTCCCTCTATCTGTCTTTCTCTCTGTGTCTGTCGCTCTCAAATAAATAAATAAATAAAATTTTTAAAAAAGATGGAAAGATCATGCACAAAGTATGATATCTGAGACAGGAAGTATAAGCTATGGAGACCTGACACAGAGCATGGTGACCATACTTAGTGTGAGTGTGTTATATGTCTGAAAATCACTAAGAAAGTACTTATATGTTCCCACCACAAAAAAGCGGTAGGATGGATATGTTCATTACATTGATGTCATAATTCATGGGTACTTGGTTAAAAGCTGTACATTGGGTTTCTCAATGTATTCAAATTGGCCAGTTAAACTAGTAGCAATGAAAAATCGTGTCGATAAAATGCTTTCATCCATGGGGGATATGTCTCAGTAGGTACGAATGCTTTTCTGTCCATACATGAGAACCTTAGCTTGATCCCCAGCACCAATGTATACAGATAGGCATCACCATGCATGCCTATAACTCCAGGGCAGGAGATGGCAGGATTGCTGTGATCACTGGTCAGTTTGTCTAACTGAAAAGCAGGGAGCTCCAGGTTCATGAGAGACTGTCTCAGGAAGAAAAGCACAGCAGTGACAGAAAACACCCAATGACTTCCTCTGGCCTCAGCACACAGGCACACAGAGCACACCAAAAAAATTATGCCATTAACAGTTATTTCAGTAACAGTTTTATAAAGCTTGAAAACAAATATATTCCTGTTTAACTTCTGTATACACTTGCATGGAATTCTTACCTAAGTGCTACTCTATTACAAAAGTTTCTATTATCCTTACTATTCATACATAAATAGAGAAAAATTAGCTTCTTAATACCTACAAAGTATAGTTTTACACTTCAATATCCAGTCTATTGGTGAGGCTATCTAAGAATTTTAAGAGGCATTTACCCTGATTCAGAATTCAAGCATCATTATCAAATCTAACCCCTACCTTGGTTCTAACTTCAGGTGCTCAGGATGAAGGAAAAACAGATGTGGCCAAGGTTCCTCTCTAGAGGGTTTCAGAGCTTTCTGAGAAGAGTCAAACCTCAAATCACATTATAAGAATTATGGAAGAGGTTTAAGTTTTAGTTAGTTCTTTGGAGATGGTGGAGGTCTGTGTTAATGGTGCAAAAAGCTTATGTGGCATCAGCATAGGAAGGTCTTACAAAGGTCACTTGCAAAACTTAAGAATCTCAAGATAATGAAATGGGCAAGTGTTCTGGAACCTGGAGAATTTGACAGAATTAAACACACAGAAGTATACCTGATAAACAACTCAAGACCCAAACAGTAGGGATGGAAGGGGTTGGGGGAGGAGAAGAAGAGGGTGAGGAAAAACAAACACAAAACTGAATCCAAAATGAACTGGTACCATAGAAACCTTTATCCTCAGAGATAGATTAAAAGGTATAACCCTCAAAAGAAGTAAGGGTGTGGGGAGTGCTTGCAAAGAAGGCCCTGCATAGGGTGGGATGAAGCCTAAGCATAAATAATTGTCTCTGACCTGTAGCTCCCAGTACCAGAAATCGGTTGCCACCCACAATGAGTTGTTGACCAGAGAAACACAAAACAAGACAGGCTTCTGTCAAAGCCTTGATTGATTCCCTGCCTGAAATAAAAGGTAAAGCTCTATTGCTGAAGACACCATACAATGAGGGCACACAGCATGGAGAGACCTGGCTGGAATCCAGAAGAGAGTCCAAGACAGCCCATTTAGTGTTCGAAAGCACTAGATGAGCTACTGGGGGAAAGTGGCCAACAACAGGTGATGTCACTGCAGTTGTAAGTTACCTGAAGATGGTATTGGTGTCTAAAGGGCACACTATGCAGAATTTGCTGTTATGAAACACGCAGCATAACATAGAGAAGATCAAATGGCTGCTTTCAATTTTTTAAGTTTCAAAAATAGGCAACTGTGAGAATCGAACAACATATGACTTGTTTCTGCATTTGAAATTAACTATACAGAAAGATGCAAACACACACACACACACACACACGAGCGTGCATGCATATACAAGTGGTGGAGTATTTCTTATGCAAAGTGGTTAGGAATTTCAGATTTTCTCATACTTCAGAATATTTTTATATAAATGAGGGGATATCTTGAGGGGACCCAAAACTAACAAGAGATTCATGTATGTCTCATATACACCTTACACACATATACTTCTGTGACATGACTGTGTGACTATTCCATATGTTTACCATGTATACAAAAGAGTAGAGCATTATCAAGTAAAAATATAGATGTTTTAGTTATACCTCATAACTACTGCAGATACATAGGAATATTGGGTTACTCTCTCTTCAACTTTAAAATTACTACATTTGTAAGAACCAATGTCAGATTATGTTATTTTTTTTAATTTTTTTGTTCATTTTTTATTAATTTATTTGAGAGTGACAGAGAGAGAGAAAGAGACAGAGAGAGAATTTGAGAAAGGGCGCGCCAGGGCTTCCAGCCACTGCAAATGAACTCCAGACGCGTGTGCCCCCTTGTGCATCTGGCTAACGTGGGACCTGGGGAACCGAGCCTCGAACCGGGGTCCTTAGGCTTCACAGGCAAGCGCTTAACCGCTAAGCCATCTCTCCAGCCCAGATTATGTTATTTTAAAGCTGGCTTACTGCTTTTATTTGGCTTTAATATTTGTTTTTCATCTTGTAAAGACAGTTTAGACTCCCATGTTCTGTTATCAATAAAAACTGTTTTAATTTACATGCTGTGCTTGTAATGTCATGTTTCATTTGTGTATTTAAAAAAGGCATTATGAGAAGAGATCTCCTCACTTCAGGAAATATGGCACAGGAATGATTGGCCACTTCTTGTCTGGAAGCAAGAATCACATTTATGTTAACATCTTTCACAGGACCTGGCACAGGGTAGACCCCAGAAGACTAGAAACTTATTATGTCTCTTCATTCAGATTTAAAACTTTTTTTTTAGGCATCGAAGATTTAATTATTTCTTAACAAATGGGGATTGAGTAAAGTTTTATGCTTTTTGCCTTTTGGCCCCTAGATACTAGTCCATTATTTATGTCTTAAATGAGGCAATAATAACAGCAAGCTATCCAACAGACACGCAGCCCCTGCTAGTATGAAATTAGACATGACCAGTAAAATGATAAAAGTACAAACACATGCTAGACAGCTTCATGCATGGTACAGGATGCACTTTCAAACTGCTAAGTGAGACAACAGAAGGTACTCATACAGTCAGCCCTGAAGACTCAATAAACATCAGAAGAACTCGACACACAGCAAACTCAATTACGTCAGCTAAAAGCCAGCGTGCCAATGAGGTAATGCAACAGCATCTCCTACCTGGGGCTACACACAAGAACTATAGTGAGTTCTTTCACTTTAAATTACCAGCAATCCTCAGACACTTTTAAATTAAGAAACACCTTTCCCATAGTTAATATTCAGTCCCTTAAAATGGACTCTCATTTAAACACATCTGTGACTCTTATCCTTGAAATAGCATGCGTAATCATTACTGATTCATTTAAATGACTTGAATTTCTCTAAAGCACGTAGTAACAGTTCATTTTAAATGAATTAATTTCCAATTTTCCATCTGGCAAGAGTGACTTTATTGACACAGTATTCTACATTCCCAAGGCTGTGCAAGCAGCGACCACAATTAGCACTATCGGGTATTCTACTGCCGCCTCCCCAGGCGCATTCCACTGACAATCTCATCTTGCCAATGGCTGAATGTGGTCAAGGCAGGAAGGGAGCCTGTTGGTGGAAGAGATGATGTCAGCCTGGAAAAATTCTGTCAAGTTACTTCCCTGCTTAAGGGGCAAGTTCTGCAGGTCCTGGGAAATCACACAAAGTATGTGTATGTGTGTTCACATGTGAAGTGTATGCAGCTTGTGGTATGTGTGCATGTGTGTGATATGTGCTTGTATGTGTTCATGTGTGGAATGCAGGGTGTGTGTGCCAGCACGTTCATGTGGAAGTATGAGCATGTATATGCACTTGTGCCTATACGAGTGCTTGTATGTGTGGTATGCATGTCATGTGTGCTGGCATGTAGGGTGTGTGCTGGGTGTTTTTGTGTACACATGCGCCTCTCTGTGTACATCCCACTTTTTAAGACTTTAATTATGTATTGGTGAGAAAGACAGAGAGAATGGGTGTGCCAGGGTCTCCAGCCACTACAAACTAACTCCAGATACATGCACCACTTTGTGCATCTGGTTTACATGGTTCCTGGGGAATTGAACCTGGGTCCTTAGGCTTCACAGACAAGCACCTTAACCACTGAGCAATTTCTCCAGCCCCACATACCCTTTTAAACTTAGGATTTACTGGAAATTCTCATGTTTTCTAAAGTTTAACACGTTTGTGCTAGCTTTGTTTCACACTTGTAATGGAACCATTGTTCACACTACCAAATGTTCATGGGCGGGGCTTGTGGAGTTAACAGAAAGCTCTAAAGGGGAGGTCCTCTGTCACCAGACTCATGTAAACGTGCAGCTGTTGAACTCCTGTCATATTTCTACATTGGCTACCACCATCCCACTTTCCTTCCTCCCTCTTCGAGATGGGCATCTCGGTGAGTACAGAACACAGATAGAGCTCTCCTGACCATCACCTAGCTCCAGGACCTCCTCAGAGCACCCTGCACTACAAACAGGACTTTGGGAGTAGGTGAACTGTGGCTTTTCTGAACTTACTAAAGCTGTTCTTATGGAAAATGACTGGATAGGGGTTTTCAACTAGCATGAAAGATGATTAGTGTGTGTGGTGGTCAGATACATTCCAAACAAAACAATACTAATGGGTGTGAAATTCTTAGTGTACACTAAGTTTGACAGCCATTTTTAATTCAGCCACAAAATAAAATATGGCTATCTTCCTCTCCAGAGCTCTAACTTCTCTCGGCTAATTTTTCCAGTTCATTTTATCAGTTTGATCTTGGGAATTATCATATTCAATGCAATTTTACTTATTGCCTGGGGGGTAGGCTCTGTGAGTATTAAATCACACTCTGTCTCTTATTACCAACATGCACATAAACTTCCTCAGCAAAGGACTGGTCCTTGTTTCTACCATATGACCATCAAATTAAAACTATACATCTATAGGTTTCAATAAGCATAAATATTTGCAATTTGTAGCATTTCATATTTTTTAATTTTTAATTTTTTGTTACTTATTTATTTATTTGAGAGCAACAGACAGAGACAGAAAGAGGCAGATAGATAGAGAATGGGCACACCAGGGCCTCCAGCCACTGCAAAGGAACTCCAGACGCGTGTGCCCCTTGTGCATCTGGCTAACATGGGTCCTAGGGAATCAAACCTCAAACCAGGTTCCTTAGGCTTGACAGGCAAGTGCTTAACCACTAAGCCATCTCTCCAGCCCACATTTCACATTTTAAAGGTTAATAGCATATTGAACTTGTTGTCATACATTGTCAGTTACCCAATGGCCAATGAAATAACATGTTTTCAGAGGACCAATAGCAGGACTGTATGCTGCCCCTGAGTGCTGGATCTGCTGGCCCCTCCTGCAGTCTGACAGAGAATTTTCTTGCCAGGGTTGTTAATGGTGCCTTGTTAGATGGCTAATTATGTCTCTGAGAAGAAACAATGATTCTTATATCCCCATTTCGCTCACCAACTATTTTATTGTGCAATAAGGAATAATTACTAAGGAAAAGATATAAAAGTCAAAACAAAATGATCTCATATTTTATGTTTCCTTCAACTAAGAAAGACATAGCACTTAATTAGAGTAACATTTTATTCCAGCCAAGTATATCTCCTGAGAACCCATTACATGAACCTCCTGTGATGATTCCTTCCCTGGAACTCAAAGGTTGACAGTGGGTAAAAACCAGGAATCACACTATCTCCTGTGATCACTATGTTATTAGAACCTTGGCAATACCTCATGTAGATATTATTATGGTTATTTTTACCCTCATTTTCACCTTTACATAAACCACGACTCCCAATAATTGCATAGTGAGTGATCACACAATAATACCCATGCAGACCTTCCTAATAATCACTTCCCAGATTCATGTATCTAGTTTACACCTACATAATCAATTGCTCATGCTAGCCTTTTATCAAGATGTTCCACGTTTAGTCCCTTGTTCTTCCCCAATTCTCTATTATCTCCACTACCTAAAAAGTTACCTTTGTTCTAATACAGGGAGAAGTAAAACCAGCAAAGGAAGAAATTTCAAAATTGGTGAGAATAAAAAAAATCTCTGGGATTAAAAATCAAGGATTGTTAGAGAAGCTTCTCTTTTCAGATAGTGGTGACCTTGGGATGACTCAGAAGACACCAAAATGCTGAGATGAAGTGACAGGGGAGTGCTCAGCACTAAAATATCTCTATCACATCTTCCAAGGCTCAGGGTCCATGAAGGAAGAGGTGGCAAAAAGAATGTAAGAGTCAAAGGAAGGGTAGGACTGCTTACAATGCATTCTACCAGACACAAAATGGCCTGAATATCCATGACCTCACAGTGCCTGACACTACCTACAAAGGATTATCATAGTAGGAGAAAAAGATGATGACATTAAAATAAAAGACAGACTGATTGAGAGGGGAAAGGGAGATAATGGAGAGTGTAGTAGAAAAAGGAAAGTAGGTGTGGGGGGGTGTTATGGTTTAGAGTGTCTATAATTGTGGACACTGTCAATAAAAAAATTTAAAGTAAAATAAAATAAAATTTTCTAAATGCTAAAATGCTAAAAAAAAAAAAAAAAACAACAATCAGGGATTGGGGCTGGGGAGAATGCTCAGTGGTTGCAGGTGCTGGCTTGCAAAACCTTATGTCAGGGTTCAAATCCTTTGAATCCACACAAACCCAGATACACAAAGTGATACATGCATCTCAAGTTTGTTTGCAGTGATGAAATCTTGGTGCAACCATATTCATTCATTCTCTCTTTGTCCATATTTCTCCTTGCACATAAATATCTATACTTTTTTTTAATTTTTTTGGTTTTTCAAGGTAAGGTCTCACTCTAGCCCAGGCTGACCTGAAATTCACTATGTAGTCTCAGGGTGGCCTTGAACTCACAGTGATCTTCCTGCCTCTGCCTCCAAAGTGCTGGGATTAAAGGCATATGCCACCGTGCTCAGCAGGAATGCAAAGTTGAATATAAACTTTATCCAGTGTGACACCAAATTAATATCAAATGATACTGAGTACAGAAGTTGGGGCAGAAGTATTACAAGGTTCAAGGCCATTCTGGGAAGCTTAGTGGGACTCTGTCTCAAAAGTAATAATAAAGTAAAAGAGGTTGTTTAGCTTAGTAGTAGAGCACTTATCTAGTACATGGGAGGTTTTAGGTTTAACCTCCAGTATCATCAAAAATTTACCAAAAAAATGCTGTTGTCAAATTTGGAAAAGCAGGTCAAGTTTCCCATTCCTAGCTGAACTGTGAGATGTGGAGGAATTTTCCACAGAACAGCAATGACATGAGGACTTTGCATAGCTGCAGGACTTGCTTTGGGTATTGGATTTTGGCCTTTGTTTAAGCCCCATCCCCTAACCAGCTTCTGTTCTCCACTGAGAGACACCTGAAATTTCTGCTGTAAGGAAAGACAGGGGCATGAGGAGAAAGGGCAGGCTGTCAGGGAAACAAGCCACCTCTCGGTTTCCAGTGGCAGGGAAGGTCCTCAGTGGACTGCCCAGTACTGGGATTCTCCTGATCTGGGTTACAGCATATCAAGAAAATGAAGCACTATCCTCACCTAGCCACAAAATTAAAAACCTATATTTCAAGACAGAACTGACAACCTCCACCAGGTGTCAAAACACTACAGTCTGCCTCAGACTGGGCTTTGCCTTACCTCACAGTAAGACTCGTGAATTCCTGGCAGACATTTCACATAACCTCAATATACAGCCAAATTCAAGCACCACTAAGAATGTGATGGGAGGGTCCTTCTCTACCTATACATGAGACTTGGGAAGCGTTAGTCTGAAAAGAATAAGCTATAATTTTCAATTTGGCAAGACAAAATGTTCTAGCTATAATAACCAGGCTGTCCACATGCTTCGTGCTCACACAGTTGATCATAGACAATCCTGCAAACATTCCCCAGATCTGCAATGTGAGTGAAGACCTGATGCTAGCATAACTCAAAGGCACCACTGGGTTCCATACAGAGAAAGAAGTGAACACCTGGAGAGGAAAGCAAGGCTGCCTCCCATATACAATGCATGCCTCCCCTGAGCACATCATGCACTGGGATCCAGGAGGCTCTACTTTTCATTAAGATACTATATTGGTTAGTTTTCTCATAGCTGTGACCAAAGGCTTGACAAAAAGCTCCTTAAGGGAGAAAGGGCTGATTAATGTTTACACATTAAGAAGGGATACATCCCATTGAGCACAAAAGGCATTGACTACAGCATTACATGGCATTTGAGCACAAAAGGCATTGACTACAGCATTACATGGCAACTGGTCACATCGTGTCCACAGATAGGAAACAGAGAAAGAGGAACTAGGGCCAGAATAGAAAACCTCAAGAGTCACCCATGGATGAACCACTTCCTCCAGTGAGGCTCCATAACCTATCACATTGCCGCCAACTGGGGTCCAAGTGTTCAGACACATGAACCCATGGGGGACTTGCATGGTAAAACCTAAGTGTTTGAAAGTGTAAGAAAGAAAACAAAAGGAATTGATGGCCAAGTTCCCAGGCTAGAGTCAGCTGGAGACCACTGAAAAGCCAGGTGACTATTATGACTTAAAACCTCCTTAAAACTTCCTTTTCATCTTCATCAATCTGCCTGAACTGGGCACTGTGCACTATGTAAAGAGAAACACTTTGTGTGAATGGGGGGAGACCTTTACTCTGTCAAATTGTTCCCCCATCCTACATTATTGCTGTCCTGCAACTCCGGGGACTGGATTCTCCCCATGGGCAGATATATGACAAGTGTCTTATCTCACCAGGATGTTCTCTCCAAAGCAGGGATTACATAATGAATGTTCAGTTCCTTCCTCAGAAAACATAATGTTGCTTTCAACTATGTAGCAGAACTTCGGCCCTTTCCCCTTCTTCATGTGCTTCAAGCTTGATCTAACCACCAAGACCTTCTGAAGTTGGAGGAAGCTCTGATATCAGAGAAACTCAGATAGCCACAAAAGACATTTTCCAAGTAATAAGAATGGCAAGGAATGTACGAAGAAAAAGAAAGGTTTAAGCCTTTGAGCACCTTGCCCTACATTGGTACTCTAATGGTGGAGAGATTTACACATAAATCAGTAGTTGTAACTGATGTACAAAAAGCCCAGTAAATACATAAGAAGGCAGTTGAATCAGCCGAACTACAAAGCGTTATTGATGAACAATAAACAGCCTTTTTTCCCCCTATGGAGAACATTCGATGTAGTCCTAACTTCATAAGTCTTTATTCATTGTTACATATATATGTATTTTTTAAGTAATATGGTAGATAATGTTATTCAATATCTCTATCTATTTTTCTCTCTCTCTCTATCTGTCTCTCTTTCAGACGTGGTCCATGTATCCCGAGCTGTCCTCAAACTGGCTATGCAGCCAAGGGGAGAGGGCACTAGTCATGGTCAGAGGGTTATGCTCTGCCACCTTCTAGCTGAATAGTTTGGGCAAATCCCTTAGAGTCTTCAGCCATCAGGTTGAGAAGGAAGACAACTGGGCAGGCCAGGGGGCTCAGTGGTCGCCAGACTCGGTGTCTGTGCAGGTGTACGGAGGTGAGGTAAGAGTGCTCAGGCAGGGTCCAGCCCCATCATCTCTTAAGGAGGCTCCTGTGATACTCAGAAAGTGCAGCACTGATTGACACCTTCACAGAAACACTTCCAAGGGACAAGGCTGAGTTCTGGGAGGTATATTACAACATGAAGAGTGATATCAAATAATCAAAACCAAGTATAGTGTTGATAAACACACACACATGCACATACCACCTTTACAGGGTTCTATCAGTTACAAAAACAAATGTTGTTTTGTTGTTTTTATTTTAAGTGGCATCAACATTATCTTAACCTGGTTTTTCTTCTTTCCCTTACAACATTAAAATTAGAAAAAAAATCATCTATCTTGTTAACCTCAAAAATACAAAATACACTTTATCATTCATTTATAACTAGTATAAACACAATTGAACTAATGTACAAAAAGAAAATCTGAACAATTAGAAAGGAAATATGTCCAAAGTCACTTACTCAAGGCTACTTCTCCTTTAAAATAGACAAAAATTACACTATGGATATTCATGACAATATTCTGACCTAATATTTTGAAAACAAAGACCTAGGCAGTAAACCTTTCTTGGCTATGTATTTTTCATTGTCTGATGACATGAATTATGTCTTTACTGAGTTTTTAAGCAATACATCAGATTCAGTCAGTTAATAATAATATTTTTAATACAATTGGTTTTCCACAACTTTTTATTTAATGAGGCTTACTGAAAGGACTACATAACTTATATAGTTAAAGTGCACATTACATGTTCCCTCATTTAAAAAATACCTCTGGTACTTTTAAAAATATTTTATTTATTTATTTATTTTACAGAGAAAGGGAGAGAGAGAGAGAGAGAGAGAGAGAGAGAGAGAGAGAGAGAGAGAGATAATGGGCCTGCCAGGGCCTCTAGCTGCTGCAACGGAACTCCAGACGAGTGCACCCCCTTGTGCATCTGGCTAATGTGGGTCCTGGGGAATTGAACCTGGGTCCTTTGGCTTTGCAGGCAATTGTCTTAACCACTATGCCATCCCTCTTGCCCCCACAAAAATTCCTCTGGTAATTTGTTGTGAATACAGACCTGGATGCACCCTTTCACGATGAGTTCTCACATCACTCCCCACTCACAGCCTCTGTCAGTGTCAGCTGCCCTGAGCACTGCTTTCTGCCTGGGAACCTTACCTTGGCAGGCTTGTTGGCGTCTATGGTCTCTTTGAATCTTTCCTGCACCATCACTGCAAGCTGACAGAGCAAAGCACCATTGTCCAGCTTCTCCATGAACGTTTCGGCTGTAATCTCCTTCCCTGAAACAGGGAAAAGGAACATTAGAAAGCAGTCATTGCCCATCACAGACAACAGTCACACTAAAAAGCACACCTGACATCATGTTAACATTGTGGTCTCTGGTACAGCCAAATGACAAGTTGGAGAGAGGGGCTTACCCTAAGAATGATTTATTTGGCTTCTTAGGTTTTCATTTGGTCTTTAAACTTACATAATGGAAGGTTTCTAACTGTACAAAGATTTAATTTCACATTACAAGTGACAAACGGCACCCAGGGTAAAAGGTATCCTCCTTTAGCCATTGAGAAAATGAAATATGGATGATCAAACTCCCAACACTTAACCCATGGGCCCTTCCTGACCCATCCTGCTCTCTTCTTTGGTGGCCATCAATCACCTGGGCCCTCAAAGCAGAACTGGAATTTTGGGTCAGGCATATGTCTGCTTAGAAGGACAGCAGACCTTTTAATTCATCTTAAAATATAACTACTGTATATGAAATGACATCAACAATCACTGGTGACGAAGGGCCAATAAAAGAACCCCATTGATCTAGTTTAATATAAAGGAAAATTAATGCAAAAGATAAAGATAAACTCTCTGAAGGAAAGAAAAATACCTCTCAACTAGTTCCCTTCCCTGCAAAGTTGACTGAAAATCAGCAGGTTCAAATCTCTGATTGGCCCCCCACACACATTGATTCTCACAACTCTAATACCACTCACAGAAGCACTATTCACAATTCACCTTCCCAACATTTAATGGAATCCCAAGTAAAATGTCATTTATTTTTCTTGTTAATAACTAAAGTACATTTTCTTCTTTACTATTTTTTACTATTTTTATTTCTTTATTTACAAGCAGAGAGAGATAGAAGAGAGACAGGCAGAATGGGCATGCCAGGGCCTCCAGCTGCTGCAAATGAACTCCAGATGCATGGACCACTTTGTGCATATGGTTTTATGTGGGTATGAGCCATCTCTCCAGCCCTATTTTCTTCATTTTAACTTTCATTCTTTGATAGCTTTACTGGAGTCTATTTCATACACATCATAATTCAGCCACTTCAAGCACATAATTCAATAGTTTTGAGTATATTCTCATAGCTATACCATAATCAGCATAATTTTCATATATCCCCAAAGACTCTATACCCATCACTTATTACAGCTGATCCTTTTCTCCCTCTGTACATAGAAACAAAACCACCAATACCTTATTCCATATTCCTCCACAGCACATCTTTCTCAGAATGCTCTCCTTTGAGTCATCCTTTATTTCTCTCATGTTCAAAATAAACCTTTCTTTTTCTTATCTTTTTTCTCCTTCTTTCTTTTTTTTGTTGCCCTACTTTTTTACAGTTTTAAATCAAAAATTTTGAGGATTTAAGCTTTTCTTTTCATGATCTGATGCTTAGCACTCTAGAAGCAGGAGCAAGGGTTCTTCCCAATACATAAACATTGGCTGTGACATTTATGCTGCAGGCCACCCCCAGGGTCCTTCTACGTTCAGACACCTTTACTGCATACGGTAGTCCTGCAGTTGTCCTCTTCTTCACATGTGAGACTTCTGCGCTTTATCTCCACATGCAAAGGCCTCCTATCCTTCCTACCAAACACCGCACTCGGTCCAAGGTCCACTTGTCACCCTCACAGATGCCCCACAAACCTTTCTGTTGTGACTGGTGGCATGGCTATTGTACTGAGAGTCCCACCTGTTCTCTGCCTGCTGAGCTCCATCTCTCCCTTAACCACAGTGCCCACTGTTCTCTCCTCTGCCTGGTGAGCTCCATCTCTCCTTAACCACAGTGCCCACTGTTCTCTCCTCTGCCTGGTGAGCTCCATCTCTCCTTAACCACAGTGCCCACTGTTCTCTCCTCTGCTGGTGAGCTCCATCTCTCCCTTAACCACAGTGCCCACTGTTCTCTCCTCTGCCTGGTGAGCTCCATCTCTCCTTAACCACAGTGCCCACTGTTCTCTCCTCTGCTGGTGAGCTCCATCTCTCCCTTAACCACAGTGCCCACTGTTCTCTCCTCTGCCTGGTGAGCTCCATCTCTCCTTAACCACAGTGCCCACTGTTCTCTCCTCTGCCTGGCGAGCTCCATCTCTGCCTTAACCACAGTGCCCACTGTTCTCTCCTCTGCCTGGTGAGCTCCATCTCTCCTTAACCACAGTGCCCACTGTTCTCTCCTCTGCCTGGTGAGCTCCATCTCTCCTTAACCACAGTGCCCACCGTTGTCTCGTCTGCCTGGTGAGCTCCATCTCTGCCTTTACCACAGTGCCCACCATTGTCTCATCTGCCTGGTGAGCTCCATCTCTGCCTTTACCACAGTGCCCACCATTGTCTCATCTGCCTGGTGAGCTCCAGCTCTCCCTTTTCCACAGTGTCTACCGTTCTCTCCTCTGCTGGTGAGCTCCAGCTCTCCCTTTACCACAGTGCCCACTGTTCTCTCCTCTGCTGGTGAGCTCCAGCTCTCCCTTTACCACAGTGCCCACCATTCTCTCCTCTGCTGGTGAGCTCCAGCTCTCCCTTTACCACAGTGCCCACCATTCTCTCCTCTGCTGGTGAGCTCCAGCTCTCCCTTTACCACAGTGCCCACCATTCTCTCCTCTGCTGGTGAGCTCCAGCTCTCCCTTTTCCACAGTGCCCACCGTTCTCTCCTCTGCTGGTGAGCTCCATCTCTCCCTTAACCACAAAGCACACTGTTCTCTCCTTTGTATGCTCAGTCTTATGAATGTCCTTTCGGTGGCATATCTCAAACATCTCTTCCGTTATAACATGTTTTGTATAAAATTCTTGTTTTCCTCAATATGATACAAACCTCTCAAAATTTATTCAGTCGATCACCTGCAGAAGCACAATGAGTTCACATGGGGCCCAGCTAAGCACATTCAGTGCCAATGGAACTGAGAAATGAAGAAATGAAGGATCTAAAACCTGGCAAAGCACTACAAATCAGATGGGACCAGACAGATGGACTCAATGCCCATGAACTGAGGAATGAGGAAAAGAGGGACTGGAACACCTGGAAAAAGTTCTGGAGATATTTTGTGTGTGTGTGTGAAAATCATTTATACTGAAAAAAAAAGGAAGAATTTTAAGGTTTTGTGCTGAGTTTCTCTTAGGTTTACTTTTTTTTAACTTACAATAAACACAGGTTACTGATTTCCATGAATACTTAACATACCATAACCCAACTGGAATTACAGATCAACTATTTACCTAAACTGATAGTATTTAATATGTCTGGGTTTTAAGAAACATCTGTTTAAAATTATTATTTTATCCAATTTGTGGGGGAAGAATGTGTAAAGAGGAAAAAATAATTACTCCTTTATGTTCTTTTCCCTCCTGGATAGCTCACATTTTAGCCCCTAGTTCAATAATGACTTCTGCAGGTGACCGAACATCAGTAGCTCTAAGTCCTGATCACGGGGTTTGCCTGTGCAGAACTGCCCTTCTTTCTTTCAAAATTGCACGCAGTCAAACAGAGATGAACAAAGTAGTTGCAAAACACAGAGAGCCATTGCACTCTGTGTTCACCACTGACCTTTTCTGAGAAGAAAGTTTCCTTCTAAGCAGGCATAAAAACGAAGTACTCTGAGTAGCCGAAAACTATCACTTTGTTAAAATAGGTAGACTTTACCCTGTGTTCTTGATTAATGATTACTCTTAAGAGTTGCTTATAAGATTTTCTACATTTGGAAAGGAAATTGTAGATACTCTTTTTTCTTTAGGTTCCATAGCTTTCATAGTTTTAAGTGGCTAGATGAATGTAGTAAACTTAAAAGAACTGATAAATTATGCATATAAAAATGTTTACATTAAAAAGCCTCCAGAAATCTACCAAAAGGCATGGAGGTTACTTTTTTATGTTTTATACTGGATATTTTCAGTCACTTTGCTTTTCATGAACACTTGTAGAATATTTTACATCAAACATCTGTCTCTAATGAAAAGTATATTAGGTGTCAATTTTCAACTCTGTGCATTTTATAGCTTGGAAAGTTCTGTTTTGGCTAAAACAGAGACTGTTATATGTTTTACAGCTGAAATGTACTACCACAAATGAAGGGAAAAGTGCAAGACTGAGAAGTTGGATCTTTAAAAATACTTCATATATATTTTCCACCTAAATAATAATAACCATTAAAAATACATTTTTAATGTGCTGTACAACTGTAAGAACTCAGTAATATATGTGGGATGATATATTACTTCACTCTTTACCTAAAGACAGGACAGAGAATTAGTTTAAATGGACCATAACAAATCCATAAACTCAGACTGTGAAGAACTAATTACTTTCTAAAGCAAAAATCACATGTAATTGATTATCTCTAATGAACTGAATTTTTATTTTGAACTGTGTCAGCTGGCCTCACCTGTCAGATTATTAATATCAGACATATTGTACCTCTAAAACTAGAGAATTATTTCTTTCCTAGGGTCACCCATTCCATGTTGTTGACATGTTTTGGGCATGAATAGGTATAACTAAATCATGTAACGTGAAAACATGGTTGAGGTTGAGAGGTTCAAGGAGAGTTGAGTGGGGTTTGATACTATGGTATATTATGGTATTGGGTTATCTAGACTTTAATGGAAGTGAATGGATTTAATTAGAGCATCGTGGGTTACTGTACTATACTGGCCTATAAAGACTGCTGGTTTGAAGACGTGAAGGGATACTTTTATGTCCTGCAGACATAGGCATAAACTTGGATATCACAGCATCATTTTGGTTATGACTTGCAGCCTGCAGCAGAGAAAACCTGGTGGTTATCAAATATTAGGGTGGGTCATGTCCTCATAGAGCACTGAACCCATTAGGGTTCAATGACAGGAAATGAGCAACTGCTGGAAATAAATCAACATGACTGCTTATTATACATTAGTAAATACCTTCCAAAATAGGTTTGCCATGATCCCCATAAGAATTATCTGCCCATCTAGAAGGTGCTAAAGACTGGCACCATTTGAGAAGGAAACCATATTGTTTTCTACAGTAGTGAGAGGAATGATTTTTCTTCCTTAATAGACCAGCAGTGCTGAATTTCCAAATGAATTACCATATATAATATTCATATTAAGTGTGTGGATGTAGTGGATCATTCACTGTTCGCAGAACTTTCCATACACAGATGTTCACGTATTACTCTCATAAGACCATGCTGTAGGTGCTACTGCACAAAATGGTACTGAGGTATGTGGATTAAGTAACCTTCCTAAAGCCACAAGTAAGCTCATAGAAGAACCCAGCTCTTTGACTCAGTCATTCCAGAAGCAAATTTTATGCTTTCATCCTTTATGCTCAACAAATTAAATATTTGCAGAACACACAGTGACTTATTTCCTCATGCAGTTTTTTTTTTCCCCCTATGTAGACATGACAGGAAGCAAGCTTTGTAGGAAGAAATCAGCCTGAGATTTCAAGATAATGATTCTAAGAAATGAAGAGCAGACTACCTTGGAGCACAGCTGAGAACACCATTCAGGCATGTTCTGATATTTGGCTCAATACACTATAGAAGAAAGTTAGAGTGGTTTAAATGTCTGATGATAATCAGATATCATATATCAAATTCCTCTCCCCTCCTTCTAAACCCCTCTCAGTCTCAACTTATTTTTCATGCTAAAGAATTCAAACATGACTCCATTCATATCTTAGTTCAAATGACTCCGTAATTTTGACAATGAATATCTTAGCTTAAATTATTCAGCGTTTTTTGACAATGGACTCTGAAGGTTGTGAGGTGGAAAATGACTCATGATAGCGGAAACTCTAGACCATGCAGATTCATAAGTGACCCTCAGATCAAAAACAACACAGTGGCCTGTGAACAGGAACTTGCTTCCTCAAACTTCCTGGGTAGCTTTTATTGTTTCACACCAAGAACAAGGGGATCCTGCAGGACAAGAATGCAGTAAAAGGTGTAAAAACAAAGCAGAGCTCTGGTTTCTGGGTAAAAATAGCAACATGGAAAGCCTAAATTAAAGAGGGAATAAGTACATTTCATGTGGATCACAGGTATCAAAAGTGTGTAATGAGGTGTTATTCAATGTGCCAAAGAAAACGCTCTTTAGTGAAGATGGCAGGCTCTTCATGATCTTGCTACAATTTTCTTTTTGAGTGTTTATCATAAAACTAGCCTATAGTCTCCTCTACTAGAAAACCTACCAAACAGCTAGAGAGATTTCTTAGTGGTTAAGGCACTTGCTTGCCATACCTAATGACTGAGGCTCAATTTCTCAGTACCCACATATAGCCAGATGTACAAAGTGGCACATGCATCTGGAGTTTGTCTGCAGTGGCTGAAGGCCCTGGCATGCCCATTCTCTTTGTCTGTCTCTCTTCTCTCTATCTTTCTCTGCTTGCAAATAAATAAATGAAAATAGTTTTTTCTAAAAAAGGAAATCTCAAAATGCACCATAGAGCTGAGAAGAAGTGAGAGAAGAGTGCTCAGCACCAAAACATCTCCATAACACCTTCCCAGGCTCTGGGACCATTGCGAACAAGGTGGCAGAAAGAACGAAAGAGCCAAAGAAAGAGTAGGGCTCTTTACAATGCACTCTTCCAGACACAAAATGGCCTGGATATCCATGACCTTGTAGTGCCTGGCACTACCTACACAAGACCATTGTAATAGGAAGAAAAGATGATGACATCAAAATTAAAGAGAGACTGATTTAGAGGGGAAGGGGGTATGATAAAGAGTGGAGTTGTGAAGCGGAAAGTGAGGAAGAAGAAAATTATCATGATTTATTGTCTATATATGGAAGATGTCAATAATAGAAGAAAAGTAAAATAAAATAAAACCTGAGCCAGGAATGGTGGTACATGCCTTACATCCCTGCATTTGGGAGGCAGAGGTAGAAGGATCACCATGAGTTCAAAGCCACCCTGAAACTACAGAGTTAATTCTAAGTCAGCCTGGGCTAGAGGGATGCCCAGCCTCAAAAAAAGAAAACAAAACAAAATAAAAAAAGAAAGAAAACCTACCATAGCTACAAAGTATTTCCCATAAGATCAGCAACTATACCTAAAGATATGTAAGAAGTCAAAACTATAACACAATGATATTCTCATGGGCTATTTTTGTGTGCTAGCCCAGAAACAAGCCCCAGCTACCACAGCCATTCCCATCACTTCAGCTGGCACACCTGCCATGAAACAGCAAGTAGTTTACATTCCAATGCATAAATACATGATGCTTAGCAGCTTATTATCTCTTTTTTCTTATGCCTAGGAAGCTACAGTGCTATTTATTACTGTTACTGATTCGGTAAATACATAGTAAAATTATATCATATCTACATTTGGGTCATGCATGCAAATATTTGTGGACCAAAACACAATCATTTCTTTCTCTATCAAATCATTTTTATCCTTCAAAATCTCTGACTATAAACTAAATGTTCTTTGAAAAGTAATATCTTCAGGCTGAAGATATGACTTAGTGGTTAAGACGCTTGCCTGCAAAGCCAAAAGGACCTCAATTCAATTCTCAGTTCAATTGCTTATGCACATAAGCAGATGCACAAGGTGGCACATGCATCTGGAGTTTGTTTGCAGTGGCTGATAGCCCTGGTGTGCCCAGTCTCTCTCTCTCTCTTTCTCTCTCTCTCTCTCTCTCTCTCTCTCTCTCTCTCTCTCTCTGCTATTACTCTCTCTCAAATAAACAAAAATAAAATATTAAAAAATCTTCAACCAGCATAAGTAGGATTGAAAATATTTATAAGTAGAATATCATTGATATGCATTTAAAAGGTATATCTCAAAAGTTACATTTGCGGAGCTGGAGACATGGTTCAACAGTTAAAGACACTTGTTTACAAAGCCTGACAAACCAGGCTGATTCACTGGTACCCACATACAGCCAAATGCACAAGTGACACAGGCACCTCAAGTTATTTGCAGTTGAAAAAGGCTCTGGTCTGCTCACTCGCTCTCTCTCTCTCTCTCTCTCTCTCCTGTTCACTCTCTCTTCACAAATAAATTAATTGAAATATTTTTTAAGTTACATTTTAAACAAGGAAAAGAAAAAAAATCTTTCCACAAGTATGTTGTCATATCTCATTAGCAAAATCTTAACAGCTGTAATTTAATATATAAATTTGTATATTACCAAATTATTCAGATGATTAATATGGAAATAAGACCAATTTTGAGACTGCTATAGGGCCATCTCTAACTTTCAAGGTCATGCAAACTAAGATTTGAAAGAGAGCTGCACAGCAAGAGTCTGAAAATATTTTCTAGGTAACAAAACAAAACTTCCATTAATGCCACCATGTCAGGAGCATGCACTGATTTTGTCTAAGGACATCACCCTCCAACAAAGCCAGATGCTTATTCTTCCTCTCTTACTAGCACCATTCTGATACATCTTGCCATTCCTTCCTACAACTGTCTTACTATTCCAGAAGTATTATGTGTTTAGGTTCCTTCCTAAATTAGTATGAAAGACTATCTATGTATTGCTTATGAATTCAAGTCATTGCCAGGTGACACGGCATTGTACCTTTGATTCTTTGGGAATTCCTTTGGTAAGAACATTTTACAAGCTAACAATTTCATCAGTTACAATTGCTAAAATTCAACAAAACAGCCTCTTCTTGAAAAATTCATTCATTTATATAAATGTCTTTTCCTTATTCATGAGTACTGATGACCTCAAATGCCCCAATCTGGATCTCCAGAGATGGGTTACTTGGAAACATGGATTTTTGGAGCTGGAAAGGATATTGAAGGTTATCTCCTCAGACTCCTTCATTTCTGCTTAAGGACACAGAGCCCAGAACAGAGAGCTGAGCAGTTCTGGGCTCGTGTCCTACCAGAGTACAGCCAGAGCCAGACGCTAGGTCTTCTGATGCCGAGAAAGGAGCCAGACCTCCTGGCTTCTCATCTGGGGATCTTTCCATTACACACACTGACTGTTCTTTGTGGCTGTACTGGGCTGCCCACACAGATCAAACTACTTTGTAAATGATCACATCCCTTACACAGAATACCTTTGATGTCCAAGTCATGGGACATTGGGGGCATACCTGTATAAACAGGCTGCACTCTATCTACTTAGACTTACCTCCTGCCTTAAATTATCTCCACTAATAATAATATAAATCTTAAGCTCCTCAATATCCTCTCCAAAGCCTCAATATTATAAACTGCCCCTGTGATGTGGACATTTGCTCTTGTTCAGTTCTCCTAGAGTATCTAGATCTCCACTTCAGTACACACCTTCCATGTCTCCAAGACCTTCTTCCATGCTTCACCCAGCTAACTGCTAATCATTCGGTGCCCGTTTAAATATAAAACCCTTAACAAAGACTCCCCAAGGCCTATGGTGCTGTGACCTGCCCCACCTCACGGTATATTCTAATCATAACCTAAACCCTTTAGCATTTATCAGAAGTCCAGACAATGGGTTGACTATTCAGTTGATTCTTTAATGGGCTTCTTTGCTAACCTACTCCAAATTTTATAAGAACATGCACATGCACTGTGTCTAAATCAGTGCTGAGCACTGCAGTCCCAATAAATATAACAGTTGTTCATTTGTATCATAGCTGGCTCTAAAGGTGACAGTCTTATTCAGACCGCAATAGCATTCACTAATTTTACAGATTATGAAATGGAGGCACAGGACAATAAGACATTCACCTAGTGTCATAGAGTAAGGGGTACAAATTGAAATTTGAGTTGGTACATTCTTCCCCCAGAGTCCATTTCTCATATCAGTGCTACCGTACACACAAATACTGGTTGAATAAGCTAATAAATTTATGTATAAAGCCAGGTTGACAATTTCATTGAACTATGTAAGTAAAATGCCAATACATACAGTGTTTGCTATGTGCTGTGACATGTGCTAAGGACAATATGTGCATGTTTTAAGTACTTTTCCCACAGCAACCTACAAAGAAGGCACCGTTGTTACTGCTCCGTGCACATGAAGAAAACAACTTGTGCGAGAGCCAGCTGGGACTCTAACATAGGTGGACTCTCCAGACCTATACTCTGGACTCGCTGGCACAATGATGACTCACCTCTGTAGGCAGGTTGCTGACAGTAAATAAAATACAAACATCAAGACTTTGAGAGCAGCAGAAAGACAGAAGTAGAGAAGCAATCCCTGGCTAAGCTGAAACAGCCCCATCTGTTTGTCTAATGAAGATGAGAGCTCCTTTTTCAGTAGATGAATAACTAGCAATAGGTAGCCCATTCTTCCTGGCGAAGGCAGGCCCTCAGTAGGGTGAAGGACTTATTGGAGGGTTTCTTTTACATTTTAGATTTATCCTTTGGCTGAATAGCTTTGTGAAAGATATAGCACTCATTCATATTCAGTAGCCCTAGTTAAACCATAAAAAGTGGCACAAACAGGATGTACATAATGAAGAAAAAAAACTTTTAAAAGAAGCATGGAGAACTGAGAAAAACCTTGGAAATGTGATAAATACTTTTAAACTTTGCTGAAATATCAGATGGAAAGGGAGCTTTCTCAGTAAGCTACAGTTTCATCACCTAGTAAATGTAGCCCTCATCTGGCAGGATTGCGAGAACAGGTAAAGTACTTTCTGACAGAGATAAAGCGTCACACATACCCAGTACACAAACCACATAACCGCCAAACTCTAGAGGGTCCCTCCCTATAGGTACCAAAGCCATCTTATACTCTGGGGAAATTATTAATTGGAGTAGCACATTAGTGGGAATATGTATGATGAGCATTTCAGTGTAGGAATCTAATATACCCTCTGACTATGGGGACACAGTAAAAGGGGTCACATCAGCACACAGTAGCATTTCTAAATAATACCTAAAAATGAGCAGTATATAAAAACAAGGGCAAACTGGAAAGAAAAAGAACTTAGTTCAAGGCTAGAGGCCTCTAGTGAGCTCATTTGGGCCGAGGATGGATGTTTTTATTCCCAAGTTCACATATTCAGCAGTTTTGGAAGGTGTTCTATAAAAGTAGGACAAAGAAACCCAGTTTTAGAAGCTAGATTTCACAGACCATGGCCTGGGCACAGTGACCAAAGAAGTCAGACAGGTCATCAGCAAGAAAGAAAAGTCAGAGAGCAAAATGGCATACAAATGAAATGAACAGTTTGACCACATATGTCCACATTGCAGAGCAGGATGAGGGAATTATAAAACAGTCCATGTGCGAGGCACTGGGAAATTAATCTAAGTTTCCACATGCTTCAGGCTTCCCAGAGGAAAAGACTCGATACTAAAAGTCTTTCCCAAGCTCTCACACACCTAGCCGAAGGACACCATAAGAGAGAAAAGCCAAAGAATCTATAATCTTGCTCATTAAACAATATCTTAAACCTTACCTAGCAGGTTGCTTAACCACAGAGCCAAATCTTCTTTCATCGGCAGTAAATTAGACTCATGTCTGCTGGCCAACCACTGACTGTACTGATGCATATCAGAGAGGCCTGGCCCACCACGCACCTTTGTGCTCAGGATAGTGGACATGGTTTACCCACTCCAAGTGCCTGTTTTGGAGACAAAAGAAGAATTGGTTTTTACATAGGCATCTCTAGTTACACTCTTGCCACCATGATAGAGCAATGAGCCAGACCCATGACCTTTCTAATGGCAGTTTAGGTTATTAATTATTAAACCACAAAGCATGACTTCCTCTATGTGCTCGTCCCCTTGCTTCCATCCAGTCACTTGGCAGAGCAGCAATCAAAGGTCAAGCAAAAAAATCAAACAATAAATACTGAAGTTATATAAAAAATATATTTAGAAAAGGCTAGTTCTAAGGCAAGTCATTCCATTTATGGAAACACAATAAAAGCTGGTCAAATGAAGATATTAGTGTCCAGTATGTTAACTCTCATCATTTGAGTTAATTTTTGAAACCATAGATTTCCACATAATTCAAGGACTGAATGTTGGCAGAAATAGTTGTTTGCAATTAGTGGTAAACACATGGACATTACTTTTGAGGCTATTTTTTAAATGTCTAAACATAACCCTTCTTTCCTTGGTGATGGCTGAGAATGTCAAGACTCATGATTAAGAACTGGCTGGGCAAAGGAGGAGGGCACATACAGATTTCACTGCATTTCTCTCTTAAGTCAAGGGAAACAAAAGCCACAGAGGATAACCAGATTTAACCCAAATCTACCACTGATAGATTTAGCATAATTAAACTAGAATATTGGTCTTCAAACTCCAAGACCAATATACTCTCCATAAAAACATTTTGACAAAATACATCTATCAATAACACTTACTGATAACATAAGAATCATGCCATATTCTTAGCAAACATTGACTTAAGTGATCTTTCCTCTTCTAAAGCCATCCCTTCATGCTTTGCATTATATATTTTAGGTTTTTCATGCTGAAATGTTTTTGCAATCATTTTGCAGTAGAAGGACTAAAATATACCTAAAATAAGATGGCTGGGGATGTAGCTCAATGGTAGAGTACTAGTCTACCAGTTAGAGACCCTATATTTAATCCTCAGTACAAATAATAAATAAAATAAGTAAGATAATTTCACTAACCCAATCACCTAACATCTATCATAAACTACTATATGAATCATAGGGAAAATACCTGAATATATAGTTGGCTTTCAACACATCACCTTTACATGCATTATTAAAAAAAAAAAACACAGAGTAGACTGAAGTATTAGATAAGAATGAAACAGCAAAAAATAACAAAACTGTAATTTTAACTCTACTCTGTCTGCAAGTATAGTCTAAAATAGCTGAGTGAATTACAACTAGATGACAATGAATCACAAATATGTGAGCAGGTAAGGAGCAAGATCTATGTGGCCTCATGAATGTTTCATCTACAATTCAATGTTTGTGGTATTTCAAGGTGACCAAAGTAAATTATATGATCTCCTTGGAGTTTTATTCTTCGAAATTTTTCATAGTATTACTTTGTTGTTAATCTTAAACTATTTTAAAGTTTACATAAAAAATAAGATACTTGGGCTTCTTCGTGAGAATGAAAATACTTAGTAGCAGAGGCTAGTAAGTTAAAAAGGAGACATAAAGGGAAGAGAAAGGAAGGGAGGAGGGTACTTAATAGGTTGATATTGTATATATGTAAGTACAATGATTGTGATGGGGAGGTAATATGATGGAGATGGAATTTCAAAGGGGAAAGTGGGTGGGGGACTTACCATTGGATATTTTTTTATAATCATGGAAAATGCTAATAAAAATTTTTAAAAAAATAAGATACTGGTATCATACAAAATGCAAACTGTGACTATCTCCCAAACATTATAAAAAAGACCATGAGGAAAATCAATAAATACCTCAAATGTGTTATAAATAGACAATTTTAAGATACAATTTTATTTTTGTTGCAATTCCTCTTTTAAGTAATTTTCTAAAGTATCACAGTGGCCCTGGTAAGCCATCTCAGAGTGCCCGGGGTGAGGCAGGGTGAGTGTGAGCAGGCTGTAGCACGCCTTGCCTGGCCGTGTGTTACTTCAGTATAGGCACCAGACCTTTGCCGCTTATTTGTTTGTTCTCTCCCACTTAATACTGACATTATCCACGTAGAGTCCTAAAGTTCTCCCCAAATGCCATGGTTTAAGCAACTAAAAGCTGAGACATTTTTATCCAAATTCCTTTAAAAATATGTCCATTTCCAGCAAAACAACACACCCATCTGTAACTAGTAAGGTGCCTACAGGCTGGCTGACCTGCGAAACTAACATGTAAGTAATCATATATTTAAGCACGAGTCATATATTTAAATAACTAATTGAAATCTTAAAGTGTTACCTCTAAAATGCCTTTCTTCTCAAGACACAATCTCTCCACTACTTTCCTGAAAGTGAGCTGTGGTGACTGAGTAACCTTACCTACACCCCATTGTGTGAGCTGCAACTTGCTTCTAAGCATCCGAGTCCTATTCTGCTCTGTAAAAGCAAGAAGACGCCTCAGGTTCTAAGGCTCATTGTCCTGCGCAGACTCAATGGGGATAGTTTACAGTGAGCCTAATGGCATGAACAATTTCAGTGAACCAGAGGGATACAATCCTTCCCCTCAATACTTCTAAACAGTGAAGTGTTTATTTCCTTGACAGTGGCACATTTATTTCTCATGTATCTCTCTTGTATTTTGCCTGAAATGTAATCTAAAATGATCTCCAAATATTAGCTGGTGATCATTAGTTAAAAGCAATAGAAATAAGTTTTATCATGATACTATGCATAGAACCACAACTTTCATGGAGAAGAAGGTAAGAGTAGAGTCAGATTCTCCTAGGAGGTCAAAGTGAGTGAAGGAAGGTGTTTAGTACGTAATTAATGTTCAGTAAAAGTTAAACAAACATATGGCAAATACACAGAAGCATAAAGGCATTGTCATGAATAGAACTCTTCAGTTTAAGTATTTTCTGAAAAGGATTGACAACCCAATTCCCCCCTGATTTGTTTTTCAGCTGGACTTTGACATCATTACTCAACTGAGCATGACTTGGTGGGTTTCCTGAAAGTCATTCCATATAGATCTCAGCATTGGTGGAGATAGGGAATACAGAAATGGACCCAGATTGCCTTTTGGGGGAATTTACTTTATGATAAAGGAAAGTCAATTTGATATGGCTTAGTTGTGAACAAATGTCTAAGTTTATAATCTGATAAGAAAATCACAATAGTATTTAGTCCTTTGTAACATATAGTAAGTCCTGAGTGAGTCAGAAAGAACAGAATTAGAAGATAAAGAACAAACTATCAAAAAGATTGCACCATTTTTTTTTAGTCCACCCAGGAAAGTTAACTTTGAGAAAAATGTTTTATTTCTAAGCACTGAAAAGTTATCTTCAATAAAATATGCATAAGCTAAATTTTCAGAAGGTCAATCATTAACCTTGGTAAATACTAAAGCCAATCTCTTTGGGAAGAATAGGAGCTCATACTCGTCTGTGACTTTACCAACCTATGGCTTCCATGTGTTTTTTGCAATCTTTCTAAATGGGTAACTCATTCATTAGAACTTGGAATGGAAAATAAACATTAAATGGAAAAACATGCAGGAACTTAATATAAAATCCTTCAAGGACAGTGTGTGTGTGTGTGTGTGTGTGTGTGTGTGTGTGTGTGTGTTTCCTTTTCTTTCTTTAGTAAAAGTGATTCTGGAAAAACAATTATGAGTCTGAAGAGATGCGAACAAGCCCAGGGGAAAAGTGGAAAGTTTATGAGTCCATAAGTAAGATTTCATATGTTTAAAGACTGTCTAGTCTGTTGGTCCAGAATCCCAACTGAACACATCATCGCTTTGACTCTAAGGAATAAGTGTTCTTTCACGCCACCTAGAGGTGTGCTCTGATTATAACTAACATGAGTTTTGCCCTA
This sequence comes from Jaculus jaculus, assembly GCF_020740685.1. Classification (NCBI taxonomy): domain Eukaryota; kingdom Metazoa; phylum Chordata; class Mammalia; order Rodentia; family Dipodidae; genus Jaculus; species Jaculus jaculus. The sequence goes on from NC_059104.1 coordinate 186,409,340, forward strand.
TTTCTATATGGCTACATGTGAGATAAAACATATTGAAATATTGCATGTAGAAAACATTGAAAAACAAGAAAAGCAAGAACAGAACAAGATAAGCATCATATCATTACTATCTTCTGGGAGGTCCCATTAGGGAGCCAGAAGGACAATGTATCGGGGTTGGAATCTGAGGCCCCAGTGTCAAATAATAGGACAATTCCTGGCCATTTGGTACCAGTTCTAGACAAGACATCTGAATTTTTTTGAACATTATGAGGATCATATACCATGTGTGATTGGCAAATGTCTTTAACTTTTTATGTCTTATATTAGTGCAAGTTAGGCATCACCATCAGAAAATGTGCCAAAGTGAAACTTCCTCTGACTTATTTTGGGAAAAAAATCTGCAACAAAAAAGGAGAGTCCTATATAACTATAAATTATTAAGTAATTAAAGAGAGAAGAATGGAATTGCAATAGATGGGCTACTGATGAGAAAGCCATATGTCTGAAGGCTCCAAATTTTCCTGCATATGGAGAATACTGCATTCAATATGACATATGAAAATTTAATCTGTAAAATGTATAAATTGGGCATGGTGATGCATGCCTTTAATCCCAGCACTTGGGAGGCAGAGGTAGAAGGATCACCATGAGTTTGAGGCCACCCTGAGACTACATAGTAAATTCCAGATCAGCCTAGGCTAGAGTGAGACCCCACCTCAAAAAGCCAAAAATCAAAATTAAAAATGTAAATAGCTTAATAGATCTTTAAAATTTGGCAGCAAAGTATATTGCATTTTCTATACCAGTTGAAGATCATAAGCTAGTAACAAATGTCTATGCTCACTGAGACAAAAGGATATGTACATCTCCCCCACCCCAGACTCAACTAAAAGTAATTGATCCCAATGAATGCATCCAAGGATCCCATCCATGAAAGCAACCATTGCTATCTTTTGCAATACTGGCATCATTCTACTTATTCAGTTCTATGTAACACAGTGTTAATTAATGAATAAACAAAGATTAGATGCCACGGACACTACCTTTTAAAATTCAGAACAAAAATGCCTCTATGCCATAACCTTTCCACAACTGATCAGGAAAAAACACAGTGTTTCAACTAGACTCAAACAATAAAATACTCAAGTATGGTCCTTGGTGATTTATCTGAACTGACCAGTAATGTCTCTACAAAATGTAGACCTTCAATCCATGTTATAAATGCAAGATCTTGTTGTTGCGGCTATTAGATTGATCGACTAGCTGTAAACGTTTTATATTATGAAACATGTTCTTTCTATATGCCTAAGCTATACGTAAGCTGTTAGCTGAGGCTAGCTAACCTGGAATTTGAAATCCTCTTTCATTAGCTTCCCAAGTGCTAGGATTACAGGTCAGTACCACCATTCCCAGGTAGAATACAAAATTTTAATAAAGTGTGTACTCAGAAAATAAAGTCAACAATTTAATCATTTCAGATCCTGTAATGGACTCACTACCTCACCAGCTGGTCCTTTCACAAACAAGAAATGATAAATGCAAAATCATATGTAACACTACTTATCTAACTGGAATAAATTACAAAACCCAATGGGACCTTTGAAGAATTTGTATGGTGAAGTTCTTAAATAGCAATAAGACACTTGAGGGTTCAGATGGTACTCTGCCCAAATAACAAGGCTATTTTACACAAAGTTATTAAAAGTCTACTTTCTAGACCCTTCTGAGACCCTGTCTATGTGACGTGAACTCTTATTAGACATCTCTTTCTTTTCCCATATTGCCATAATGATATATATTTGTCTTGGATAAAATAATAGTGTGTGTGTTTTATATATATATATATATATATATATATATATATATATATATATATATATATATGTTTATATACACATACATACATATATATACATACATACATACATCATGCAGACATTCATACATACATACACAAACAACTCCATCTTGAACTGGAGAGATGGTTCAGCAGTTAAGGAGCTTGCCTAAAATGCCTAAGGACCTGGTTTTGATTCCTCAGCGTTCACATAAAGACAGATGCATAAGATGGCACATGCATCTAGAGTTCATTTGCAGCAACTAGAGGCCCTGGGGTGCCCAGTCTCTGTCTCTCTCTTTCAAATAAATAAATAAAATTTTTTAAAAATATTTCTTCCCAAGACATGGTCGAAAAAAGAGCAAAAGACAAACTGATATAATTTCTACTATTACTCCATTTCTTTACTCTAGTCAAGAAATATTGAATGTGACTGAATCAGCGGTTAAGGCACTTCCCTCCAAAGCCTAAGGACCCTGGTTCAATTCTCTAGAACCTACATAAAGCCAGATGCACAAAGAAGCACATGCATCTGAAGTTCGTTTGCAGCAGCTGGAGGCCCTAGCATTGTGTGTCCCTTCTCTTTCTTTCTCCCTCTCCCTCTCCCTCTCCCTCTCCCTCTCCCTCTCCCTCTCCCTCTCCCTCTCTCCCTCCCTCCCTCTCTCTCTCGCTCTCTCTCTCTCTCCCTCTCTCTGTCTCGTGCGCACTCTCTCTCTCTCCTTACAAACAAATAAAAATATGTTTTTTAAGAAATAATGGAAACCTTGACAGCTGCTCAGGAAACATGGAGGGGAATGGATCTTGTGTGGAGCACAATATCAAAACCACAAAAATACAAAATCAAGCTAGAGAATCTGCAGAAATTTTAAACAAATATCCCTGTAAACAAATTTCTACATGTTCCTCATTCATTCCAACCAACTTGTTTTCCATGAATCCCATCACAGACACAGCTGACTCCTAGTCTTGAGGCAAACCCTAAAACACTCATGATTCCACAGGTTACATTCAGACTTCTGATTTTACCAATCTTGCAGGCTTAAGGGTTAAAGAAGGTTGATGGCCAAATGTGTAGAAAATTCAGGGGCAATCACAAGTCCTTTTGCACTAGGTGAATATATGTCCCAATAAAGCACAGTCTGCATTGCAAAAGTAGTGTTTAGTAATAAAATGAAATAAGCCCAAAGTTGAGTACACAAAGCTGAAACTTAAGCTACCTTTCTTGCTTAAAAACTTTTCAGGCACCCCACCTAAGGCCATTGTCCAGACCATCATGCCTTACCTTCTCTTAGGCAGTCAGAACCAGGACTCCCATGTTGGGAAGGACCACCACCACCTTCCTGTCCAGACTTACAGCCATGCATTCCTTGCTAAGAACGCATTGATCGGTTTCAAAGACGAGCTGGGCAAGCCAGATCCCAGCTGTGGTTAATCAGTGTCCACAGGCTGAGCTGGGGAAGCAGCAATGAGGAAGGGTTTGTTCTCAGCCCTGCCTGGTGAGTCCCTGGGGACAGGTAGGAAGGAAAGGACTTCCCCTGCCTGTAGACATACACCCAACTTTACTGAACACCAGGAGGCCAACCTGCAAGCAGATCCACTCTGCACAGTTCCTCCAGCTTTCTGGAAGAAGGTTGGGGTGGTGGATGGGGACATGAAAGAGAAAGCTTGAAAATTTCTCACTGTAAAAGGTGAGGATGAACAACAGTGAAAGGCAATGGAAGGCTGTAAGTTTTTAAGCAGTGTCTGAAGGAATGTGCTGTAGCCCCACCTCCATTTGCATTATAGTAGTCTTGACTTCAGAACCCGCTCCCTCAGGTCCCTACATTACAGACTTAGGCGTCTGCTCCTAATTAATTAATTGTATGCTAAATTGGAACAAGTTAATTCTGCAAGGGCTCATGCCTCCAAAGAAAGTTCGGCTCCTCTATTTCCTGAGCAAGTTCAGATTCTGGCTATCCGTTGGCTAGACCAAAAGAAGACACCATGTGGAAGTACAAAGTCATTGATATATCTGTTCCCGCACCATCCAACTGGACAAAAGGAAGCAGATTCACTTCAAATTACTGCTCAAGGTATTCCTCCCACCCTGGTCTCACTGACCCAAACATTCAGTAGAGTGAGATTAAGACCACCTTCCCACAGCCCTTCTCTCCCGCAGCAGGCAACGTGGAGCATGCATTACGTTACAGACACGCGAGGGCACGACGCCTGCGTGCGTCGACGATCCGCAGCTGACCCGACATCCTCACTTCCGCCCCAATCACGGGGATGCTGGCGGTTTCTAGGGAACCCGAGCGCCCCACACTGCAGTGGCTCCAGCGGTTTCTAGTGAACCCGAGCGCCCCGCACTGCAGTGATCCCGGAGGTCGCCAGGAAACCCGAGCGCCCCGCACTGCGATGGCCCGAGCGGTTTCCAGGGAGCCCGAGCACCCCGTCCCGGGGCTCACCGCGCCGCAGGGCTGCAGCTTGTCCCCGGCGCCGGCGCGGAGATCCTGCGGCGCCGCTCCTCCGCATGCTTCAGAGGCCGCTCCTGCAGGAGCAGTTTGGGAAAGCGGTGTTCCTTCCCCCTTGCCAGACCCAGATCTCCCACATTTCATCCGAGCACTGGCCGAGCGGAAGTGAAATGCTTACTTTTTCTGGTGGACAGCAAAGGCGCTGACACTGGTTTACCCCTCAGAAGGGGAGATTGGATTACAAGCCCTTGGCAGTAATTCCAGGACTCCAACCCCTGCCTGTCCCCCAAACGCGAAACCTAAGAGAGAAAAGGTGGGGGCGGGGAGCGGATCATGTTTAACTCCAGGGTTTTAAGAGTCAATGCTAAAACTGGGTGTTGGAAAGACTGCTTTTTTTCTTTCTTTTTTTCCTTTCCTGGCCTGTAATTTTTGCAGACTCGGAGCAGGAGCTTTCCAGTAACTTCAGCTACTCTTCATTCCAAATTTTAGAATTTGATGACTTGCACGGCTGTTTAAAGATCAGATGGGAGAAGCACTCAGGGCAGGTTCCACCACGTTACAGAAGGGAATCTCAGCTAGCCGCGGCTGGGCGCTGGGCGGGGCAGCAGATACACTAGAACCCACCGTTGCTTATTAAGATGAGGGCTCTGACCTGAAGGCAGCCAGCACAGGGCACGTGTCCATCGCGTTCACCTCCGAAGGTCGCCAGCACCTGCGCTGCCCACACTGGCTTGTACTCCAGTTCACTTTCAGTGTCGCTCCCTGGTGCAGGGTGGCGATGGCAGTGGAACAGGGCCTCATCCTCTGCCCGAGGTCATGCTGAAAGCCTTGCACACTTGCCCTCCCTGTGGGCACTGGACAGAAAGAAACGACCTGTAAATCCACAAAGGTAAAGTAAGGGAGATCATTTGGGATCCAGTTGAAAGGTGCATTTTGCATTTATAGCCACATTCCTCTGCGAGTGGTTACTTGCTCTAAAGTCCAGAAGCTGCTCTTGGCTTGTAGCAGCACAGCCAATGAGAAGAAGACAACACACTGATATCTGGGCACATTGAACGCCAAATTTCAGCTCACTTTGAAGTTGCATCTGGGGGCTCCGTCCTTCTTACAGTCCCCAAAGAAAACTTGTATATAACTAAATAACAACAAAACATAAAACAGACAGAACTTCTATTGATGAATCTGAATCACTAAATATGAACAAGATCATTTCCAAAACGTTAACTAGACTTGGACTGGGGAGGTAGCTCAGTGGATAAAGCACTTACCATTCAAGCATGCATACCCAAGTTCGGATCCCAGACCCCACTGAAGCAGCCATAGAAAGCAAATTTTCATTCCAGCCTCTTAACGGTGCGGTGGGAGACAGAGGTATCTCCCTCAGGTTCCGGGACTGGGGACTGACTAGCCTGGGAAGCCAGCACTGAACAGCTAAGAATTTGTCTCAAAATGAGGTGGAAGATGAGAACTTAGCAGGAAGAAAAATGAACCACATTTTAAATTTCCACCAGAGTATTTTGAGATTCTGAGTAGATTCACTTTACATAAAATGTCCACCATTGGGCTGGAGAGATGGCTTAGCGGTTAAGCGCTTGCCTGTGAAGCCTAAGGACCCCGGTTCGAGGCTCGGTTCCCCAGGTCCCACGTTAGCCAGATGCACAAGGGGGCGCATGTGTCTGGAGTTCGTTTGCAGAGGCTGGAAGCCCTGGCGTGCCCATTCTCTCTCTCTCCCTCTATCTGTCTTTCTCTCTGTGTCTGTCGCTCTCAAATAAATAAATAAATGAATTTTTTTTAAAAGTCCACCATTGATAATGTTTTATAATCAAACATCAGCATCCAGTAAACTATAAAGTATGTTCAGGTGCTCAAAAAGGTAGCACCTTGGGTTTTTCCCAATTGCTCCTCAGAGAAAATGTTCTTGTCTCCTTGTTCAGTACTTAAGTTATAAAAGGCACACTGTGAGGCAATGCTTCTGTTGATTCAGGAATAATGTTGAACTCAGTTTTGGAAAGAAAAGAGGCTTACAAGGGCACTGAAAAGCAAGCAGTCAAAATTACTTACTCTCCATATACCCTGCCCTTCCAGATATTTTGGGTTTGTAATTATACATCCTGTCAGATTTTCTATCCTAGAAAAAGCCAAAAGGAAAAAAAAAAAAAAACCAGAAAAATAAAGCATTTACATTTGTCATCTAAGTGACATTTTGCTTTGTCATCTAAGAGTCAGGCTGAACACATTTCACAGGAGGCAAATGTGCAATAGGACAGGAATTCCTAGCAGGATAAACTGGGGTTTGACTTAGGTTTTCTTAGCACATGCAGCAATTCCCATCTACTTCTGTGCTTCTCAAAATCAGTATTTCTCTGTGTCTCAATCACTTGCTGATATATCTTCTGAAGATAATCTCTTGTTAAGTACCATTTTCATTTAACCTGGTCTCATCCCAGACTATTCACCTTAGGAGGTCTTTCAAAGACTCAGCTGTAACCATATGACTGGCAGGTCAGAGAAGTATCTCACCTAAGCAGATGAAAATTTTCTAAATATCGCTTTGAAATTTACAAAGAAATATACAAGGGGCCTGATTCAAACAAGACAGGAGAGGAACAGCACTTTAAGACTGTCCCCTGACCTCCACACAAGCTTAAATTGCAGGTGCTCACATACACACAAAAGTAAGCCAAGCTTTAAAGATGCAGAACTGCTTGCTATTGTTCTTTCAGTCACAGCTAAAGGGATCTAATGGTAGTGTCTGTTATGGGGGGTTAGGGAGGTAGAGGGGGAGAAGGCAAGAAATAGCTCAGCGGGTAAAGTACTTGCCATGGAAACATAAGAGACCTGAGTTTCGATCCCCAGAACTAATGTAAAGCACCCATAATTTCAGCATGCCTGCAGGAGAGAAAGGAGGTGGTTACAGGCAATCCCCTGTAAACTCATGGGCCAAGCCTGACTACACAGACCAGTGAACAATGAGAGACGCTGCCTCAGACAAAGTGGAAGGTGAGGACTGACACCCAAGATTGTCCTCTGGCCTCCACACGTGTGCCATGACACATGTGTGTCCTCACACACTTGAACACACACATGCAACACACATATCATACACTCTCCCAAAAGGGGTCCTATTTTAGTTCATCTATATACAACCTTTCTCTTTTCTTCCTCTCCCTTCCTCCAATGGAAGGGATATATGTGCACTTATTCTGGAAAAATGAAATGGAGATTAGTAGCTCTGAAACAAATTTAATAAAGGAAATGGACATTGGGTTAAAGTTAATGAAATTCATTTCAAAAGATGGCTAAGAAAGGTCCCTATTCTTAAAATAGCTTTCAAGAGCAGTTAGTAATGGCAAATGATAAACTTGGAAGCAATTAGAAACAGAGCTAAAAAGACAAGAGTGAAGACAGGTAATGGTCCTGAGATGTATGAGGTAATGAAAACAATAGAGATGTCTCATAAGTAAAGCACCTATTTACATTTTATTAGAATCCTTCATTCAATCAGATAAAATGTTTATCTTTCCCTGCCTCATAGTCCTTGGTAAAGGCCCTCAACTATTCATAAAAGCATTTTTTTTCACACAGCTGTATTTTTTTTTTCAATGTCCTCAGGAAAAGGGCCTGAATTTTATAAGTGCAAGCATAGTAATTACACATTGTGTTAGGAAGAAAGGGGACTGGCATTTGAAGTTCGCTACAATAGATCCTACATTTTACAACTATTTATGTAAAAAAAAAAATCACAAGAATAAATTAATGGAGAAAAATTTTGGTAAAAGCTCATGGTATAGTATCTAAGATGCAACAGCAAACCCTGCAGCTTCTGACTGTGAACAGCAAGCTTTTCAGTTCAACCTAACAGTAGTATACAGGTTCGTTTCCTACTGCACCAGACTAGAACTATGAAAAGTAGGTGAAACTTATGAGCATGTTTCCCTAATATTATACATGGGATAAACTGAAATCTTTTTTTTTTTTTTTTTTTTTTTTTTTTGGCTTTACAAGGTAGGGTCTTACTCTACTCACTCTAGCTCAGGCTGACCTGGAATTCACTATGTAATCTCAGGGTGGCTTCTAACTCACAGGGATCCTCCTACTTCTGCCTCCCTAGTGCTGGGATTAAAGATGTGTGCCACCATGACCAGTGACAAAATTATTTTATAAAATAAGCTATTTGTCTCATCTGGCTTTAAATACTCTAATCTACATTGACTGTGTTGTGACTACCCTTACCTATGTTACAGTTAATATTTTCCTTTGTTTATATTTTAAGGTTTGCTTCGAAATCTTTTTTAAAAAAACTATCATGCTAATTTTGAATAGTTCAAATTCAATAAAAATATTCAACACAATAACCATGCCTATCCTTGGCACCATCAAATCCCAGCATGTAGACTCCCATGAGGCAAGAGAGTAGGCACTGGAGAAATCATGCTCTCATGAAAGCATGTGAAAGAAGCCAGTGTCTTAGGCAACTTACTACAAGCTGGTTATTTTTATATATTGTCTCTAATTTTGTATTTTGAGCCTCTGAATAGAAAACTAAAGTTAAAATAACATTACAAATGATGGTCTCATTCCAAAACTAGAATTATTTCATGTGGTAAAATCTAACTGGAGTTCACTAAAACAGATGCTTGCATTTGTGCCAGGCTTGGAAATGAGTTCAGCCTGTGTCACTTGTCACTTCATTAGAATCCAAGGTTCATTTGGACCCATATAATATGAGTGCAATGAAAAGCAGAGGAAACATTACTCACACAGTGGCTTTCAATGTCTTCACTGTGGCCCACAATAAGAAACCCACTATGGAACAGGTACACAGAAGCATGAAACTACCAGTGCTAATATTAATAAATTATTGTACTTTGATACTTTTCTCTCCAGAGTATAGATTCTTGTGTTATTCCATTGAGAAGAGATGCTATCAGAGAATGGCTCATCAGTGTGTTTCACTGAGCTCGAGAATAAATATAAAACATTGATATACATGTAATAGTGATAGACAAACATGGCATTGTGTAATGTCACCCTAATGCATTGAAGTCTTTGCTCATGTAAACACAAATGGTATTCCATGTCCTGCCTTCTCCTTCTGAAGACATGAGACTTGTTTTTCTAGGAGCAGCTTAACTGACATTTTCTTTGCTCTTCTGGGGACAGCTGAGCTGACACCTTTTCTGGGGTTCTTTCTGGTCTTCCTGTCATGTTTCTATGTCTAGTGTTCTGAGTACTTTGTTCAATATTCCACCATCCTTCCTCTGAACTGTGGGTATGAAAGAGTAGGGATTATGTTTTCCATATGATACTTAGTTCTTTATCAGTGTACCAAACGTAAGCCTGTTTAGTAACTAAGTGGGTGAAGAATCAGACCCTACAGTCCTACCTAGGGAAGATGGAAGAGTGTTGTGCTCACCAAAGGCTCTGCTGAGATACAAGTTCCATCTTTGTTGATTGAACAATTAACATTACAAGTAGGATTTTTTATTCTCGTGTTCCTTGAAATCACTTTTATAAAAACCATAGATCAATTAGACTTATTTGAGGGGAGGTTACTGATAATGACTAACTTAGCATTACTTTATTAGACAACTTCCTGAAATTCCCATTATTAGAACTCTATTTTTTCACAAATAAGGAATCTTTCCTACCTTCCAGCTTACATGAGGCATTTAGAGAAATGGCTTATAAGTGATCTAATTTGGTATTTGTTATACAAAGTGATAGAGCAGACAGGATGTCACTCCAGGCCCAATGTGAAGTAACTGTTCAGGAACGGGTCAGGGTCAACCGGACTTTCCTTCATCACACTGCTGTGACCACCATAACCACTAAGCCACATGCTAAGAAGCTCTACCAAAGATACCAGGGGAAGGGCAGAGTGTCTTGTACTCAAATGATTACCACTGCAGTAGACATCATAACCTGAAGTCCAAACTTGTCAAGAGACAAAGCAGGTTCAAGTTCTAACCTCTTTTCTTTTCTGCGCAGTTTGAATTGACAGTTATTTTATTATTGAGAATCTACATCTTATTGGTTCTCATCACAACAGATGCCTGAAACAATATTATATCCATTAAAACTAGAGAACAGAACATGTACATCCTTTCTCTGACTCCACTTTCACTTCCTTAGGTGTGGTATACTCACTCTCTCACCTTCTCTATGCCAAGCATTGGTTATATAAACATGGAGCTACAATTTCTGCTCACTACGAGCTCACAATGTTATAGGAAAGATGGATTTACAGAGCTTATATGGTTTCTCATACTTATTAGACAGCAAAAGGCAAGCATGGTGGCACATATCTGTAACCCTAGCATCTGGAGCAAGATAATCTAGAGTTTGAGGACAGCCTGGTCTTCATGAGTTCCTTCCTCAACAAACCAAAAATAAAACCAAAGCAAATATATAAATGAATCCCAGCAAGGATACAATTATGCCCTATGGCTGTGTCTGACTAATTAGAAAATTTCATAAAACAAACTAGAAAGGAATTTGAAACAACAGATTTGACAGAATGGAGCCTTTCTACCAAACTCCCTCCCTTTCTCCATTCCCCCCTTTATACCTTCATTCTCTCCTTCATCCATTTTTCCCCATTCCTTCTATCCCATCCTTCACTCTACCCTTGCTTTCTTCTTCCTTTCTTGTTACGAAAAAAAAAAAAAAATGGAGTCACCTTTTAATTTTTTTTCTCAGATAATACTACAAGGCATTTATAACCCAAAGTCTAACTACCATAGTATAATTCCCTGAGGGAAATTAAATAAACTATGTTTGAAAAGAAGGTAATCTCCATAGTGTCCTGACTCTCAGCCAGTCTGAACCACTCCTGGTCTTGAGAGTTAACATGACACAGAATCATCGGTAACCACGGTCTTGACACAGTGGTGTGCAGCTGTCCACAGAACCAATGAAAACCTTGCAGAGGTACAGGCAGGTGCTCACAAGAAGAACATGGAAGAAGATGTTTGACAGGAAAAATTGAGAGAAAGTATTCAACCCCTCACAGAAGTATTCTCTTTTCTTTTGGCTATAGTCACAGGAGCAGGGTAACGAAGTCAATGAAGCATAGTTTTGAATTACCACTAAGCCAAAGCAGACTGAAGTGCCCAGAGACTGAAAGGTATCTGTAAGGAAAGTCTTAATTTTTATTAGTAATGACTTAATTTCAAATTGAATGATTAACCCAAAGAAGAATTTGACTCCAAGTTATAGGCACTTTATGGATGCTGAGGGAGAGGGATGTATTTCTGGCAATGGTAAGGCGACTGATAGGCTCACGCACTCGGGAAAAAAAAACCCTTACATGTGCCCAAGCAAAAGTTAAACTCAGTGAGCAACACACAAGAACAAAAGGGAGACACCAAAGTAGAAGAGGGACTAGCTGGAAAGAACAAGTGGTTCAGTACAAGGGGAATAAAGAAGAGGGTCAAAAGGAGGTAACAGGACTATAATGAAAATGCAAAATATACATGTGTAAAAATTGTCAATAAATAAAAAAGAATTTGACTTCAAAATAGAAGTTAGAATAATAATATACTATCAGGGGCTGGAGAGATGGATCAAGTGTTAAAGATACTTGCTTGCACAACCTGATGGTCTGGGTTCATTTCCCAAGTACCCACATAAAGGCAGATGCACAGAGTGGCACATGTGTCTGGAGTTCACTTACAGTGGCAAAAGGCCCTGGTGCATCCATATTCCCTCCCTCCCTCCCTCCCTCTCTCCCTCTCTCTCTCTCTCTCTCTCTCTCTCTCTCTCTCTCTTTCTCTGTCCTTGGAAACACACACACACACACACACACACACACACACACACACACACACATATATATAATTTTTTTTAAAACACTCATCCTTTAATGTGAAAAAAAAGTTACAACTTCACTTAAATTTGACTCATCTAAAAATCAAGTTTCTGGAGAGTCACACAATCTACATGTCAGATATGACAGTCAGATCATAGTGTAGACGAAAGTCAACTACAGCTTCATCTGTACTGCAAAGCAAGCTTATACGGAGTGTCTCTGTAATCCTGAGCTAACAGTAGCTAAGGTTTGATTGGTTTCTGATGTGTGCAAAGAGTATAGGAGGAGTATAATGAAACATATGCTAGAATTTTGCCTCTATTTGTACCTATAATTATTATTATACAATATATCATATATTCATAACCTGTAGTCATGATAACTCTTCAAACCATACTAGTAATGAAATCAAAAGAAATGGAGCAAATCTGTAAAGGTTAACATGATAACCTCAACTTAACAAACAAGACAAGTCATGCTGGAGAGATGGCTTAGAGGTTAAGGTGCTTGCCTGCAAAGCCTAAGGACCAAGGTTCAATTCCCCAGTACCCACATAAACCAGATACACAAGGTGGCTAGAATTTATCTGCAGTGGCTAGAGGCCCTGGTGCACCCATTCTATCTCTCTATCTGCCATTTCCCTTTCTCTCTCTTTCTCTCTCTCTCATATAAATAAAATAAAATAATAATTAAATTTAAAAAGACAAGGGATGTTACCTTGCAGTATCATTCTTTATGTGGCTGGTAGCACACCAGCACTGAAATCCTTCACTTGCCATCACCTCCAACCTCTGAAAGTCCCCTTATAAGCAGGAGTAGGACACACTTCAGTGTTCAGAGGCCCCAAAGAGGCTCCTGTGGAAGAACATACAATTGATGAGGGGAAAATAGGGAGAGGGAGATCATGAGGCCTGCCTAGGTTACACAGGCTCTAAGGTCTCTATAATACCCCACCCCCAACCCCGGCCAAATTGGAGCAGAGAATTTGTAGTGATATTCTCAAGCCTTTCATTTGAACTGATCACTGTGGAGAATCCTGGAGGGATATGGGTCAGTAGAGGAGGCCAGTGTACAGGATAGTTATAGAATAGGGCACATAACTGACTCTGGATGTCTTTAATGGTAGTTCTCTTTTCACAGTCTCACCATCACCATCTTTCTCTTGTATATTTTTATTTTATGAGACAGGTGACCTGCATACATACTGGACAGTAGACCAGAAACCTACATTCTCTGTAATATTTATTTTTATTTTAAATTATTTATATTTTATCATAACTTACTGGAAGATTAAAATGTAGTACAACAGACAAAAGGGACTCATGGTTTGTCAGTTACAAGTGACTACAAAAGCTATGTAGCCACATAGAGAAAGGAGAAACCTTAGAAATAACTGTTTTCCTTAGCTTTGTCTGATGTTATTTCTAGGGAATTGGGTTTTATAAGAGGAAATCTCCTGCTTGTGTACAAATGTTCAACTGTCCCCATTCTGACTTTTCTTAAGAATACACCAAATCTGATTTAAGTTTCTTATATCAATATTTGGGAATTGATGAAAATAAGCAGAAATTATAAGCATTTTTATAATATTTTTATTTATCTAGATAGAGAGAATATGGTCATGAAAGGAGCTCTAGCCACTGCAGACAAACTCTAGATGTATGCTTTGTGTGTGTGGCTTTACATGGATTAGAGAATGGAACCCTGGCTGGCAGGATTCTCAAGTAAGCACCATTAACTGCTGAGCCATCTCCCCAGACAAAAATTATAAATATTTCTAGTTGTTTAGTTAGTAGTTGTATAAATCTGGGGGAAGAGTTCAGTAAATCCTAATAAAATGTATAACAAATAATATGCAATTGTGGGGCAATAGTTAACAGTTAAATATTCATTTAGGGTGTCGCCTTGACAGTGAAAGATCTGTACAGAAATAGCAGGAAAATATATGACTGCCAACCTCCTCAAGTATGAGCAAAGAAAGAACCTGAAGCAAATTTTCTACTCAGGTGTGGTGTTTAATCTCAATTGTCAGTCTGACAGGATTTGTAACCACCCACAGACAAAAACATCTCAAAGATTAGATTAGTTGAGGTAGAAAGACCCACCCTGTCATTAAGTGACACTATTCCATAGGGTGGGGTCCTCAGCTTCATTAAAAAGACAAGCTAGCTGAGCATCAGCATTTCTGTCTCTGCTGCCTGATTGTGGATGTAATGTGACCAGCTTCCTTCTGCCACCTTCCTGGCCATAACAGACTATATTTCCTAGAACTGTAAACCAAAGAGTAACTGGAAGTTACTCTCATCAAGTATTTTTTCACAGCAAGGAAGAAAGTAACTACTACAGGAAAGTAACCTAGGTTTTTATTTTCCCTTTCCTATCAGTTTTTGGTTCATCTTTGCTATGTTAAAATTTATTCTGCTCTTTGTATGGGAGGGGTATATGTGCATATTTGTGGAGAAGGGATACATGCATGCATATGTGTGTGGGGAGGAAATGCATGTATGGATATGTGTATTCTTGTTTAGTCCAGGAAGTTCTCTTTTCAATAAGTCAATTCAATCTATATCCTAACCACGTTTGTTTTGAGGTTCACACATTCTTGCCCCTACACACCCACCCTAATCTTCCTGGGGACTAGATATGAAGAAATGAAGAAGAAACCTTGTGCACCAAAGGACAAAACTATTTAGTTTATCCAATACACAGGAAGGGGAAAATTGGTTTGTCCTGTCCTGCGCGCCATGCATAAACTGTCCTCATAGCATCAGCTTGCTGGTAGCCTGCTCTGGGAGGCACCCTCTCATGGCCCTGGACCTGCCTGGGACCCTTCTCTCCATGGCAAGAAAGATGACTGCATCTACTGGCTTGTTTTAATTTTCTTTGCCATGGGACAGAAATGGCCTCTAACAGTCTGACAAGTCATACATTCATTTATTTCACTAAGGATGATTTTATAAATGGAACTAAATTATGTCTAAGAATAACACAGGGCCGGAATGATGGCTTATCAGTCAAGCGCTTGCCAGTGAAGCCTAAGGACACCAGTTCGAGGCTCAATTCCCCAGGACCCACATTAGCCAGATGCACAAGGGGTCGCACAAATCTGGAGTTCATTTGCAATGGCTGGAAGCCCTCGCGCGCCCATTTTTTCTCTCTCCCTTTCTCTGCCTCTTTCTCTCTGTGTCACTCTCAAATAAATAAATAAATAAAATTTTAAAAAGAAGAATAAGGCAGTAGTACTCATGAAAACAATGTGTTTTATCCAAAACAAATGCAATTTCCATAGTTTCAAGTTTGTAATTTCAAAAAGTCAGTGCTATTTGTTTTAGTGCTGGCTTTTCAAACACTTGAAGTCAATTTTTGAACCAGTTTAAGAATAGAGACTATTGTTTTTGGAATGCTTATTACAAACTGCAAGGTCACCTCGGAGTATTTCTGTATTATTTTTAATATTTAGAAATCTTTACTATTTCTGATGTGCACTTGAGAATCCAAAGACAAATGGAGAATATCTCCCTGAAGGATTTCTCTATGGGTGTGGGAACCGACATCTGAAGAATTAGCCTGTTAAAGACTTCAATAAATGCTAAGTACACAAATGATATCACATGGAAAAGCAGAGTGAAGAAAGATAAGTGTTTCTTTGGGATTTAGGGTGAGTGACAAAGTTCAGCAACCCTTATAGGATAAAAGGAGAAGGTGTAAACATGAATAGCCTCTAGGGATGGATGAGAAAGCAGTCTGGATATCCTGGAGGTTCAAACAGAGGACAGCAGCAGGAGATGAACCACCACCGAAGAGGTCTCAGATGGATTCATAAACAGGGTGACTAAAACTGCACTCAATTTTCTAACAGATTTGACCTCTACTTCAGTGGTAAGCATCCCAGAACTCCAAGCTTCCTCTAACACAAATTCTTATTTCCAATCAAGAGGACTACTGTATAGCTATCCTCATTATCATCTCCTGTGGTCCCTGCTCTGCCTCATGACTGACAATTCGCAAAAAGATGCATTAGCAGAATTGTCTCCTTTCCAAGAAAAAGAATAGTTAATTATTTATTTAGTTATTTATCTATTGTATCACTTAGATTTCCATAACATTAGTATATACTTAAAAGAAAAATGCTGTAAATAATTTCAACTAAAATTCTTTAGCATTGAGTGACAATGACATCATAGTCTTCAGCCTACTTTTTAATTAAGAACCTCCACGTGTGCATCACCTGGTCCTTCAGTTACAGTCACTGAGAAACAAACAACCCCAGAGCCAGTCAGATCACGGCCACATTATCTCATTTACAGTTTCTCTGGATGGAATCTGAGAGCCAGCACTGGCTTACTTCCATTGGAGAACACATGGGACCTTGGGGAACAGAATGTTCCACAATCTTTGTCTCTCACATCTCTGTGGCTTGGACTGAGCTGACGGAAGACTGCACATGACTTGGCATCACCCAAAGTGGTTGCTGGGCTCCCAACAGAAGTGATCCCAAGGACCCTCCCAAGGGCAAGCAGGCCAAAGTGCATGCGGGAGGCTGTAGGGTATTTGGGGATGAAGCTTCTGGAATAAGGTTTGTGTTCTGTCTGTTGTGCTTCTAGTTATATCAAATAGTCACATGTAGTTCCTCAGTGGGAGGAGGGGTCAAAGAATTCTGAACCTAATATAAGAGTGCTATTCCCATTTGTGACTATTCCCCACTTGAAGTTTCCATTTTCCTTAGACCTGCCATTGCTAACACAGACTCTTTGATTCATTGCAATATCCCAAGAATGTATTATAGACTCTTCTATGGATTCAAAATGCATTGGTTTATAAAATACATATTTCAATCACTGCATCTGATTCACCTAATTATTTTTTTCATGTAGACCTCACATAATTCTGGATGTGATTAAACTAAGAAAATTTCTTGATATCTCCTTCATCATATTTGCTACATGCTAATGTCAAATGTGCACATATGTTCTCATCACAGTACAGAGTACAAGCAGGACTTACTGTTTGTTACCTCACAGTAACTCTGTGATAGAACTGTCTCATCCATGAGGATGAAGAAGCAGACACAGAAACTTTAAATAACTTGCCTAAGGTAAGTTATCATCAATAATGTCATCAACAGAGATCTATCTTTCCACAATCTTGCAATACTCCATAAATACTTACTCAACACCAACTTTGTGATTGTGCTGAAACCAAACCACAAAATCATTGCCTCTTGCATTTGCAGCTCAAAATCCAATCAGAAAATTTTCTCCACCTAGGAAAGTTCATCTTCTTTCTCTCCCATTATCATGCATCTTATATTCTGTAAGATAATGAGGACACTGAAATTACTAGAAGACAGTCCAAAAGGTGAGACAGACCTAAGATGAATACATCTGCTTGGAAATGGAATTATCCTATGATTCTTGCCCTCTCTGTGGACAATATGTTGCATACAATGAGACTGACTACTGGATCCCAGAAGCAGCAAGATGTCTACCTTGGTGTTGCATCCAATGGGACCAAGCCTTTAAGCACCTGGAATATAACAAAGGTTTAAATTGTCTTTAAAATTCTCAATAAAGGCTAAATAACCAATGAGAAAGCCAAAGTCAAGAGTTATGAAGATAATAGGAGGAAGTCTCCATGACAATAGCAGTGGTGAAGCGAAGGACTTCCTGAACAATACCCCAGTAGCCGAGGGAATTAAACAATCACTCAACCAATGGGACATCATGAAGCTAAACACATTTGCACAAAGAAACATATCATAAGAAGAACCAATACATTACCCACAGAATGGGAGAAAAATTTTGTCAACTATACCACAGACAGAAGCCTAATATCTAGAATCTACAAAAACTCAAAAAAACTAAATAATTTAAAAAAATCAAACAACCCATTGAAAACATAGGGTATAGAACTGAATAGTGAATTCTCAGAGGAAAAAATACAAGTGGTTAACACACAGTTAAGAAAATGTTCACCATTCCTAACCATCAGGTAAATGCAAATTAAAACAACAATGAGATTCCACCTTACTCCAGAAAGGATGGCAATCATAAAGAGATCAACTTACAAGTGTTTGCGAGGATGTGGGGAAAGAGGAGCCCTCATTCACTGTTTGTGAAAATGCAAATTAGTGCAACCACAACGACAATCAACATGGAGATTCCTGAAAAAAATGAATACAGAACTACAAACAGTCCCAGTTATTCCCTACTGCCCATTTACCCCAAATGTTCCATGCTTCACTACAGAGATGTTTGCTCAACCATGTTTATAACTGCTCAATTCACAAAGCTAAGAACTAGAATCAACCCAGGTGCCCATTATTGGATGAATGAATAATGAAGTTGTGGTACATACACACTATGGAATTCTACTTAGTAAGAAAAAAATAATACAATGAAATTTTTAGGAAAATGGATGAACTTAGAACAGATCAGACTCAGAAAACACACAAAATCACAGAAAAATAAATGCTGCATATTCTCATTCATCTGTGGTTCCTAAACTGAATCAACTTTAGTTGCTGGCAAACCAGATAGGCAGCCTGAGGCCCAAACAATAGGATGCAAGGGTATGGGGGGAGGGGAAGGGGAGGAAGGGCAGGGAATAAACACAAAATTAAACTTAGAATGAACTGGAACCACAGAAACCTGTCTCCTTGAAGGTAGACAAAGAGATATAACCCTCAACAGGACTATACAGGGAATACATGAAAAGAAGGGCCCTGGAGAGGGTAGGATGATGCCTAACCTTAAAAAGCTTCGATTCTGTGATCTGTGACTCGCAGTACCAGAAATAGATGCAACCCACACTGAGTTGTTGATCAGAGACCCACAAGGTCCTCAAAACAAGACAGGCTTCTGTCAAAGCACTTGATTACCCACCTGAGGATAAAGGTAAGACCCTATTACTAAAGACAACATATGCTGTTGGCACAGAACATGGAGAGACCTGGCTGGAACCCATAATAGAGGCAGTCCCCAGTTAGCCTGTCTACTACTGGAAAGTGCTACATGAGCTACTGGGGGAAAATGGCCAACAATAGTGTGAGCAAGCAGGGGTCTAAGCTACTTAGTAACAACAAGTCTGACAAGAAGTACACACCAGTGCAACGGTGGCACATAGCCTTAATGGGTAATCAATGGCTTTCTGATTGTCTAAGAGATCTGCTCAGTGGAAAGGAATTCATATCTGGAACTGAGAACCAGATCTGAATCCTAAGAAGACAAAGATTATGCTCTTCAATGTCAAGCTCATACTAGGCTTTGCCTAAAAGAGAGACTACATCCATCAAACTCTCTTTAGAATAATGACACTTATCAATTTAACCTGTGTTGACTTTACTCTCCATTGGACAGTAGTCTTTTTCAGAAAGTAGTGGGACTACCTCTTGTGTCTCAGTCAAGGCCCAGACAAAACCACAGAGGAAGTGGGGAGATGAGCAGGAGAGCAGCTTCCATGGTGAGCCTGAAAAGCATTGCCAGGTGAAGGAGACGGAGGCTGAAGACACTCAACACCTACCAAAGCAGAGATCCAGAGGCTGCTAAGAGCTCATCACTGAAGTAGGCTTAAAACACACCCACCAGAGACTAAAGGAATTTTGTAGAAGGGGGAGCAGAAAGATTATAACAGCAACAGGTTGGGATTTCATGACCAGAGGCACTGCCTACCCCTGGTAACTGACTGCTGCTTCCACAATGAATAACCCACAGCCCTGCAGGAACACCAGCAGCCCCGCTGAGGAATTGGGGTTTGAAGGATAGGGGTGAGGAGGAGGAAAGACATGGAACCAACACATGATGCATCCATACAAAATATGTTCTTAATAATAAAAAAAAAAAAAAGATTTGGGCTGGGAAGAGGGATGAGCAGTTAAGGTACTTGCCTGCAAAGCCTAAGGACCCATGTTCAACTCCCCAGATCCCACCTAAGTCAGATGTACAAGGTGATGTATGTGCAAGTCTCATATGTGCACAAGGTGGTAAACACATGCCTGGAGTCTGATTACAGTGACTGGAGTTCCTGGTGCAAGTCTCTCTCCCTCTCCCAGTTGTTCTCCCTCTCCATCTCCCTCTTCTCTCTCCCCCTCTCTCATTAGAAAAGAAAAGATTCAGAACAGTATTAGGCCACTTTTTGACCACAGATAATGATGAACAACCTATTAAGATTTATATAACCAGAATGTGAGATAGGTATTAAAATTATAAAGTAGAAATACTTATACTATGACATAGTAATATTCATAATAACCTGGTTAGTTGAGAAACAGGAAAAAAAAGTTATGAAGATATATGGCAGGAAGAACTTATTTGGGCATCATGAATGGTAGAGGTCCTATGGGGCCAAGAGGAGATAGTGCTTGTGAAGGAAGAAATACTGGGCACAGGGCAGCTGAAGGATACTTAAGGTCATTCTACGTCCAAAATGAGATCAGTTTAATCAAAGTAAAGCACATCTTGTAGGACACATTACAAATAGAAATAAAGGGCTGGAGAGATGGCTTAGCGGTTAAGCGCTTGCCTGTGAAGCCTAAGGACCCCGGTTCGAGGCTTGGTTCCCCAGGTCCCACGTTAGCCAGATGTACAAGGGGGCGCACGCATCTGGAGTTCGTTTGCAGAGGCTGGAAGCCCTGGCACACCCATTCTCTCTCTTTCCCTCTGTCTGTCTTTCTCTCTGTGTCTGTCGCTCTCAAATAAATAAAAAATTAGGGCTGGAGAGATGGCTTAGCGGTTAAGCGCTTGCCTGTGAAGCATAAGGACCCCGGTTCGAGGCTCGGTTCCCCAGGTCCCATGTTAGCCAGATGCACAAGAGGGCGCACGCGTCTGGAGTTCGTTTGCAGAGGCTGGAAGCCCTGGCGTGCCCATTCTCTCTCTCTCCCTCTATCTGCCTTTCTTTCTGTGTCTGTCGCTCTCAAATAAATAAAAATTAAAAAAAAAATTAAAAGAAAAACAAGTAGAAATAAAGTGTGCATGTGTTTCTGACTTGCTCTGTGTTCCTATGCTACTCCAAATAATACCAGCCCATTTTTCCTGAACGCTTTTATGAGACTATTTCTATTGTATAAAACTGACATTCTCGCAGTATATAGAAACAAAATGTGTACACAGGAGAAAGCAGAAAAAAAGAGAAAGAAAAAAAGCAAGTGCAAAGACTAAAGGCAGGAAGAGGGTGGGAGAGGAGAAAACAGAGGGAGGAAAAAATTTAGAATTTTGCTGGGGAAATGGCTTAGTGGTTAAAGCATTTGCCTGCGAAGCCTAAGGACCTTGGTTGGATTCCCCAGAACTCACGTAAGCCAGATATACATAGAGGCACATGCATCTGGAGTTCGTTTGCAGTGGCTAGAGGCCCTGGCATGCCAATTCTCCCTTTCTATCTGCCTCTTCCTCTCTCTGTGTCTTTCTCTCTCTCAAATAAATAAAAATTTTAAAACAATTTAGAATTAGAAAGCAAACTTGGCAGTGTGTCAGTTCTTGTCAATGAAGTCACTTACCATAGATGGGACGGCAAGCAGCTCTTGTTCTTTGGATGACCTCCTGAAAGTAATGACACACAAACACAATTTAACAGGATCGACTGCCTTATGGTTCTGTTTCCAATGGACACTTCTTTCACAACATGGATTTCCTTTTGAATGTTTACTGAGCATCCCTGTGTCAAGTTCCCTATCATTTGGGCATCTGATTAGTCACCTGAGTTTTGCTCCTTTTGTAGTGGCATTACAAAATTCAACGATATTTAGGTGAGGTTGTAGTTGAACATTCTGAACTACTTGAATTGAATAAGGCTCCACAACAGAGCAGACAAGTGAATGCTTAGCAGCCAGCATGTGCAATAGAAGATGAACTGGAACAATTCATAGGTAAGCCACTCTGTTAAATTTAAGGCTCTTTTCTTTTTGCTACAATAGGTAAACAAATTCAGTAAGGTCATTTTGTCAGAGAGCTAGAGAATTCTGTTAATCTTTAGTAATTCTGCGTTACGCGTAACTGCAGATATGACCTAATAATCTCTTGGCTATGCAGAAGACAGGAAAAACACTGAGTAAATAAAAGGATTGTTTCTTTGTAATTAAAATGACTTTATATGAAGTAGAAAACTATAAAAAGTTACATTTCAATATTGAAATTTTGACCAAGACATTGTGTCACTAAAAAATGCATTCTTCTTTTTTGCTTAGAATTGTACTAGTGATTAGAGACCTTACTATTACTTAAAACTATAGAGATAAGTAGGAAAAGGGGTGAGGAATGGGTAAACGGACACACCACACATGACAAGGGATGGACACTGAAGGGGAAAGGTGAAGTGGGAATTGGGGAGAAAAGGAGCAGCAAGAATCATCTCAAATTATTTTTGAAAATGCCAGCATGGTACCTAAACTTCTGTATCACAACTACAAAAAAAACATGAAATAAAATCTCCATTTCTTATAATTTACCAACCTAGAGTCAGAGTTAACATTTGAATCTTGCTTGTATTATTTTCATTAGCTTCCAGTTTTCTACCCTCCATTCCCCTCAGGAATTGTGTCTGTTCTAACCTTTGAACACTTTCTGATAGGCAGACAAGTACATGGAAGAGGAAAGTCTTCAGATGGATCCAAGCATAGCTGGAATCAAAGTAATAAAGATGTTGCTTGGTGGTGAATATCTTCTACTTCATGCACAGCATCATCAAAACAAAAATACTAAAATTATACCAACTAGGGTACTGAATACACATCACATTCTAAAATATCAGGAACTTACACCTATTAGATCTGATTAGGTGACATTCAAGCTTACAAAATTAATCTGTTAAAGTCCTCAAAAAATGGAAAGAAATGTTAACTATAGAACTTTAAACTTCAAACACATTCCTCTCCCTTTGCATATATTATTTAAATCTGATGGTATATTCCCTATAAACTCCCTAAAACTTAAAAAAAAAAAAAAAACGTGGTAATTAGGGTTGGGCAGATGGCAAAGTTGGTAAAGTGCTTGCCTCACAAACATGACAACCTGAGTTCTATCCCTAGTACCCACATAACACCAGGCATAGTGGTGTTCACTATAATCCCAACACAGGGGAGGTGGAGACAGAGTCCTAGAGCTTGTTGGCTGGCCACTCTAGCCTAAATGGTGAGCTACAGTCCAGTGATAAATCCCATCTCAAAGAGGTGGATGGCATTTCTGAGGATGACACCAGAGATTTTTCTCCGGCCTACACACACATGCACACATGTACACATGTACCACACATATGCATGCCTATACACATATGAATACAGATATACATGTATACCACACAAAATGGGAATTTACTAATAAAATATTAGGGTTTTATATTCTAATAAAATGCTTCTGTAACATTCTGATTTTTTGTTTGTTTTTTACAATTTGATTTTTAATTACTTATTTAGCTTATTTTAGCCAGTTGATTTTGAAATGTTAGAAGCCTTTGGCAAAAACATTCATAGATAATAATGTTATTAACAGACCAGTCCAATCTAAGAATTCAGATTAGGTCTGGAAGTCATTAAATACAAGACTTTCTCAGTAATTTTTCACCACGTTTGCCAGCAATTTAGTGAGAAAATAAGAAGGAAAATAGGGCTCATCTATTATCTTCTAAAAGGAAAGTGAGTTTGCATGTCTATAAATATGTATTTTACATGCACTTTTTATTTCGATTTGTTTGGCCTTATTTTTTATATATTAATTCTCTTAGGACACTTCAAGTTATGTCTGGAAATTTCAGCCATCCAGAGAAAAAGGTTGAGAAATAATGAAAAAAATGTGCTGAAAGAATTCACATAAAGTTTTGAAGACTTGAAAATGGGAACAACAGACACTTAAAAAGTTATTGAACCAGAAAAAAAAAAAAATCCTTCCTGGCAGGTACTTACATAGCAATATACTATAACTAACAGGTAGGAATAAAGACCTTAAGACATTATTACAGAGATCTCCTGCATTAAATTCACCTTAAAATTCAAAAGTAAAGGTAACTTTATTCTTGTTTTTTTTTTTTCCTTTCTTATTTGTACATTAGGAAACAAATGAAAGTATTAACTACAAAATAAATTTTAAACATTAAAATCAGTTTTAACTATTTTGGTCAGTATCTTAGTAAGTTCATTTCATTCACTACTATGCAAATGCATACATTCATATAGAGAATGTATGCAATCTTTGTGCTGATACTGTTTTGAACAGTTTACATGACTATGAATTTCACTGACGTCCCTTTGAAACAGATTTTTTAAATGGGCAGACTTTCAAGCAGTGGAAAATATATTAAAGTGATAAAACTCAGAGACACTGCTTCCAGTAGGATTAATTCAAGTCTTTAAATAGTTTCTGAATGCTCACAATCCAAGAAGTATCAAGTTAAACTCAGATTCTGGGAACAGAACTGGAGTTACTTAACGAGGAAGAGAAATTATTGTTTAAACTGTCCTTTTTGTACAATATAATTTGTTTCTAGAAAATTACATCATTCCATCACAATGTTTTTGGTAAAATTTGGACCTAGTTTGTCTGCCTTCAGTTCTCATTAATAAAACATTACATAGAAACTTTTCATGATTCTGCAAGTATTCATTTATTCAAATTTTATTAAGTAAAGCTATTCAGAAAAAAAATGTTAAGAAATAAAGCCAGAGAGATAAGAGGAAGTCAACAACAACATAAAAAGCCTATGCAGGGCTTGAGACTCCATGGCTTTCGTGATGATGAGTCAAGGAAGGTTCCCATGGGAAGAGGAAGAGAAGGAAGTATCACATAGAAGCAGCATTGCTGTTTTCTCATCTTTTCCTTCCTAAGTTTGAACCCATCCACTGTGACTGCACAGGATACAGGGTAACCAAAGTGTGTCTGCATTATAATACATCTACAAAAATCATTGGTAAGTTGAGTCAGATTCCCTCCCCAAAAAAGGGGGTCAGAACTATAATTTTAATTATATAATTTACAAATATATCAATATTAATGTAATTCCAAGATAAGCATTGAGCTGACACTGATATCTGATCAAAATGAATGAATGAATAATAGATCTTTGGAGCATTTATTTGGATGTATAGTAGTTACTACTTATCTATTTTGTTATCTATTATGTTATTCCAGGGAATCCTAAGTAGTGTGAGGAATGAGTGGCTAAGGATTATAGAACAGAATTTTTGATGAATCAAGGTGCTACTATGAATATTTTAATAATTTATTTGAGATAGAGAAAAAGAGGCAAATAGAAACAAAGAGAGAGCGAGAATGGGCACGCATGCCAGAGCCTCCAGCCACTGCAAATGAACTCCAGATGCATGTGCCACCCTGTGCATCTGGCTTACGTGGGCAATGGGGAGTCAAACCTGTGTCCTTAGGCTTTGCAGGCAGGCTCCTTAGCCAAGGCCATCTCTCCTGCCCCACTATGAATATTTTTGTCATTCTCAACCATTAGTATCATGAAAAAATCAACATTGCATTCAATAAAGGCAAACCAGGGCTGGGGAAATGGCTCAGTGGTTAAAGGCACTTGGCTTGCAAAACCTAGTGGCCCAGGCTTAATTCATCAGTGCCCATGTGGAGCCAGATGTACATGGTAGTACATGCGTCTGAAATTCACTTGAAGCAGCAGAAGGCCCTGTCACACCCAGTGTCTGTCTCTCTCTCTTCTTACAAATAAAAAACATGAATTTATTTTAAAAAATCAAATAAAGGCAAAGCAACTTCACCCAATAATGTCAATAAACAAACACAGAACATGGTTCTAGTAGTATCTACTGATTCTTCCTTAGAAAGCTATCTCAACTCTAAGCCCCACACTCTCGAAGTTGCTGCTGCCATTTCTACCATGAGACCATCAATGCACATACCAGGACTACTACATCCAGACTCACCACTTGTCCCAGTAGCAATCAGTTCTCTGTAAGTGACAATCAGATCTCTCACTATTTTATAAGACAATTTACTCATTCTTAAGAATAGATTTGAGTGACAATTGAACACAAATTTTGCATACCTCCACCACTTCCCACACAATTAAGGAATTTTTTTTTTCCTCCTTAGTATCATTTCTATAAAGACTTCATATGGTCTGTCACTGCATTCACTGTCACTGTCACTGTTATCAGGGACGATTCCATCATAGATTGGCAAGAGTGCATCCCTATGAAAAGTATTTGAGAATGAATGCATCAGACCACTCATCATTCTCAAAACACATGCTACATGACAACATGATGACTCATGGACTTACACTCGCTGCAAGCATGCATGAGAGTTTGGCCAACTGTATATGAAGTGGTACTGTCAGGAAACAAGGGCAGATTCCTCGGGGATTTTGAAGGTAAGTTGATAAAAGAATATTTGTAAAAGTGTGGTTAAAGCTAAGGACATCAGTAAGGTATGCCGGATGTCAAAAAGTGCAAAGATTGGCCACAGGAGGTCCCCTAAGCTACAAAGGGCAGTGAGTTACCTCAGGCTCAGGAAGTCCTTGCAGCACTTTTGGGAGGGAACCAAACTCCTAAGCCTCAACAGACAGCAGTGGAAGAAAAGTCCTACATATTTCACCTTCAGTACTCTTGGTCAAGGGATAAAGGCTGAGTGTCAATAATCTTCTACTCAGAGTAGGGAAAGAAGAAAATGCACAGGCTGAAGTGGGAAGGACAGTGGGAAAAGTCTCATTTACTACTCACAGAAACTTAAGCAGGCCAATCTGAACCTCAATGCCCTTTCTCGTTCTACCTTCCCTGGGCTATTCGAATCAAGTGCATACATTAGAGAAATGCCTTCTGATTTTGCATACCCAGGCCCAATGCATTCAAATAAGAAAATTGGTAAAAAAATAAAATCTTAATTTATCTTTGTATATTATTAAGAGATAATTTTATACAACTTTACTAATTTCAAATTAGTATTTACATAGTGGGTTTATTATATACTCACATATTATTGTACTTCCTGTATATTCACCCTCTCCCCGCCCCCCAACAAACTGGTCCCTTACTGGCCGTAAAGCAGTTCCTCTTCTATCTTCATGCTTTATATATAAAATGGATTCCCCTTAATCTAAGTTCTACATAATAAAGAAAACATACATTTTGCTGCAAATGACTTAATTTTATTTATTTGAAAAGAAAGGGACTTGAGAGAAAGTGAAAGAGAGCAAATGCGCATCCCAGGGCCTCCAGCCACTGCAAACTCCAGATGCATGTGCCACTTTGTGCTCCTACCCTTTGTGGGTCCTGGGAAATTTAACTTTGCAGGCAAGCAAATTAATCACTAAGCCATCTCTCCAGCCCAATTTTATTCTTCTTTAGGGCTGAATAAACATCATTGTACACTACATCTTCACTCACTCATCAGTGATGAGCATTCAGACTGATACTTTGGCTACGGTGAATATGCTATAATAAACATGGATGTGCAGGCAAAAACTGTTAAAACTGTGTTCATAAATGCAACTTTTGTGTATTTTATTTTTAAATATTTTATTTACTTATTTGAGAGAGACAGAAAGAGGCAGAGAGAGAAAATGGGCACGCCTGGGCCACCAGCCATTGCAAATGAACTCCAGATGTATGTGCTACCTTGTGCATCTGGCTTATGTGGGTACTGGGGAACTGAACCTGGGTCCTTAGGCTTTGCAGGCAAGTATCTTAATCACTAAGCCATCTCTCTAGATCACAAATGCAATTTTTTTAAGATACTGTTTTTACGTTTGGAATGAATGCACACAGTTCCTTACTAAGAGTTAAATGTTCTTAGCAAAAGATACCAATCCAGAATTTATAGGAAACAGATTTTTTTTAAGTTGTTTTCAGGCTGGAGAGATGGCCTAGTGATTAAGTGTTTGCCTGTGGAGCCTAAGGACCCCAGTTCAAAGCTCAATTCCCCAGTACCCACATAAGCCAGATGCACAAGGTGGCTCATGTATCTGGAGTTTGTTTGCAGTAGCTGGAGGCCCTGGTGCACTCATTCTCTCTCTCTTCGCCTACCTCTCTCTCTGTGTCGCTCTCAAATAAATGAAGTTTTATTCTATTCCTATAAAGGCAATATAAAGTCAAGTGTTTGTATGACAAAAGTGGATTTCCAATCCAAATAGGCATTTTCAGAGTAGAGATGCACTCTAATAGCAATCTTTTTGCTGACATCTCTAAGGCCACTGAAAGTCACATTCTCAACCTCCTGAAAAAGAGTGCCTCAAGGTTGAAAGAACAGATGTGGGGGTCATCTCCTAGACCAGAGTGCACAAAGCCCTCCCTCTGACTCTTCAATTCCCCCCTTATCTGAACTCTTGAAGTTGTGCCCTTTCTTCTTGATAGAAAACTTTTCCACAACTTCATGGACTCCTTATCCATGAGGTCTTGCAACCTGGGCTTACTCTAGGCACAGAAGTATTTATTTAGCTACAGCATTCTGACAAAAAAGCTCTGGTGCTAAAGAAGCCATGGTGGTTTTCCCTGCCACTGGACTGAATTAATACAAGGCTTGGTACAGATGATAGAGGCCACTTGTAACACCCCAGGATGCAACACTAGAGCCCAATGGTCAGATTCCTCTTAGAGAGCTAGAATCCTGATCTGTTTTCATCCACTGGGTGCTTCTTAAAACAATTGAAAGGGCCAGGCATGGTGGTGCACACCTCTAATCCCAGCACTCAGGAGGCAGAGGTAGGAGGATCACCATGAGTTTGAGGCTTCTCTGAGACTACATAATTAATTCCAGGTTAGCCTGGGCCAGAGTGAAACCCTACAAAAAAAAAAGAAAGAAAGAAAGAAATTGAAAGGGAAACAAATGAAGAAATTGTGACTTATGTCCCTCTAAGATCTTAACTCTTCCTCTGAAGTTTGCATTATCCCTCTAAAGTATCACATACTGTTTTTAGTTCCCATGAGAAATCTCTTTAAAAATGTGCCGGCCTGCTCTAAAGAAGATGCAGTCAGGTGTGACTGGTGCCTGGCTTGCCCTGAGTGAGTCAAAAGATAAAACACTACCCTGTCCCAATCCAGAATCCTGAATGAAAGGAAAGGAAATCCCCCCCCCCTCCAATGTCTGTCTTGTTTGAAAATATGAGACTAGGCATACTTGTTAATACAGGGAAATATTACTTCTCCAAGAAAAAGCTGAAGTTAGTGTGGAATTATTTGAATCCGTGGGATGCAACCCAAGATCCCCAATGGATGTCTCAGCCACGGATAGCATATAATGCCATGTCATGGCTTCACCCACACAAAACTGCAGCAATGACACAGTAGTGGTGTTAATATGCCCTCCCGTATTTCCATCCCCTGGCACCTTCTTTGCATCATCCATTTTGTGCCCAGGGGATGTTATTCAGTGAAATAAAGGTTCCAAGAATATAGGTACTAAATACCAGGACAATTGGTCTTATGCTCAATAAGGCCAAAAAGTGACCATGAGTGATACAGGGCTCACATGCTCAGGGATGAGGGCAGCAGGAAGAGGAATGGCTCCTGTTCAGGGAACATAACAAAGCAGAATGGTGCAAGATCTCATCACTTTCTTTAGAACAGCTTATAATTACATAAATATTATTGAAAATATTATGTATGAACTATCATTTCTAGAATTTTCCATTTAGTATTTTCAGACGCTAGTGATTCTGGATAGTTAAAACTGTGGAAGGCAAAAGTGTAACTAATGGGGCCAGGTGACAATCCTGTTCAGAGGAAAAGAAAGTGACAACATAGAAGTTTGTTTTCATTAGTCTCTCAGCTGCAGTGTCCTATGATTTTAAAGTAACCCCCTCAAATAAGACCTAACTTAAAAGCCAAATACTCTATTAAACAATATTTAACTAGCAATCTGTTAGGACCAAGATTGAATGTTGCAGGAGCCAGGTCTTTAATAAAATTTCCTCCAATACTGCACATTTTTTTTCAAGATAGTTTTAATGGTTGATGTATTTTGAAGTAGAAGTTGGTGTATTTTGGGAGTAGGTGAGGATATATACATTATAGAAACATACATATTATCAAAAACCAAAAACAGCCAAGACTTATTGAAGGTGTGCATGAACTGTACACTGTATTACACAGCTTATCTTAGATGGGTACCTTTACATTAAAAGCAATAGGGGGGCTGGAGAGATGGCTCAGCAGTTAAGACACTTGCCTGCAAAGCCTAAGAACCCAGATTCAAGTACCCACATAATACCAGATGCACCAAGTAGCACACGAGTCTGGAGTTCATTTGCAATGGCTAGAGGCCCTGACACACCCATTCTCTTACTCTCTTTGCTTGCAGCTAAATAAAAAAAAATACTTAAAAATAGAAAACCTACTTGAAAATGTCAAAATAAAAGCAGTTATAACTATAAGGATTACATACTTCTGAGCAGGTTTAGGTTAAGAGCTATATTTCAAATTTTCTTCATGACTGGAGACTGTCTTCGCTCTTGGAAGGAGAGGTGAATGGCAGCTTGAGGTGTCATTTCCATACACAGCCACATCAGAAGGAAAATAGGTTCTCACAAGTATGCCAGCATTCAGTTTGTATGCCTTCTTACCTTTCACAGCTCATCTACTGATTTTGGATTAAGTAAATTAGCATTATCTTTAAATCTAATCCTACTGTGAGTTGCTTTATCTGGCAATTGTGGAACACATTTCAGAATGTTATGCACTGACAAGCTTAAGGCTGGGTTCCTAAATAAAGACAGAGGTTCATTTAATGTAGTTGGCTCAGAGTATTCAGGCCCTACCCTTCATCTGAGCAAGCATCAGTATCCCAAAGTACACAAAGTTACACAATGGCAGTCATCAAGTGGACATTAAAAGTTGGCCACAAAATCCACCTTAGTGTATTATATTAGTGATGTCACTTAATTGTCCCTAAGGCCCTATGAGATAGGTTTTTCTGTGGAGGTATTTTTTTTTTTTTAGTCAATTATCTTGCACAATACCCATGTTTGGAATGACATTCTATTTTAATAAAACTCTAATATTTGACATCCTGTTCTCTGTTCTAATTTACTAGTTCCCAGATATTTACAGATCATAACCCAAGGTGAAAGATTGCTGCTGGTACTCTAATGTGGTACACACATTCCACTCTCATAGTTTACGGTATGTTATTTTTCTGACTTAGACTTTAACACACTATTGTGCAAACATTTTGAGGCCTAAATTAAATATCAATCTCAGTCTCATGCAACACTTTCCTAGGGCGCTGTTGTCTTTAGAATCAACTAAGCTCTTTTGTTTTGGAAAAGAAATGGTAGAACAATTTTCAAGTAAAATTAAAGTTCTTAGAAAAATTGTTTTAATTTTTGAAGTTTTTTGTTGCTTCATTCAATTCTAAAAATAAATATAAGAATGTAGCAACAGTGCTTGGCATTAATAACAGAAGCCAATACACTTTTCTGAGATTAATTTATACAACTGGACTTCCTAGCAGACCCGGAGGCCACAGGAGGTGTATTCCCCACTACCGAGGAGTTCGAGGCAGGAAGAAAAGGTCAACACAGCCTGGCAAATTCACGTGGGGCTTATCTGAATTTTAAAATAAGTAACTAAATGGCAGAACAAATAAGAGAGGTAAGGTATGAGGCTGTAGCTCGGTAGTGCATGGCCTGTGCGAGGCTCCCTGTTTAATCCCCGGTACAAATCATCACCGCCATTTAGTGACGATTCCTTGGAAGTAGAATGGGTACGGCGCTACCGAAGTCCGATGAACGCCCACAAACACCCCCCCGCACACACCACGTCGTTCTCGGGAAAGCTCTTAAGCTCTCTATGTAGAAACGTTGGCAAGAAGGCCTCCTGGCTGCCTGCACCCGGCTCCGGGCACTCCGGCGGTGGTCCTCACCTCCGCCCGCGCCACCACCGGACTCTAAACGCGCCGCACGTTTTAAATTTCCCAGCTTCAAGGAGCCCGGATGAAGCACTGCGATGGACGCCGGCACTGTCCAATAGCGTAGCAGAGAGGCGGGCCATCTCGCCGACTCGCCAATCGGCGCGCACGCCACAAGCGGAAGCGAGGCCCGGGCGCCATGGAGCCGCTGCTGCAGCAGGTGGAGCGTTTCTCCGAAGTGCTGGCTGTGTCGGGCAGCGTCCACGTCCGCTCGTGGGACCCTCCAACGGTGTGCAGGGCCCTGCAGTGGGCCCGCTACCTGCGCCACGTGTCCCGGCGCTTCGGCGACCACGGCCGCATCCGCGAGGCGCTGGAGCGGCGTCTGCACGGTCTCGCGCGGCGGCAGCGCCACGGGGCACTTCCGGTTCCGGCGCTGACGAGCCTGGAGGCGCTGGGGCGCTGCGACGTGCGGCTGGCGCTGCGCCTGCTGCGGAACCGCGCGCTGGGCCCCGCCGCCTGCCACGCGCTGCTACGCCAGCTCCTCCCGGGCGCGGGCGCGGGCGCGGGCGCGGACCAAGACGAGGACGGCCCCCGGCAGCGTCTGGCGCTCCTGGCCCGCCGGGGCTGCGCGCTGCACCTGCTGCGGCTGGGCGGGGGCGCGCCTGGGCACGCGGACGCGCACGCCGACGGGCACGCGGACGCGCCGCTGCGCACGCAGGCCGAGCTGCTGCTGCGCCGCGTGCGGGAGGCGCGCCGCGCTCAGCCCGAGGCCCCCGCGCGGCTGCTCGGCCGCCTGTGGGAGCGCGGGCCCCGCGTCCGGCTCCTCTCCGTGGCCGCCGCGGCGCTGCTGCAGCCCGGCGCGGACGAGAGCGTGGCGCTCGTGTCCTGGCTGCTGGCGCGAGCCGAGCTCACGGCCGCCTTCTGTCGCCTGCCGGCCGACCTGCTGACCGCCGTGAGCGGCCGCCACCCCGCGCTCGCGCGGGCCTACCTGGGCCAGCTGGGCGCCTGGGGCCGGCAGCTGCACTACGACCTGCCGCGGGGCGCGTGGGTCGCGGCCGAGCCCCGGCACGTGCCCTGGGCGGAGCTGCGCCGCCGGTTCGAGAGCCTCTGCGGGGCCCCTGCGCCCCTGAAGGACGCGGCGCTCGCGGCCCTGCGGGCGTGCAAGGCGCAGGACGGGGGCTTCGAGGTCCCGGGCGTCAGCGTCTGGACAGACCTGCTAGCCCTGCTCAGCGCGTGACTCGGGAGGGGCGAGCTTCGGGGCTCTCCCCAGCCCAGCTTCCGACGGGCGCTTTACGAAGTGGAAGTGTTCTCGCACCAAAGCCGTGCAAAATGTGTCCCCAGCGTGATTGTTTTAGACGACGATTTTAAGTGACTAGTTACCGTACAAGCATAAATGTGCAGAGCACTGAGCTGGTTGTGCCTTGAATTTAAGGAAGCGCATACTGGAAACAGTTTTCCACTGCTGGGGATGGAAGGAACCCAGGCCCTTGCACGTGGTGGGCAAGCTTTCTACCACTAAGCTATGTACCTGTTCTAGTAGTAGTTATAAACCCATGGTATTTCCATTTGGCTTTTTTTTTTCAGGCTACTTTCAAAAATACTGTAAAGAATATTCTGAAGAAAGAGCGGCCCTAAAATTTCAACCCGCCCCCATTGTATCAATATGATTTCTTCCTTTATATCTTACTCTTCTTGCACTAATGAAAAGTGGTTTTTTGGTTTTTGGGGGTTTTTTTTGAACAGCACCATGTGACATCAGAAGTGTTACCTTGAAATCCTAACTGGACTTAACCTCTTTTAACCTACTGTTCTAGAGAGCTACCTTAACATGTATTAAAATTGTGTTATATAGAAAATTGTTACTTCTGCAAATTACTTCCTTCTGAAAGTGAAAAAGAAAACCATAGTATATTAGAGTGCCTTGTGTACACAAAATTGGTGACTTAATACATGCAAATCTATCCCTTTGGTTTATATAGTAGAGAACCAAAAATTCAGGTGCTGCTTCTGCTATTAACTGGAGTAATAAATAACTTGGTGCTTCCATCCATGTGAAATGAAGTGTTTGAAGTAGTTCCATTTTCTTACTTTTCCCTTAATGGTTGCCTTATGGGGACAGATAGTATTGTTTGTTTTGTGTGGAGGAAACCAATGTTAAGTCTACTGTAATGTTCCTTGGCTGGCAGAGTGATTCCCGGTAATCAATTGTAAGAATAAATCCTTTATTACTGTATGCTACTTACCAATGGTCAAGATGCATTACTCTGTAGCCAGGTTAAGTGATAACAAGAGTTTCAGGAAATGCTGATATTCAGAAGGTTAATTTCTCATTCCAGAAAAGGGAACACAGCTAAAAGTTATGTAACCTCACAAATTTTATTGTGTGGTAGGACGTTAGAATTAACTACTATTCTAGCAAGTGTGCTTTCTGAGGCCATCTCTGACAAGTAGTATCAAAGTTTAAATCCTATTAGTGCTAGAAAATTTCTTTTGCCAGCATGTAAAACCATGTAACCCATGTAAAACACCTCAATTGTACTTGTCACTAGTAATAAGACAGTTTCCTCTATCAGGCATGTAAGAGTTAAGTAAGCTGTAATTTGGGCAATTAACAATTTGTGAACTTACTTTCTTACAGTTTACTTTATACATATAGTGATACTGACTTAGGAAGATAACAAAAATTGATGAAACTTTAAAAAATCTAATTTTGTAATTACCCTTTAATCTTGTATTTTAGTCTCCATGAAAATTTATTATGAACATAGACTTACTTAATCTTATTTATTCTGTGCTCCAGGACTGTATTATGAATAAACTGAAGGAGATTGAAGTGTATGGGAAGGATACACACAAATGTAACATGAGAACAGAAGCCATATTTATCATTGCTTCATTTCCAAGAATTTGACAATGTGGTGTATATACACAGGTGCTTGCATAAATGACACTAACATTAGAACTTTAATCAGTTATTTCTCTTGTTTAAGACAATGTTAAGAAGTTGTGAAGATGCTAGTGACCATAATCCTTTATATCCCTCTATAACTCCATATGTAGGATGCAAAAAATTGAGAAGGACTAAATGAACATATTTGATAACCTTATAATAAACTCTGGACATACTTGTGGTTTGTCCTAGTTTTCCTTGTGTTTGATTGGCTAAATGTTCATTTCTGTCTCCTTTATTCCCTCTGCCAGTTGGGTGTTCCATGCCTAAGGTTTTACTCTCTCAAAGCTTAACATATTTAACATGAAAATACCTAAAACTGGAAGATGCCATTTTCCTACTTTTATTAATAGTACATATTTGTAGAGTAGGATTCATTGCAACATTTATGTATGTATATAACATTTGATCATATCTACACTATATTACCCTCATCACCAGATCCCTTTACCAATAATGACCCAATTGTTTTCATACATTTTTCCCCAAATTCCACATGAGAGAAAACATGAATACTTGTGTTTCTGAGCCTGACTTATTTCATGTAACAAAGTCTCCAGTTCCATCCATTTTCCTGTAAATACTGTTTTCCATCTATATCGTGCACACATACGTTGCCAACTCCAACATTAAAACATCTTCTGTCCCCAGTTCACTAGATAACCACTTCATGTTTGCTGTTCTTTGCACAGACTTGGAAAGCCACCATTTTCTCTGAAGACTGGATCTTAACTTTAAACTGGCCCCTTCAAATGTCCTCTTCTAATAACACTGATGGCTTCCATGTGTCTAAGAGTCAACTTTCAAACTATCAGCAAAATTTAGCACAAGCAGCAGGTTCCTGCTTAATTCTCTTCACTTGGCTTCCAAGACTGATCTCTGGTTTCCTCTAATCTTTATTGTCGCTCTTAAAATACTCTTTCCAGCTGGCCACTGGTGGTGCATGCCTGTGGTCCAAATGTGAATGCATGTTACCCATACCCTCAGGGATCTTGATTAAGGTTAAGCTTCCTACTTCAGTCTGCAGCAGCCTGCTGGAGGTATCACGTGGCAGATCGCAAATCCAGCCCTAATGTGTGTAAAGAGCCATTTTGAGCTCTGGCTTTTGATGCTTGCTACAGTTGTTTTCTTTCTACCTTGACCTATGGAAGTGAGCCAGCTTCTCCTGCCACTGAAGTGTTTCCCCTGGAACCTAAGCTTGAAATAAGCCCTTTCCTCCCATCAGCTGCTTCTGATAGGATGTTTGTCCCAACAATGAGAAAGTAACTGCAAAACTCAGTCACAGAGAAGACTGAAGCAGGAGGACCCAAAGTTTGAAGCCAACCTTGGCAACTTGGAGCCATTTCAAAATACACTAGAAGGGCCATAGCTGTGGCTGGGAGCCCTGGTTTAGCATATATGAAGTCTTGAGCTCAACCCAAAATAACAACACAAAATAACACTACTGGAATTTTCTGTACTGCACTCATTCTCATGTGCATTGTGATTTTTTTAGATGTTTTATTTGTTTGCAAGCAGAGAATGGGCACACCACAGCTTCTAGCTACTGCAGATGCATTCACCACTTTGTGCATGTGGCTTTATGTGGGTACTGGGGAATTGAACCTACTCATTAGGCTATGCAGGCAAGTCCCTTAACTCTTGAGTTTTCTGATTATTTTAACCCATACATGACTTTAACATTGTCTATATACCAGTGACTCTTTTCTCAAAATAAACTTGCATATCCATCATTAACTATATCCTGTAGGTAACCTAAAACTCAGCATGTGCCAAGCTCACCTATTTCAGCCTTCCTCTTCTTTCTGTGGGCAACTCCACCCTTGAATACTTGGGCTAAAGATCTTGGAGTAACTTCTGATTCTTCTGTTTACTTTTCACTGTGTACTCAAACATACTGGACAGTTAGGGCCAGATTCTAAATTTATCCAGAGTTTGGCCACATATCATCTCTATTGCCAAACTGATGGTTCAAGACATTATCTCTTTCCTGGATTTCTGCAATACTTGTTAAATAGACTAGTTCAGAGCAGTTTTATACTCAGCAAAATTGGGACATTGTAGAGATTTCTTTGGTGTATGTTTAATGTGTTTCCTCATATATGTATAATCTCCCACTATCAACCTCAATGTGATACTCTATTAGTCATGGTTCTCTGGAGGAGCAGAACCCACGGAATGAATTATATTAAAAGGCAATTTATTGGATTATCTTATGGCAGTCTAATAGCAGTTACCGGCCTGAGAGTCATGGACCCCTGTAGCTGCTTAATCCATGTGGCTAGATGCCTCAGCAGTCCCAATCCAGCACTGATGGCCTGTAGGCTTCCTGAGGAGCTGCTGGTCTTTAGTTGACCCTGGTCTTTAGTCCATGCTAGAAGGCAGCAAACAGCTGTGGAAGGAAGGGGCAAACAGCTGTGGAAGGAAGGGGTTTCTTGTCACGGAGAGCTTCCTTATATAAAGTCCCCTGCTGAGAGAGGCCGCTCATTCTGGGAGAAGGGCTAAACCTGGGAAAAGGACTTCCTTCTTCAGCTAATCCTTCCTGGAAGCAACCTCAGTGATCCACCCAAAAGGGATGTCTGTGGAATGCTAAACAGATCAAGTTGACAACACCTTAACCATCACAGATACTATCCATGAAAATTGATGACATTGGCACATGACAATACTTAGCTTACATTAGAGTTTGCTTAGCACTGAACATTCTATTGGTTTGGTCATATGTATAATGGTTGTGTTCATT
Organism: Jaculus jaculus; assembly: GCF_020740685.1. Classification (NCBI taxonomy): domain Eukaryota; kingdom Metazoa; phylum Chordata; class Mammalia; order Rodentia; family Dipodidae; genus Jaculus; species Jaculus jaculus. The sequence continues at coordinate 186,446,914 of NC_059104.1, forward strand.
ATACATAGTAGTTTCACTAGCCTGAAAATTCTGTTCCCTACTTATTCAACCTCATTTCCCCAAGCCTTAAACCCACTGATCTTCTTACCATCTCCACATTCACATAGTTGGAACCTCACAGTATATAGCCTTTCATATTAGCTGCATTTACTTAACAATGTGTATTTAAGGTCCATCCATGAATTTTCATGTCTTGAGGATGCATGTCTTTTTGGTTTTGAATAGTCTTTTGCTTTGTGGAAATACCAGTTTATTCCCCGATTGAAGGGCATCTTGGTTGCTTCTAGAATTTGACAACTATAAACAAATATTTAAAAATATATTTTATTTGTTTTTTATTTGTTATATTTATTTATTTGAAAGAGATAGAGATGGAGACAGAGAAAGAGGCAGACACAGAGTGAGAATGGGCATGCCAGGGCCTCCCACCAATGCAAATGAACTCCAGATGCATGTGCCACTTTGTGCAGCTGGCTTCATCAGGCCATCAGACTTTGCAAGCAAGTACCTTTAATTAGTGAGCCATCTTTCCACCCCCTAAGCTGAGCTCTAATAAACAACCCTGCAGATTTTTGTATGGAGGCAGCTTTTTAGTTGTTTTGAGTAAATATGAAGGAGTATGGCTGCTGGTTGGAATGGTAAGAACATGTTTGGTTTTCTAGAAATTGATAGCCTCTCTCCCAAGGTGTCTGGTTGAACAACTCACATCTCACCTGCAGCTGGTGTAAGCTCCTGCCAGGTCCTTGCCAGCACTTGGTGGATTCAGTGTCTTGGAATCTGGCCAGCCTGACAGGTATGTAATGGCCTCTCATACTGTTTTAACTCCCAGTAGACTTCTTGATTTCACCTTGGTAGCTGATCCATCTTGAACAATGCAGAAAAATGCAAAGCATACCATGTTACTCCTCTCCTCATAAGTCTGCACAGCCACCTCATGGCTCATTTTACTGTGGGCTGTCCTCCTTCCCTCCCTTCCCCCTCCTTCTCCTATCCTCCACTTTCTTTCCTCTCCCACACTTCCCTCTACTTTTGGCTTGTTTGCATTTTTGTTTTTGAGACAGGGTATGCCTATATAGCGCTGACTGGCCTGGAACTATGTAACTCACAGTCTTACGGACATTTTACTGCTTTAGCTCTTGAGTGCTAGGATATTCGGTGTGAGCCATGCCCAGGTCCTAACACACCTTTGAATGGCCTATATTGCTTCATATTACTGGAACTCTCTTTACCTTTCCTACTATTCTTTTTCTATCTCATTCTGACTCCCTTTCCGGATGCTTTTAGGAAATGCCAGGCATGGTCTTCCCTCTAGAAGTTGGTGCTGCTGTGCAGCTATCCCTTTTTATTTACTCTGCTTGGCTGAGTTCCTTACCTGCCTCAACTTTGCTCAAGGTTTTCCCCTTCAAGTCTCCTGTCTAAATATTCTGTTTAACATTGAATTTTCCTAAGCACCAAACTTGAGGAATTTTGCCCCTCCTGATTCATTATCCTACTGTACTGTTTTATGCTTTCTTTTATATATGCATGTTTTTTCATCATTACTTACTAATCTTAATGCATTACTGATTTTGAATAATTTTTATTATTATGTACTTCCTGTCCTAATCTATGTAGAATTAAGACCCCAATTATCACTTTCTTCCTGCTCCCTCTATACAATATTAGCCCTTCTGGGTGGTTACGTTGTTCACTAATTTATCTCAAAACTTTAGAACACTTCTTAGTACAAAACAAAAGCTTACCGAAGATACTTGAGTGAGACTCAAGTATCTTGCCTGAAAGTCCCCGCTGGGTGTCCACCCAGGTGCGACAGCTGGCACAGGGTGGACACCATCTGGGATAGTCCATGACTGTCGAGTTTCCTGATGACATTGTCGCTGGATAATTTCAGACAGAGTAACAAACTGCAACTCAACCCACTTGACCCAAAGAATCAAGACAGAGAATAAAACTAGTGGTTATTTAAGTTTTAAAAATAAATCTTAAAAAGTATTTATGACATGACTAGCTAAGTGAGTGAAATCTATTTAATGTCACTCATGCACTTGCCCTTGACTTTTAGTATAGGCCATGTTGCTTTTCTTGTCTTACAAAGGCATGTGTATCCCAGGTTTATTTTGCCATGTCCATCTCTCAAATCACAGGAATTCTTTCAGCTCTTGGCCTAAGAAGAGCTTTGCTTCTGCCTAGAAATTTTTGCTGACATGACTCCTTCAGCTAAAAGTGGTCTCCAGTCTGTAGCTCCTCAGTTTGGTGCTGTTAGTTGCCATACGGTGTCTAGCTAAATATATCGCAGTGTTTCTTCTCCTTCCACAATCCACTGTCTTATTCAAAATTCTTGTGCTGATCATTTGTCTGTCTTTTTACTAGACTGCATAATTGGTAAGAAAAACTCACCTCTGATTTACTTCTTATTGAACAGTCAGGCTCTGACGCTATGGTGACACTTGTAAAGTAGCTAATAACTAGGCTGGAGTGGCTGAAAATGGAGTAATTATTGGTGATACCAACATTATTAAGGTTATCTATGAGATATAATTTAAGGAGGATAAATCTGAACAAGAATAAAATCCCAATATCTAGGGACATTCTAAATTTCCAGCAATAAGAAGAATCATCCACAGCTGCTTTGTTTTTGAGCTGATTCAACATTCATTAATATCAAAATTTAACTTGCTGGAGAAATGGATTAGTGGTTAAGGCACTTGCCTGCAAAGCCTAACTACCCCAGTTTGAGTCCCTAGTACCCACATAAAGCCAGATGCATGCATGTGCAGTTCATTTCCAGCAGCTAGAGGACCTGGCGCATCCCTTTTGTCATGTTCTCGCTCCCTACTCTTGCAAATAAATTTAAGATAAAAGAGCTTTAAAAAATTAAGTCTGGGCTGGAGAGATTGCTTAGCAGTTAAGGCACTCACTGCAAAGGTGAAGGACCCAGGTTTGATTCCCCAATAGCCACATAAGCCAGATTCACGAGGTGGTAAATGCCCTTGGAGTTCTTTGCAGTGGTAGAGGCTTTGGTGTTTTCATTCTCTCTCTCTCTTTCTCTCACACACACATACAAATAAATAAATACATATAAAATATTTTTTAAAGTATGAGGCCAGTCTGGTTTACATAGTGAGTATGAGATACTGCCTCAAAAAATAAACTGGTTATGGCCTGGAGAGATGGCTTAGTGGTTAAGCGCTTGCCTGTGAAGCCTAAGGACCCCGGTTCGAGGCTCGGTTCCCCAGGTCCCACGTTAGCCAGATGCACAAGGGGGCGCACGCGTCTGGAGTTCGTTTGCAGTGGCTGGAGGCCCTGGTGTGCCATTCTCTCTCTCTCTCTCTCTCTGTCCTTCTCTCTGTGTCTGTCGCTCTCAAATAAATAAATAAAAAAATTTAAAAAAAAATAAAAAAAATAAAAATAAAAAAATAAACTGGTTGGCTGGAGAGATGGCTTAGTGGTTAAGCACTTGCCTGTGAAACCTCAGGACCCTGGTTCCAGGCTCGATTCTTCAGGACCCACGTTAGCCAGATGTACAAGGGGGCGCACGCGTCTGGAGTTCGTTTGCAGTGGCTGGAGGCCCTGGTGTGCCATTCTCTCTCTCTCTCTCTCTCTCTCTCTGCCTCTTTCTCTCTCTGTCTGTTGCTCTCAAATTAGTAAATACAGATTTTAGAAAAAATTAAAAAAATAAATAAACTGGTTATTATTGCTAAAGTTTCAAGTGTCCTTTTGGATTTTTTTGGCTTTCTTATATGTTCTTCAAGGTCTGATACAGTATAATAAAGTTCAAAAGTAGAAATTTAAGAAATAGAATAGCCCTTTCCCTAGAAAATTGTGGATATAAGTCATTCATTATTAACATAAGTTAATTCCTATAAGCACTTGAGGAAACAACTATTGATTTCTTTTAGGCATTAATTGGGAATGATCAATCACTATATCAGAAGTAGGACACTACCTCATTTATAAGATGTGAATTGTCCTGGGAAGTAAAGATGCTCTTTTGGCTTAGAAATATAAGAGGCCAGAGGGAATGTAGCTTGAATCATTTCAGTAATTAATGTAGCTCCAACTGTCACTTGGAGCTTCATCATTCTTAATATCAAGGTCACATTTTATGTCAATAAAAGTGTACAGTGGGGCTGGAGAGATGGCTTAACGGTTAAGCGCTTGCCTGTGAAGCCTTAGGACCCCGGTTCAAGGCTCGGTTCCTCAGGTCCCACGTTAGCCAGATGCACAAGGGGGCGCACGTGTCTGGAGTTCGTTTGCAGAGGCTGGAAGCCCTGGCGCGCCCATTCTCTCTCTCTCCCTCTATCTGTCTTTCTCTCTGTGTCTGTCTATCTGTATCTCTCAAATAAAAATAATAAAAATAAACAAAAAAGTGTACAGTGTTTCACAATCCCAGTTCAACTTTATGTTTTTAGCTAATGAGGGACTGGCCTTCAAATCTTAGACAAGTAGAGATCCATACATATGAGTGGATGTAACATGTGAATGTCAGTTACATTTTATATTTATACATATAATGAAAATATTATATTAAGCTTCAAATAATACCCATGTTAATCTCCAGATGTTAATGTTTAGTTAGAAAATGGTACTTGAAAGTAATATGTGTAGGGAGTGAGTAGGTTGTTCAGTGGTTAAAGGCACTTATTTTGCAAGACTGCTGGCCAGAGTTCAGATTCCTAACACCCACAGAAAGTCAGACACAAAGACACACCACACACACACACACACACACACACACACACACACACACACACACTGTTTTCCCAATACCTCTATAATAATGAGACGCTGAACCAGGAGTATTCCAAAACTCTAGGGCCAGCTAATCTAGCATTACTGGCAGCAAACAATAAGAAAGACCCTGTCTTAAAGAATGTGGAAAGAGAAGACCAATGCCCCAAGATTGTCCTCTGACCTCCACATATGTTCCGTGACACATGTGCTTCCTCCATACACAGATAAAATTTGCAAACCTGAAAGAAGGTAACATGTGAAGTCCTGGTGCATATGTAGATTTATATTACATCCTTTAACTTCTACAACTGTTCAAAGGTCTGTAGGACAGCTCTTTAAATATTTATTACTATGCCAGGCATCTGACATAATATCAATACTTTTTGTAAGATATTATGTTTGAGGCTATGCATATACATAGTATTGACAAAATGTCCAGAGGGAATATGAGCCTGGGCCATATTCTGGGCTGTGCAAGCAAGCATCTTTAACCACTGAGCAATCTCCACAGCCCTGTATTTTATTTTTTTTTAAGTAGAACACATAAAATAAGATTTGTACTGGTTTAGAAAATATTCAGTAGTTTGCCTAAACATTAATAGCCACCAAATGGAGATAGGAAGTCTAGCCTCTGATCAGTTTTTCCAGTAGTTGTATAAACATGGGTTGCTGACTCTGCTGTTTATTGAAAATATCAAATAAATTACAAGTGACTAGGAGAGCAATTCACAGCAGATACATGATACAGTTTATTAGTTAGCAGATCCAAGCTGAATATGGAATTACTATAGTAACCAAAACCCATTCAAAGAGGCCCTGTGCCCTAATTATAGCCCAAAGCACTGGACCTAGTGTGGTTCAAATTGGCCCTTGTGGGTCCCAAATGATTTCATTGTTTGTCATTACAGATGCTACCTAAGGCAGGATATTAGAAGGATATGGTTTCGACAACATATATTATATCTACATTTACTTTCTAATTCTATAAGTGGTATTTTATAATTACTATCACAATATTACAATCCAACCACTCTTACTATTCAAGTTAAGAGGACAAAACTATTCTTCATCATGTGGAAACTACAAGAGAAACAAAAATGGGAAAATGAGTTCAAAAATTTGCTAAATTATTATTTAACATATGCCATATAACATTATCCTTTTAAAAGCTTGGGTAACTTGTATCACACTTCTCTAAGCTTCCATGATGTTACTTACATAATTTGGATAAGAAAAATAACTATATCTTATTTCAATAAAGTGTTTAAGAACATGGCCATTCAAAACCTTGTTTTAACGTCTTTTCAAGTATGTTCTGAGTGTCACATTGTATTGACTGTCCTTCCTCTGACAATGTATCGATTCTTGAAAGATACTTTACACAGGGATTGGATGTGAGGCTGACATTTCTTTTCTTTCAGCTTTAGAAATGCCAGGCCAATTCCTTTTGTTGTTCAAGCTTTCGATGAAAAACTTGTCATCTGAATGCCACAGGTAAAATGTCATTTCTCTCTCATTCCTTTAACATTTTTCTTTCATTATCACTTTTAGAAATCTGATATTTTATTTTAGGATGCATTTCTCTGGTTTTGTGTCCTATTTTAGGTACATTCAGTATTTTAAATCAGTATTCTTGTTACTTGTGACAAAATTGAAAAAAAAGTCAGCCATTATTTCGCAGAATATTTTTCCATCTCTCTGGAATTCTTGTCTCCTCCCCGCACTTGAAGAAAGTGGTAAAATTTTGTTTTTTCTTAGATCCACAGAGTCTTGAGTTCATGTTCATGTCCCATACCACCACCTTGCATCTATTTGATTTTGTTCAAGTTTGGTAATATTGACTGTTCTATCTTCCATGCCACTGGTTCTAACCCCTGTCTCCTTCATCTGCCCACTGGGTTCTGTCCTCTGTATCCTTCATCCTGCTATCCACTGGTTGAGTCATTAACATATATCATGTCCTTAGTTTGTCATCACTAAAAAATTAAAAAGGTGAAATTTCTTTGAATTTAACTCTGCATCTTTTTGTATGACTATTCCACATTCTGTGCCTTATTTGTAGATGATCTCATTTTAGGAAGAATTTTCTTTCCTTTCCTTTTCTTTTTTCAGTATGTATCTGTTCTGTGGGAATCCAGGGATGGGGCATGTGTGCGTGTGCACTTGTGCACATTTGAGATGCTGCAGGGGAAGCCAGACATTAGTATTGAGTGTCTTTCTCAATTACTTTCCACCACATTTTTTTTGTTTGTTTGTTTGTTTTTGAGGCAGGGCATCTCATTTAACTTACAGCACACCAATTCAGCTAGAGTAGCTCAGAAAACTGCAGGGTATCTGCCTCCCTTGGGCTAGGATTATAGGCACATGCCACATCTGACTTTTACATGGATGCTGGATATCCAAGCTCAGATCCTTATGTTTGTATGGCGAGTGCTTTGTCCTCTTTTCCATCTCCCCAGCCCTCAAGAGGACTTTAACTTGTAAGCATTTCTTCTATCAGAATAACTTGTCTTTTATTTTGTCAGGAGCAGTTAGAGAAGTTCAGTGGTCGGTCTGTAGAATATGTGCATAACTCAGCTGCTCTTAGTACTGACATCAGGAGAAACAGCCACCTGGCCTGTTCCATTGTGGCTGTGGCAGCTCGCCCAACCCCAGCTTCTGCCTATAGTCTCCCTCACCCCATACGCTTCATCAAGCTTTCAATTATTAAGCCTTAAAAAAATTAAACCTCATCGAAGTCCTGTGGAATCTATGCAAATCTCATGAAGAAAAGAATGAGGACCTGAAAACAATAAGCTTAGACTTGTAGGTGGTTCTGTAGGATGGCCTCCTCCAAGAGGCCAGATGGGAAGGGCTATGGGAGCCCCACTCTTCTGTGGTTTGGGTGACCAAACTAGTGTCCTGAGATCGCTAGAGCTTAGACTCTGAGGCTGCCACACTAGAAGTTGAGATTCCCACTCACACGTAACTCCTTCCCTCACTCCCAAATCCTCTCTAAACTCTCGGGTTCATTCAAGAAAAGTGGGTTTAATCTTGGCCTGTGAAAAATACTGCTCTGTTGTCAAGATATATTCTGCTTGTATTATGTGATTGATAATATAGCCTTTTTTCTAGTCCTATAAGTTAGAAGACTTCAGAATCAAACAATAGCAGTAAGAGTTTTGAAAGATGTGTGTTGGACACTGCCTACTATCAATCATTGCTCTAAGCTGTACCTTCTCCCTCTCTAAAGGAAGAAGTGATTTTTATTGAAAGAAGAAAAACAATAAATCCTCAAGGAATAATGGTTTTCACACATTACTATGTCACAGGAGGAACAAAATAGACCTAAACAGTGAAATTTTTTTTTAAAGATTTAGAGCATATCTCTTAAGAACAATGGAAAATCAACATAGATTAAGTACTGATTTTAATGGGGAAGCCAAAGGAAGTGAAAGCTTGTTTTTCTTGGAGCTGAAATAGGTTGAGGCATCATGTTCAGAGGCATTCTCTCCTCCCCAACCCGCTCAAAAAATAATGACTGCTGTTCCCACAACACATAAACCACAGCCCCCCAGGGAATACCTGCAACCCCACTGAGTAGCATCCCCAACAGAATGGGGGCAGGTGCAAGGGAAAAGAGAATACCAACACATTATGTGTCCATACTAAATATGTTGTTAATAATCATCATCACTAAAAAAATGAGAACATGCTGGGCCTGGGTGTGTACTCAGTTTGTAGAGTGCTTGTCTTCCATGTACTAAGCCCAGGACTCAACCCCAGCAGTGCTCTTCTCTCAGCACTGGGGCAGTAGAGGCAGCAGGATCAAACTTATTCTTATTAAGAGTGAGGCAAGTTTGGGCTACACGAGACCTTGTCCCAAAAGTAATAAATAAAGCAAAATATTTAAGAAGGCAGCAGACTTCACTTCTCCCTGGGCGTCACGCATTTCTGAGGCACTGGCAGTATTTCCAGCAGAACCTGGTGACTATGGCTGCAGACAAAGCACTGGAATATGAACAGAGACCCTGGAAGAGGGGAAAGGCCTTTAATGTTTATAGAAACTCTGGATGCTGAGAAAATCACTGGAATATGTACAGATACCCTGGACTCAGGTAAAATCAATGAAATATGGACAGAGACCCTGGAAGCAGGATCAATTACTGGAATATGGTCAGAAAGCTAAAGTTTGCCAGATATTTTATTAGAAATTTTTATTTATATCATTTTGCTTAATTGCCCACAAAGCATATGCAAAATAAACAACACTGCCTCCATACTATAAATGAGAAACATGGAAACCTTTCAGGAAAGGTAAATCATGTACCTGTGGTCATTCAGTTAGGAAGGAAAAGAAGAATGACTGTGATGATATTCTCTCTATGATGCCATTCCTTCTATGACATCATGTCTATGATGTCATCCTCTCCCTGAAACTTTGTCCTTCTTCCACTGTAGCATGTGAGGGTCACTGTTCAATGGCTCATTGGAAATGAAGACTACTCAGAAAAAGCAAGTGCTGGGCTGGAGAAGATTATTTAGTGGTTAAGGCATTTGCCTGCAAAGCCAAAGGACCCCAGTTTGATTCCCCAGGACCCACGTAGCCAGATGCACAAGGAGGTGCATGAATCTGGAGTTCGTTTGCAGTGGCTGGAGTACTTGGCATGTCCATTTCTTTCTCTCTACCTCTTTCTCTCTCTCTCTCTCTCTCAAATAAATAAATAAAATATTTAAAAAAGACAGGCAGACAAAAAGAAAGAAAGGGGTGTCCAGTCTTTTGAAGCTGTATTATGACATCATCATCTGCAAATACACTGAGCTCCATCCACAACTGTCTTGTTATGCAAGAAGCTGGTATGTTGCAGGTTGGATGGACCTAGAAGAGAGTTGACAATATTGAGCATGAACCAAATGAAAAGAAAATATGTGGAAAATATGCAAAAGGGCAACCACTATCACAAAAAGAAAAAGGGATTAAAAAAAGAGAAATTGAAGAGTGGAGGAGAAAGAAGATGAGAAAGAGAAAGAGATTGGAGGTAAGGAAAGGAAGAAATGGCACACAGTAAAACATGATAATCACAAAACTATTCTTTAAGTAATTGTGGTTGCTAGGGTCATTGGTCAGCGGGTAGTACTTGGTGTGCAAGCATGAAGACCAGAGTTTAGATCTGTGGATCCTCAGGACACAACTGTAATGTAGGATATGGGGGTGTGGACCTGTAGTCCCCCAGTGGACACAAGGTATTCTCAGGACTCACTGGCTAACTGCTTTAACCAATTCTGTGAGCTCTAGCTTCAATGAGAGGCCTTGTCTCAATTAAGTGGACAGCAACTGAGAAAGACCTCTGATATTGACTGCTGGCCAGTATGTGCACCCATAAGACACACATGTACCCCTTCCCACAAACATGTACATCATGGTGACTTGTGGCACGTATGTGCACCCACAGGCATACACATCTACCTCCACATATAAACATGCGCATCATGTGTGGACAAATGCCCATAAAAGAAAAGAAAACATGGAAAACATGGGGAAAAAATCCAGGGCACCATAGCACACACCTGTAATTCCTACACTCAGGTAATAGAGGCATGAGTATTGTAAATTTGATTCTGCTACATAGCAAATTCCTGGCCGGCCTATAGCCAAACTCTTTCATAAGAATAAATACCAAAAAAAAAGGAAAGAAATTTAAGCCAACAAAACACAATCACAAAAGCATAGTAAGTTCATGGATTCAATAAAAATGAAGATAAAAACAATTTGGAAATGATATAACCAAAGGAACAAGTTGAGTGACAAATGTATTACAAATACATTAAACCTATGGTAAGCAGAATTTCAGTTTACTTACATAGAAAGGTTTAACATAATCTCAGTAATTATTAGAGGTAGATGTGTGATAAGATTATTAATGAAATTAGAGAAAATCCAATGTGAGAGATGAACATAGGTGAATGTCGTTAGGGTAGATAATGCTTTAAAATATTTTATAAATGGAACAATTGAAAGTTATAGTAGGAAAAAATATCTCCTGAAATCAGGAAAAATTAAGCAATAAGAATGCAAAGACATGACACATTCAAGGAAAATTATTTAAAAAAAATAAAGTAATATGAACTGGAGAGATGGTTTAGCAAAACCAAAGTACCTAGGTTCAATGCCCCAGGACCCATGTAAGCCAGATGCACAAGGTGACACATGTGTCTGGAGTTCATTTGCAATGGCTGGAGGCCCTGGTGCACCCTTTCTCTCTCTCTCTCTCTCTCCCTCTCACACATACAGTCTCTCTCCCTATCTCTTTCTGTCTCTGTCTCACCCTCTTTCTCTCTCTCAAATAAATAAATAAAAATAAAAAGTAATATGTGTTGTATAAGTTGCTGCACTTTGAAGAACATACAAAAAAGAAAGAAATTCACTGATGATCATTTAGATAAGTAGGTCATTTATGAAGAGAATGACAAGTTGGCCTCAAGCATGGCCCCAGGAAGACTGACTATCACAAGGAAAATTAGCAGGCAGTACATTGCAAAACACATTAATACTGTTGATTTTTCAAGAAATATGGAGTAGGTTGATATAAAACCACAGGAAGTTAGAAAAAAAATATATAACCTAGTTAGGCATGAGATCTAAGTGAATGATTTAAAGGAGGAGGCTTTGTAATTGTGGCAAGTGCAATGTCCTGGTTCAAGGCACTGCAAATCAATGGACATTGTCTTGGGCAAACATATCAACACCTGAAGCTTTTAGCCAGTACACATCTTTCTTATTCTTAAGGATTAACAGTCTCAAGCAATGACTCAAGTGATGTGATATGAAAACTTTCTAAAAGACTGAATGAGCAATCCACACCACTAGAATTATCAAATTTAAGAGCATCAGTGTAGAAGACTAGTGATAATTAAATACTATCAAAATGTGCACATGACCTATTTAATGTCTAACAGTAAACTTTTACTAGATAAAAAGATATGTGATTTTATTGGTATATATTCATTGTATACTTCTGGGTTTCAAGACATTTTCATGCAAGTAAATAATGCACTTTGATGATGTTCACTGCCCCATATTCCTGAACCTCATTTTCTTCTTTGCCCGACTTGTTTAACTTCTTGATTCTCCTAGACATTTCCAATTATACTTTCATGTCATAGCTCCATTCATGATTTTATGTATTTCTATAATACCTATGAACTGCTTGTGAGAGGAAAACATATGACATTTGTTTGGATAGGGACTAGTGAAAGATGGAGGGAGAAGAAAGGGGGGGATATACTCAAAGCATAAGATAGACTTGGCCAGAAATGTCCTTATGTAACACAGTGGTATATACAATGAATATATTAAAAAATTATAAAAGTAAAAGTAAGAAACGATTTCAGATAGAAAGTCCCAGGTTATATTTCTAATTATGGGCAGATAAAAACTTGATTTCTGTTGATATCTCTACCTATAAGTGTTATCCAAGTGACACATTATACTTTCTTAGAATTATACAAAACAGAATTTGAGATGTAATTTGTGCTAAGACTTCATGATGTAGGTAGAAGTAACTTTTCTTTAAATTACAAAAGCCCTATTTTCTGTGTAATAATAACACTGTGCATAAATGGGAAAGAATATGGCATAGTTTGTCACAGATAAGTTTATGGACTTTAGGAATGGGGATATAGCTTAGTGCTGGAGCATTTGCTCTTGGGTTCCATCCCCACAGCCCATGTATGCATGTAAATGTGTGTGTTTACATACATATGCATGCATATATACATACACAGGACATGTGTGTGTCAGAGAGAAGAGAGAGAGAATTAATCACCATAAAACTGAACTTATCTTTTACTACTGGTTTTGGGAGAAATGACTCATTCCAAGGAGGATTTATTGATTCCTGTGGTATCCGCTGGAGAGATTCTGTAAAGCAATGAAGAAATACTGTGCTTTTTCTTGAAGGATTTTGCTTCTATAATTTATACCTTAGTATAAGGATAAGTAAATATGTCTATTGCATTGAGTATATGTGGTGGTTTGAATAGATGGCCCCCAACATATTCAGTCGTTTATTTGTTTGTAGATTCCATCTGCAGTCACCTGGGCTGGAGGCAGTGTCACTGGGTGGACCTTAAAGTGTGGTGGTAGGTTTCAGATTTCAATCTAAAGATATGAAAAGTGTACCTAGCTGGAGTTGCTGAAGTGTGCTGTGCTATGTGGCTTATTGGCTTTTGACCCTTAGGCTTGTAACTCTCTCTCTTTGATTGGTCCTGTGAAGGCAGATCAGCTTCTTCTGCCATTTATGGAACTTCCCCTGGATCTGTAAGCTTTAATAAATCCCTTCCTCCATGACTGTGCCTGGTCTGGAAGTTTATCTCACCAAACCTGAAGCTGTCTGCTACAGAACTTGTTACCGAGGAGTGGGCTGAGATGAACCTGACTATATGGATGTTTATCTTTTGGAACCTTTGTTTTGGTGGAATAGGCATGGACTTGGTGCTTGCAAATGAAGATGTCTTCTGGAGTGGTAAGCCAAGTTTTATGTACTATTCTGATGAGAGTCTGAGAATGCTAAGTGCAGACAGCACTGAACTTCGAGGCTTGTCTTATGAGCATTCTAAAGGGAAGGAAAGACTGCAGAGGACTTTGTTTGAACTGGGCTACTGGTATAAGGGCTGGCTGCATCCTACTGCCCAGCCCCAGAAAGTTTGATCAAGGTTAAATTTGTAATGGACTGATGTGCTTGGCTGGAGATATTGGACTGAAAGATTTAAGATTTTAAGCTGGGAAACCTCAAGCAAGTTAAAATTATAGGCACTGAGACTGGTTTCAGGTTACTGAATCTGCTATTGTCAAACACATTAGCAATCTTAAGGAAGATGGTCCAATTACTTTACCATGGAAAGGATGCCTGAGGAAAGACTATCATAGAAATGCAAACACTTTTGGAAAGAGTTGACTGGAGAAGGAACCTGCTTTTCAAGGGTATGATTTATTTTGTCTGTGAATTAAGAATATGGCTGTGTCCAGATGCACAAGGGGGCGCATGCATCTGGAGTTTGTTTGCAGAGGCTAGAAGCCCTGGCGAGCCCACTCCTCCCTCTCTCTCTCTCTCTGTGCCTCTTTCTCTCTCTTTCACTCTCAAATAAATATATAAAAATAAACAAAAAATTTTTTTAAAAAGAATATGGCTGTGTCTTGCACACCTTGGTATTGCTTTCAGAAGCATGAAAAATGTGAGGAGTGGTCGTGAATTGCGCATGCTTTCAGGACCTGCTGCTGAGACACAGCATGAGGCAGGGCATGATGCCCTGATAGGCTGAAAGAGCCTTTGGAAAATGGAGCATGGTTTGCATGAAGACCTGAAGATGTTTTGTATATACCAGGACTGTGCAAGGGCTACCATAGAGCACATTGTTGACCTGGGATGGAAGTGTTCCCAAGATACTCTACCCAGCTGGAGGGACAGAATTGGAAAATCTGGAGACTGTCAGTCTTGGACTTGAACTGCAGAAGTTTCATGTTTGATGGTGGTTGAGTTTGCATTGTTTTTGTCTCCTTGCTATGCCTTATACTACTTGAAAATGTTTACTCTATGCCTTTATATGTTAGAAATGTTTAATTTGTTTGATTTTACATATCTTAAATTGGTCAAGACTGTGGGGTGCTTGGAAATTGAACTGAGTACAATTTACAATGTGTGATGGTTATAAATCTATTGGGGGCCAGGGGCGGAATGTGGTGGTTTGAATAGATGGCACCCAATATATTCATTTGTTTATTTGTTTGTAGATTGCATCTGAAGTCACCTGGCTGTAGGCAGTGTCACTGGGTGGATCTTAAGGTGTGGTGATAGGTTTCACATTTCAATTTAAAGATATGCAAAGTGTACCTAGCTGGAGTTGCTGAAGTGTGCTGTGCTGTGTGGCTTTTTGGCTTTTGACCTTTAGGCTTGTACCTCTCTCTCAATGCTTGGTCCTGTGAAGGCAGGCCAGCTTCTTCTGCCATTTATAGAACTTCCCCTGGATCTGTAAGCTTCAATAAATCCCTTCCTCCATAACTGTGCCTTGTCTGGAAGTTTATCTCACCGAACCTGAAGCTGTCTGCTACAGTATCTTAATAATAGAAAAATATGTAAAAGGAATATATAAGTAAGGAAATTTAGAATGCAAAATCATTATTATATTTATTGTATATTTATGGTATAGTTTATGTCAAAGATAATCTTAATTTAGCAGATTTTGTATATACATATTTCATACTGAAGGGGCTTAATTCCAAGCTGAAAAGCAGCTTTGGCTGCATTTACATAGCAATAAAGCCTAATTGATGAGCTCCAAGCTAATGAGAGACCCTGTTTTAAAGGAGATGGATGGTGTTCCTGAAGACTGCACAGACATTGTGCTCTGGCCTCCATACACATTCACCTGCACACACATATACCAACACATAATAAATAATAATTAAGAAAAAATAGCCCATGCCTAAGGTAAACATTTTATTGTGTAGTTTATAATTTATTTCTTTATAAATCTATATAAATGTGTAAAATATCCTTATTACCAACATTGTAGCATACAAAATCATGAAATTTCAAATTAGATAATCCATAAAATTACAAATAGCAATTTCATACACATGTAAGGCTTGAAATTAAGTTGGCATAATTATTCATTCTGATAATAGACTTGTAACCAGGACTTTGAGTTATATATTTTCTAAATTTTTATTTTTATTCAAGTGAAGTTTTTTTTTGACTCATTGATTTTTTTTTTTTTTTTTTTTTTGAGGTATGGTTTTGCTCTAGCCCAGGCTGACCTGGAATTCACTATGCAGTCTCAGGGTGGCCTCGAACTCACAGTGATCCTACTACCACTGCTTCAAGTGCTGGGATTAAAAAATAAACTGATTTTTTTGTTCATTTTTATTTTATTATTTATTTGAGAGTGACAGAGAAAGAGAGAGAGAGAGGCAGATAGAGAGAGAGAGGGAGAGAGAATGGGCAAGCCAGGGAGGGCTTCCAGCCACTGCAAACGAACTCCAGATGCATGCACCCCATTGTGCATCTGGCTAATGTGGGTCCTGGGGAATCGAGCCTTGAACCGGGGTCCTTAGGCTTAACAGGCAAGCGCTTAACCACTAAGCCATCTTTCCAGCCCTGATTCATTGATTTTTATTGACATTTTAGTTTTCTTATTTTGCTATAATGATGCATATTATGTTCATGCACAACATGCAAAGAGCAGGAAGCAAGGGTTCAACTCCAGTGATGAAACATGGCAAAGCTGGCAGGCATGGCATTACTTTCCATAAAATTCTACTTAGCAACCTGCTTATTACTGACTGAATAATAAATATAAGGCCTTTGTCAAGTGGTCCTTTCTTATCTAAAGCTCTTAGTAAAGAAAATGCGCAAATGCTATGGTAATGACCTAAGCCCAGGCACTAACCTGATGGAAGCTGGAAGAGGACATACCCTTATACTCAACTTTGCATTTTGTTCTATAACCACAGACCTGATTCTCTTCCAAGACCTTTCCTTGGGAAGCAGATCCAGCATAGATCTTAGTGGTAGCAATCCCTCTCAGCACAGAGAGTGGAAAGCAGATCATCCTAACTTTGGAAGTACAAATTAAAATTGTTTTTAAAAGAAAAGAATTAACAGATTTTAAAATACATTTTTATTTATAGCACTTAAGCATATGGGGTGAACCATTAAATTTTTAACATCTCATTTAAGTGATAATATAGTTAGTGTAATGACAAAAATCTTGGTAGAATTACAATGAAAATATTTCTCTGTTCAACTGGATTCTCTTATAACTGGCAACAACTGTCAAAATTAAAGTATAACAATTATTAAAGCTACCAAATTATCAAAATCAACAGAAAAGCCATATATCTTGAGCTTAAAAGATATTTTCATGGAGAGAAAGAAGCAAATAAAAATTGAACTTTTTGACATTTGCCCATACTGGTGACATTCTGTGTGATTGACAGCACCTACCTGCAGGTCTGAGCTGGCAGAGAGTATGAGGCTAGCCTGGGCTCAGTGATTACTTATTCACTTCTGCCAGCGCCTCCTGGATGAAGGAGGAGTGGCAGACCCACAGCACCTGCCAGCAGCTGTATGTCCCCTTCACTATGGATATGGCTATGTAGGCTCCTGGGTGATCAAACTAGTAACAGGAAGTGTCGACATAGCTCTTCCTATTGATCCAGAAGCGGTGGATACGGCCGACATATAAAACTGCTCTATGGTCCAGCTGCAGAGCCGTTACTAAGCAGAGACAGGTTCACTAGTGTATGTGGTTATACACATTTTGCCTGGCATATGGTTCTTTATTGAAGGAAAGGAATACCTCCTGCTGGTTTACTTATTTTCAATGTTTATAAGGTATAAGTATAGGTTCACGTGATAGATCCATATGAAGAAGTCAATTGCAAATAACATATAAAGATGATTTACTGAAATTAGTTCCACATTTTCTTTTCATATTAAATGCATTATTGATATGCTGCCAAGGCTATCACATTTTATCATTTACAGTTGCAAAGATTATGGCTAAGCTTTCTTCCTTTGTAGGTCAAGATGACTTTTATTACCCTTAGCTGAAGAAGCACTTTTACAATGGGAATTCCATGTGTACCAGCAAAGATGGTCTCCATTCCTGCTGGTTCTGGAACAGCTGCCTTCACCATTGCAGCCAGCAGAGACTCCACCTCAGGCCTCACAAGGTTCATGGAAGGGCTTCAGGAGCTCCCCACTTTCTTAGTGACTTTACATTTTTAATAGTTTCATTTTCAATTTTTAAAAATAATTTGAACCCATATAAAGAACAAATATAGTGAAATTTATTTAATACTACCTAGTCACCTATATCTAGCCACTCTTCACCATGTAGAAGTGCTCACTTTTACTGCTTCTCTGTACATAATTTCAGTGAGAAGAGATCTTTAAAATTATAAAACATTACATTCCTATTTTATTCAGCATGACCTACTTCATTATTTCTAATAATCACATGCTATAATATTGGCAGGTGTTGGATTTGAAGGTAGAATGTCCCCATACTTTCATGTTTTTTTTTTATTATTACTTATTGATTGATTTGAAAGCAGAGACAGAGAGAAAGAGAGAGAAGAGAGACGAAGAGAAAGCGGGAGAGAAGGGGATCCCCAGGGCCTCTAGCTGCTGCAAACTCCAGATGCATGTGGCACTTTGTGCATATGGCTTTATATGGGTACTGGGGAATTGAACCTAGATTGTTGGGCTTTGCAGGCAAGTGCCTTAACCTCTAAGCCATCTCTCCAACCCAGTTTCCTGTTTTAGTGATTAATCCTCACACTTAATACACAGCTAGGGGCACCTGTGAAAGGGAGAGCCTTGCTGAAGGAAATGTGTCCCAGGGCCTGACTTTGGGGTTTATTATGGATGTTCATAACTGGGTCACTTTTGTTGCTTCCTCTTGTTGATGTGACAGGATGGTCTGCCCAGCTGCCTAGTTCTACCATGATTTCCCAGCCATGATAAAATTTGCCCTTGAATCTATGGGTTGCAAATTTACCCTTTCTGTTAACTAGCTGCTTCTGGTCAGGTGCTTTGTTTCAGCAATAAGAAAGTAACTGATATAGTAGGCCATTTTTATATTAATGTTTTATGTTAATATCTTTCTCATGCTGTATATAAAGTCTTTGAGAAAATTAACTTGATACACACCTTTTTCTGACTCCAGTTATGAAATGTGCATTTCCATAGCTATTTAAACATCAATCATTGTAATCTTGACTCTGTGATACATTTTTTCATGCTGGCTTATTTATTGCAGAAAGTAGGAATGTAAATGAGACATGAATAGTTTGGGGGCCATAAATATTAATCACATTTTGAATAAATCTTTGTTTCATTGCAATATATAATTTTAGCGCATTCTTTAAGCTAATATGCAATGCTAAGTTTTCCATAAATTAACTATAGCTGTCCTTTGTTTAAATTTAACATATGTTGGTAGTGTTTACTAACACATCCCCAAGTTCTTATTTTTACTGATTCTGCTACTGAAGAGTGAGCTTTTAAAAAATGTAAGAAAGAAATCTATAAGGGCTCATGGTGAAGAGTCACTGTGATTTTCAGAAAACACAGAGCCTTCTGTTCACTGTCTTGTAGAAAGGACCTGTGAGCACTGAAAGGATCCAGCTGAAGAACTGTCTGCTTTATTGTCCTCAGCTGTCCTGGGAAACTATGAACCCACATGTGCTGGTATTGAGCCACGTAGCATCGACCTGTATTGTGTCCTCTTCCTTCTCTGGGGTTTGACTTTGAACCTCAAAGACCCTTGAATCCTTGTTAAAAGATAACTGTCATTAGTGGGACCTGATTTCTCAACACACGCAGAGAACTGGAAATGTCTGGGGATATTAATTTATATTCCCCTCACTTCCTATGTGCACTGTAACCAAAAGAGTGAATAGAAACATCTACCTTCCTTTCATCAAGTTAGGCTAACGTTAAGGAATATTTAAGTTCAAGCTGCCCTAACTGTTCTACTGAAGTTTCTCTCTGAGATATTGCTGAGCACCCACCCTTGCTAGCCAGTCCTAGTTGGCTCCTCTTCAGTGTGTTGATGGGATCTTGGGAGACACCCCCTTATTTTGCCCTCATTCATGACTCTTATCTCCAGAGCTTTCTGCTGCCCAAGGTGCAGGAGATACCTAAAATCGAAGCACAAATGTTGTCTTCATGATGTTTCTTTTGTACAATTCACAGGTTGGCACCCTGTGTCTTCTGTTGTTCCCTTTCCTTCACCTTACTGTGCAGGCACCATCAGTATTTGGTTTTTGTTAGATTGGTTCTTTCATTCAGCACGAATTCACCACTGATCCTCCTGCACATGCTGCCAGTCTCTGCAAGAGGTTGTGGGAGCTGAGCTGGGCAAGGATAGGTGTAGCCATTACTTTCTTTTTGGCCAGAAGCAGCTGACAGAAGTAAAGTGTTTGTGACTTACAGTCTCAAGAGGAAGTTCACATTGGCCGGGAAAGTGTGTCCAGAGTAGACAGCAGGGCGTCACATGGCCACAGCAAGGGAGCCACATAGGAAGGGAGAGGAGGGAGTGAGCTCACTAGCACAGGAAGTGCCTAGACGATGAGATTCTAAGGCCTGCCCCCACAGCACACCTTCTCCATCAAGGCTCTACCTCCCAAAGGCTCCACCAGGTGGAGATTAAGTATGAGACTTGATCACAAACATATGATGCTATGGGGATATTTTACATATAAATCACCATAATAAATTGAGGTTTAATCTCAATATGTCTGCAAAGTCTTTGACCATATAATCTCAGACATAGGAAAGGGGAATATCATGAGAATACATAGCTCTCATTTGTGCCTTATGGGAGCCGCTGGAGGAAAATGGTCACCAAAAGCATGAATAAGCAGGAGAGCCTAATGACTATACCACCAGCCACCTAGTCAAGAAGTACACAATTGAGCAAAAGTGGCATGCCCCTGCAGTTAAACAAGTGTTCTTTGATCAGACAGGAGGCCCACTCAGTGGAGAGAGAACTCGTCTGGTACTGGAAATGAAATCGGAATCCAATTGTCAAGAAACCCATAGACTCTAGAGAGAAGCCCCACTGCTCTCTGCAAAATAAGAGTGGGCTTGCACACTCCAAAAAAAAAAAAAAAAAAAAAAGCCTCTCAAATTTGCATACCCTTTTAACTCAAGCTGCTCTCACTCTTGTTTGGAGATGCTGCCTTATTTTACAGATGGCAGAGGAAATTAAGGAGAACCAAGATCCAACAATTAGACAAGATGTTAGCTGACTGCCCACCATGAGATGTGCCACCTGTACCACATCTTCCACAGCCCAGGAGAAATTGCAGGGGAACTGATGACATGAACACTGCTCTTACTACAAGGCTGACAACCAGCTCCAGGTTGATGGTTTCAAGTACATTAATCAATCAAAATCTATAAAAACAGAAATGCAGAGGCTACAGAGAGCTTAACACTAAATTAGACTGCTAGCAGGCCAGCCCTGGCTACGTTGTAGAGGGAGGGGGCAGGAATATCCTGAAGCATGGTCCCCTGATACCTCACAGGACTGAGGCCTTCATGACCCCACAGTGAATACAATAACCCCACTGAGAAGGGTCTCTAGGATAATGGGAGCTAGGGCAAGGGGATAAAAGAGAATAACCTGTTGAAGTTAATATAAAACAAAAATTAATGTTAAAAATAAAAATATGATATATTCCAATTCTAAGATGCATTTATCAGAATTTTATAGCTGAATAAATTAAAATACAGATCCAATGAATTTCCTGCATTTTATAGGGAGAGCACCCAATTACTGACTGGACATGTAGGGTCTTGGGCTCTACCCCAGGCTTTCTGGGTCGGAACTTGAAGTTTTAATAAAATAATGCTTACAGTAGCTTAACAAAATGTTTTTACATCTCTTGTCATCAATCTTGATGGAAATTAAAGTGATAGTTAATTATGTCAATGGAAATTATTTAATTCAGTGGGAATCACTTTTAATAGAAAATTGACTGTTCACAAATTTTGTATTAGTTATAAGTAGGACAACAGATATCTGCCTTAGGGTATTTTATACTTGGATCTTAAGGAATCAGTCAATGTAGTAGATAAGACTCTCAACCAAATTGTCATTGTAAAAACTACTGTAACCTCCAGTAATGAATAGAGCTAACAGGGAAGTCTCCCTGTGTAGAAAAATCCAAGCCTGTTATATTTGTACAGAAGCATGTAACACGTGTTAAAACTAATAATAACTTTAGTATGTAACTTTGGACCTTAGACTAATAGTCATAACTAATGAGTGGTAGACTTTTGGCTTACCATGCACAGGTTCTAGGCTGACCACGCATGCATCATAGTTCATGAAGTCACAGATGATGTTGTTTCTATCTTAACAATCAGCTTAAAAGAAAACTTGAAACTATCCATCTTAGTGTAGAAAATGTGAAAAATAATGAGAAATCAGTAGAGCATGAGCTTTGTCAAGAAGACTTCTGGCTACTTTTGTCCTTGCTGTTGCTTGCCTTCCTCAAGCATGAAAGTCAGTATCTGGCAGTTTAAAATATCTCTTCCAGGCTACAGATTTCTCAGTGGTGAAGGTGCTTGCTTATACACCCTAACAACCTGGGTTTGATTCCCCAGAAAATAATTAAATCCAGATGCACAAAGAGGCATATGCATCTGGAGTTTGTTTGCATTGCCTAGAGCCCCTGGCATGCCACTTCTCTCTGTCTGTCTCTACCTGAGAATAAATAAATTTAAAAAACTTAAATATTTCTTCCTAAGTAGGTCCAGTGTGATCTTGTGAAGTGTGAATATTCATCTTGGACACATGAAGATAATTTTCTTCAACTTTGTACCCCAAATATTGAGTTTATGTGTGTCCTAAAACATCAAACTAACAACAGAAGGATGACAAACTTCCTCTCAGGTACTCAGTCTGACTACAGGTAAAATCCATAATGATATGATTGCCAAAACCTCAATGTGATGATCTCTCTGTCCAGGTCCCAATAAGTCCTTCACATACTTTCAACAATGAAAGCCACAGAAAATATTATTCATAAAATTATGAGAAACCCAGGATAGGAGAGGTTTGTATTTCTAGGCATCTAGGTTCCTTAGTCATTATAGAAAAACACATAAATGATTAATGAAACACATAGATTAATTAGATGTTCACAGAGTACTGAGAATTTTAGAACATCCAATTTTTCATGATTTAATGATTTTTCTAGTAATTTCTTGAGAAGGAATTTTAGCTTTGTGAATTACTATAAAATTAGAAAATCCATGGTTAAATTTTTAAGTGAAAATTTCAACTATGTAACTGTTTTCTCATTTAAGAAGCTACATAGTTACACTGTTTGGTTAATACAGTCATTTCACAGCTCTGAAACACAAGAGTATCTAAAGAAAGCCCATTGATAAAATGCTCATGGTTTTAGTTTTTCCCATTAAGCTTTGATTTTTTTTCCTTTGTACCATATGCAGAATATTTAAGGAGAGAAAATAATGGCTTCACAACTAACTTTGTTCCCATTGGGCAAAATGACATTAATGTTCTACTGTTTGAAAAATTAAGGTGCTCTTCTGACTATACAAGCCCATCTGTCATTCCTTAAGTTTTCACAAAACCTATTTATCATTTTCTGTAATTCTAGGTTCTGTATAAGCTTAGTTTTAAAACAAACTTATTTTACTCCTCAAATTCTAGAATTCAAACATTATCAACTCAAAAACTCAGGTGGTCAGACAATGGGGACCATTCTAGGAGCCCATAGCTCTTTAAGGCTACTGTTAAGATAGGGACCTTTGCTGTGGAAATGAACCCACTGAAGGAGAAAATTGAGAGAAGACTCATCCAGACACTCTGGAGCTCCAAAATTCTGACCAAGAAATTCAAATGTGGCAACATGCATTAAAACAAATTAAATGGTCAGCATAAAACAAGGGGTGGATTGAAAGAGCAGAGCTTGGTCCTCTGGCCTCTGGTCCTCTGTCCCATGGCATCTAGATCTCCATACAGTTTATAATTCAACCTGCTCTTTGAGCAATTGGCTTGCCATAGCCCTTGACCACTGGCTTTCTCTCATATCATTCTGTTCTGTTTTCTTCTTACCACTGTCAGAATCATGTAGTTCCTTCATCATTTTAGCTGTTCCACTAGAATATTACCCGCACAGTACCTGTGGTGCCTTGTTCGTTTTTCCTTTGCCTTCTTGAGTTTTTATACAGTAGTCACTCACGAAATAGTCTTTGAACAGATGAATGAATGAAACCTCTCTTTCTCAGAGATTACATGTATACCTTCATACATGAATTATAATATACAGTCTTGGATTATCTTCAGTTTGACTTCAATGGAAAATTACATGAGTGTTCCAAAATCAACTTAAGTCCTCTCTGGTTATATTGAATCCACTAAAATCAGTCTATAAACCTGAATGAATAACTTGACTTTCTACCTAGAGCCAAAGTAGCAAGTCAAATGGAAGTCAGGATGAGATGCTCGGCACTGGTTCCTGTCACACTGTGATTTGTTGGGTATCACCACTGAATCATGTATGCATGTCAAATCACCCTGGGTCTATTCTACAGATAATATATTTATAGAGAAAATAACAGGGTCATTATAGTTCTTGGCAGACACCCTTGGAAAATTCTCTCCCAAGGTTACAGTTTTCTCAGGACAGTGATTATTTTTCCTGGGTTTCTAGCCAAGGTAAAGAGCCTTCTGCTTTCTACGTTCTTCTCACTGCCTGTGAGGCTACAGCCCACTAACCTCGTGGTTCTGGCCTGCCAGTTGTAGCTCATCTTCCTCTAAATATCCCAGGTATATCTGTACCTTTGGGTTATGGGGCGGGTTTCTTTCACTTGGTGGCTTTACTTCACAAAGATTTTCTTCACAAGCGTTGGGTATCACTAAGTTTTTGATGATGGAAACTTTATAGTGCTAAAAATGGTCAACTGGGATATTGGCTCCTCTTTAAAAAGAGCCTAGGTGTAGGAGATAGTGAGTTTGAGACTTCCATGAAAGTAGGACACAAATCATACTTCATAAAAGGAGCAAATGGATAATTAATTCCATATAAAAAATAAAAAATGAAAAAATCTTACTTATCAAATGCTGCTAGTTTGTATGGAAAATTATTGAACCTTATGTTGCCAAATTATTTCTCAAGGACTTGAATTCAAATGCATGGAGAAAAATCCCTTCTTAACATTAACATACATGTATTAGGGAGGAGAAAGAAGCAGAGAAATAGTGAATATGGGTGCACCAGGGCCTTCTGCCACTGGACACTTACTTACAATGCATACACCTTGTGCATCAGGCTTTATGTGAGTACTAGAGAATTGAACACAAGACGTCATGCTTTGTAAGCAAGTGCCTTTAACTGCTGAGCCACTTCTCCAGCCCCCATTCTTAACATTCAGTAATATCTTTGCAACATCTACATTATCCATGGACACTTTCAAATATCACTTGTAAATTGTATCGTCATTGCATTCCTATTGCAAGATGAGGAGAATTATAAAACTGTTGAGGTCTTCCTGGATTACAACCTACCAACTGCATTCCAGCTGCCTACAGGGAAATGAATGAACTTGCCTAGACTCAAAGGAACACCCTTAAATTTGTAAAATTAAATAATCACATGACATGTGATAGTTGATATGTATACAGGTATATGTGTGTATGTGTGCATATATGTAAGTATGTATGCATGAGTGAAGTAGAAGGAAGGTCATTTCAGAAGAAGACAAGTAAAAGGAGACAGTGTAACAGGAGTATGTGCATGATCTACGTATGTAATACATATACATGAAGATATTACAGTGAAACCCACCAATACATACATTGATACATGCTAACAAAAATCCACTGGGGGGCTGGAAAATTACTAGCATAACCAGACACATTATTAACCACAAACAATGGTAGAATGGAGATAATTCAAACAAATAATCACATAAAACATGTTTGTTTTATTCTTGCATTGCTATCTGAAGAAGTTAATGTGGACTGTATCTCAGGATAATAGAAAATATATCAGGAGTAAGAAAACAATACCAAGTAAGGAGCCAGGCAAACTGCATGGAACCACTGAGAAAGGCCTGAGGTGTGTGAGACCTCTGAATTAGATATCCACATTGGAGCAGGAAATCTGAGGACACTGGCAGAAAACTCTCTGAAGATAAGTAGTACATATTTGTTTGTCAGTTATGTTAATGTCATGGAAAATGTCATTAACACCCATTTGAGAAGAGATTGATATAGTTAAATTTGATTAATCAACGTAATTGTGTAAGTATATTACTTTGAAATACAATTACAAGTGAAATTCCCCGTGCTTAACTCTACTACCTCTTCTTCAAAATGGCATTTACTCCTATTAAGGTTACTCTATGGAGAAATGAACTTCTTACTGAATCTAGCTTTGTGTATCAGTTACCTTCTTAAAAGAAGAAGGGCTTATTTCAGCTTACACAACTGAAGGGAAGTCCAGCATGGTGGGGAAAGCATTAGGAAGCCAGCATCATGGTGTACGTATCTCAGCAGAGAGGAGGTATAGAGTAAAAAAATGTGACAATCAGCTCACTAGCTTCCTCTGATTTATACAGCCCAGGATATCCCAGTCCATGGAATGGTTCTGCCTATGGTTAGAGTGGGTCTTCCCATGTCAACTAATCTACCTAAAAGATCTCTAACAAAAATGAAGTTTCCATGATGTGGTGGTTTGATTCAGGTGTCCTCCATAAACTCAGGTGTTCTGAAGCTAGATTCCCAACTGAAGATTATTCTCCATTTGAGAGACAGCTCTTGGCCTGCTATTGGGCCTTAATAGAAACTGAACATTTGATAATGGACCATCAAGTTACTATGTGACCTGAGCTGCCAATTATGAGCTGGGTGTTATCTGACCCATGAGGCCATAAAGTTGGACGTGCACAGCAGCAGTCCATCATTAAGTGGAAGTGGTATATATGTGATTGGGCTCAAGCAGGCCCTGAAGGTATGAGTAAGTTACATGAGGAAGCTGCCCAAATGCCGATGGTTGCTACTCCTGTTGCAATGCCTTCTGTCCCCACACATGCACCTGTGGCAACATGGGGTGTGCCTTATGATCAATTGACTGAGGAGGAGAGGTCTAGGGCATGGTTTACAGATGGTTCAGAATGTTATGCCAGCACTGCCCAGAAGTAGACAACTGCAGCATTACAGCCCCTTTCAGGGACTACTCTGAAGGACTGTGGTGAAGGAAGTCTTCACAATGGGCAGAACTTTGGGCAGTGCACATGGTTGTGCATTTTGCTTGGAAAGAAACATGGCCAGATGTGCAGTTATACACTGATTCAAAATGGTTTGACTGGATGGTCTGGGACTTGGATGGAGCACAAATAGAAAATTGGTGAGAAGGACATTTGGGGAAGGTGTATGTGGATATAACTCTCTGAGTGGGCAAAGGATATAAGGATACTTGTGTCCCATGTTAATGCTCATCAGAAGGTGACCTCATTGGAGGATGACTTTAATAATCAAGTAGATAAACTGACCGGTTCTGTGGATAGTGGTCACCTCTCTCCTCAGCCACCCCTGTCATTGCCCAATGGGCTCACGAACATCACAGCATCACAGTAGTACTCTGTGAAGTGGTACCAAGGAGTAGGATTGCTGTGAGACACATTACTATGAAGCTTTGGCCTTTTGGAGCTAATTTTCAAGAGGCATGTGGGAGGATTTGAAAGCTTGGCCTAAGAGATGCCTTGCAGTGCTGTAAGTACAGCTTGATGGACTATTATGGTCAGAGTTGAAATACCTGAATTCAGTAAGAACTATAGACTGTGATGTTTGGCTAATGAGGGTGAGAAAGAACTTTGCTTGGACTGGGCTTGCAGTTTGTGTGAAAAGCTTCCTGTTATGCCTGTGTTGTGTGAAGTTGTTCAGGGTTTGTCTGCATAGAAATGAACTTGTGTGAGTAGAGGATATGGCACAGAAAGAAATCTTTAGAAACTTCTGCCCATTCAGCTGCAATTGAGAGATTACAACCTTTGAGATTGGGGTAGCTGACCTGCACTGGGGCAACAGGAAGAATGTAGACTCTTGAAGGGCCTGAGAGCTCAAGGCATCCTGTTCTTCAAAGTCTGCTTTATTCTCCCCTGGATTAACAAATTGGCACCCTACCAGACATTGTGGAGTATAAGAAGGAGGGTCATTGAGTTTGCAATTTGTTTTGGAAATGACCATGGGCAGTGTGAAGCAATTTGCTGGATGCCTGCATGGAGACCCCATGGAGAGTGAGGATGAACTGTGGATTGCAGTAGAAACCCAGTGGAGATGCTGAGACCATGAGATGGCTGCTAAGGAAAGTTGCCAGCCCTGATGAAGTTATCCAGGACCGTGGGTAACCTAGCTGGAGGGGTGGAATTGGAATGCCAGAGACTTGTTGCTGGTAAGAATTATCAGACTTAGAGATTTGTCACTGGCTAGAGCTGTTGGACTTGAAGCTACAGAATTTGATGTTTGCTCTGGTTGTTTTAAATCTTTTATTGACTGAATATTCTTTGCTATGCCTGATGCTATTTTTTGCAGGGTGATTGTTTGTTCTGTGCCATCATGGGTTTTTTGAGGATACTTTTGGTATTATGTCTCAGTTAAAAGATCTTGGACTATGGGGATGTATAAACATCATTAGGATTGATTAAAAACCATGGGGACTTTTAAAGTCATACTGAATTCACTGTATTTGATATCATGAATGGATATCAGTTTATGGGTGCCAGGGGCAGAATGTAGTGGTTTGATTCAGGTGTCCCCCATAAACTCAGGTGTTCTGAAACTAGGTTCCCAGCTGATAGAGATTTGGGAATTAATGCCTCCCCATGCCAGTGTTTGGCACACTCTCCTTTTGCTATTGTCCACTTTATGTTGGCCAGGGGGTGATGTCCACCCTCTTCTCATGCCATCATTTTCCTCTGCCATCGTGGAGCTTCCCCTCAAGCCTATAAGCCAAAATAAATTTCTTTTCCCCAGAAGCTGCTCTTAGTTGGGTGATTTCCACCAGCAATGTGAACTTGACTGCAACACATGATGATTCTAAATACTGTTAAACTTACAACCAGAGATTAATCATTACACTTAAGATCACCCATTTTTTTAAGTATTTATGTTAAATGAAATTAGATTATTAATTTATGCATTAAAAGTGACACATGTGAAGTATTTGTGACAGTCTCCTAACCATAAAATATTTATATATTTATTTGAGAAAGAGAGAGAAAGAGGCACATAGAGATGAGAGAGAGAGAGAGAGAGAGAGAGATAGAGACAGAGGGAATGGGCATACCAGGGGCTTTAGCCATTGCTATTGTAGTACAGAAGTATGTGCCACCTTGTGCATCTGGTTTATGTTGGTACTGGGGAATCAAACCTGGGAACCTTAGGCTTTGCTAGCAAATGGCTTAACCTAACAATTAATTTATCTCTCCAACTCCATAATAGTGCTTTAAAAGAGACAGATAATTAAATGGGATATTTCTCATGTGCATATGGGCATGTGCTTGGTTGTATTAAAATTTTCTTGAGTAATAATAATAAAGTAAAATAGTTAAAATTAGAAGGTATCTCTCTTCTAGAGAGGTATGTGGAGTAAGTCGCAAGAAGGTAGGCTCTACTACTTTCAGTGCAAACCTGATGCCATGATGTGTCAAAATGAAGTGAATTTGCAAACACCACGAAGCAAAGGCGCTCACTGGTATGAAGAGCCCTGTGGTGCAGGGACTTGGATGGAGCAAAGTGCTGTAAATTGAGTCTGTTGTTCAGGAGGCTGAAAGTCTTAGATCAAGGGAAGACATGGCTTGTTTCTTCTGAGGGTTGTGAAGAAAACTCAGCTCCATGATTCTCAGATTCTGGTGATTTTTTCTCATCTTTGCTTGTAGAACTATACTCCAACCTCTACCTTAGCTACACAACCTGTGTGTGTGTGTGTGTGTGTGTGTGTGAGTGAGTGTGAGTGTGTATGTGTTTTCAAATGCTTTATTTTAGTATGGACGCCAGACTTGGCAAACTAGTGCCATCTTTGCTCCAGTATGACTCATCTTCGCCAGTAATTACTGCAACAGCTATTTCAAAATAAGATTACATTTTGAAGTACTGTGGGTTAGAACTTCAACATAACAATTTGAAGGTATAATTTCCACACATATACCTGAGATGTGGATTCTTTTTCTTGTGTTTATTGATTAAGGATGACTTAGGTTTGCTAATCGAATGATCAAGAAGAGAATGCTGACATAAGGAGAGGAGGAGAGTCAATGAAAAGCTGAGCTGTTTCCAGGTGGAGCAACAAGTCCTTTTACACACACGCACAAACCACACACATACTGGATCTGAGGAAATGAGAGAGAATCACTTTATACACATGCACACACCACACACATACTGGATCTGAAGAAATGAGAGAGAATCACCTTATACACATGCACACACCACATACATGCATGATATTAGGAAGTGAGGGGGAATCACCTTATACACACACACACACCACACACATGCATGATATTAGGAAGTGGGGGGAATCATTTTATACATATGCACACACTACACACACGCATGATACTAGGAAGTGAGGGGGAATCACCTTATACATACGCACACACCACACACATGCATGCTCTGAGGAAGTGAGAGTGAGTAAGACACACAGCTCAGTGGAGGTTTTTCAACAGATAGAACGACATTCCCTATGCAGGGAACAGAAGATTCTGTTAAAATAGATGTCAATGGGGTGGGATATCTTGTGTTGGGAATAATAATCTTGCCTCTTAGCCTCTGTTCTTTTAATAATAAATAACAAGGTGACATTACCATCTATAAATAAGATTGAAACTGAAAGGATTTGAATAAAGACAGGTGTTAGATTGCTGCCTTAGGAAAAGGGGAAAAATTGTTGGGGACATATTGTTTATAAATTAAAATAATGGCATTGCATGGAACTGCTGAACTGGATCCTAGTATAACTTAAAAAAATAATAAAATGGAATAGGAAAAGCATAAACCTAACACAATGAGATCAGTGCATGCATGCTGATGTGGACAATTTCCATCATGATTTAACAGGAAGAAAGGCTTGATGTCACACTCCATAAAAATGATTCTTTCCAGATAAAGACATCCATGTGTGAGCAGCAATACACATCTTTTTCTAGAAATACATCTAAGGAACTGTTAAAAGTGTTAACAATATCATTTTCAGGGTAAGGTCCTGGGTTGTTATATACACATGCACTCACACTTATGCACACACAAACACGTGTGTATGCACACACATACACATGCACCCACATGTGCTCATACACATACCACACACACATTCAAACACTCACACAATCTCAGACACACACACACAAAAACACATGCACTTACACTCACACAGGCATATGCAACAAAGTTAGTTGAAGCCCAATGCTGTTAGGCAACTTGTAATTAATTTGTAAGTAGCCAAGCTGAGGTTTGGAATAAAGAAGTTAGATCCCATAACTAAAACCCTTGACAAGAGACAGTAGTGACTATACTGGATGGTTATGTAATTACATTGCTTCTGAGTCTAAGGTCTATGATAGTTTGTGGCAACCTTTGTACAACATGCAAGAAACTTCTAGTGATTTATACTGAATTTAAATCAGGCTCACAGCAGACTTCTTTCTTGAGATCTTTAAGCTTTTAACTGAAGCAACCATCCTAACATTTTGCAGAATTTCCTTGTAATCACAATAAATTAATAAAAACTAAATCACTTACATGTACATGAGCAATTAAAGGGGAAATGTGCAGTACTTTGCATTATAAGAAAGGCATCTTAATAATTACTACCATTCTCTAACTTCTGGGACTAACTTTAAATTGCATTCCCCATGACAAATGTGCATGGTGTGTGCTACTTTCCTGATGAGGAGCTGAAATTGAAGAGATTAAACACTGTACACAAAGCTACACTGAACGGGGCACAGTATCATCTGTCCCCTTGGGGTTTGTCTAAACCACACTGACTATTAATGATCTATAAAATAAAACTTAGTGCTTAAAGAACTCCTGGGGCACCTCCTCTGGAATTTTCAGGCTTTTTCAATCCTTTTAACATCCTGACGATACTAGAAATATGTGAAAACCTGGCGCATACTGTGGCCTGCGGTTACAAGTCTCTAATTCATGGTGCTGGGGTGGCTGAGGCAGAGGATCACAAGTTCAAAAGTAGCCTGGGCTACAGAGTGAATTTAAGACTACCCCGGACAACTTATTTAAACCTTGTGTCAACATTTGTCAAAAAATGAGTAAAAAGAGGCTTGGAGTTGTAACTTAATAGCTATATCAAGAACATTTGCCTAGGATGTACAATACTATAGGTTCAATTACCAAGGGACAAATGATCCCAAAACAAAACAATGAAAATATTTGTACAATCTATTTTTCGGAGGATTATTAATATGTTGGAACAACCAGAGAAAAGTGAGGCCCATTCATGACCTCAGTTGAAATCAGCTGTACTGTACTTGGGAGCTCATCGCCGTAAGGAATAGAAATATGGCATGAGCAGACAAACCCAGCATATAAGTGACTTAAAGCAGCATGTCCCTGTCCCTCTCTGAACTCACTTCCTGAGATCAGGGAAGCACTTCTACTGGTGTCCAGTTCAGTATGCACTTATTGCTGAGTCCTGAAGTGGTGTGGGTAGAGTATGATGTACATTAACACACATAAATCCATCCATCAAGGAGCAAACCAAGTGTAAAGAATCATGTAAAAATGGAACTTGGAATTAGCTCAGTTTTGAGTACTAGCAGCTTGATCAGGAGAATGCAGACAACCAGCACTTGTAAGGAGGGAAGCCTTCCTACACAATGCGTCAGGGATTAAGAGACTGGGGCTGGGGTAAGTCCCTATCTGAACTAATGGCTTTGTGGGTATGAAACATCACATACCAGAGTATCCTAAAAAATAATGACCACTGATTTGTCTTGCAGTGTGCATGAGCTATGAATTCAGGAGCTGCTGTATTGGCCAGTTCCCAGAAAGAATCTACATGGGACTGTTGCCCAATGTCAGCCAGCAAGGCACGTCTGCAGGTGGCCCAGGAGAAGACCCTATGTCCAATGTCAGCCAGCACTGCATGTCTGCAGCTGACCCAGGAGAAGACCCTATGCCCAATGTCAGCCAGCACTGCACGTCTGCAGGTGACCCAGGAGAAGACCCTATGTGAAATGTCAGCCAGCAGTGCACGCCTGCAGGTGGCCAAGGAGATGACCCTATGCCCAATGTCAGCCAGCACTGCATGTCTGCAGGTGACCCAGGAGAAGACCCTATGCCCAATGTCAGCCAGCACTGCACGTCTGCAGCTGACCCAGGAGAAGACCTTATGCCCAATGTCAGACAGCACTGCGCGTCTGCAGGTGACCCAGGAGAAGACCCTATGTCCAATGTCAGCCATCACTGCACGTCTACAGCTGACCCCGGAGAAGACCCTATGTCCAATGTCAGCCATCACTGCACGTCTGCAGGTGACCCAGGAGATGACCCTATGCCTAATGTCAGCCAGCACTGCACGTCTGCAGCTGACCCAGGAGAAGACCCTATGTCCAATGTCAGCCAGCACTGCACGTCTGCAGGTGACCCAGGAGATGACCCTATGTCCAATGTCAGCCAGCACTGCACGTCTGCAGGTGACCCAGGAGATGACCCTATGTCCAATGTCAGCCAGCAGTGCACATCTGCAGGTGGCCAAGGAGATGACCCTATGTCCAATGTCAGCCAGCACTGCATGTCTGCAGGTGACCAAGGAAATGACCCTATGCCCAATGTCAGCCAGCACTGCATGTCTGCAGGTGACCCAGGAGAAGACCCTATGTCCAATGTCAGCAATCACTGCACGTCTGCAGGTGACCCAGGAGATGACCCTATGTCCAATATCAGCCATCACTGCACATCTGCAGGTGACCCAGGAGATGACCCTATGCCCAATGTCAGCCAGCACTGCGTGTCTGCAGGTGACCCAGGAGAAGACCCTATGTCCAATGTCAGCCATCACTGCACGTCTGCAGGTGACCCAGGAGATGACCCTATGCCCAATGTCAGACAGCACTGCATGTCTGCAGGTGACCCAGGAGAAGACCCTATGCCCAATGTCAGCCATCACTGCGCGTCTGCAGGTGACCCAGGAGATGACCCTATGTCCAATGTCAGCCAGTACTGCACGTCTACAGCTGACCCCGGAGAAGACCCTATGTCCAATATCAGCCAGCACTGCATGTCTGCAGCTGACCCAGGAGAAGACCCTATGCCCAATGTCAGCCAGCACTGCATGTCTGCAGCTGACCCAGGAGAAGACCCTATGTCCAATGTCAGCCAGTACTGCACGTCTACAGCTGACCCCGGAGAAGACCCTATGTCCAATATCAGCCAGCACTGCATGTCTGCAGCTGACCCAGGAGAAGACCCTATGCCCAATGTCAGCCAGCACTGCATGTCTGCAGCTGACCCAGGAGAAGACCCTATGTCCAATGTCAGCCAGCACTGCGCGTCTGCAGGTGACCTAGGAGAAGACCCTATGTCCAATGTCAGCCATCACTGCACGTCTGCAGGTGACCCAGGAGATGACCCTATGTCCAATGTCAGCCAGCACTGCACGTCTGCAGGTGACCAAGGAAATGACCCTATGCCCAATGTCAGCCAGCACTGCATGTCTGCAGGTGACCCAGGAGAAGACCCTATGCCCAATGTCAGCGAGCACTGCGCGTCTGCAGGTGACCCAGGAGATGACCCTATGCCCAATGTCAGCCAGCACTGCATGTCTGCAGGTGACCCAGGAGAAGACCCTATGCCCAATGTCAGCCATCACTGCGCGTCTGCAGCTGACCCAGGAGATGACCCTATGCCCAATGTCAGCCATCACTGCACGTCTGCAGCTGACCCAGGAGAAGACCCTATGCCCAATGTCAGGCAGCACTGCATGTCTGCAGCTGACCCAGGAGAAGACCCTATGTCCAATGTCAGCCCCCACTGCACGTCTGCAGCTGACCCAGGAGAAGACCCTATGCCCAATGTCAGCCAGCACTGCACGTCTGCAGGTACCCAGGAGAAGACCCTATGCCCAATGTCAGCCCCCACTGCACGTCTGCAGCTGTCCCAGGAGAAGACCCTATGCCCAATGTCAGCCATCACTACATGTCTGCAGGTGGCCCAGGGGATGATACTGTGCCCAGGATATCAGTGTCTCTAGCTGCTTTGAAGGCACCCTTTTCTATTCTTGTAGGCATCTCCACAGGATAGCTCCTCAGAGAATAGCTGCAGAGTGAGAACTCCAACAGTCCAATGAAGAACCTGTTCTTTTTCTGACCCATCCATTCTTTTTATTCTATTCATCTCACAGATCAGTTCTTTTTCTACTGTGGCATTTAGGAGTCTAGCTCCCATGTTTCCCAATCTATTCTCTATCACCTTCAAATATGGCTTGGAAGTTGTTGATAGGGATCTAAGCCATGCTCATATTGGAAAAATGTATTACAGTAAATCTGCAAGTGGCTGCACGTGTCTGTTTAAGTATTCAGCAATTATTACTGCAATTTTATCCAGATTGAAAGCAATGTTTTCAGAGATATTTAGCAATATCTTTTTCTTTAAATTTTATTCATTTATTTAAGAGAAAGAGAAAGAGGTTGATAGACACACACACACACACACACACACACACACAGAGAGAGAGAGAGAGAGAGAGAGAGAGAGAGAGAGAGAGAGAGAGAGAGAGAGAGAGAGAGAGAATGGGTATTCCAAGGCCTCTAGCCATTGCAAATGAACTCAAGATGCATGTGCCACCTTCTGCACCTTACATGGGTCCTGAGGAATCAAATCTGGGTCCTTAGTTTTCACAGGCAAATGGCTTAACCACTATGCCATTTCACATCACATTTGGATAATGATATTCACTAGAAGTAACATTATTTGAGCTCTTGCTAATATACCAGCATCATTCTCATAGTAACCATTATGTATTCAGTTTTCAAGCAAAAAGCTGAGAGAAGTATTAAATACAATGCATGAAGCTGCAGAACTGAAATTTGAACTCATAGTGCTGATGTCCAAAAATTTTCCTACTCAACTTATATACCTTATTTCTACAGCCTTGCAGTACTTGGGTTGTAAAGTTTTATTCCTTAATATTTATCCTAGAAAAATGCCAAAAGTATTATCACCAAAAGTGACAGTTACTAGTTATAAGCACTAAAGACAGATGGAGATGTATCAGGGAGCTTGGACGACAAGGAAAACATCTCGAGGAAGCAGGGCAAAGGGGATCGAGAGGGTTGAAGGGGAGAAGGAAAGTAGGGTCAGTATGGTCCTGTGGAACATTAGAACATCTGATATCTAGGGTTCTACTAGATTATCTGGGTTTTGTTGAGCTCCAGTGAGATACAAAGGTTAACAAGAAAAGGAGACATGGATTTAGATTTGGACTGGCCAGGGTTCAGAACTTGCCTTCACCACTACTGGTCTCCTGCTGACCTTAGTGCTCAAATTCAAAATGGTGTTGACAACAAACTGACAATAGTCTACAGTTCACTGTGTGGTTGCAGTGATTAAAAAAATATGGAAATTAATGCATTAAGGAGATGCTTGACTTGGAGGAGGACAAGAACCTCTGGGTCCCAGGCACTATGTGATGTCTTGGGTACACACTCTTCTAAGTTTTGGGTACATACCATGTTAAGTGTTGCCTACACACCATTTTATGTGCTGGACACACACTGTGTTAAGTGCTGGGCGCACATTGTTTTGTTTAATCGTCATTCTAAGCTTCACGTTCTAATTTAAGATAGCAGGAAAGTTAATGTCACAAGTACTTAAAACTGAGCTGGATTGTTAACATGGTGACAGAAAATAACAATTATTTGTAGTTTCTTAGAAAATAAACATAATTGGGTTGGAAAGATATCTCAGTGGTTAAAGGGGCCTGCCTGTAAAGCCTGATGGCCTGGATTTGATTCTGCAGTACCCATGTAAAGCCAGATGCACAAAGTGGAACTTGCATCTGGAGAGGCAAGAGGTCTTGACATACTCTATTCATTCTCTCACTCTCTGCTTGAAAAGAAATAAAAATATTTTTGAAAAGAAAATGATCATAATTATTTTTTTTTTCTAAATTAAAGAGCCTTAAGCAAGTCTCTTGGCCTTGTGTAATTCCTAACTATTGTGAGGAGCTAGTGTGAGTATGTTTGATCTACATCTTCAGTGCTGGATCATAAACCCTGAGACCAAGGCATTGTTCTTCTGATTCATCCTTATAACTCTAGTACCTGTCACAGAGTGAGGTCTTAACATATACATACTAATTGTATAAAGGGTATTATCATGATGGGTTGTGAAGAATAAACGTGAATCAGCTTTTCAGGGATAAAATAGCACAAAGATACATGAGTTTTTATTTTTATTTTTCTTTAGTTTTTTTGAGGTAGGGTGTCACTGTAGCCCACCCTGACCTGAAATTCACTCGGTATTCTCAGGGTGGCCATGAACACATGGCAATCCTACCTCTGCCTGCAAAGTTCTGGGATTAAGGGCATGCACCATTACACCCAGCTTTACATGATGTTTTATGATAACCATTTGTATTAAAATATTCAAGCTCCTGGGTTAGAAATTTAGTTCAATGAAAAAGTGCTAGCCTAGTAAGCATAAGACCCTAGGCTCAGTTCTCAGCATTAAAAGAAAATCAAGTTTCACCTGAGCTTCAAGTTAAGCTTGTGAGGACATGGCCTTTTCCCCAGAGGATCATTAGTACAATTTTGCAAAAAGAGAGCAGTGGAAGAAAAGGCTGCTTCAATAAGAGGAGGTAAGACAAAATGCTGTTTTAGAATTGAAGTTTTATTAAGAGAGTTGTAACCCGTGCCAAAGTGGCATGGTGGGGTCTAACGAAGAGAGAGAGAGAAAAAGGGAGAGAGAGAGAGAGACAGAGAGAGAGAGACACACACACAGAGAGAGACAGAGAGAGAGAGAGTAATGTAGCCTAGTCTGGTCTTGTGTTTATGCTGTGTAGCAGAGGATGATCTTGACCTTCTGATCCTTCTGCCTCCACCTTTGAGTGTATGTGACACGATGCATGATTTATGTGGTGCTTGGGGTTGAAGACAAGACTTCATGCATGGTAGGCAAACACTCAACCCTCTGAGCCACATCCCCAGACCTTTATAAATCTTATCTAGCCTGCACCAGAGGCATCTATGTTAACACAGCAAATGGAAGTGCTTCAAAAGAAAGAAGAGACATCAACAGAGAAGCCATCTGACACCATGGGAGGCTGTATGCATGTGCAGTGCAGGAGTATTGGGGCACCTTATATTTCATGTGAAAATGGAGGAAATGGGAGGAAAGATGGCAAAGACTTAGAGTTCAAGAAGTATGAACTTGAATCGTTTCTCTTTCCATGATTAGAACTCATATTTTCCAACTCCAAAGTATCCTGGACGGATGGGTGCTCACTTCAGTTCTCCCGCTGTCCTCAAAGGCTGGTTGTCTTGAATTCTCAAGAAATAGTTCTACAGCATTTATGTGCATGGGCACCATGGAGAGGGAGTAGTGGAGATGAGAAAGCTCCACCATGGAGGAAGGTAGTCTTACTGAATTTACAAATAAACATGTTTCTAATTTAAAACAATTTTTTTAGCACAAGAATTACAATGAAAAATATGTATTTGGTATACTAGGTCTATTTTTCTAGCTATTAAGTTTATTTAATTCCAAGATGTGTAGGACATAACAGGTTAATTATGATTGTTTTACTGATATGAATCCCCCATCACAGCTTTTGAACATTATTTTTTTTTTTTAGAGCGACAGACACAGAGAAAGACAGATAGAGGGAGAGAGAGAGAATGGGCGCGCCAGGGCTTCCAGCCTCTGCAAACGAACTCCAGATGTGTGCGCCCCCTTGTGCATCTGGCTAACATGGGACCTGGGGAACAGAGCCTCGAACCGGGGTCCTTAGGCTTCACAGGCAAGTGCTTAACTGCTAAGCCATCTCTCCAGCCCGAACATTATTTTTCATGAATAATAATAAAATGATAATTTTCAAACTTTTTTCTGCCTCCTTCCCACTGAGACATGTATCTTTAAGGTGGGGTTTAAATGCAAACCTCCAAACCACTGTCCAGTGTGAAAGTCTCTGATGCCCTTGGGTGTTTACAAAGGCTGGGAAAGTGGAGAATAATCACTGAAGAAGCTTCAGTGATGAGAAGAAGATGAAACAGCTGGGACAGCATGAAGTCGTGGGCCCTAGGGACACTCGCGCTCATGTCCACACTAACGCTTGCCTAGCCAACTTGCTGGAAAACAAATATAATTTATTAAGCAAATTTTCAACAGTGGATGTTTTCTGAGGAATCACTGGCCCTCTGCTCTTGAATACACTAACAATAGGATAGTAAAGAGTTTTAATAACAATGGCCACTGGTTTTCCAATTTATTTCAAACACTCTTAAGTAAGAAGCACTGATTTGCTGTTCATTTGGTTTGATGAAAAAAATAAATATAATATCTAGAAAATGATGAGTTCATTTGTGTTTCTTTTAGGTGTAGACTTCCAATACACAATAATGTGCAATGCATTTCCTTCTAATTAGGCTGTACTAGAATTGAGCAGAAGCAGACACTAGACCCCTATTGTTTTATTTTAATAGCTCTTGGACAAAACCCCACTTCTCCATCTACTGAAGAATGGGGACCTGGTCCAGAAGGTGACAAAGGAGAGAGGCAATGGCTGCTTTTATTTAAATGGAAAGTTGGTATTCAGTGACCGTGCTATATAATGTTTTTTAAGTGTGTATGCAATTTATAATTTCTCGTGAGGAGGTGAGACCATTTGCCGTGGAGTTTCTCTCTGGAGGCCTGTTCCCCTGGCTGGATATGTATGGCAGGTTTAGGCATTAAATGGCTTTAAGCTTGTCAGAGAAAGGTTATTAAAATGTCCCTGCCTTTCAAGCTCCATGCTCAGTAGGAGGCCAGTGCCGTCCTCTGGGGCTGTCTTTCTATTTAGTCATGTCATTTGGCTCTTTGCCTACAGCAAAAAAAAAAAAAAGAGAGAGAGAGCCATCTGTTACTTCTCACTAATGGCTGTGGGGCCTGTCTACCACCTCCCTGTGCTTACCCGGTTCCCACCAGTGGCTAACACCATTCTTTGCAGAGTAGAGTGCTGTATTGTTAACGGACTTAGGTACAGAGTGGTGCTTACCGACTCTGAAACACTATTTGAATTTAAGCTGTTATTATTATTGTATTACCATTGCAGAATCTATATAATTTGTTTTGTATTAAGGTGATCTGAATTGTATGTGGATTGAGGGTAGAATTTTGCTTATAGCAATGATAACTTCTATTAACTGAAGGCATCTACCTTTCAATGTTGGTGGGGGCCTATGCAGTAGGCACTATTATCTCCATTTTTTAGATGTGAAGGAACACAACAATTGTAGTACTTGTCAGACACTATAGCAGTGGAGAACAATTTACCTAAGTCAAGCCAGCCTCCAGAGCTGTGTTCTTACCACCTAACTATTGTTTCTACCCAGCCTTGCTGAACTATCTGGGGTACAACTCGAAAGCAAAAGTTTAAACAAATTATTTTCCTCTGTTTAATTTTTAGTGTTTGCATTCATTGAAAAGTGAGGAGAGAAGCTGGGGAGAAGGCTCAGTGGTGAAAGCGCTGTTGCACAAGTAGGAGGGTCTGAGGCTAGGTGAAGCTGGGTATTGCAGTGTGCACTCCCAGACCTAGAGAGGAACAGGACTTGCTGGCTAGTGAGTCTAGACAAATTGGTTCAGTGATGCAAGTGCGATTGAAGAAGATGCTTAACATTGATCTCTGGTCCACGCGCATGCATGCACACACACGCATATGCACACACACATATGAAGATGCTTACATGTATGCACATCATGCACACATGCATGTGAGCCCACATGCATATGAACATACATACATGCATGCACACTTATACACATGCAAAACTAAATGAAAAGATACCTTCTGTTTGGCTCCAGGAAGCATCATGGATTTTGACTTTGATGTCAGTGGTGTAAAACATTGTCCTCACTGCACACCTGGGCACTCGGAACCTGGTGAGGACCCTCAAAGTCACCCTGTCACCAGGTTCTTGAAAGTAGCACTCGCGTGAGAAATAATCTTAAGAATATAACTTATGTTCAGAATCATGGGTTCTTTCCTATTGCAAAACCTCAGTGTTGGGCACTACTTGTCGAGAAATATTTGCTATATGGCAATGGGTTACTATGTTTTATCTCTTCTGAGATAGTGTCTTTCTCCATCGCCTAGGCTGACTCCAAACTCTTTATGTAGCCCAGGCTGTCCTTGAACATGTGCTATCTCTCCTTCTGCTTAAACTTTCCAAGTACCTCAGGCTGGTATTACCATTCACTCGAATAGAGAAATACTGTGGAACTCTGCAAAGATCTCAGCCAGGAGATATCATGTGGCTGAGGGTATAAAATCATTGTGTATTTTAAAAAAAAAACCTCCCACATACTAGTTCTGACAGATGTAAATGCAAATACTCAAACAGCCAAAATAATAAAATGATAAAAATTTGTTTTGTCATCTTGGTAAATTGAAAGTAAAATGGATTCAAGAAAGCTATAAAATGGTTAATCTGAATCTGAAATATTGTCAACTGTCTTTTGCACTATGATTGGAAACTTTTGAGCTGGAAAAACTTCATTATAAATTATAAATAATTACCAGAATGCTATACTTCCAGTATGTTAATAGAGGTTAAACAAACAGAAAATTTCACTGACATGTTTGGAAAATATCGCCTTAAAATATGTGGGTCTCTGCCTGGGGAGATGGTTCAGTGAGCAAAGTGTTTGCCACATAAAACACGAGAACCTGAGTTCTGATCCCCAGTATCCATGTAAAAAATGTCATGCATGATGGTGTGCACCTGCAATCCCGATTCTAGGAAGACAGAGAAGGGATAATGCCTAAAGTTTACTGGCTAGCTAGTCTAGCTGAATTGGTGGTGAGCTCTAGGTGCAGAGAGAGACCCTGCTTCACAGAATAATAAGATAGAGAGTGACTGAGGAGGATATCTTACTTTGACCTCTGACCTCTGCATACATCCATACATATGCACAAATACCTGTAAACACACATGTACCCATACATATACATACTACATACATACCAAATAATTTACATATACATGCATACACATTCTGTAGTGGAAAACAAAGACCCCTTTCATTTTTATTTGTAATACTTCACATGCATTATAAATTTCCAAAGACATAATGGTCTTGGTCTTTTCTTGGTCTAATTAATCATGCAAAAATGTTTAGAAGTTTTCACATACAGCTCCTTTGAAACTGAATTTGTTTTGGGGAAGACTCATCATGTACATCGTCTGCATGTCCCACAAACACGGCCCGTGTTTACACCTTGCATCTCCTAGGCAGAGCCTCCACTCACTCTCACTTCCCCAGTTGCCAAGACAAAAGCTTGTAAGCTTCTTCACTCATGTCTTTTCTCCTCCAAAAACACATTAATTATGAGTTCTTCTACACTTTTCCTTTCAACAGTTGTTGGCAAGTGACCATGTCTTTGCAGTCCCACTATTTACACCCAACTCAGCATTGCCACTGCTTGTGTCTATACAGCCAGCACACTAGCCTTCCCACTTACATCTCTGCTTTCATCTTCACATGTGGGACAAAAGAATATTTATGAAATACATCTTGGGTTTTGTAAATCAGGGTGTTGTGTAAGGTCACAGGTTCTCCACAAGGAACAATGAAAGTCACCCTTCTCCATATGGCTTTTTTTTTTTTTTTTTTTTTTTTTTTTTTCTGATGTAGGGTCTCACTCTAGCCCAGGCTGACCTGGCATTCACTATGTAGTTTCAGGGTGGCCTCAAACTCACAGAGATCCTCCTACCTTTGCCTCCTTAGTGCTGGGATTAATGGTGTGCGCCACCACACCCAGCTTCCATATGGCTTTTAAGGGCTTCTGTAATCTGCCCTGTGCCTGCTTCTGTCAGTACTACTTGGTTCGCAATCTGGGTGGTGAAGGAAAAGAGGAAGTTGACGATGATCATGATGACGTAGGATTGGACGATATTGATGAAGAAGGTGAGGATGACAATGAAGTTGATGGTGAAGGGGAGGAAGGAGAGGAGGAGGAAGGAGAAGTTAACTAGCAGAAAAGAACACTGATGGATTCCAAACATTGATTTTTTAAATTTTCTCCACTACCTGGGAGCAAGTTGCAG
The DNA here is from genome assembly GCF_020740685.1 of Jaculus jaculus. Lineage (NCBI taxonomy): Eukaryota > Metazoa > Chordata > Mammalia > Rodentia > Dipodidae > Jaculus > Jaculus jaculus. The sequence continues at coordinate 186,489,504 of NC_059104.1, forward strand.
TCTTTTCACCCTACAACCCTTCATGCTTAGTAGCCCTATTTCTGAGGGAAATGCCCTGATCAGATTAGCAGTAGGGAAAAACTCCATTTTTTGTCCTAAATTCATTTTTATCCCTTCCTGTCTAGACAAGAACTGTATGGAATCACAACTGCAATAATCTATGGGAAAAAGAAAACTCTTCTCCCTTCACTGCAGGAAGCTGGAGGGTGCTGGCCCTGAGGAGTAGTGCATGGATTCTGGCTTCTTTCTTTTCTGTATGTTGGGTTAGACATTACGTTGTCTCTACATGAGTGTGGACAGTTAGCATTCACCAACATCTACAATCTCTTGTTTAATAAAAAGAAAAATCTTCTTAAAAATGCGACATAGAAGATCAAAAAAGGGTGGGTTTGAGATTTCTGAGTGGGCTAAGTGGGCATTTTAACAAATGGCTTCTCCTTTGGCATTATTTGTAATGTTTGCTGAATATCCTTGCAGTTTAAGATGATGCTTTCAAAATAAAATTCTCCTTAAGGATGACTTGAGCCCTGCCATTCTATGGGAGAATCAGCAGAACCTGTAGGACTTGATTGGAATTGACATTCTCTATGGTAATTTTGTTTTATTTTAAAATTTTCATTGTTTTCACTAGAAAGGAAAAAGATACTGCTCAGTTTTAAACATTAAATGTACCAGTTGCTTTGCTATAATAAAACTAAATGTGTGCACAAAGGAAAAATAATGAAGGGTTTCTTTTCAGTTTTTCATGCAAGCATGTACTGCTCACGGAGCATATTCTCCCTGCACGCCCGCTCTTTCCTTTTCTTGCCCTCCCATCAGTCCCCCTCGTCTTCCTAGACAGGCCAGTCAGTTCCACCTTCATATGGTATACGTCGATGTCTTGTGACCGTGTAGCATCTAGAAATCACAAATGAGAGAGGATTGCTACATTTGTGTTTCTGAGGCTGTGTTAATCAACCTGCTAAGATGATGTAATCACATACTGTGTTCCCTATAAACATAGCTATCTTGGACAGCTACGTAGCTTCCAGAATTTAGCCGTCACAAGCAGGACATGTTGATGTACAAGTGGCCTTATGGTATGATGACTTGGATTCCTTGAGGCATATGCCCAGAAATTGTATTGCTAGGTGATATAGTAAATTTAATTTTTGTTTTTGTGACCAAACTTACATGCTGATTTTCATAGGGGTGGGATTGGTTTACATTCCCACCAGCTGTGGACCAGGATTCCCATTTGTCCACATCCTGCACGTTTGTTATTTGTTTTCTTGTTGATTGCCATTCTGCCTGGGGTGTGATGGAACCTCATCGTAGTTCTGATTTTCATTGCTCTGATGGCTCGTGAGATTAAGCATGTTAATATGTTTACCAGCAATTTTTATTGTATCTTTTGGTAGTTTTCTTCATTTCATTAGTATATTTACTGATTGTATTATTTGGTTTCTTGTTATTTAGTTTTTGAGTTCCATGTACATTCTAAATGTTAATCACTTGTCAGATATATAGCTGACTATTCTGCAGCTGTGGGTTCCTGGGCTCTTGCTCTGGGGCTCTGCTGTAGTCCCTGGAAGGCACCCAGGCAACCAGGGTGGGTGAGCCCATGAAAGTCAAAGACTTGTGGGAGGAGTTTCAGTTTATAAGCATCTGAGGGCAGGGCGAAGGGGATTGGAGTACCAGGTTCATTTCTGATGCCTAATTAGCATATGGCAAAATTCATTCCAGCACTTAGGCAATGGCGGGGAGAGGGGGATGTTCAGGTGATGTAGGGTCTCAGGGGTATGGGCTGTGTGAAGGCTGAAGGCTGATAAGGAGTTTCCTAGGCAACTGGCCAAAGGTCACAGGGCTATGGGAAAAGACTAAATTCAGGTGTGCTAGGCTTGGAGGGAGTGGCTTCATGTAGCCTATGGGTCCTTAGCAATGCCTGGATGTTCAGGCCCCTCTCCTGAGGGCTCCAGCTTATGCCTGGAAGTGCCTGAAAAATATGTGTAGGGGATGTATTTTTTTTTCCCTCTGTCTCAACAGAATCTAAACTTATGTCTCTTGTAATATAAGAGACCACCAGGGGGGAGGGGGAACATCCCTGTCATTTCAGGGTGATGAGGTCATCAATGATAAGAACATTGTAAAGCACATATAACCTCAGGCTCATGTGTGTGTGTGTGTGTGTGTGTGTGTGTGTGTGTGTGTGTGTCTAGAGATAGAGAGTGAGAGAGAGAAAGAGAGAGCAAGGGAGCTAGGAAGCACTTATAAAACATCTTGTTTAGGAAAATGCAAAGTCTTAAAGTATGGCTAGTAGGAATTTTAATGGGCATTTATAAAAGGCATAAGAAAAACAGGCTGCAGAGATGGCTTAGCAGTTAGAGCATTTGCTTGTGAAGCCTAAGGACCCATGTTTGACTCTCTAGGTCCCACATAAGCCAGACACACAAGACTATGCAATTGTGCAATTGTGCAAGGTCACACATGTATACAGGTGATGTAAGCATCTTGGGTTTGATTACAATGGCTAGAGGTTCTGGCTCACCAATTCTCTCCCTCCCTAATCTCTCTCTCTCTCTTGCATAATAAAGGACAGTCTGTTGGGCTTGCCTACAAAAAAAAGAAAAAAAGAAAGGGCACAAGAAGAATATGTATTGGATTAGCTGAAACAAATGTACAAGAGGTATTTAATATTATTTATCACTGTATAATAATATCATATCAATAAAATGGGTGTGGTAACACCTGCCTTTAATCTCAGGAAGAATGGGAGGCAGAGGTAGGAGAATCATAGTGACTTCAAGGCCACTCTGAGACTCTAGAGTGAATTCCAGATCAACCTGAATTAGAACAAGACCCTACTTTGAAAAACAAAATACTATACTGATAGTATATTAAAAACTCTATTATCCTTATAATATAAATAAAAAATTAGTTTTTGAAATAAGATGTATAATCTTACACAGATATGATGGGGTGAACTGTCTGGCCAATCTGGCTGCCTACACTATATCACTTGCGATCAGAGAAAACTCAGACATTCTTCATCACTAAAAGTATAAAACAAAAATGATATGGGTTCGAATAAAGGATGTGTTCATCAAAATAGAACCATACTCTATTGTCCCCTTATTTTTCACCTTCATGAAGGTTGTGGGCACTTGTCAAATGCAATCAACAGGACAGAGTCTGGATTTCCAATCTTTTAGTATCTTCTGTCCTGAGGGATAGGAGAGAAAAAAAACAGTTTCAAAAGTGCAAATGCTGTGTCCCCAGGGATCTACATGTGTAGCCAGGACTGCAGTTTCCTAAAGACAATTATATGATCAGAAAAGATCTCTAAATGTTCTTTTGTCTTTTGGGAGAATTCTTAATTTTATTTCCCTTCATCAGTTGTTTACCCTTGAGAACTACTTTCTGTTTATTTTTCTTTTCTTTGGAACTAAGTGACCAGTAAAACTTTCATATTGGGATGGACTTAAATCTTTAGCAGTCTTATCAAAGAATTATAACCAAGCTGAGATCCAGTCAGCATCTGAGAAGTTCTGGACAGAAACCTCAACTTCCTGTTCCTTTTTCTTCTCTTCCTCCTCTTTCTATTCCACCTCTTTCTCCTGCTCCTTTTTCTTTTACTCCTCTCCCTTTTCCCAGTCTTCCTTTCCCTCTCTTCCTTTTCCTCCTCCTTTTATTTTAAAACATATTTCATATATTTTTTTTGCAATGGGAAAGAGAGTTAATTAGAATATGAGCCTGCCAGGGATTCCAGCTGCTTCCAACACATTCCAGATACATGAGCCACTTTTGTGCAGATGGCTTTATGTAGGTACTAGGGAACCAAGACTAGATCATTAGGGTTTGCAGACAAGTGCTTTAACCACTGAGCCATATCTTCAGTGCCCCTTTTATTTATTTTTTTTTTAAACAGGGTCATTATGGAGCCAGAATGTTGTCCTGGAAATCAGGATCCTTCTGCCTATGCCTCCCAAGTGCTGTAATTACCAATGTGCTGGGCAGTCCTTCACCTACAACCTATGACATATAGTTTCTCTGGTCTGAAATACTCCCGCACCCTTTGCCAGGTGAGCTAGCTGTTACTAGTCTTTAGAGCTTAGTTCTGCTGCCACTTTCCCAAGGACATAGCCTCATGTGGTTCCCAAAGGATCCCAGTTATACTCTATTTAGAACACACTGCAAATTTCTCTCGTGATTATCATGGACTATAATTTTATTTACATGTTACAGAAAGGAAAAGATCTCATGGTCAAACCAAGCTGATGTAACCAAATGCCCTAAACTAGAGAGCTTGAACAACTATCTGTTTCTTGGTGCTGGAAGCTCAGAAGGCAAAGATGAGAGTCTGGCTGACTTGCTTCTTGGCAAGCTGTGCTTTCATAGAGTGGATGACTGACATCTCACTGAGACTTCAGATGACAAAGAGAGAGGCAGCTGTGCTGTCTGGCCGTCCTCTCTACCCTCATGAGCACTAACACCATCATGGGTCTGTGCCTCATGAGATCATCGAAACAAGATTACCTCCCAAATACCCAAATGCCATCAATTGATGGAGGTCTAAAGCAGCCACATGGGGCTTCTGGAAGGACATGGGCATTGAGTCTCTAAGAGTACTTGTTAGAGTCGACCTTAAGGAGCCAAAAGTCCCAAGTCTCCCCATAAGCACAGCAGGCAGTAGACAGTCGTTAAGCCCTACTGAATTAGGAAAGGATCCCTCACATGCCATTTGACCATCTTAACAACCAAGAAGCTTTCTCTTGACAAGATCAAGCATGTTCAGGTGGCCATGGAGGCACTCTTCACTGTACAACGGTGACCTCCCAAGGATTTATTTGGTGAGTAGATTATAAGGTGTGTCTGTTACATCACAATAAGCTTATTTCAGTGAGGCAGGAGGACAAACACAGCCAAGGGTTGGCACAAACACAGGAAAGTAAGTCTTCCAGGTCAAAGACGCTTTTGTGTTAGCCTAACTGCTATAGGCTGGGACGCTGGTTTTCCATCTTCCATCAAGCCACAGATCATAACAAACTCCTATGAGCCTTCTCATATACTCAGTATTAACCAGAGAAAGTTAGAGTGCTTCAATAACATGGAGTAGAAGGTGTTTTTAATGCTAGAAATAAAGAGGCAGTAATATTGAAATTGTTTGATTTATAGCCCATGTGTTCAGGAAACCTGGATGAGAAAAGAAGGAAAGAGAAGGCAGGCCAGCTCTTGGGATTGGAAGAAAGCTCCCATCTTGTAACCCTCAGGCCTTCCAAATTCTCACTTCATCTTCTTAATTTATTTATTTATGATATTCATTGTTTTTCACTCTCTGAAATACTTTCATTTGGGGAAAGGGGAGGAGAACACAAACCACATAGTAGCTGCTCCTTTTTTTTTTTTTTTTTGATTTTTCTGTTTCTTCTTTGAAAGTTTTTAGGTAGACGGTCAACTCAAAAGCATAGGGACATGCTAAGGATGCAAAAATCAGATGAAAAGTGATCTAACCAGCAACAAAAAGTAGCTGTGAGAAATAGGGCTTGTTAGCATCCTCCCCTAGGGAATGCCAGAGAACAAGAGAGCTTTCAGAACCTACTGCCCCTATTCCTCTCTTGTTATTCATTAGATGAAGCTGATAGCCAGGGCCTGGGGGGGTGGGGAGTGCTGGGGGTGAAGGAAACAAGACACTGCTTCAGTGTTTGTCTGGAAAACATGATGGAGGAAGGGGTTCTGTCTCTGCGCCTGAGGAGGAGGGAGCAAAAAGAACCCTGGGAAGCTCATAAGACAAGGATCTGGGAACATGCCACATTATGAATGTGTTAGCATACAAGGAATCCCAAAATTCCTGTATCAGTTTGTTTCAGCTTACAGTTTGAGGGTGTAGTCCACCACAGCACGAAAGGCATGATAATCAGATCAGGAGGCAGCTGGTCATGGGTGCCCACATTCAGGAGGCAGAGTGCAATAAATGCTGTTTTTTTAAAAGAGTATCTTTATTTATTTATTTGCAAAGTGATAGAGAGAAAGAGTGAGAGATAAAGAGAGAAAGAAGAATATGGGTATTCCAGGATATCTTGCCCTTGCAAATGAACTCCAGCTGTACATGCCATTTTGTGCAACTGGCTTCATGTGAGTACTAAGGACCTGAACTGAGCCAGCAGGCCTTTCTTGCAAGCCCTTTAACCACCGAGTTATCCTAGCCTCATACTTTCTCCTTTTTATTCAATCGAGGACCCCAGCCCATTGCTGGTTCTTCTTACAGCTAGAGTGGGTCTTCCCATTTCAGATAACCAAATCAAGAAATTCTCTTAGAGACATGCCCTGAGATTTTTTTTCATGGTGAGTCCAAATTCCATCAAGTTGATAAGGCAACATTTGAGGTGGCCACGAGAGATTTGCCCTGTCAGCATTCAAGGGAATTTCCTCACCTACCATTCAGTCCTCCCCAGGACCAGCTCTGCTTTAGCTGATTAATAAGTAATGTTTTCAAGGGTACTCTGTTTTTTTCTTTGATGGTTCTATAATCTGTGTTGAGAGATTGCATTCTTATCTGTTTTATAATACACAGTAAGGTTATTTGACAGGACCTATCAATAGCTGGATAGGAGAGAATCAACAGTTTTCCTTGAGTCATAAGTGACAAAAAAAAAAAAAAAAAAAAAAAAAAAAAAAAAAAAAAAAAACCCATACAGGTATCAGTGAAAGATCAGCAACTCCTTTGGCCACATTCCTAACCCATGTGCTTCATATTTTATGTTTCAATTATTTCTGGTCTCAAGGGTGAAGTGGGGATACTATTAATTGGCCTCTACCTCCCTCCCAAATTATCTGGCTGGAAATGCCAAGTGAAAAAACTCTTTTGAGCAACAAAATATAAACAAAACTTTAACTAGTTTTGATTTTACGAAACAGATTTTTATAGTTGATCTTTAATCGTTTTGCTTCTGTTACATTTTAGTTAGTGCTATTAGGCCATGATGAGTCCTTTTGCCTTGCATGCTGACCACTGGAGACTGAGACACAGGTCTCACAGTGCCTTTGCCTTTTCCAAACTTTGGTGTATGGCTAACAATAGCTGTGTCTTTAACTTGCTGCATCCAACATTCTTCTGGATTTCTGATAATTTTCTCCATCAATGACCCTTTCTCAAAGTTATTTCCATGCAAAGCTCATGGAAAAACTCTTTAAAGGCAACCTGTTATATATCAGGGGAGGAATGTGAAAGTATTCTTTCACAGCATCATTTTAACTGCTACTTCGAGGATGTTTGCATAATTCAAAAGTTGCCTCAGCTCACTGGATTTTATTGAGTCATTGCCCATGCATTCACATGAGTACTTTGTGCTTCACTGAAAATTACCTGATCCCAAATCCATGCCACAATCCTCTCTGCTTTCCCCACATGGATCCGGATATTTCCCTGCAGAACATAATCCTATGGTCTGAGTATCTTTGACCACTGGGTAATTCTAGAAGTGACCGTCCAGGTTTTCCAGGGATTGGGTTCATCCCATTGGCTCTAGTTGTCTGCCAGGGCCTTTAGGTGCCTGAAAGGTAAATGCAGAAGACATTCAAACCAAAAACATAATGTAGTGGTGACAAGACTCTACAAGGCTTATTTTTAACACAGGTGAATGCAAAAATTTAGTGAAAGCAAGCCAATCCAAATTGGATTATTCAATAAAGCTCAATGACTTCATTTAAAGACTCGTAATCCATGGAAGGTGGTACCATAAATAGTGATTTCATGAATTACTCATTAGTTATCTGAAATCATACATTTCATTGTAAGCTGCAGTTAACATCAGAACTAAGTTGCAGAATAATTTCTCACTTCCGTTGCACCCCATTTTAGAGAACTACAATACCTGAGGGTGTACCTTGTCGGGAGCCATAGAGCCAAAGCCTCTCCATTTTACCTGAGCCTGCTCATAAACTGACTCATTACTCAGAAAGCTGGTCCATCCAGCTTTCTGCTAGGTATTTCTGGAACTGGTCAGCAGACTACTTACAGAATCTTATCTTTTGCAAAAAGCCAGTTTATGGTCAGGATGTGAAACCTGGTGCAATCAGGATGTTAAGCCAGTTGGGCAAGATTAGATGAACACCTAATTACAACCCCTCTAGTTTCCTGACAAGTCCCTGGCCACGTCCCCTTCCCCCTACAACTCCTTGCCCTGACCACGTCCCCTTCCCCCTACAACGCTATGTAAACCTACATGTAAGAATAAACTCTCGAGGCCGTGACAAATGTCTAGCATGGTCTCCTTCTTGTGTCTGTTTGCCTACTTTCATTCAGGTTGATTTTCACCTCGCTTCTTTGTTCGACTCCCCAGTGGCCGGGGCAGTACCTCAGTGCTGTACCCTGAAGGAATGAATGATTGTCAGATAGGTGCATTTTTTTCTTGATTTTTTTGATAATTTATTTATTTATTTATTTGTAAAGAGAGAGAGAAAGAGGAAAGTAGAGAGGAGAGAGAGAGAGAGAGAGAGAGAGAGAAAGAAAATGGGTGCACTGGGGCCTCTAGCCACTGCAAACAAACTTCAGATGCATGTAACACCTTGTGCATTTGTCTTATGTGGGTACTGGGGAATCGAAGTGGGGTGCTTAGGCTTGGTGGGCTAGTGCCTTAACTGCTAAGCCACCTCACCAGCCTGGCAGATAGGTTCTTTTCACCAGGAAATGATGCATTCAGGAAACTGCAGGCCTTTTCAAAACACAAGAAAGAAAAAGAATGTTCAAAATTTATGATCTCGCTTGTTTCTCCTTAAAGCCAGTGCATGGGGCTACATAGCTGATATACAGAACAACAAGCGTGGGCTCTACTCTTCAAGTTTCTGAAGGACAGGACGTTTCCTCATCACAATAGGCGATGCCATTCACAAGTTTGAATAGATTTCAATCTTGAGCTGTCTTGCTGACTGCTGTTAACCCTCTCACTAAAATTTGACCCATAAATTTGGTGCCAGATCTTTCCTGAACACAGGCTGAAGGGTGAGTGTTGCAGGGAATAGAGGAGGAAGTGAAAAATTACTGAAGAAGAAGGAGTTTAGATTCACTGAGTTGGCAGTGAAGACAGGAGGCGCACATCAGCATGCAGTATTCATCTTAGAGCCCAAACATATGCTGAAGGCCTGCCACTCCATCTGTACTTCATGAATTTGCTGGTAATTCGATGTTTCTTCCATTCTGAAGGATTTACTCAAGTCAGCAATTAAAAATAAATGATTCCCCAGTGGAGAGCTCGCATGGGTAACTTGTTTATGTTTTACCAGTAGTGCTTGTCAACATGCTAATAAAAAATAAAACCAACCCCCACCAGAAAGAAACATAATGCCTTACTTCTCAGACTGCTTTGGGGGATATTGGTTTTGCTTTTCTCTCACTGTGCTTGAGATTTTCTTTTTTTTAATTTGAACTCAGTATTAACAGAATTCATTTTTGTCACTGGCTTAACTAGGAGGCATCAGCTGGTGATTGTGTCTGTGCTTGTAATTACTTAATTAACATTCAAGTCCAGAGTATAGAAAAGGCCTGGTATTATTTTAAGCTATGAGGTAGGTAATTACTAACATGAAACCTTGGAAGCTGCCATATAACTACAAAGAAATTCATGTGAATGGAAACTAACAAGGTAAATTTTAAAATTCCTATTTTTAAATGATATGAATATTATTAAATCACAAAGCAGTATTAGCATTCTAAAAAAGTAATCTTAAGCATGAAATTCATCATTTAACCAACCCAATGGATCCATAGCATTTTGAAAACCAAATTTATTTTTGACAGATATATTAAACCATAGAAACTATGCATGTTAAAGGGTTGATGAGATGTCTGATTCATGAAATATTGTGTACTGTTTATGTAAGATTCAGCATGTCTGCCTGATCTAACATTTATCATTCTTTAGCATAAAAACATTTAAAAATAATGTCTGTGGATTTTAATGTGATATATTGTTTTCAAGGCATGGATACAAATGGTTAATTACTAGTGAATTTCACTGTACATATGCATGGCAGAGAACTTCATAATAATGAGTCAAGTTGGCAGAAATGGGACACAAGAGGATGCCATGAGACATCTGATAAGTAGAACCTCCTTGGCATATGTAAAGTATTCAATCTGAAAAATATTGCCTCCTAAAAATAGTTATTATCAGTACTTGCTTCTGTCTAAGTAATTTAATTTATATCATAAACTGTTGAGGTTTGCAAAATTAAAATCAGAGAGAACTAGTTAAATTATTTGCATGATCTCAAATCAGAAAAAATATCTATTTTATCATAAATTAATCATAAATAAATAAATGAATAAATAAATAAAGGAAAACTAAATATAATGTATTGGGATGTGTTAAAAGTACAAATATGAAATTCACAAACTTAGAAATATATAAAAAAGAATGTATAGCCAGTATAAACAAATCACCTAGATATGTACATTGAAAAACAGAACAATGGATATTTTTTGTTTATTTTTTAAAAAATTATTTATTTATTTATTTGAGAGCAACAGACAGAGAGAGAGAGAGAGAGAGAGAGAGAGAGAGAGAGAGAGAGAGCAGAGCGGGCATGCCAGGGCTTCTAGTCACTGCAAACAAACTCCAGACGCGTGCGCCCCCTTGTGCATCTGGCTAACATGGGTCCTGGGGAATCGAGCCTTGAACTGGTGTCCTTAGGCTTCATAGGCAAGCGCTTTACTGCTAAACCATCTCTCCAGCCCATTTTTTGATTATTTTTTAGACAAGGGCTCATGAAGCTTAAGCTGGTCTTGAGCTCATTATGTATCTGAGGATGACTTTGAACTTCTGATCCTCCTGCCTCCACATCCAGAATGCTGGAATTATGGGCATGTGACTCCATGCTGGGTTTATGTGGTCCTTGTGATATATCCAGGCCTTTGTGGATGCAAGACAGGTACTGTACAAACTGAGCTACTCCGAGCCTGCATGGTTCCCAACTGCTAATCAAACAGTTAAGTATCCGTCCTTAGTGCTACGACTCGTAGGAAGTTGTAGACATTCATTCATCACTGGTCCAAGAGTGAATTGATCTAATACATTTTAAAATAATTAAGCACCCAGGGATGTAGCTGAGTGGTACGGTGCTCACCAATATATACAAGGCCCTGCATCTGATTCTCAACAGCATGATAAAAATCATAGCAATGGTATTAATAATAATGATTGTTTTTCAAGATTATAAAATTTTGCACACAATTTATTTGGTGAATTTTTTGTAATTTGTTTCAATTAAATATTACAAGATAAGGAGAAGATGATACAAACAACTTTACTTGTGTTATTCATAGGAGTAAAGACGTTATAGACACTACCATATAAAATATTGAAGCCACTCAATGGTTTCCATTCTTCAGGTAATGAGGAGCAATAATATGAATTGACATCTATTATGTAATATTAACTGATGGAGAATTATGAAAATATGTTTGGCTCACTATAAGAAAGTGTGCATATAACAAAACAGCACAGACATATAAGCATGGTGCTGCATTGGGGGAGGAATTGTGAGTGGTTTTCTGGTACAGTTTATATAAGTAGAGGAGACAAAGGCATAGCTAAGCATCTGTTCGCTATGTTTCTATATATAAGCAATAGTCTTAATGAGTCTCCATTAGTTTTATTTTACTTTTACCAAATGAAGTTATACTATCCTTACACATCTGTTGCCCTTGTTAAGTAATACAATGCATGTACAATGCTTATTGGATTTTCAGAAAACAAAAGCTATGATGCTATTCATGACAGTCTTGGTATCAAGCAATCTGTGAAAGGAGTTAAATGAGAGCATTGTTATTCCAGGATAAAGGCCTGGAGCAGGACAACCTGAGCTGAGGAGGAGTAATGTCCACAGAGTGCATATTACAGAAAAGGTCTCTGATGCGACAGGGCTTTGACGGAACATGAAGGATGTGAGGTGAAGATTCAGGGGACAAGAGGGTCTCAGCAAGCACAGAAGCCCTGATGGAGGGATTTGTTGGGATTCTGGTGGCAGCCACCTGCAAGACATAAGCTCAGTCATCCCTTTTTGTTAGCAACTCCTGAGTAGTAGCTTTGTCTAAGAACTGCTTTGAACTTTTCCCCTTGGTGCATTCAAATAACACAACTTTAAATACATAAAATGCAATGTTCTAGGAGCACGGCAGAGTTCAATGGTTAGGAGTGATTCTAGTTTACTGTGGCACTCCTTGTGTTGGTGGGTCTGCAGAGTAACTGAGTTTTAGCTATGTTGGCTGGCTGGCTCACTCTGCTCTGAGCTTGACCAAGACCCTTTAGGGGAAGGTGTATGCCACGTGGCTCTTTTATTTCCATGGAGACCAGTAGGTATGCTCTGTTCTAGCCTCAGAAGAAATGAAAAGACAAATTCAATAGCCTTTTCAAGCTCCCAGGGCCTGAGACTCAACCCTGAGAGTGAATGCTCTCTTATTTTTTTGTCTTGGTGCTAATCTAAGTGCTCGCTGGTCTTGTTCTGTAATCCTCCCCTGCATGTATTTACCAACAGTCCATGAGTGAGAGCTAGTCACATGGGCACATGTGAGGGTAGGCATGTATGCATTGCAGAGTACAGGGAATGGGCAGAGAGAAGTGAGAACTCAGTCTATTTAAGCAACTTATTCACAGTCATAACCCAGTGGACTTCAAAGCAGTGCATACACTCTATTGTTGACATAAAAATTATATTGTTGACAAGATTTTAAGTAATAAGTATTGCTTTTAGTAATAGTATATGTTTATATTCACTTGCTGAGCAACAAAATTAATGAGATATCACTTTTAAAAAATATTATTTCTTGGTTTGCAAGCACAGAGAGATAAAAAGAAGAGAGAGAAAGAGAGAGAGAGAGAGAGAGAAAGAGAGAGAGAGAGAGAGAGAGAGAGGGAATGGATACCTCTAGCATCTGAAAATGAACTTTAGATGCATGGGCCACTTTGTGCATCTGGCCTTATGTGGGTACAGGGGAATCAAACCTTGGTAGTCAGACTTTGCAGGAAAGTGCCTTAACCACTAAGACATCTCTCCAATCCCCTTGAGATATGAATTTTATCAGTACTGCTCCATGAGGCAAAATTTGAATTAAGTCAACAGTTATTCAATGTATTTTAAACTATATAGTTAGTAATGGTATATTAGCTTCTAGTTAGGATCTCCAGAGAGGTAAGAGATGAAATTTAGAAAACATTGCTCACTGGTATATGAACTAGCAATGAACTTTGGGATAAGGAGTAGAAAGGGAGGAGATTCTAGGAAAACAATGATATTAGAATGACATCTTCAAGGAAATGGATAAGGGTGGGGAACCAGATAGTAATGGTGATGAATAATGACCAAAGTACATTATATGCATGCATAAATGTGTCACAGTGGAACTCACTCCCTTGTCTGGTGAATATATTCTAATAATGACCAGAAGTAAATAATAAACAAAGAAAAGGCTGGGATTTATATAATAGAAAAGTATCTTCCAGATAAAAGAGAGACATACTCAAAGTTATACAAGTGTATGGCTTATAAGAATATTAGACATATAGAATGGATGTTCAGTGGGCCAGGACCAAGGAAAACTGGAGGTAGGACACAGGAAAACAATCTTCTGTAACTCCAAAGCTATACTAAAAATTACTTGATGGGGGCTGGAGAGATGGCTCAATGGTTAAAGTGCTTGCTTGCAAAGCATGAAGACCCAGGTTCAATTCCCCAGTACCCATGTAAAGCCAGATGAACAAAGTGGTGCATGCATCTGGAGTTTGTTTACAGTGGCAAGAGTTCTTGGTACTACCCTTTCTCTCTCCCCTTGTATTTAAATAAATAAAGAAAAAATTAAAAAAATTACTTGATAATAAATTTGTTTATGGCCTGCAAGGGCCAAGCAGCAAGGATTCCTTCTGCAAGGTGTCTCACCCAAGGGGTGAGAGGGCCGCATGACTCACCCTTAGCCCATGTGGAGGGTTAGGGTCTAACAGGTACCTGAAGGAAGGTTTCAGAAGCTCTTTGGATGGTTTATGTCACATCTTCATCCACAGTCTCAAAATTAGGTCTCATCTGTAGCCATCTTGTGGAGGAAACATGCTTGTCTAGGACTGTACTGGTGTGTTTTCAAGTGGGTGCTACGTGTCGCAAATGCCTCGCTTCATGCAGGACTCTGGGTGTTGCATATACACAGACCAGAGAAGAAAAAACCCACCATCTCAGAGAAACATTTGGAGACTCAGATAAATCTATGTGAACCTTCCTGAAATCCTGGGTCTGAGCAGCAGCGGCCATCTGCCTGTCTTGGCCCAGGAGCCTGTGTATGAATCATGCTGCTGATTTCCCCACAGAAACCAGTCAAAACAAGGGTTTCTAGGCAATTGCTCTTTTAAGTAGTGTTCTTCTTGATGTGGCTGTGCTATATTTAACCTATGCATTATTTAAAGTCCCCAGACTGCATCCTCCTTCGGTTTTAGCTCAGGGGGAAATCCTGCCACCTGTTGCTAAGTGCTAAGACAAAATCTTAGAGTCAACTTTGATTTTCATCATGTACTCCATTAGGAATCTACTCCATTAGGAAATAGCCATCTGTAAATCAAATCCCAAATCTTCCTCCTTCCATGTCACTGTTACACCTCTGTCCAAGACCCTGCCCCCTTGCTTTCTCCTTGGACTAGTAATGTTCTTATGAGCTCCAAGCTTCAGCTCTTACCAACTTAGTTTATTCTCTGTGTTGCAGCCACAGAAGTGGGTATAGCACATCCAGACTGTAGGATGGCTGGAACACATGAACGTTTCTCTATGATTCCATAACCTGGCTATTAAGAATATGAATACAAGATGGGCATGGTGGCACATGCCTTTAATCCCAGCACTCAGGAGGCAGAGACAGGGAGGATTGCTGAGAGTTTGAGCCCAGCCTGAGGCTACATAGTGAAATACAGGTCAGCTAGCTTGGGCTACAGCGAGACCTCAATGAACCAAAAAAAAAAAAAAAAAGGAATATGGATAAGGAAAATATGGTATGTGCACACACTGGAGTTCAATACATCATAATGAAGAACAAGATTATTTCATCTGTAAGACAATAGGTGACTGGATATCATCATGTTAAGCCAAATAAATCAGACCCAGAAAGACAATACTGCATGTATTCTTTCATAAATGAAATCTAGAATTCTTTTAAAGACACCCAAGTAGATGAGGGATTATTTTGGGAAAAGAAGGGACCAACAGATAGGAGAAAGGGTTAGAAGAGAGGATAGTTGAGGGGGGAGAAGAATGTGATCAAAGTACATTGTATGTACATATGAAAATGTCATAATGAAGCCCATTAGTTTTATAATTAGTACATGCTAATAAATTTTAGAAATCCTTTTTGTGACTCAAGAAACAAAACGATGAGGCGCCAAGTACACAGAACCAAGTAAAATTCTCCTAATGCCTAGACCAGAAAAAAAGTGAATAGCAAAATACCTGATGGAAGTTGAATTATAACCCAAAGCATAAGGTCATCATCAGATCAATGACTGTCAAGTAACTGAGTGGGGGTGTGGAGAGCAGAACAGTGAACTGTGGAAGAACCTTACACTCTTCTGCCAGGGAGAAGACACGCCCCACCCACAGGAGTGGGATGCCAACAGTACACAGTATGGGAATAGAGGTAACCACATGGACCAGTCTACAGGGACTTGTGCTGTGATCAGTACCGGGCAAGTAGCAGTCTAAGGGAGGAAGGGTTTATGTAGGCTCACAGTTCTAAGGGGACAGTCCCTTATGGCAGGGAAGACATAGTGGCAGGAATGGGAAACAAGCTGCTCATATTGTATCCACAGGCAGGCAGTAGAGCCGAAACAGGAAGCAAGTCTGGGCTATAAAACCTGAAGGCCCGTCTCAGTGACCCACTTCCTCCTCCAGCCTAAAGGTTCCACAGTTTTCCCCAACAGTGCCACTAGCTCTGGATCAAATGTTCACACACAGGAGGCCAAGGGAGGCATTTAACACTTCCAACACAGCAGCCAGTATTGATAACTACCTCAGCCAGGTGACCAAAGGCAAAACATGAGTCAGTGATGAGTCATGGCATGACAAGAATCTCTAATAATGATACCATGAGAAAAGCACATTAATGCAATAGCCTTCTTCCAAAGACAGTGTGACTCCAGTGTAAACATACAAGCGCAAACCAAGAAGCATTCTATAAAATATCTGAACAGTACTTTTCAAAATGCTGGCAATCACCCAAGCCAGAGAAAGTCTAAGGAAATGTCACACCCAAGAGGAGCCCAAGGGGAGAAGATGGCTTAAGGGGACACCACTCCTCGAGTAAGACCCTGGGGCAGAAAGGAATGACCCTTATTTAAACACCAGGGAGATCAGTTCACAGTGGTGCAGGAGTGGCGGCAGATGTACCATGCTGCAACAGCTGATGACAGTGAAACAGCATGTGGGTGAGAAACTTCTGTGCCATCTTTGTGACTTTTCTGTCATTCTGAAATACTACAAATTACTTGAAAAATATTAAAACTTGAGATCTTAATATAAGAAAAGACATACAGCATTTGTCTTTCTGGGCGTGCATTACCTCACTTAGTATATTTACCCATTTTCCTGCAAATTACATAATTTCAGTTTTCCTTACAAGTAAATAAAGTCCCATTGTTTAAACAGGGGATGTGAGGGTCCACGTAGGCCATGGGACTAGCTAGGAGGCTACAAGAGGAGGGCAAGAAGTGATGGAGGGTGGGAAGAAGAACATAAGTTGCATGAAGGCAGAAGGAGGCAACGGAGGAAGGAGGGCATGGGGGGCTGTGGAGAGAAAAGAGGGAATGGGAAACAAAAAATTGCTTGAAAAATGCTATAATGAGCCCTTATTGTATGCTAATAAATTTTTTAAAAAATATGGAAAGAATCTAGTCATTGCCTCCAGGGCATTATGTGATATGAACCCTTTGTACATTGTATCTCCTTGTGTCCTTCTTGCCTACCCACTTCACGACAGCAACAATCCTGTTAGTCTTGAGCACACTGAGCATTCTCCTACCATGAGAAGGGCCTTGACTACTTCATTTCCTTTCCAAAGGATTCTTCTTCCCAACATTGTCAAAAAGCCTCAGTTTTAAATGTCACCTCGCCACCATCCATAAAATTTTGTATTTCACTATTTTCTAACCTGTTTTATTGTGTGTGTGTGTGGTGTGTTAAGTAGTGCATGCACATGTGTGTGCACATGCACATAGCCCCTTGTGTGTATGTGTGTGTGTGTGTGTGTGTGCGCGCACACACACACACACACACACACACACATGTTAGCCAAAGGAGAATGTCAGGCACCTTCTTATCAATCTTTCATCCATGTATTTCATTGAGGTAGGATCTTTCCCTCAAGTTGGAGCTGCCATTTTTTGTCATTTAATCCCAGTGCTTCTCTGGTCTCAGCCCCCATGGACTGGGGTTACAGACATGCATTGCAGTACCTAGCTTTTTACATTGGTTCTGTGGAATCAAAATAGGTAGTTTCCAGGCACAGAGGTCCTCATACTTACATGGCAAGTGTTTTTAACCTCTGAGCCAATTCTTCTGCCTGCTTCATCATTTTATCTTCCCTTATTATTATAGCTTATGTGAGAACATTCTGCTTCCTACTTAAGAATGGAGGAAGGAAGAAAGTATGACATAATCCCATGCTGATAGGGCACTTGGTTTCCAAGAAGATAGTAAGTCTGTAGTGGTCCAAATTCATTCTATCAGCTTTTGAGTCAGCAGTAGGGACTTCAAATATAATATATTTGAATATAATCCATCTTTAGGAAAAAAAAATCTCTAAAATTGCAAGTCAGGGAGTCTAAGTCTTTTCTTACTTACCAAGTGTTTACAAATGTCCACTAGGCAGCAGGACTAGATGTTTTGGGCGTGGCATGAAGGAGATGACCAGGGCACAGAGGGGTCTTGAGAAATTGACAATGTACTGACATACAATTGCCAAGGATGAAAATAAGCCATGACGAAGGAGTAGAAGAACTTGAGCCAATGGACAGGTCTTGTATGAAGGAATGATCAAAATGACCAAGGTGAGATGAAGTACTCATGAACACAGAGAAATCAGAGCTGTGATGGAATGGTAGGAAACAAATGGAAATCTCCCATAATGAACATGTATTGATCTGAGTGCAAGCAGGTGATTTGCATTTGTGAAAAGTTTCATTTTGTCTTTTTTCACATAATCTGGAACCTTAGAACATTACAAGAAATTTATTTTTGCTGTCATTGTGAGAAGGTACAACCAACTGCATTCTTGTGAAAACTACAAAGATCCTAAATGATATGCATGTATGTATGAATTTATATATTTTTTCAGCAACACATGCTGTGTTTCTATTTACAATGAATTGTATTGTTCTGCATATTAAACACGTTGCTGTCATCCTACAGCAAAGTTTTATGGGTTGAGAGTGGCAAGGGGCCCTGGTCTTTGGTGACTTCCACATTTGTTCTGACTTACCTCTCATTCCTCTTTGTAACTACACAATACTTAGTTCATTTTTCACAGGAACAACTACTCTGTTCCCAATGCATCTGTCTTCCAGCCTATCATCTTTCACCACTAGAGTGCACCAAAATATTTACTACAAGCACAGAGAGCCCAGTGGAGGTGCTTAAACTACCAATTCTCTTCTTCTATCTCTACTATACAATTCATCTCTTAAACATGTATGTGCCTATGATAGATTAGACCAGTTCAGCATCCCCTTATAGAAAAATGAACAAATCCAGTTGTTAGAATCAAGCAACGGTTGTGATTTCATTCAGTGGTCACATTTGTAATGAGTCATGGTTTGGGGTGTGTATATTTTGTAATATAAGCTTGTACTGGAAGTGGAGGAGAGAGTCATTTTGGCAAGCATAGTAAAACAGCTTGAAATACACACAATCCTGGCATGAAATTTGGCAGTAAAGCCTCCCAAAACATCAGTGAACTGCTCAGTTTGTTCCACAGATTCCTGGAACACCCTAGGTAACACACAATTTAAAAAATACCAACTAGACCAATACATTTTTTGTATTACTCATCCCATTAACATTATCTTTATGCACAACACATGCTTGGTCCAGGCCCTTGGGTGAACCATGCAATGACAGGTAACCAGCTAGTCTGCTTCTGAAAGTGTTTCTCTATCATAAGCTCTCTGACATTCACCTTGGCCTGAAAGTTTATGGTTAGAGACTCATTATCTTTGACTAGAGTAACATTTTTAGGGTATATTGACTAAAAAATGGATACTTTATTCAATAAATAAGATCCACAATTTTAAACAGTTAATGGTGATTCACTCCTCACTTTTAGCCACTATGCTGTATAATGATACTGACTTCCTTTTTAATATGAGTTCATTCAGTCTCTCTGAGTTGCAGGCCTTCTTATACGACCATTTTTGTATTTGATTATTTGAGATTTTTGATTTTGGAGACACTGTCTTGTTATGAATCCCTTGTTGGCCTGGTACTCATATGAGTCTAGGATGGCCTTGAACTTAGGACAGTCCTCTGTCTCAGTCTCACAGTATTGAGTCATATTTGACTACTAACATCACATTAGCATGTGGACATCTCAAAGGCAGCCTCAAATGATAATATAGTGGAAGCTGCTCTATTTCCATCAGTTTTCAGTTTTAGCATAGGGAAACATCCTGCAAAGATACTCTGGTTTCTCCATTCCTTTCTCCCTTCCTATTTTCCTCACTCCCTTCCTTCATTTCTCTTTTGTTATTTTATTCATTTTTTTCTTTCCTTCCTGTGTTGAGACATCTCCAGTTAAGGGACTGCAGTTGTGAATCCTGGCTCAATTGCATTTCTATACAGAGAGTAAGAATGTATAGTTCCTTAGGCCCTACTCTAATGTGATTTGACCTATTAAAAAGCCATTCTTTCCCTTTTTTACACAGTGACTAGAAACCAAAAAGCCATTGGACACCTCAAGCTGTTCTTATCTAAGTCAAAAGGAAAGGGGTTAGATATAGAGCCATTAATTTTTGTTAAGCAAAGAATAAACCTAAATGAGAATAATTCTATTTCCTGAAGATGGATGTGTTCTTCAGGAGGAAAATGAGAGTCTAGTGTCATTATATGTAATGTTTCTGCCTCTCTTTTGTCTTTAAATAACCAAGACTTAAAAAATTAATACTTTCTATGATTATAAAATTACATAAGAACTTAAGATAGAAAAAGTAAATGAAGTAATGCATGGCTAAGTGTCTGAAATGTGCAGATAACGATTTTGAAGTTTTTCAACACAATTCTTTCACCCAGAGCATCAGTCTAAAATTATTTTGGAAATATTTTTGAACTGCTTTAAAAATGTAACCTTTTCTATCAAGTTCAGAGATTTAATATATCAGTATCATCAATGAAATATTTAATAGATTTCATTTTGTATAACAGAGATTATGCATAGACAGACACAATAGATTTTCATATATTATTTATTTTCTGAATCTATTTAATCACATTATTTTAAATAAATGTATCTAATTACAGAGTAGATAATTATATATCACATTTGTTCACAGAGTAACTGCTGTAGTTCTGATCTGAATTACTCCCCAAAGGTTTATGTGTGAGAAGCTTTGTCTCTAGCCCTGGTGCATAAGAGCCAGGGCTACTGGGGCGTCTTCTGAACAGTGGGGCATGCTTTTGGGGGGTAGAGGAACCTAGTCCTTTCCTTTCTCTGTCACTTTAAGTGAGTGATTTTTCTCTGCCACCTGCCCCTCACCATAGGCCAGACACAAGGGGCCAAATGGTCACTAATAGAAATCTCTAAGCTGTGAGTAAGAGCAACCTCTTTTCCTTATTTTTTTATTTTCTACAGGAATTTCTTACAGTGAGGGAAAAAGTAAATAGCAGCAAGTTTTTTGAGAGTCGCAACAGGTGACAAATGTAAACAAAAAACTTAGTGGAACAGACAGCTTCAGGTTCACTGAGATGAACTTTCAGACCAGGCACAGTTATGGAGGAAGGGATTTATTGAAGCTTACAGATCCAGGGGAAGTTCCATAATGGCAGAAGAAGCTGGCCTGCCTTCACAGGCCCAAGCAGACAGAGAGAAGCACAAGCCTAAAGGCCAAAAGCCACACAACACACTTCAGGAACTCCAGCTAGGCACACTTTGCATATCTTTAGATTGAAATCAGAAAACCCACTACCACACCTTTTAAGATCACCCCATACAGTGACATTGCCTCCAGCCAGGTAGCCAGGAGATACAAACTACAAACAATAAAGAGCTGAATATATTGGGGGCCATCTATTCAAACCACCACACTTAGTTTTGACTTTCTATTAGATGGTTGTATTTTTACAGTTCTTCGAGGCTACAGCTATGAAGGCTAAGACCATCAAAGCCATAAAATCTCACGAAGATTGCTTTCCCTTGAGTGAGGTGGCCAAAGCAAAGCTTCCTAGAAGAGACAAGGCTGGGATGAGAGAGGGGCATGGTGACTGTGAGAGAACATTACTGCCCAGTTGGTGCTGCAGGAGGAAGGAGAAGGGTGATAGTGAGGAAGTCAGAGCAATAGTCAGAGTAATGATGCAGAGAGTTTGTGCTTGAGAATTTTTCCAGAGAGTAAAGATTATGTGGATCTACTCCAAATCTGAAGTTAATGGGTCGTTCCCTACTGACTTCAGAGAGCATATGGTCTGGCCAACACATTTGTATTTCAATTTCTAG
Source organism: Jaculus jaculus (assembly GCF_020740685.1). Taxonomy (NCBI): domain Eukaryota; kingdom Metazoa; phylum Chordata; class Mammalia; order Rodentia; family Dipodidae; genus Jaculus; species Jaculus jaculus. The sequence goes on from NC_059104.1 coordinate 186,511,204, forward strand.
ACTCCAGAACTCTGAGACAAAGCCTTTCTGTTTCAACACATCTGGTTTTTGACCATGTTAATGGTGATGGTAGGAAACTCCATGCCACCTCCCCCTCAAATGTATATGCAGGAAGTTGATCTCAACACTTCAGAAAGTGAGTGTATCATAAATAAGCTTTTTAAAAGAGATGATTAGATGAAAATGAGTCTGTTGTTAAGGTCTTAATACAATTTGGCTGGTGTGTTAAGAAAAAGGAGGAAATTCAGACAAAACATGAATACCAGAATCGTGCATATACAGAATGAAATAAGAGGGTCACTAGCCGTCAGTCCTCATCATGCAGGCAGCCCCGTGGAAGCCCTGTGGAAGCCCCGTGGCAGCCCCGTGGCAGCCCTGTGGAAGCTGCGGGAAGACAACGGTCACCAACAGAAAAATAATCTGGTGCCCTGCGCTCTGTGAAGTCAGCTAGCTAGACCAGAACTGCACACGTGTGCAACAGCAGCACACAGACTCTCTGGGTAACCACCTGTTCTCTGACTGGACATGAGTCTGGCTCAGTGGGAAAGAGCTCATAACTGGAACTGAAAACCAAGTCAGAATCCCATGGTCAGGAAACTCAGAGACTTTGGAGAGAAGCCCCTACTGCTCTCTGGAGAAGAAGAGTAGATTTGCACACCAAATAGTATCTCAAATAATTTTGAATACCCCCTTGGACTCAAACTGCTCTCACTTTTGTTTGGAGAATATGTGTTATTTTACAGAAGATAGAGAAAACATAGGAGAACCAAGATGTATGTATGTATACATGATAGATAGATGATAGATGATTGATAGATAGATGGACAGATAGACAGATAAACTGTCCACCACTACATGTGCCACCTCTACCACATCTTTAGGGGCCCAGGAGAAACTGCAGAGGATTTGACAATATGAACACTGCTCTTCCTGCTAGCCTGACAACCAGTTCAAGGGTGATGGTGATAGACAAGATGATCAATCAAAACCTACTAAAGCAGAAATCCAGAGGCTACAGAGAGCTCAACACTAAGTCAGATGGCCAACATGCCATGGCTCAGGGAACATTGTAGAAGAGGGGTGGAAAGACTGTAAGAACCATAGAGGCATGATTCCATCACAGAGTGTATCCAGGGTAATGGGAGCAAGGGCAGGCGATAAAAGAGTATAACCTATTAATATATATATATAGATAGTTAGATAGATAGATAGATAGATAGATAGATAGATAGATAGATAGAATGTCAGCTGCAGAAAGTGACACATACATCTGGAGATTGTTTATAGTGGCAGGAGACCCTGGAGTGCCCATAGGTACTCTTTTTCTGCCTCTTTCTATCTATCAAATAAATAATGTTTTTGAAAGATGTATCATATATTTGATGCAGAAGTTCAAACCCTTTCCACAATGTTTTTGAGGGCTTACATTTATATCCACTGTGCTCATTATTTCTGAAAAATTATGTTTAAGTTCCCTTCATATTTCTGAACAGGAAATATATATGTATATATGTGTATATTGTATTTATCTTACATGTGAATTTAGGCATTGTAACCATGGTAATGTAGTAACAATTCAACAAGGTGCTAACAGTGTAGATTAGCAACAGAAATCCCCCATTACCTGAGACCATGCCTTAGAATGTTCTGTAAATTGACTGGCATCTTTCTGACAATCTTTCTCAGATGCTAATTTTTTACAAGAATTTTTTATTTTACCAAGAAGTAGAGGCCAATGGTTTGAGGAAATAGTATCCAGTAGTGATCTGGCATTTCTAGTAAGGGGCAACTCCAGATAGTTCTGATCACCCAGAATGAGCAGTTATAGAAAGCGTAAAACACAGGACAGTCATGGACATTATGATGAGTCATGCATCTTTGCTCACTGAGGGGAAGTTATTGAGAACAAATTGTGCACAAATAATTCAATAGCACTCTTTCCACTAAGGGACACATTATGGATAGAAGTTTTCTGAAACATATAATTCTCAAGTCCTTGAAATTGATGTTGGATATAAAGTTTCGAATAACATTACTTTAAACACAGCTATAAAGGCTTTCTTAGCAGCTTCTGAGTTAGAATGAACTCCAAAGAGCAGAGGTAAAATTGTCTTGAAAAACTGAGTGTATGTTTGGTAATTGCATTCCAGTGATGATGTTACATTTATTCAGTAGATGTTGACTGATTACTACTTTCCATGAGTGGTAATTTTTTGGTATCTACTCTATATTCTACATTTGTTTCGTTGATTCCTTGGCCATCATCCTGAGAAATGGGTATTATAGTCCATTAGCTGAGGAACTGTGACTGGTACAAATGGTACCAGACATTTTTCGATTGTGGTGCCTTCAATAATTCCTCAACACTTCATTCCAGGAACTTGCTATAGCTCTCATTATAGATATCTGATACTGTGTAGAGGCCTATGTAATGGAGACTGCCTTAATAAAACATTTATAGTTTACAAATTAATCCTATATATTACCAAATTTAATATCTACCATAAGTCAATAAGATATAAACTATTCCTTTTACCACTCTACAGAGAGGCAAACTAAGGCTAGTGAAGTTGGACAAGAGCACACATATATTACCTGAAAATAAAAATTTAAACTGAACTCTTCTGCAATAAGCCAGTAAATATGCTTGAAAATATAAATGCTATTCTTTTTCTTTCCACTTGACGACTCTAAGAGCTTAATGATATGGAGTGCTTACAACCCAGAAGGAATCCATGAATGATGATCACATATTCTTATTATTCTGATAGAAATATAAACTGGGGGCTAGAGAAGATGGCTTAGCAGTTAAGACATTTGCCTGCAAAGCCAAAGGCCCTTGGTTCGATTCCCCAGGACCCATGTAAGCCAAATGCACAAAGGGGCACATGCATCTGGATTTTGTTTGCAGTGGCTGGAGACCCTGATGTGCCCATTCTCTCTCTCTCTCTCTCACAAATAAATAAATACAATATATTTTTAAAAGAGAACTATAAACTGATGAAACCATTCTCCAAGGCTTGTTGATGATGATCCTCATACAAGTTACTTATGCTTTTCTGCCTACTTGAAGGTAGTCTTAGCATATGTCTTGGTTTGGCCCATTAATTTTACTGAGCTGAAAAGGAAATTTGAAGAGCCATTAGATACTCCGTATTTTTAAATATCTTTGTTTCTACTCTATAATTGTTTATTGAACTGTCCAAGAAAAAATGAAATAGCAACAAAAATAACATAACCCAAAACATTACCTAGATCTTATTCCAATGGCAATCTTATCCCAATTCTGTTTTTATTTCAATCCCATCCTTATCCTAACCCTATTCATATCCTAGTCCTATTCTTATCCTAATTCTATTTTTAAATGTTATATCATGTCAAAACTTTTCCTGGGAAGACATGAACAAGCATGTATTCAATCCCAGATGAGGGCAACAATAACAGAACAATGAAATGATCCCACCTAGGGCAATCTAATTGAATCAAGGAGTTTTATTGGGATTACCTTCAGAAACATGGGCCATTTACAAGGGATTATACCATGTAAGAAAACTTTTCCCTTGTAGCAAACAGCCTCAGGTCACTGAGATGAACTTCTAAACCAGGCACAGTTATGGAAGACAGGATATTTATTGAAGCTACTGGGCCATGGGAAGTTCCATAATGGCAAAAGAAGTTAGCTTGCTTTCACAGCTACAGGCTGGGGGGGAAGGATGCAGTGTTTGGGTAGGAGAGAGAGCCACAATCCAAATCCCCAAAGCCACCCCACAAACAAACACACTTCAGGAACTCCAGGCACTTTGAATATCTTTAGATCGGAATTTCAAATCCACCACCACACCTTAGTGCTGGACCCTAAGATCCATCTGCCCAGTGGCATCTCCTCCAGCCAAAAGACTGGAAACCCAAGAAGTGTTAATAAATCCATGAATCTATTGGAGGCACTCATTCAAACTACCACACCCCATTAGTTTTCAACTGCTCAAGCAAGCTTAGGGAGAAGTGGCACCTCATGCACTGCCTCGTGAGCCTCCATGAGCCCTTCTTCCCTTGCCACATGAGCCTTGTGAGTCCTCCCTCCTTCTGCATTGGTAATATCAGATGCCCAGTCTTATGAGAGTCTTCTGTGGGCAGTAACAGCTGCTCTGATTTCAAGGCTGCACTGGCCATAGCATGCAAAAGGACAAAGGACAGAAATCCACAGCACACCTCAGCACACACAGCACCTTACACTATAGAAATGACTGCAAAGCTTCAAGAAGACATGGCCCGGCTGGAGATATGGCTTAGCAGTTAAGCTCTTGCCTGTGAAGCCTAAGGACCCCGGGCTGAGGCTCAATTTCCCCCGGACCCTAGTTAGCCAGATGCACAAGGCGGCGCTCGCATCTGGAGTTTGTTTGCAGTGGCTGGATACCCTGGGGTGCCCATTCTCTCTCTCTCTCTCTCTCTCTCTCTCTATCTGCCTTTCTCTGTCTGTTGCTCTCAAATAAATAAATAAAAATAAACAAAATATTTTTAAAAAAAGAAGACATGGTCTTGGCCATAAAAACTCCTTTTTTATTTTGTCAACTCCAAAAATTGGTCATGAACAGCAGTTTCCTCTTCTGGTACCCTTGCAAAGCTGAGATACTGGTGCTCTGGCAAGATAAGAAGACATGGCATCTCTCTGCTTTTGCTTAAGGGCTAAAAGAAGAAACGTGATGTGCTTAGAGTAGGAGCAAAGCTTCTGAGCACTTTTCTTCCACCTGCCTCACACTGTTAGGCAGCATCTTGGCAAACTGAAAAGCTTCTCAGCCCAGGACTGTGGGGCAGAACAGTAACATGCATTGTGGTATCCCAGACTGGATCTTGGCACAGAAAAGGGACATTATGGACAAAAGTGGCTAATAAAATTTAGTTAGTAATAATTTACCAATATTAGCTTCTGGACATTGGCAAAATACCCAGGATAATGTAAGGATGTAACAATGGTGTGTGAGGGTAGCATAAGGGGCTCCCCAAGTTGTCTGGAGCCTGTGAGCACATTAGTCGTAGGGTCCTTATATGAGAAAGAGAATGGTGTACGAATCAGGATGGGATAAAATATGTAGGTAGTCGATTCTGGCTCTGAGGATCAGACAAGGCGGCCTAGCAAGAAATGCCAAATAAAGAACACCTTTAAAAGCCAGAAAAGGCACAGCCTATCTTCTGAAACACCCGTAAGGCACACAGCATTGTCAGTATCTTCGTCCTGGGGAGGTCCATGCATACTTCTCTCCTCTGTGACATGACAGCAATCCATCTGAGTACAGCAATGCATTTGAAGCCAGAGATGTACTGCATTTGTTACATGGCCATGGATAATTCTTATTAGAGTTATAAGTAACTTGTGATTTTAATTTTGCAACTATCTTACAATTCTAAAATTATAAATTAGGAAGATAATTTTTAAAACTTTAAGAAAAGTCAGGGTAAATTAATAGGGCAGCAGACATTCGATTCCCTTCAACCTAACAAAACTCACAAGTACATTCATGGGCTCTGGTTCCCTTGTCCTGCCTCTTGTTCAGTTTCCCCAAAGTCTGACACCTCAGTTAGACACCATGTCTGGGTCTGCAGACTTTGACACCCTCCCACATCTCAGGCTTCTGACCTCTGCCTCTTCCTTCCATGTGGCTTTGTCATTGCTGCTTAAGTGTGACAGCAGTTGCTACTACATCCGGCAAATTTGGGCAGAACACTGCCATTTTATGTAACATTTCACTGAAGGTAGAAACTTAGAAAAGAACTGAGCTGTGTTGCCATGGAAACCAGGCAGCAATGAAGATGTAGCTGATTTTTTTATTTCAATATTTTTCACTGGAACAAGAGAGTATAGAGAAGATATGCTGTCATAAACCTGTTTGAAGAGTTCTTCTTTCTCTGTCCAGATTCCAATCAGTCCTTTGACATGGACCATGCTGACAGTGTGAAGTGTTTGTGGTCAAAGTGTCCTCTTTCAGGAGTGAATGAGTCACACTTCAGAAAGAGGGCACGTTCAACCAAAGGCTTGGCATGGCTGGTCAGTCATTGTTGTTTTAGTTTAGGTACTCAGTTCCTCAAATAAGTTATTTCATATGTATAGGGTTAGTCTTTAGAAGCAAAACAAAACAACAACAACAAAAGCCTGTCCTCAGGAAACAGGAAGTCTTCTTTGTTTGGAATCTCTGTTTCTGCTTCTACATTGAGGCATCCTAAAATGCCACAATGAGTAAGCAGATATGATGTGGGTATGCATTCTGTAGGCAGGTGAGCACTCCTTATAGTATACTTCAGGATTCACCTCAGCCTCTAGTTTGGTGAGTGTACATGTGTGTGTTCATGTGTTTAGATGTGCTGCATCTAAACATTCATGCATGTACACACATGTTCACTTATATACGTATGTGTAAATATGCACATAAGAACTGCATAATGTGCACTTTGCTATTGTCATTTATGCACTTTCCTCTTTGCTTGTGCTCTGATGGTGTTCAGATGTAACAGCTAACAAGCAAGAAAGACCATAAGCTTCCAAAATTGTAAGCATGAACTTGAATACTCTAGCTCAACTTTGCCACATAGACAAGAGGGTCCTATAGCACAGTGAATATTTAGCCCATTTCTGGGATTAAGAAGACAAAAAATAGCCAAAATGGCAGGATGAATCCCTTAAGAACAGTAAGACATCAAATATCACATTTTATATCACATCACAATAATATAGGCAAATCAGTGAGTTGCTTTATTATAATGTAACATGCCTCTAAAGTGAAAATCACACTACAGACAGAATTCAACTCTCCATCTGCCAGCATTGATTCACTCAGTAAATCATTCATCTCACATGCATAACCTCATCTGGAAATTAAATTGTGACAGTGTATGAAATGTGTAAGTATGTGGGTAGGTAACTAAGAAAATGCTTTGTGCACAATAAAAGACATACAAGAACAAAATTATTAGTGGGTGGTAGTACTTTTCCCTCCATAATCTGAGTTATTTTCTATAATATTGTGGACTTTTTTATAGTCAAATGCTTAGACTGTTCGCCCTGGGGAAGAGCAAAATATTTTTGCCTGGTATTTCCTGGAGTTTGTAACTCTCAATGGACTCATGGTGCCTTTGACGACAGAAACCATGCATTGCATACTCATTCTTTTACATCATTCTCTGCAGCAACATGAATGGAAAAAAAAAAAAAAAACTCCGATTACATTCAGTTTGTTATTCATGATAGAGAAAAAATAGGGTTATGGGACTAAATGTCTATTGAGACCAGAAGACATTTCCTTGAAATATACTTTCATAGGGAAAGACTAACAGTCTGCTACCCACTCCCTCCTTTCCAACCAAGAGATAAAAATTTCTCCCTAAAACTAGTCTTGAAGTTCAAAAAATGGGTGAGAAGAAGCAAGAGCCCCCATGGCCTCATTCTGAATCATAAAATCATTAAATCATTAAATCTTGTGATTGGGTTAAGGCAATAAATCTTGTGAGATGTCACAGAGGGTGCTGAGAAAGAAACTCTTGCTCTAATGAGATTACTCTGAAAATAAAGCGCTGGATTAGTAAAATCTAATTTGGAGGTGATGAAGTACATGTGATTTCCAAGTAATTATTCCTGCTCAGTCCCCATCCGTGGGGAGCTGGGAGTCACTGGGCAGCACACTAACTTCATGATGGCAGCGCCTGACATTTGAGTGGCTCTGCGGCCAGCTGTCTGCTGTGTCGCCGCATCTAGTGTCAATATTTGCCACTGTGTTCTACGGCTGCATTCATAACACTGCCAGAGAAATGCTGGGGCTGGCCACTGTGTGCCCGTGTGTGCAAGTATGCGTCTAAACCTCTCTCTGCCTCTGTCTCTGTCTCTGTCTCTGTCTCTCTCGTGTGTGTGTGTGTGTGTGTGTGTATTGTGTGTATGTGCTCTTTGTTAGACTAGTGTTTTTGCCATTTTAAAATCTGGGCCAAGAGAAAGTATATTCATTTATGTAGAAAGCCCAGAATCCAGTCCAGTGTTTAGATTTAAACACTGAGCATAAGCATACCCTTTGAATTGTCTTTGTCTTTCGAAAGCACAAACCTGTCAGGTAAGGTTAGTTTATGTAATCAGTGAAAAGCTTTTTTTTTGTAAAGTGTGTATGTATGTGGTATGTATATGTGTGTGAAGATTCTATTGGAAATTTAGTGAAGTATTTTTGTGTGATAAAGAATTCCACAGCCTTAATATATAAATAATTTGCTGAGTAAATATGTAGAATATGCCGAAGGAAGCTGAGGACCCCAAGTCCAAATGTCACACATTTTCATAGTGTAAAGTCCTTTGTCTCATGATCATGAACACTTAGGCACATGGATGGCAAAGCATAAGACAAAGATTTGACAAGAAAAGGGTGAAAAAGCTCCAGTGCCTGACACAGTCATTCTTAGTATTTAGGACAGTATCCAAAGAACAAGAAGAAAGGAGAAAAGGGAGAAAACGAAAAGAAAGAAAGGATGGAAGAAAGGAAGGAAGGAAGGAAGGAAGGAAGGAAGGAAGGAAGGAAGGAAGGAAGGAAGGAAGGAAAGAAGGGGCGAGGGAGGAAGGGAAGGAAAAAGGAAGGAGGACAAAGGTTAAGTTATGCTTTCTGAATTGGAACTCACAAAAGCAGGCAGGCTCAGTAGTGAGGGTCTGAGAGCAAGTACATGAAGGGAGGAGCTTCTGGAGCTGTGTAATACACTATCTCATTAAGCAATAACCATGCCTCCCCCCACCTCATTAGCATGTCTTTCAGTGAATGGTGGACTCTTGACCAGGTGATTGATACTCTATTAGAGTGACAGACTTTTAAGTGAGGGGACCATAGCTTGACACCTCCACCTTTTTCCATTTCATGCCTGGAAGACAGAAGGTAGGATCCCTCCTTCAATGACTTTCAAATCTACTAATATGTGCCTACCTACAACACTATCATGTAGCCCAACATTCCAACTGAATCTATGTTACCAATCCATGAGTCTTGCAGAATATTCCAAACAATTTGACTGCTGATACTGAATTTTGAAAACAAGGCAAGAATAAATCATTCTACAAAATTTGTTGGTGTTAGATATGTCTGTAACACTTGCAAGCTGGTAATTCCAGTGCTTAGCAGTTAATCATGGGGGAATGTACTTTAATTAAATCAGGTTCCTTGTAAATATTTCTCTTGAACACATTTAGATATTTGGCCAGACCAATTTCCTGCATAGGAACCTGGTCCAAAATGTGGTGATAAATCTTATGAGATTCTCAAACCATTAACTGCAGGAGGCCTCTCAAAGCTCCCACTTCTGCATAGAACAGTAAGTCTCTCTGGAGTTTCTAAGAGTCTAAGGAACTTCCCAAATTACTATATTTAAAAATTATATCAATGCAACACAATAAAACACTAATATTTGTACTGTGTGCATGTTAGTGTGCGTGTGTGTGTGTGTGTGTGTGTGTATAGGCCAGAGGACAAGCTTGGGTGTCATTCCTGAGAATACTGCCCACTTCCTTTGAGACAAGGTCTCTCACTGGTCTTTATCTGACACCTACTCTGTCTGGCCAGCATGACCTAGGGATCTGCCTGTCTTTACCTCCCCAGCACTGGGAGTAGAAGCATGTACCACCATGCCTGGCTTCTTCTCTCTCTCTCTCTTTATTTTATTTTATTTATTTAGTTTTTTGGTGAGCCAATGAGTTTTTTGGGGTTACTTACAGAGCAGGTTGAGGGCTGCTTGTAGGAGTACTCCATGACTGAAATACAGACATCCCATGAGAAGTCTCACCCCGTTCTGGATGACAACCTCCCCATAGCTGCTTTGATGCAAAGCATCACCAGAAAGCCCACCTTCTTTTTAAAACGTGGTTTCTGGAATGGAACTTGGTTCCTCAGTCTTACAAAGCCAGGGCTTTACTGACTTAACCTCCTCAGCCCCTCACGTGTATTCTTCATTATTATTATTTTTATTTCAGACAGAAAGAAAGAGGCAGAGAGAGCAAGAGACAGTATGAGTGCACCGGATCCTCTTGCCTCTGCAAACAAATTCCAGATGCATTGGCCACTTTGTGCATATGGCTTTATGGGGGTACTGAGGAATTAGACCCAGGCATTGGATTTTGTAAGCAAGCATCTTTAATTGCTGAGCCATCTCTCCAGCCCACACACTGCTAACAGTCATTTTCCTATGCAGAGTTAGCCACGTGCAACTCTGACTAGAGCTGGTGCTATGCAGTAGTTGGTGCAGTACGAGTGGAGAGGCGCCACACAGCCCTGGAGTGTGCAGAAGAAGTGAAGCAGGATGTGGCTTTCAGCCTTGACTCTGGAAGGCTTTGTCCATCTACCAGAAAGGTGAGACAACAGAAATTGTGTAGGAGGAAGTGAACCACCATGATGTTTTAACAATTTCAAGTACTGAGATTCTTGCTTGGGGTCAGGCACAGAGCAGGTCAACAGTGACAAGTGGACAGGGCGTGTGAAGGCTGGGCTGAGCACTGCAAAAAGTGTGGTGGGCTGGACTTTTATCCTCACAGTGAAGTCTTGAAGACCATGGCTCTCAGGGGTTACTGGTACCCTCCACAACAGTGGCTGAGTTACACAGGGACAAGTAGGGGACTCAGGGAGCTGGGGAGGGAAGGCACGAGGGCTCATAGCTTTTGAAAGGGGTCAAACTCTACACCACCTAGTGAAGGGACTAGCATAAGAGCCATTCTTACTTTTACTGAATAGTGTATTGGGGAGAACTGAAGGAATTTGCCATTGAGATCACTTTAATCCCCGGATCCTAGAATGTATCTGATGTTTGAAAGACAGTAGGTAGGGAGGTGGTGGTCCCCTCCAGTCTCAGACATGACCAGGGTATGGAGGGAGGGCAGAAAGGAGCAGAGCCTGTGGTCTTGGGGCTCCCACAACCCCCGCCGTCCATGAGAACCCTTCTGCCTGTTTCTTCTTCCCTTTCTGTGACTTGTTTGTGCACAGTGTGTACAATGCAGAGGCTCCTTCCCTTCAGCCTAACCCATTTCTGAAAGATAGTCTTTTAGTTAATTATTAAAACACATATGGGTCTGGAGAGATTGCTTAGTGGGTAAGGTGCTTGCCTGCAAAGCCTAAGGACCCAGGTTCAATTCCCCAGCACCCACATAAGCACATGATGGTGCTATCATCTGAAGTTTGTTTGCAGTCGCTAGATGCCCTGGCGTACCCATTTTCTCTCTCAAATATGTAAATAAAAAACTAAAAAAAAACACCTCTGTGCTCTGACTTCATGCTGGATCATTTAGCCGATAACTATGCTTACCAATCACAATCAAAGCCCATGTATAGTTATATTTATAGATTAGGTTAGTAATGCCCCATTCATCTCTTTCTTCTACATTGTTGCTATTTTGTGACTGAAGGAAAAAAATTCAGAGACGGTACCTAGATTACATTGCTTACACCTGCCTTATCAAATTTCTTTTAACAGATTATAGTGGATATTGCAAAGGTTAGATTTATTTTGGCATATTAAAGAATTATCATATTGATCATGAACTGTGATGGATGACCTTAATGAGTATAACCCAACAGAAATTCCTGTCACAGAGCCTCCTCATTGCCCTATGCAAGAAATTTATTTTAGATCTTGTTACTGCCATAAAACTGAATATCTTGTGTCTTCTATCTATGCATTTTGAGATATCCTTGGTTTAAGTGTGTGCTTTGGTGTGTAGGAGATTTAGATGGATATATTTGCTTTGTTTCTAACAATGGTGTAGGATCTCATAGCACATATTTATTGAACTGCTCCATTCTTTATTTCCTTCAGTTCTCTTATTACTGTTCTCTGTCTCATATTTTCTTACACAGTGACAATATGTATGGTTGTGTAAGCTAGTTTTTCACACAGGTCGAGTAATGTCAATGTCTACAACAAACCTATTAGTAGAATAATCACTCTGAATTTATGAACTAAATAAAAACTCTGCATCAGACTTGAGTATGGCGCTTCATATTTAAATTCTAAATATCACTCATTTGTAATCAGTGTGCAGAGGTGTCTGTCACTGTTCCTGGCAGCCCCTGAGGCCATCACCGGTGACCTGTGAATTTATATCCCATCCATAATCGCTCTCAGGCAGGCTCATTGCTCTAGCATCCACCCCAAGCACAGAGCCTGGCAAGGGTTAAATTAACCAGCCAGCACAATGTGTGAGCGGAGCATATGGTGAGTGTTTAGAGGCTGACAAAGGCGAACTTCTGGAACAGAGTGTGGCCTCTGAGACCCCCCCACCCCCGCCGTCAGCATGTGGGTAAAAATAGATCTCCTCATTTACCAGAGTGAACAGAAAAGGGTTCTCTCCACCACTTCACCTCCATAGCCACACACAATGAAATAGGAGGAGGAATAGCACTTTAACAGAAAAGAAAACAAGGGTAACTTCCTCAGAAAGCATGTGCAAATTAGTTTACAGCTCTGATGGGAAGTGCAAAGAGAGGAAATGGGAAGTGAAGGCCCACAAATTAAAATTAAAATGGCAATTCCCTATGAGCGCCTCCGGCCCATCCCCCACCCCATTCTGATTGATCCTCTTCAGACCTAATGAGCTGGGCTTGGAAGTACAGAGACCTCTAAACGAAACTGTTTATCATTTCAATACTCATTAGATATTTGATTGAGCATTTTTCCAGTGGTTAAAATATAATGTAGAAATAAAGCAGGGCAGTATCATGTGTACACAGGAATACTGAGAAACTGTGCCTGCCCGGAGGAACTGTGAATCGTTATAGAGACTATCTCACTGATTCCTCTACTCTTAGGAAGAGGTGAAGCTGTGCTCATCCTTTTAGTCCTACTCCCGCTGTGGTTAGCATTTCAGTGTGGGGATTGGCTGCTTCAGCTTATGAGAAATAAGGACAGTCTCCTCCTGGAGTTGGGCAGCCAGGCCCAGGCGCCATTTCTTTCTTTCTATCCTTCTGCTTACATGCAAAATGAGGATTCAATCACCACCTATGTCAGGGCTTGTGACAAATGAGGTAGGAGAAAAGCGTTTAGGGCAGTGCATAGAACATGAAAAATGTTTCACCAGCTCTATATGTGATTACTCTTGCACACACAGCATTCAGGCGCTGCTTTCTGGAGCTGGAACAGCAAACCCGCACTGGTTTGACTGCATGACATCATTCCTCACCACCATAGACATGGAAAAAAATAAGCATGAATTAAAGTGTGAATTAAAATAAGCAGCCACAATGCCTGCAATGCTTACTTACAAAGACTTAAATACTCATTAGTATTTATTATTAAAGACAAAAAATGATAGACTATAATTTTTAATTATTATAGGTAGGAGTGTTATCTTTGAAAATGCTAAATGCTCATGTACCTTGTCTCGGGCATTCTTCTAGGAATACTGTGTAGGAAAAAAGTCATTTGCTCAAATACATAAAGCTATATTTAGACATCAATTAAATATAAAGCTATATTTATCAGCATTGTTTATAGTTGCAAATATTTGGTACTTAATGTTCCTAAATGTGTTACAGTTAGTTCAAATAAATTATGGTGTACACATGTATAATAAATTTTAGCTAGCTGTTAAAAGTAGATGAGATATATATTGTAAAAATAAACAAGATAAAGATTAAATATTGATGGCAAGATATAGAACAATATTTATATAATATATACGTTGTATTAAAATCTCTGTACTGTCCATGTACAGAAATCAGTTTAATTATCACATAAATACTTTGAAAAGTGAAATAAAAGCACTTTAGAATCTTGCAAGGTCAATGGTAAATGCCTATAACCCTAGTTCTTAGAAAACTGAGGCAAGAGGATTGTGAGTTCATGGTCAGTCTGGTCTGTGTAGTATGACACTATCTTAAAATAAACACAATAAAACAAAAAAAACCTGCATGAAAATATTAATAGAATCAGAAAAACCATTTAATAACACTCGAGATCCACTGATAACAAACAAAACTCTCGCAAAAAGTTAAAACAGAAGACATTTCTTTAATGTGATGACAAAAGTCTGTGAAAAGGAAAGTAATTATAACTAATGCTACAATTAATAGTAAAAAAGTAATTTTTTCTTATGAATAGATAAGGTATCATCTCACTGCACTGTATTAGAAGTGATAGACATATCAAGAAAAGACCTAAAATTGTAAAATTGTGTCTGTTTGGTTGATAATAATGTTTACATAAACAAGTTCATCCTTTCCTATGTAACCTGTGGGCAAGATGCTTGTTATTGAGCTTATTAATATCATTGAATATAAATTATATACATAACCAATTATTATCTCCATCTGTCCACTAATAAACAGAAATCATACTAAAACACTGCCATCAAAATTCTGAAGTACTTAGGAACAATTTTAATGAAATATGTGTCCAATATGTACCCAGGGAACTGCAGCACATTGCTGAGAGGATTGCAAGAAAGCATGAGCACATGGTCCCAAGTCAGAACGCGACGCTGCCTCCACAGGGCAGGCGGAGACCGAGGACAGGGACACTAAATGTGAGAAGGAATAGTGTTTCAGGATTTCACTGTGACTTTTGAACTTCAGTAATCACGTCAGTATGGTGTTAATGTAAGAAGAGAAAATACATATGGTGAACAGCCAGAGATTCCAGAAAGTGCTTCCTTATTAATTTGAGGTGATTTTTAGTAAAAACATTGCCTCAATCTTAAATATATTTTTGTCAACAAACTGACCTGAAAAAATGAATAAACAGACATAAAAAGCAAACCTTCTAGCCGGGCATGGTGGCGCACGCCTTTGATCCCAGCACTCAGGAGGCAGTGGTAGGAGGATCACCATGAGTTTGAGGACACCCTGAGACTACAGAGTGAATTCCAGGTCAGCCTGAGCTAGAATGAGACCCTACCTTGAAAACAAAAACAACAACAACAAAAAGCAAACCTTCACCCTATCACTTACTATATACAAAATTAATTTGACATGCATCATAAATATAATAAATATAAAGATAAGAGTTATGCACATAAAACACGGAGGGAACACAAAGGAAAAACATCTCTGTAACCTTGGTATAAAGACATCTTAAATAGAACACAAAAAGTAATAAGCAATAAGCCATAAAGAAAAGATGAAAATTAAAAGAAAAAAATAAAATTTACTTTCAGAAGACATTGTAATGGGAACTAAAATGCAAGACCCAGACTGAGAGTAACATATTTGCCAAAGTGATGTCTAGTAATAAGTTTATATACAAAATATAGAAAGAACTCTCCTAAACCAATAAGAAGTATAAAATCTGCCCAGTGTTTTGAAGAAACATTTCACTCAGAAGATAAATGTATGAAAAGGAAACATATAATGAAATGATTAAAGACATCACTCAGGTAAAACCTAAATCCTCTACATCTTCCCTCCCTCCCTCTCCCTCTCCCTCTCTTGCCTCTCTAACTCCTATACATGTTACCTTTTCCCTCATTTTCTTAGGGGCGCTGACCTGTAACTCCTAGTACCAGCATGGGGCTATCACCCACAATGAGCTTTTGATAAGAGAAGCCTACAAGGTTTCCTAAAAGAAGGACAAATTTCTGTCAGAGTACTTGATGACCCACCAAAGACCCTATTGCTGAAGACACCATATGCAGCTGACACTCAAAATGGAACGGCATGGCTGGAAGCCAGCAGAGAGTCAGTCCCCAGACAGTCAGCATGTCTAGTGCCAGAAGGTGCTACATGGGCGACTGGGGGAAATGACCAATATCTGTCCAAGCAACTCATGGTACAACCTATGTAGCAGCAAATAACCTGTTGTGATGGCCACGCAAGTGCAATAGTGGCACACAGCCATGGTGGGGAACCAACTGCTCTTGATTTGGCTAACTGATCCCCTCAGTGGTACGAGATCCATAGCTGGAACTGGGAAACAAGTCAGAACCATATCCAAACATAAGCCCACTCTCCAATATCAAGTTACCATCAATCATGGGGTACAAGAGGGCCTACACCTATTAAACTCTATCAAAAATGTAATAAATTGAAACTGAGCATTCAAAAAAAAAAAAAAAATGTAAGGGTTATCTCATTTGACCTGGTGCTAACTTACTCTCCATTGCAGAATCTGCTTCTCTTTTTCAGATAGATGTAGATCCTAAGGAAAGAGCCACCCCATCATACCTCAAAAGGGCTCTGACTGAAACTAAGGAAAATTGGCGAAACAAGCAAGGGTGCTGTTTTCCTGATGAACTGGATACCAGCACAAGGGGGAAGGAGACCAACACAGAGAAAAATCAACTCCTACCAAATCAGAAAGCCAGAACACCAGAAGCCCCCAACACCTCATCACTGAAGCAGACCAAAAATGAACCCAACGTGGCTCAGGGAAATTTTGCGGAAGAGGGGGTGGAAAGAATGTCAGAGCCACATGTTGGGTCATGATATACAGAGACATTTATCATACCAATAACTGTGGGCTAACCCCACAATGCACGACCCATACACCTCAACAAAGAGGGGCCAATGGGGAGGGGGTAGGTCATGGATGAGCCCAATAATGGTACCAAACTGCCTGTACTTGCAGAATAAAAAACTAATAAAACAATAGTCAAAAAAAGACATCACTCATAGAAATGAGAATTAAAATAATTACAATGATGTAACACTAGAATATCAGCAATTTAAAGAAACTGACAGAGGGCTGCTGTGATTGCTCAGTGGTCAAGGCTCTTGTCTGGAAAGCCTAATGACATGAAGCCAAATGCACAAAGTGGCCCATGTATCTGAATTTGTTTGCAGTAGCTAGAGGACCGGTGTGTCCGCACTCATACACTCTCCTTGAAAATAAATAAATAAATAAAATATTACAAAAACCTGTGGTAGATGTAATTCTAATTAACATTTTCAAGAAAATAGTCTACAATTAAATCAAACTAAGTCTAGAACAAAATGAACAGAAATGAATGTAGAATGAGGAGCCTTAATAAATCAATAGGCATTGAGAATGCCCAAAACAAGTGTGTGATTACTGAGGTTTGCACACTCTGAAGAATTATAAATTTGCAAAACGCCTTTCAGAAACTGTCCTAACTTAATTATATACAAAGCTTCCCTCTCGCCTTCTATTTCAGCTGTGGCATTAGCCTTCACACTTGGATTGGCCTGGGTTTTCTCTGGATTGAGACTGAGAATGTCATATGTTTTCTTTGCATCTGAAGACATCTGGATGCTGTTTGAAGCAGGATTGTAACATTCACAGGTCAGGAAGGACTGAGTTCACTGTGGGATTTATTCATTTCAGGCCCCAAACTACAGAAGTACTTGTACCAGTGCTTTAAAAATGTTTTCACAAACCAGGCATGGTGGCATACGCTTTTAATCCCAGCACTCAGGAGGCAGAGGTAGGAGGATCGCCATGAATTTGAGGCCACCCTGAGACTACATAATGAATTCCAGGAGAGCCTGAGCTAGAGTGAAACTCTACCTTGAAAAACCAAAAAAAAAAACTCACAATAAAGACAAAGGATAGAGAAAATTAAGTTCTTATGATATTTAAAAACCTTTCTTTTTAATTATAGACACTTTACTTCACCAGCTCTATAAATAATTTTATTTAAATAAACATTTATGCTTATTTTACAGTAATATCTAAGCAATTTTAGTGCTAAGGAGTCACAAATACATAATATACTTGTAAGTAGATGCATCTCATTAGTGATTTTGATGTGCATGAAGGAAGAAGAATCATGGTCTCATAAACTTAATGGATATATACACTCATTGTATTGTGAGATTTACATTGCAATTCCGCAAAGGACGGGACAAGTATTAAGTACTATAGTAGCAAATATGGGACCCAGAGACTGAATTACCTTCTGCATGTACATAATAAGTGGATGAATTAAGAAAATAAGATATAATTTTGGCATGTTCTTAGTTCACGTGTCTATAATGTTATATTGTTTCTTTTTTTTTTTTTGAATATGGTCACTAACTAAGACAATAATGAGTCCAATGAGTAAATATATGGATGATTGATAGGATGAAAGATGACTGTATCTTTTTTATTTACTGATACCCTCATATATCATCTAGCCATATATCCTCATATATATATCTAGCCATATACCCTCATACATCATCTAGCCACATTGTCATTTGTGTATTTCGTTGGCCAAAATCAATGCATGATCTCCTGTGCTGTTGTCTAGAGATACTACTTATCTCATTCGACTTCAAGGACCAGCTATCGCGTGTGTCCCACAACCACTGCCCTCCTCAAGCTCATCTGAGATGCAAGTGCTGTGCAGGCTCCATGCAGAGCCGCTCACAGATGGTGCCCGTGTGCCCTTCACTCTGGTGGCTGGTGCCACTGTGCAACTGGTAGTGGAGACCTTTGGGTAAGGTTTCCAGATTGGATTTGTGCCTCAGTTGAACCCAGTGGCCATTTAGAGGAAAAGGTCAGCTGTTCTGTGAGAGCTGCTGCTCCATGACTCTGTGCAGGGTTAGCTCATGCGACTGTGGCAAACTGGATCTAATAGCAGCTAATGAGGGGAGCATGCATTTCCTTGGCAGGCATCTTATTCCCAGCTCTCAGTCTATTTGAACTAAGATGCTTCCTGCAAGCTTAGTACTGCTCTATGTGTGTGTGTTGGGGGGGCAGAGCCTGCCAACAGTTCAGAATGAAGGTTTAACTGAGTAGACGAAGACCCTGTGTGTGTCCTTCACAGCGCAGCAAACACAGCTCAACAGAAGCACAAACAGCAATTCTTGGCAATCAGGATCATGAACCTCTTTCAGAAAGAGAAAAGAACTGAGACACAACTAACTTGAGTTCATGGCTAGTAGGTAAAAGGATGAAGATGTAAGGCTGGACAGATTTACAGATTTTGCAATTTCAATTAGACAGCAGGGAAAGAGAATGAAAGTAACAGGAATCAGGGGTTGTCTTCCTGCCTATGATCGGGGGGAAATGCAAACTGACACTGTAAAACAATATGTGTCATACATCACACTAAGTCATGTAGATCTCCAGCCAACAAAATAGAATGATATCAGAGCCTACCTTATGGTGTTGTTCAAAAATTATGTAACATTGCCTAATCAGAGCACTGAACCTACTACTTGAAAAATACCATCCTTTGAAGAATTCCAAATATTTAAAATAATTGATAATAATGCATTGGAATAAAATACTTAAGGATTTTCTTCTGTTCATTCCTCTTTTCCTCCTCCATAAAATTCCATCAAATCTGATACAGTTTATCAAAACAGTACACTCATGGTTTCTTTGATGGAGTACAAGGGACTCTGGCATAGAACCCCACATATCCAGGGCACTGTTATGTGTTATCAAGCCAGTGTCTTAGACATGACAAGCCTCAGTTTTACTACTTATAAAAAGATCATTATGACAATGTAAGTCATATTGGACAGGAAGATTAGATTTAACAAACATGAAAAGTACTGGTAGATAATCTGTATTCCATACATATTAGCCATTAACTTATACAAGGTAATAAAGCTTCCAAATCTGATATATATGTGTGTGTGTGTGTGTGTGTGTGTGTGTGTGTGTGTGTGTGTGTGTGTGTTTTAAAAAAGTGTTTTAGTTATTTATTTGAGAAAGAAAGAGGAAGACATAGAGAGAGGAAAAGATTGCCAGGGCCTCCAGCCACTGCAAATGAACTCCAAACGCATGTGCCC
The DNA here is from genome assembly GCF_020740685.1 of Jaculus jaculus. Classification (NCBI taxonomy): domain Eukaryota; kingdom Metazoa; phylum Chordata; class Mammalia; order Rodentia; family Dipodidae; genus Jaculus; species Jaculus jaculus. The sequence goes on from NC_059104.1 coordinate 186,530,880, forward strand.
TCTTGTGCATCTGGCTTACATGGGTCCTAGGGAATTGAACTGGGGTCCTCAGGCTTCACAGGAAAATGCCTTAACCACTAAGCCATTTCTCCAGTCCCCCCTTTTTTGTTGTTGTTGTTGAGGTAGGGTTTCACTCTAGCTCAGTTTGACCTGGAATTCACTATGTAGTCTCAGGGTAGCCTTGAACTCACTATGATCGTCTTCTCTGCTTCCAGTGTGCTGGGATTAAAGGCACACACCACCATGCCCAGCTCAAATACGATATATTTTTGATAATTATTTATGCATTAAGAGTAATAAAATAGTGCTGGAGAGATAGCTTAGAGGTTAAGGCACTTGCCTGCAAAGCCAAAACCCAGGTTTGATCCCGAGGACCCATGTAAGCCAGATGCACAAGGTGATGTATATTTCTGGAGTTGTTTAAAAACAGAGTAATAAAATATTTAAAACCAATATTTACATAAAACTTGTGTGATATCTGATTATTAAACACATAGATTTACTGTAGTATCTAAGACATGTGTAATATGATGAGAATGTGTTGATCACACATAATAAGCCAAGACTTACAAACACATGTGAGCCATTATACGTCATTATGTGTGAGATCTCAGCGCTACCATAGAATAAGTATAAAAGCATAGAGCTGGGGGTGGTGGGGCATATTTTTAATCCCAGTACTTGGGAGGTCAAGGAGGGAGGATCAGTGTGAGTATGAGGCCATTCTCAGACATAGTGAATTCCAGGTCAGCTTGACTTATATTGAGAACCTACCTCAAAAAATATGTACGACAAATTAATGGTGAGATCCTAAAAGCCCACAACCTTTCATGCTCCATCCGAAACACTGTCCTCACAACTTTCCTATTATTATTTTTTTTGAGGCAGGGTGGTCTCACTCTGGACCAGGGTGACCTCGAATAAACTATGGAGTCTCAAGAATGGCCTCAAACTCACGACAATCCACATACCACCGCCTCCTGAGTGCTGAGATTAAATCCATGTGTTACCAGGCCCAACTTTGTCCTCACTTCCTACCCGCCATCGTATACACTGCCTTCGCCCTCCATTGTGCTCACTCTCTGCTCTCCTTCATCTCCTATCACACTCATTCTCCTCACTCCATACTCCATCCTGTTCACTCTCCTCTCCTAACTCCTTCATCCTCCATCCTGCTCACTCTCCTCTCCTCACACCTTCATCCTCCATCCTGTTCACTCTCCTCTCTACTTCATCCTCCATCCTGCTCACTCTCCTCTCCACACTCCTTCATCCTCCATCCTGTTCACTCACCTCTCCGCACTCCTTCATCCTCCATCCTGCTCACTCTCCTCTCCTCACTCCTTCATCCTCCATCCTGCTCACTCTCCTCTCCTCACTCCTTCATCCTCCATCCTCTTCACTCTCCTCTCCTCTCTCCTTCATCCTCCATCCTGTTCACTCTCCTCTCCTCACTCCTTCATCCTCCATCCGGCTCACTCTACTCTCCTCACTCCTTCATCCTCCACCCTGCTCACTCTCCTCTCCTCTCTCCTTCATCCTCCATCCTGCTCACTTTCCTCTCCTCACTCCTTCAACCTCCATCCTGTTCACTCTCCTCTCCTCACTCCTTCATCCTCCATCCTGTTCACTCTCCTCTCCTCAATCCTTTATCCTCCATCCTGAACACTCTCCTCTCCTCACTCCATCATCCTCCATCCTGCTCACTCTCCTCTCCTCACTCCATCATCTTCCATCCTGCTCACTCTCCTCTCCTCACTCCTTCATCCTCCATCCTGCTCACTCTCCTCTCCTCACTACTTCATCCTCCATCCTGTTCACTCTCCTCTCCTCACTACTTCATCCTCCATCCTGTTCACTCTCCTCTCCTCACTCCATCATCCTCCACCCTGCTCACTCTCCTCTCCACTCTCCTTCATCCTCCATCCTGTTCACTCTCCTCTCCTCACTCCTTCATCCTCCATCCTCCTCACTCTCCTCTCCTCACTACTTCATCCTCCATCCTGTTCACTCTCCTCTCCTCACACCTTCATCCTCCATCCTGTTCACTCTCCTCTCTACTTCATCCTCCATCCTGTTCACTCACCTCTCCGCACTCCTTCATCCTCCATCCTGCTCACTCTCCTCTCCTCACTCCTTCATCCTCCATCCTGCTCACTCTCCTCTCCTCACTCCATCATCCTCCACCCTGCTCACTCTCCTCTCCACTCTCCTTCATCCTCCATCCTGTTCACTCTCCTCTCCTCACTCCTTCATCCTCCATCCTCCTCACTCTCCTCTCCTCACTCCTTCATCCTCCATCCTGTTCACTCTCCTCACTCCTTCATCCTCCATCCTGTTCACTCTCCTCTCCTCAATCCTTTATCCTCCATCCTGAACACTCTCCTCTCCTCACTCCATCATCCTCCATCCGGCTCACTCCCCTCTCCTCACTCCATCATCTTCCATCCTGCTCACTCTCCTCTCCTCACTCCTTCATCTTCCATCCTGCTCACTCTCCTGTCCTCACTACTTCATCCTCCATCCTGTTCACTCTCCTCTCCTCACTCCTTCATCATCCATCCTGCTCAGTCTCCTCTCCTCACTCCTTCATCCTCCATCCTGCTCAATCTACTCTCCTCACTCCTTCATCCTCCATCCTGTTCACTCTCCTCTCCTCACTCCTTCAACCTCCACCCTGCTCACTCTCCTCTCCGCACTCCGTCATCCTCCATCCTGTTCACCCTCCTCTCCTCACTCATTCATCCTCCATCCTGTTCACTCTCCTCTCCTCACTACTTCATCCACCATTCTGTTCACTCTCTTCTCTGCACTCCTCACTCCTTCATCCTCCATCCTCTTCACTCTCCTTTCCTCACTCAATCATCCTCCATCATGCTCACTCTCCTCTCCTCACTCCTTCATCCTCCAATCTGGTCACTCTCCCCTCCTCACTCCTTCATTCTCCACCCTGCTCACTCTCCTCTCCTCTCTCCTTCATCCTCCATCCTGGTCACTCTCATCTCCTCACTCCTTCATCCTCCACCCTGCTCACTCTCCACTCCTCCCTCTTCAAACTCCATCCTGCTCACTCTCCTCTCCTCACTCCTTCATCCTCCATCCTTTTCACCCTCCTCTCTTCACTCCTTCATCCTCCATCCTGTTCACTCTCCTCTCCTCACTCCTCACTCCTTCATCCTCCATCCTCTTCACTCTCCTCTCCTCTCTCCTTCATCCTCCATCCTGTTCACCCTCCTCTCCTCACTCCTTCATCCTCCATCCTGCTCACTCTCCTCTCCTCACTCCTTCATCCTCCATCCTGCTCACTCTCCTCTCCTCACTCCTTCATCCTCCATCCTCTTCACTCTCCTCTCCTCTCTCCTTCATCCTCCATCCTGCTCATTTTCCTGTCCTCACTCCTTCATCCTCCATCCTGTTCACTCTCCTCTCCTCACTCCTTCATCCTCCATCCTGCTCACTCTCCTCTCCTCACTACTTCATCCTCCATCCTACTCATTCTCCTCATTCTTTCACCCTCCACTATATTCATTCTTCTCTTTCCTTCATGCTCTATTCTGGCCACATTCTTTCATGAAATCCGTGCCACAAAATCTTGTTCAACTCTTATTTATTTTATACATTTAAGAATATACTGAAATCATTTCTTGGGGCTGGTGAGATGGCTAGTGGTTAAGCGCTTGCCTGTGAAGCCTAATCATCCCTGTTCGAGGCTTGGTTCCCTACGGCCCACATTAGCCAGATGCCCAAGGGGGTGCACGCATCTGGAGTTCGTTTCCAGTGGCTGGAGGCCCTGGCGTGCCCTCTCTGTCTCTCTCTCTCTCTCTCTCTCTCTCTTTCTCTGTCACTTTCAAATAAATAAATACAATTATAAAAAAAATAAAATAAAATCATTTCTAGTCCATTTCAGAAGTTGTGCCTGGTGGCTTATGGCTGAATTCTCACCATTCTAGAGGCTGAGGCAGGATGTCAATGTGGACCACAGTGGAAGACCCTGTCTCACAAAGTCAAAAATGAACTCCTTGTGTTACTATGAGAAATGTTCCAGTTACTGAGTTCAAAAGAACATCACAATACAATATAATGTGTAACCTAGCACTCCATTTCAAAACAGAAGGGGTTTTAAACAATATCACTTATGTTTAGTGGCTTAGTATATTTTATTTTGACTCTCAGAATCTCTTTCCTTGACCTCACTTAGGCTTTTCACCTTCATTAATCACTTTTTCCACTGCATATATACAATACTATATGAAATTCTGACTCAAATTGTTCATATAACAGACACAGAAAAGGAGGTTTTGGAAGGATACAAGATTTATTGATATTTATTCAAAATCAAATATCAAATGACAGATTTTTTTGGGTTTTTTTATTCTATTTTTTCCCATTGGATTGAATTATTTCACCACCAGTACCACTACCAAAGCACATACGTGCACACTATCATATGTGCTCACGTGCAAGAAAGAAAAAAAGAGAGGAGGGAGAGAAAGAGAGAGGTACTTTAAGTTTAGTAGCTTTAAGTTATTGTTTAAATTTTTATTTATTTATTTATTTATTTATTTATTTATGAGAGAGAGAGAGGGAATGAGCATTCCAGGGCCTTTAACCACTGCAAAGGTACTCCAGAAGTATGCACTACCATGTGCATCTGGTTAACATGGGTTCTAGGGAATCAAACCTGTGTCTTAGGCTTCGCAGGCAAGCACCTTAAATGCTAAGCCATCTCTCCCACCCAAGTTAATTTGTGTTTATTATTTCCTTATTTAGTTACAGAAAAGAATTCCTCTATATTCCCCATGATAATATGGGGCATGTTGAATTGAATATGTTCAATAAATGTTTATTTGTATATTAATTCTGTCAAGTGGAATTAACACAGTGATTCAAATAATACAAATTTTCAGATCTGAAAGTAAAGAATCTATATATCCTATTACAGTTTGTACCAGCCCGACAATATTCCACACTTACATATGAGGCATTAGGAAGCTTGCACTCCTCCTGTGGTGTTCAGAGTACAAACTTTATTCATTGTTCAGCTGTAGTAGCAGAGTGAGCAAATCTTCTGAACTAATTTGTTATAGTTTTTCTTCCATTAGCAAGAGACACTGAAATTGGTGTTCTGAAGGGTTGGTAGAAGTTGGAGACTGGCATGAGTGAATGCAGCATAATAAATTTGAGGCTTGGTGAGGAGACTAGGAAGCATGGCGGTTATGTGGTGGGGATTTCTAGAGGATTAGAAAGGCAGTATTAGAAATGAGGATGGTCAGGATGGACGCTTGACTCTCAGATTATGAAGGATCTTTGAAAGGTTATGAAACTAGAAACTTTTTTTTTTTTTTTTTTAGGTAGAGTTTAACTCTAGTCCAGGGTGACCTGCAATTCACTATGTAGTCTCAGAGTGGCTCAAACTCAAGGTGATCCTTCTACCTTTGCCCCAAGTGCAGGGATTAAAGGCATGCACCACCACACCTTGCTCTAGAAGCTATTAAATAATAGCAATGAAATTAAAATTGTATAAGATATATAGTGCACACATACATACTGAACCAGATTAAGTATTTCAACAGACATTTCCCCTCATTTTCTCCATCTTAACAGATGAGGAAACTGACTCAAGAAACACAAGGCTTGCTGGAATACATGTTATTAAAGCATGCTTTCCTGGGGATCTTCCCGCAGGTGCGTAAAGTTTTCCTGCTGAGAATGAAAGTGTGGAAACTGATGCTGGTTTATAGAATGGACTGGCAAGATGAGAGCCAAGCAGTCAGTTCAGAGTCCAAATGTGAAGAGAGCCCTGGGCCTGTCACCAGAGCAATGGTGCTAAGAATGGGGAATGGGGCAAGTGGAGGATGGGAGGGACGTCAACAGAAAGACTACTGGATTAAAGAAGGAAGGCAAAATGTTTATGTATGACTTTACTTGCTGATTTTGTATGACTTGGAAATAAGCAGATTTTGGACAGGAAAGCTGTAGTAATTTGGGGGCCAGGGCAGGATATTGAATTTGTATGCACAGAATGGACTACTTAGAATTTAACTGATTTTTAAGAACAGGTTAGTGATCCTCTGTTCAAATTTGTTTGCAGCAGCTTTCAAATACCATCAGGCATTATGACTAAGTGCCCAATGAATTCAACTAATACATATGTTAAAATTCATACTACACATCTTACTTTTGACTAATGAGATTTCAAATCCACCCTGATTCACTCACGTTTACAGAAGGAAATTAAAAAATTGATTGGTTACTCCCCTTGCTGTGCTTGGACACCGTGATTGGCCAGCTGCCCGTGACTAGGCAACCAGGCGAGAGTCTGCGGTGAATAGTGGACTTCATCGCAGCAGGAGCTGGGAGGCAAGAAGCTCTGGGATCAATTAAAATGCCACGCTTTTCCAGGCCGGTTTCCAGAGCATCTGTGCATGATTCCACATAAATTTAAGGAATTAGAGATCAGACAAAGATAAACATTTCTGTGTTTTGCTTAGCCTTGATTTAGAATGAGAGGATGAAAATTCACCAGTCATCAGACCTGGAGAGGGTTTGCACCTTCAGCTGATGTTTTCCTTTCTCGATAGGTATGTGGAATTTAAGGCTGCTTAAGTCATCTGTGTGTTCCTTTGGGAAGAAAAAGAGAAAAATTAAGTAAGAGAAAAGCCATTTTCTTGTTTCTTAGACTAAACAGTAGGATATGACTCATTCTGTAATTTTCACTCACACCTCTGGAAGCAGAAATCATTAATGCTCTCCATCTTCCAGCCTTCCATTTGGCCACCTGAATGTGGCTCAGAGAAAAAGCTCACTCGTGTCCCTGTAGACAAGAAAGTACATTTTCTCCCTTCAAGTCTGTGGAAGACCGACATTTGGAAACCTTTATCTCTTTGTTCCACATTTTCTCTATCTCACAGAATCAGCAGGTCTGCCTGTGTCCCCGGTGCCCTACCTATGTGTTGGGAGCAAAACTTGCAAGAATCCTTTGTACTGGAGCAGAGGTAGAGGGCTCTAGGCAGGCAGTGTAACAGATGGTTTGTAGAGATGGGCCATCCACAGACAAGCCAAACACCATGAACAGAAAGATATCTTTTTCTAAAAAAATAAACAAACCTATTAAAATTTTTCAGGTCTTGGGAGATGGCTCAGCTATTAAACACTTGCTTGCAAGACTACTGGTCAGAGTTGAATTTCCTAGCACCCAGGTAAAACGTGACACAAAGTGACACAGATTTCTGTGATTCCAACATGCCTAGCAATAGTCATTGGAAGTAGGCTAATATGGAAGCTCATGAGCAAAGTAGATGGGTGCACATAGCAGCAGCAAAACCAAGAGAGCCGGTCTGAGAAAGAAGATGGGAGGAGAGGGCAAACACCTTTCAATTGTCCTTAGAGCTCTGTGCATGCACCATGACATGCTCATTCCCTCTCCCTCTCTCTCTCTCATCATCACCATCATACACATACTCACACAATAGGAAAACAAAATCCTATGATATACATAAGTAGCCTAGATTTACTTTTTTTTCTATTTAACAACAAAAACAACACAAAAAAAGCAGAAAGACACCAGTTTTGGTTATGCATTGAGCCCACATATGAGTGAACTGGACCAACTCAATGTCTCCTTGCTTATTTATGTACCAATAACATATGCATTAGCTAGAAGACCTTCAAAGTTATTTAAAGATTTATTGTTATAAAACCCTGTGAATTAACCCAGACTTTCATAAAAGCAAGGATGGACATGAGCACATGTTGAGCTCCTAGGGCTAGACTCAACATGATGCACATGTTTTACCTTCTAATCTCATGACAGTCCTGCAAGGGAAACATCATCTCTGCCTGACAGATGGGGAACCTGGTGTTCTATAATGTGCCAAAGCCACACCTTGGGGAGACAATGCTCCTGTCTTTCTGTCAAGCCCATATACTTTCTGTCCTACCACAACACAAGCGTCTCATACTCAAGAAATATAACGCAATGAGTATTCCTTACCTAATGTCCAACCTAGGCTAAGTAAATACTTGTGTATGTGCTATAGACAGATGTACAGCTTAATATGAATTCACGATATTCTTTTCCAGAGAAACACAAAGGCTTTGGAAAATCTCAGATTAATTACCTTTTGGCATGTGGTCAGAAAAAATGTAGGATAAATAACAATCTCCAAGCCAAACACAACACTTGACAAAGCGAATGTTTACAATCTGGAGTCTAGTATTTCAGCTCCAGTACATGGAGAAATACGTTATCAAGAGTGTGAATGGAGGGTTAGGACTCAGGCAACATTTAGAAGGTATTTTAAAATTCTGTCATCTACAAGTGCCAGTAATTAATGCTGCTTATTTGAAGTTGGCATATTTATGACCTGAGTTTCCTTCTTACAGCCATTATCCTTTTTCATTCCTATTAGCCTTGCTCAGAGACCCTGTAAAAACTGGCTGCAATTTAGGGAAAACAGAAAAATTATCTACAAAAGACATCAATACAGGAATAGCTTCCAAAACACAGTAATTCATTTTGCTGTGGAGCTGATATAGCAGGAAATTCTTCATTCATTTAGAAAGAACTATGCTTACTCACAATTTTGGTTTTGTTACTGTTTGTGAAAGGGGAAATTTTCAGTAATACAGTTCTAAATGGCTAATTGTGCTGTTATGAATTTTCACCAGAGTATAAGGCCTTACCTGGTGAGGTCAAACCAGCTCTTAGAAGCCCTTATTCCAACCCCCACAACTGAAACACTCTACCCTTTGGAAATTTGGTCTCTAAATCTCCAAAGGAACCCTTCGTTTTGTCTCTTAAAAAAAAAAAAACAGAGCAATTTTTCATGCAAACAGTCTTATGTCTTGTCCTATAGGACCTAGGACATTTGACAACTTTTCTGTTCATCATATCTTTATTTTATATTGTCAGTATCCTCACTGAAATAGCTACATCTCTCTATGGGCATCTGTTGAAATGTTTCATTTGGCCCTGGGTTGATGTGTGTGTAAGATCACACTAATTTACTTATCACAAGTTCAAACCAAATGTGGTGAAGCACTCTTGTAATCACAAGACTTGGGAGGTAAAGGCAGGATGATTGGGAGTTGAAAATCATCCTTGGCTATATAGAGAATTTGAGACCAGCTTTGGCTATATGCAGCCCTATCAAAAACATTTTCAGTGAGTTCTGTTCTCTTCTAATCATAATTTCTCATTATAAGCTCCATGTATACCATTCAGATTTTCACAATTTGTTAAACTCTGGTTCCTTTCTACTTAAAATCTGCATGTTTGGAAAGAACAAAACTGCTCTTTCAATACTGTTTGGAAACTTCCTCAGCTAAATATCCAATTTCATCTCTAACATTATTTCTCTTCATAAATCAGAACATAAACACCATCCAAACTATTTGCCACATATAACAAGAGTCACCTCTTTTGTCCATTTTCCAGTATCAAGCTTTTCATAAAGAGACCTCACCAGAGGGACTGTTATTATCCATATTTCTATCAGCATTCTGAGCAAGATGATTTATGGAAACTTTCTCTTTAAGTTTTTTCTTTTGAAGCCTCAATAGAATGACCTTGAAAGCACTCTGCATGATAATATTGGCAATGCCTCCACATCCTGAAGCTTGCCTGCCCTGCTCCCATCATCATATCCCAAAGCCACGTCCACACTTCAATGAATTTTCTAGCTCAGTAGCAGACCACTGATTGGCACCACTTTCTGATTTAGTTCAAACATCCGTGCCCATGCCCCGGTTAACAGTTTAGTTGATTCTTCACATTTCCCATGGGAAAGTCTGAAATTGGTGCCAAAATTATCAGGTTCTAGAGAACGCTCTACTCTTGCTTTCTAGATGGCTTTCTTGCTGAGTTCTTTCATGATTGACAGATAGACTAGACAGAGAAGGGGGGGGGACCTTTTCACTTATGAGAACACTAATCATATTAGGAGAGCCCCCATCTCTGTGATATAACTCCCCAAAAGTTCCATCTCTAAATTCCATGACATTGGGGGTTAAGATTTTAAAATATGGTCCCATCTCCAAGTTCAATGGTTCCAGTACCCCTGATGCTGGCTTGGAGCTGTCTGAACCCAGTATTTGAGCTGTAGAAGCAAGCCTCTTTCTATATCTTTCTGATTGGATCCCTGGACCCCAACTCCCTGATACCCTGCTCCAGAGGGTACATGCACAGAGTGAGTACACGAGAGCTCCTGGTTTGTTCCCCACCTCCTGATTCCCTGGTCCCAGAACCCCTGCTGCTGGCTTGAGGCAGTCTAGGTCCTGGGTACATGCTGTAGAAGCAGGCCTTTTGATCAAGTTTCCTGATTGACCAGCCCCTAGGTCCCCACATCCCTATTCCCCTGAGTCAGAGAGTGCACTGGCCACTGTGGTAGCTGGTCTTTTGTCCCTGGCTCCCCATCTTCCTGGTTCCCCAACCTCTGGTTTCCCTGTGCTAAAGAATGTGCACAAGTGGAGTGAGTAGGCCTGAGATCCAGTTCCTCACCACCCAGGTCCCTAGGGATCTTTGATGTACTTGCAATTTCCACAATTTGCACATCTACAGGTTTAACCACATCCTACTCCAATCCAGTCACATTTAAAAGAGAACACATACTGAAGGTCTTACAAGAACATATACTTGCTTCCTCCTCAATCAAATAAGACTGTTACCCTGAGATGGGTAGATTACAATGAAAAAAATATATGAAAGTCAGAAAACTGAGAGATCTCTACCAAGGATACCTAACCCACAATGGAAACGTTGAGTGGAAACATAGAGAAAACAACAGGAATCAAATTCCAAAGTGAAAACACATTGAGTTATGTGACCCTGATCAATAAAATTGCTGAACTGGAAGCAAATGATCAAAAAAATCCAACAATCACATAAATAAAATTGAGAAGAATCATCTATTAGCACACTCAGCTTTTGTTACTAGGCTTAACTTAATTGAAGAAAGCCAGAGAATCCTCAAAAGAGAAATAAATGAATTGAAGGTGAGTCAACAAATAGAGGATCTCACTAACCACCTGATTAAGCTGAATTAAGACATGATTAAATGCAAGAATGAATTCCAGGAAGCATTAAGAAAATCAGACCTTGAACTGAAATTGTACTTCAAAAAAGAAGCAAATCAACACAATAGAAAACAAAAATCAAATAGAGCTTATAAAATCCTCTCTAGAACCCCTCACAAATAGAGTCACTCATGTGGAAGATAGAACCTCTAACCTGGAAGACAAGACAGAAATTGATCAGGAGTCCAAAAACTCTGCTAAGTTCAAAAAATCATGTGAACAGAACATGTGGTAACTGTGGAATACCCTAAAATGACCAAATATCCAGATCATGGGTATACCAAAAAAGAGAGGAAATCCAGGCTACAGGCATAGAGACCATATTCAACAAAATTATTGAGGAAAAACTTCTCAGTCTCACAAAAGAGAGGCTCATCCAGATACAAAAATCTCACAAAACACCAAACAGACAGAACCAAAGAAGAAACTCACATCATAGTTAAAACTCTTAACAATGAAAACAAAGGTAGAGTACTAAAAGCATTAAGAGAGAAACAACTACATACCAAGGCAATTCCATTAGAATTATCTCAGATTTCACAATAGAAACTCTGAAAACTAGAAGAACCTGGAATGGAACACTTCAAAGTCTAAAAAATTATGCTTTTCAACCCAAACTACTGTACCCAGTGACAGTATCCCCTTCATGGTGAGAGGAAGACTTTCCATGACAAAAGTCAGATCTATAATTGTATAAATACAAAGCCAAACCTACAGAGAATACTTCAGGAAATACTCCACACAGAAGTCAAACAATCAATTTCAAGAGCCTACAAGAAGATCACAATAACCAACACTACAGTAGGCTCAAAAAAGTACAAAGCCCAAGAAAACATAAATCCCCATAAAGCACCCCAGCATGACAGGGATTAAATCAAACCTCACAATAATAGCCTTAAATATTAATGGTCTTAACTAACCCATCAAAAAGACACAAAATAAAAGGGTGGATCCAAAAAATGGATCCTTCTATGGGCTGTCTTCAAGAAACCCACCTCACCTCTAAAGACAGACACCTCCTCAAGGTGAAAGGTGGGAAAATGATATTCCAATCAAATGCAACTAAGAAACAAGAAGGTGTTGCTACATTAATATCTGATAAAATTGTCTTCAAACTAAAAGTAATCAAAAAGGACAAAGAAGGCTACTTCTTCCTCATCAAGGGAATGATCCAGCAAGAGGATATCACAATCATAAATCTATATGCACCAAACACATGTGTAGCATAGTTTGCAAAACAAAACCTACTTGACAAGAAAACAGAAATAAACACCAACACTATCATAGTTTGGAACATCAGTACTCCACTGTCATCAATAGACTGATCATCCGAGCAGAAAATCAACAGTAAGGATATCAATCATTAAAAAATCAAATGCCAACAAATGCTGGTAAGGATGTGGAGAAAGAGGAACCTTCATTTACTGTGGTGGGAATCTAAACTGGCACAACTGCTATGGAAGCCACCATGGAGATTCCTGAAAAGAATAAATACAGGGCTGTCATCAGACCCAGTTATTCCCTGAGTGGGCATTTACCCTAAATTCTCTATACATCAATACAGAGACATTGGCTCAACCATGTTTATAGTTGCTCAATTCATTATAGCTAAGAATGGGAATCAACCCAGGTGCCCATCACTGGATGAATGGATAATGAAATTGTGATACATTTACACAATGGAATTCAACTCAGTAGTAAGAAAAAAAAAATTGAGGCAATGAAATTTGTACAAAAATGGATGTATTTGGAACAGATTATATTGAGAGAACATACACAATCACACTGTGGTGGTTTGATTCAGGTGTCCCCCATAAACTTGGGTGTTCTGGATTCTAGGTTCCTCAGCTGATGGCAATTGGAAATTAAAGCTTCCTGGAGATGGTGTATTGTTGGGGGTGGGCTTATGGGTGTTACACTCTCCTGTTGCTATTGTCCACCTTATGTTGGCCAGGGGGTGATGTCCACCCTCTGCTCATGCCATCGTTTCCCCTGCCATTATGGAGCTTCCCCTTGAGCCTGCAAGCCAAAATAAAACTCTTTTTCCCAGAATCTGCTTTTGGTTGGGTGATTTCTGCCAGCAATGAGAACGTGACTACAAGACACAGAAAAACAATTGCCACATGGTCTTACTCATCTGTGGTTCCTAACCTGGATCAGCTCGAGCTGCTGGTAAATCTGATAGGCAACTCAGAGCCCAGACAATAGGGATTGAAGGGTTGCGGGGGAGGGGAAAGGAAGGTGGGGGAAAATCACAAAACTAAACCCAAAATGAGCTGGTATCATAGCAACCTTTATCCTTGAAAACAGAGGAAGTGGGGAGATGGGCAAGATGCTGCTTCCATGGTAAGCCTGACAATCAGTGCCAGGGGTGAAGAAGACAGACCTTGAGGATACTCAACACCTACCAAAGCAGAGATCCAGAGGCTCCTAAGAGCTCATCACTGAAGTAGCTATAAAATACACCCAATATAGTTCGGTGTATTGTATGGAAAAGGGAGCACAAAGATTGTAAGAGCCACAAGTTGGGATGTCAGGCCAAAAGGCACTGCCTCCCCATAACTGACTGCTGCTCCCACCATGCATAACCACAACCCCATGGGGAATACCTGCAACCTCACTAAATAGAGCTTTTTGTGGAATGGGGACAGCGATGAGGGAAAAGATGGTACTAACAAATGATGCATTCATACAAAGTATGTTCTTAATTTTAAAAAGTTTCAATGTATGAACATGTGTGTATGTGGGAGAGGAATATACTATAAGTCCATAACAATTATTTTTGGTTGTGACTTTAACAGGATATAAAAGCTAATTACTATTATGCTAAGCATTGGGATTTTAATACTTCTTTAATTGTGCAGGAAAAGCTACACACTCACTCCTAATTTTGCTCAAGATATAACTAATATTCAAAGATGAGATGATGTTTGGAAAGCAAAATACTAAGGGAAAATTATAACCTTTCTGGAAAGAATAAGAGAAACTATCAACCACTTGTTCAGTTAATTAATGGAAACAACTCAGTACTTCTTCCAAAAACTGCCAAAGCAGGGCCCTTGTATTAGGTGACTGGTCATGTATGGGCCTTACATGCAAATGGACTGATGCTGGCTGTGGGAGTGCGCTCGTGCCTGTGGAAAGTGCTTACAAATGGCCACAGGGAGTTGCTCCTCAGCCTGCTTTCCTGTCTCGGAACACGTGTCCTTCTGTATGTAGCTACTTGATGCTCTGTCTCTCTGCCACGATGGTCTGCAGCCAGGACACCAGTCCAGCAGAGCTGGGATACACCAGCCACTGGATTCATGAGCCAAATAAACCACTTTTCTTTACAAGACACCAAGGCTTACTTATTTTATTATAGCAGCAGAAAGACAAGGACTTACACCCTGAAAACTATAAAATATTAGTCCATTTATTACTTTTCTCATTACTGGGACTCAATACCAGACAGGAGCAACTTATGATAGGCAGTTTTTTTCAAGCAGAAACAACCTCAGAAAGGAGGGCTTTCTTTCCACTCCTGAAGCAGGAGGTTAAGAGTCATCATGGTGGATTTGTTGTTGGGGGTATGAGCTTCAGTCAGGTGCCTGTCACATGACACTGAGTGGGAAGAGAGATGGGCTGGAGAGATGGCTTAGCGGTTAAGCGCTTGCCTGTGAAGCCTAAGGACCCCGGTTCGAGGCTCGGTTCCCCAGGTCCCACGTTAGCCAGATGCACGATGGGGCACACACGTCTGGAGTTCGTTTGCAGAGGCTGGAAGCCCTGGCGCGCCCATTCTCTCTCTCCCTTTATCTGTCTTTCTCTCTGTGTCTGTCGCTCTCAAATAAATAAATAAATAAAATTAAAAAAAAAAAAAAAAAAGAGAGGCAACTGTGTTACAAGGAATCATGGCCATGGTCCCCTCCAGGCCCACCACAATGACCTGCTTCTGTCAGCCGGGTCTCACCATTACAGGTCCCTCAACTTCTCAGAGTAGGGCCACTCACTGGGAACTACGTGCTGAACACATGGGCCTGTGGGAGAAATTTTAATCCAAACTGTTAAGAATTGCTGAAAGCAATTAAGGAATATTTAAATAAGTAAAATAATCATGTTTAGGGATTGCAGGAATCCTTATTGCTAAGAAAAGAATTCTTCAACCCAGATCAAAATCACAGCGGGAAGTTTTAATTGACGAAGAGATTCTAAAATTTATTTAAAAGAAATGGTCTTGTCTTAGAAATCTTCATTTCTCTTTCCTTCTGAAAGATAACTTTCTGCATACAGATTCTTGGTTAGTTTTCTTTTTCATCCACTTTACCAATGTCTTTCTTTCGGGGTCTGTTGTTGGGGAATTGTGTTCCTCTGGAGATGTCTTGATGTTTTGCCTTCTAAACTTATGTCCTGATGTTGGCATTTGAACATCTGAAAAACCTGTTATCCCTACAGATTTTATGGTGTGGCTTTTGTAGAAAGAGACTTTGTCCTGAAAATGTGTTTGTGGGTATGGTTTAGCATCCCAGGTTGGTTTGGTTCCAGCTGAGGGTAACAGGGAAGCCTCTAGGCACCTCACCACCTGATCTCAGCTATGGCATGGTGTGTGTGGCACCAGGAGAACCTGGCAGCATCGGGCCGGTGTTCTGCATCTGTGCAGCAGTGGGGATAGGTACCTGGGCTGTGAGGGTTGAGGTCAGGAACAGCACATAGTGGAGGAAAGAAGAGTAAAAGTGGAAGAATTAATTTTCCAAATTTCAAAACTTTCAATAAGTAAAAGAATACTGGGGGCTGGGGAGATGACTCAGCAGTTAAAGGTGCTTGCTTGTATGCTTGCAAAACCAGCTGGTTCAGGTTCAATTCATCAGCACCCCCCTAAGACAGATGCAAAGTAACACATACATTGGTGATCCCAACAAGATGGTGATAAAGGGAGACAGAGCCAGGACAGCCAGAAGCTCAAGGGCCAGTTAGTCTCAAAGGAAGTGGGGCACAGACACCTCAAAGTTGTCCTCTGACCTCCACATGTATGGCATGCACATACATACACACATAATAAAAATAATAAAAAGTTAAGAAAGTATGGTAGTTACATGAATATAGATACTTAGTGTAAGGAAACCAAGCAGACAATAAACATCTCCCCATTCATATTCACAACCAGTTCAATGAAAGCAACCATCAACTGGGAAGTTTTGCTGGAAAAAATGGGATGTCATAGTGAATTTGGACAAATTTGGAATTTTAACACACTGTGTAGACTGAGGCTGTGGTCCATGACCACATGTGGGCGCATGGCACAGCCCAAGTAACAAGTACCCTACCCACACAGTTCCTGCTGTCAAACACTTGTAGCCACCATTTTAATTTTGATTTGTACATTTTAAGTTGCACATTGAAAAGTTGCATTAATCTATTATCTCTTTCAGACTCTTTCCTTATGGGAAATAAATAAGCAATGGCTCATTCTTTGTTCTCTGACATTTTTATTTCAGTTAGATTGTTTTAAAGATTTTATTTTCATTTATTTATTAGAGTCAGAGAGAGAGAGAGAGAGAGAGGGAGAGAATGGGCACACCAGGGCTTCCAGCCACGGCAAATGAACTCCAGAAGCATGTGCCACCATGTGCATCTTGCTTACATGGGACCTGGAGAATTGAACCTGGGTCCTTCGGCATCACAGGCAAGTATCTTGACCACTAATAAATATCTCCATCCTCTGTTATAATTTTTCAAGCAAGTGGAAATGTTGGTGCTATAATAACATTTTCTTTCGTTCCTTCCTTCCTTTCTTCTTTCCTTCCTTCCTTCCTTCCTTCCTTCCTTCCTTCCTTCCTTCCTTCCTTCCTTCCTTCCTTCCTTCCTTCCTTCCTTTCTTTCTTTTTGAGGTAGGGTCACTCTAGCCTAGGCTGTCCTGGAATTCACTATGTAGTCTCAGGATGGCCTCAAACTCACAGTGATCTTACTGCCTCTGTCTCCCAAGTGCTGGGATTAAAGACGTGTGCCACCACGTCTGTTTAACATTTTCTTTAAAAAAAATATTGACAACTTCTATACTTAAAGACAATAAGCCATAATAATTCCTTACCCTATGCCACTTCCCTTTTCACAATTCCACTTTCCATCATATCCCCTCCTTCTCTCCGGTGGTCCTTCTTCTATTTTGATGTCCTTGTCTTTTACTCCTATTATGAGGGTTTTGTGAAGGTATTGCTATTCACTGCAAGGTCATGGAAATCGAGGTCAATTTCCGTCTGGACAGTTGCATTGTAAGGAGTGGTGCCCTCCCTTTGGCTCTCACATTCTTTCCACCATCTCTCCACAATTGACCCTGAGTCTTGAAGGGTGTGATAGAGATGTTTCAGTGCTAAACACTCCTCTGTCACTTCTTCTCAGCACTATGTTGCCTTTTGGGTCATTCCAGTGGTCATCGCCATCTGAAAAAAGAAGCTTCTTAAATTAAAAGTGAGAGAAGCAATAATAGATGAATATCAACATTAACTGTAGTGCTTTTCAGGACAGATTCATGAGAATCATACGTGCATTTAGCCATACAAGAACAGACTTTATACCCTTAAGGCTCGTGACCTCCCCTGCCGTAGGCTTGTCATCAGGTTCCAGTGCCAGGCGTGTGTTCCCTCCCACAGAACGGGTCTCCCATCCAATTAGAGAGCCGTTGGTTTCCCCATAACAGATATGCCACTTGTACCCATTTGGTCATTTGGCCTGTTTGGCCAAACTTGAGGCTTCCAGTGTCCATTGTTTTCACTGCTGATGATGGGTTTATCAATATTGTTTATCCTTTCACAGAACCAACTCTTTGCTTAATTTATTCTTTGAATGTTTTTGTTTCTATTTTATTAATCTCTGCCCTAATCTTTATTATCTCTTCCCATCTTCTGATTTTTGGTTTGCCTTGTTCTTCTTTTTCCAAGGCCTTAAGGTGCCACATTAAATTGGTTACTTGTGAACTCTCTAATTTCTTAACATAGGCACTTAGAACTATAAATTTCCATTTTAGGACTGGGTTCGTTGTGTCCCAAAGGTTTTGATATGTTATATTCTTGTCATCATTTGATTCTGTGAGTTTTTTGATTTTTAAAATTATTTCTTCAGTTACCCATTCATCATTGAATAGTGTACTGTTTAGTCTCCATAAATTTCTGTATGCTCTGTAGTTTTTCTTGTTGCTGATTTGTAATTTAAATTAATTGTGGTCAGATAGAATACAAGGGATTATTTTAATTTTCCTGCATTTGTTGAGATTTGCTTAGTGTCCTAATATATGGTCTACTTTGCAGAATGTTCCATGTGCTGCTGAGAAAAATGTATGTTCTGTAGCATTTAGATGGGATGTTCTGTAGACATCTGTTAGGTCCATTTGTTTCATGACATCATTTAATACAGATGTCTTTCTGTTTATTTTTTTGCCAGGATGACCTGTCAATTGATAAGAGTGGGGTACTGAAGTCACCCACTACAATTGTGTTTGATGTTATCTGTGACCTTAAGTCTAATCACTGTTTGTTTGATGAAAATAGGACCCCTCATGTTAGGTGCATGTATGTTTAGGATTGTAATGCCCCCCTGTTGGAGTGTTCCTTTAATCAGTATGAACTGACCTTCTTTGCCTTTTCTCGCTAATGTTGGTTTCAAGTCTATCCTGTCAGATATTAAGATAGCAATCTCTGCTAGTTTCCTAGGCCCATTTGCTTGAAATACCACTTTCCATCCTCTCACCCTAAGACAGTATCTCTCTTTTATTGACAGATGAGCTTCCTGGAAGCAACAAACAGCAGGATCTTGCCTTTTAATCGAGTCTACAAGCCTTTGTCTTTTGGTTGGGGGGTTGAAGCCATTGATAGTAAGAGTTATTATTGAAAGGTCTCTGTGTTTATTCTCACCATTCTTTTTGTTTTGTAGTTCTCCCTGTTTCCCTTTACTCTCTTCTTTGTTTTTTTTTTTTATAAATTTATTTATTTATTTGAGAGCGACAGACACAGAGAGAAAGACAGATAGAGGGAGAGAGAGAGAATGGGTGTGCCAGGGCTTCCAGCCTCTGCAAACGAACTCCAGATGCGTGCGCCCCCTTGTGCATCTGGCTAACGTGGGACCTGGGGAACCAAGCCTCGAACCGGGGTCCTTAGGCTTCACAGGCAAGCGCTTAACCGCTAAGCCATCTCTCCAGCCCTACTCTCTTGTTTTAAGTGTTATTTAAGTATGGTTTACTTTTTCCTGTTTCCTCATGTGTGTGCTTTCTTTTCTCTTCAGCATGAAGGATTCCTTTAAGTATTTTCTGTAAAGTTGGCTTAGTTGTCATAAATTCCTTTAGCCTGTTTTTGATGTGTAATGTCCTTATTTCTCCTTCAATTTGGATAGATAGCTTTGCAGGATAAAGTATTCTTGGTTGACAGTTGTTATCATTCAGAACCTGGAATACATCATTCCAAGCCCTTCTGGCTTGTAAAGTTTGTGGAGAGTAATCTGCTGTGATCCTGGTGGGTTTACCTTTATAGGTGATTTTCTTTTTCTCTCTAACTGCTTTCAATTGGTTTGCGCGTTTAGTAGTTTAATGATAACATGGCAAGCAAATGTTCTTTCCAAGTTTTGTTTCTTTGGTGTCCTAAAACCATCCTGTATCTGAAATGGCATTTCTTTCCCAATTTGGGAAAACTTTTTCTTCTATAATTTTGTTGAAAATGCCTACTAAGCCTCTGGATTGCAATTCTTCTCCTTCTACTATACTCTGAATATTTACATTTCATCTTCCCTACTGTCCAAGGTATCTTGAAATTCCCATTCACACCTTCCTATTACCTTGTCCTTCTCCTTGTTGGGTTGCATTAGATCTGCCACCTGGTCTTCTAGTTTAGATATTCTGTTCTTTTCTTCATCTATTCTATTGGTGAGACTTTCCACAGAGTTCTTTAATTGACTGTACTTGTCATTGCTGGTATTTCTACCTGGTTTTTCTTCAGTATTTCAATTTCCTTACTCATGCCTCATAATGACCTACTTATTTCATTAAGCTGATTCTCTGTGTTATCTTAGAATTCCTTCAGGAGTTTGTTTCCTTCTTTAATTCCTTTGTTTTCTTCTTTGATTCCTTTTATTTCTTCTTTTTTTATTAAAATTTTTAATTTTTTAATTTTTATTAACATTTTCCATGATTATAAAATATATCCCATGGTAATTCCCTCCCTCCCCACCCCTACACTTTCCCATTTGATTTTGAGTATACATAAAATAATTTCTTTTTATCTTTGTCAGATATTTCATCTGAAACAGTCTCATTGGGGGCCATTTCTGATAGATTCATAATTTTTGGTGGGATAGCATTGTCTTGATTCTTTGTGTTTCTTGTATTATAATGTTCTGATTTTTGCATCCTGAGTTGATTTTATGCTTGGGTTTCCTAATTATCTGTGATGCTTTCAGATTTGGAAATCCAACTTTGTATACCTTTAAGTAAGAGTTTAAGGTGCCAAGTATAGCTCTTGCACTCAGATGCAACCAAAGATGTAATCCTAGGTGTTGAGTTTGCCTGTTATTCAAGTATTCTAGTGGGCTAAGTGGAGAAATTCACTAGCAAATTCTAAAATTCAACTGAGCAATATACTCATTCAATAAAAAACCACCATAGAGTATGCAAGTGTGGGGATTGAAACAAACAGATAACCTCATAAAGCCAAAATCCCTAAGGGTATGTGTTGCTCTGCACCATTAATCCTGTTAGTTGGGAGATTGATGTTTCTGTTCTGGAAGTGGTCCAGGTCAGCCTGGGTCTGAATCAGAGCCTGCCCCATTGATGACAGAAGAAAAAGGCAAAGTCCTATGAATCTGAAAGCATCAAAGACAGCAATGGTCAACCCCCAAATACGGCTTAATTGAGAATGGTAAAGCCACCCAAGAATATGTAACCCTTAACCTGCCCTAACAGGGAAAGAGAGATCAGCACTTCCAGTGCTGGGTTATGTGCCTGCTTTTTTGTCAGTCAGCCTCGTTACCTTTTGGGTTGGCCTTAAATCTAACCAATGCTGAGTGCCCATCTTGATTCCTCCATGTTGTGCTGTGAATCTGGTGTTCTGTTCAGCTGTGTGGGATGCTCTGCCACTGGGAGCTGAGTGCGTTCTCTGGAGGGCCGTGGGGCTGTCGGTTGGGGGAGGGGAGCGTGCAGGAAGCCTGGAGTTGTCCTGGAACTGCTCAGCTGGTGCCACCTGGGTTCCCTTCGGCAGCTCCTCTGCTGTCTCTCCTCCAGGCTTCTTGACTTTGCAAGGAGGCTGATTAGGCTGGAAAATCTTGTTTGGTCTCTGTTCCTGCAGTTGGATGCCAGGCCAGTGAACAGATCCATGCATTTCCATGCAGGTTGGGTCTGGGTCCACAAGCCCTTGCTTGGTGTGATTCTGGCTGGTTTCCTCCTTTCTGTTAGATGTTTGTCCTGCTTCTCTGCTGTGGCTGATAAAAACCTGTACACCTTCACTTTTTCTATGAAGAGTATAATTTGCTTTGGTTTTGCTTAAATGCCTCCCTAGGCTGGATTGGTGTGACTCCTATGCAGTCATCTTACCTCTGCTGTAACAGCATTTTCTCAAAGCCCCCAAATCCTCACATTCCCCTTAGACCTGGCCCCACTTCACAAGACAAAAGTCATTTCCATTTTTATTCTAGCTATTAAATACTCTTTTGTATTTGCATTGGGCTACTGAAAATTTCACACACTTTGGATATACTTTTGCATATAGAGGCAGTCAGTGGCTTAGGCCAAACCCTGAGCTGAATTAACTTATCATATACCTTGTTACCCAAAGCTGCTCAGAACATCACAGCAGCTCCCAGTGTTTAAAATCAAGAGAGGCCAGCAGTGGAGATGTCTTTTTGTCAGCTAATGAGGCACTGTGCTTTGAAGTCAAAATTTCTTTGCAATCATCTCAAAATTATAATTGCCACAGGACACGTGGAAGGTGGACGTTTTTTAATTTTTCTGAATATCAAGTTTCAAATGATAAGGTTTCGCTAAAGACAATTAGACCTCCAGGCATGCTGGATCATGTCTTTAATCCTAACACTCTGGAGACTGGGGTAGGAGGATCACCTTGAGTTCAAGGACAACCTTACTTTCACTGGTGCCTCTAGTTAACCATGTAAACTTGGGCAAATTATCTCATACCTCTGATGTTAGATTCTTCATTGACAGAAGGCTTTCTAGATAGCTGTTTCTGGAGCTTATTCTAAGAAATGCACCAGTTGGGCTGGAGAGATGGCTTAGCGGTTAAGTGCTTGCCTGTGAAGCCTAAGGACCCCGGTTCGAGGCTCGATTCCCCAGGACCCACGTTAGCCAGATGCACTAGGGGACACATGCATCTGGAGTTCGTTTGCAGTGGCTGGAAGCCCTGGCGTGCCCATTCTCTCTCTCTCTCCCCCTCTTTCTCTGTCTGTCACTCTCAAATAAATAAATAATAAAACATTTTTAAAAAATTAAAAAAACGAAATGCACCAGCTTTGGTTGACTATCTGAATTGTCTTCAGGGTCATTGTTGGTCCCTCAAACTACTGACACTTCAGGTTTCACCGTTCATTCATGTCACCAGTTTCAAAGCACCCATGTGCTAAGGACAACTAAGGTGGGCTGCACAAATGTTTTGTAAGATGTTTGATGCCTTTTGATTAAAGCTTGTCAACTTTCTCCTTTCTGGAACACATACTGGATAAACACTATGAGTGAGTAAAGTCCCGCACACCATCCTCCTTGACACCATCCAGGGGAATGTACTCAACAGATGAGCGTGGTGGTCAAGGACCAAGCTCTGCCTTCCCCAACCTGCCCCTGCCAGCTTGCTGAGCTTGACCTTAGACAGATGGCTTAGAACCATGTGTGATACAGCTTCCTCATCTCTCATGGGAACAATGGTATCCATGCCATGGGGCACCCTGTTTAGCCATTGTTCAAACTAGTCCTGTTTTAGGGCGGCCTTGAGAGCAGAGACATGAGTGAGGTGTGCATCTGGTGTTCACAGAGGTCTCACCAAGAACCCTGTGAAAGTTCTTAGTACAGTTTGCTATGTTAATTGCTCTTTTCTACAGTTAACATTTGTTACATGTAGAAATAGGAGAATTCTTAACTTGCGTATTTGGGCTAACAGAAAATCCTCCACACAGGGCCACAGAACTTTAGTCGCAAACTCAGGCTTTGATTGGTTGATGTTAGTATGTCAACAATTAACAAAAACACGTTCACACAGAACCAGCTTTATCTCATGTGTGTGTGTGTGTGTGTTGTGTAGTATATGTGTGTGGTCTATGTGCCCTGTGTGCACACTGCAGAGGCCAGAGGAGGATGCCCGGTGTCCCCTCTATCTCCACTATCACTCTTCCACATCATTTCCTTGAGATGCATCCACTCACGGAACCTGAAGGTTTTCTTTTAGTTAGACTGGCTGGCCAGGGAGCCCCAGTGATCCTCCTGTCTCAGCAGTGGAGATAGAGGAATGCACGGCCACTCCTGGCTGTGACCTGGGTGCTTGGGATTGACCTGGGGTCCTCTTGCTTGCGCAACAGGGCAAGTGTGCTCTAATCTGCCAGGGCTGCTCCCCAACCCCAGTCTTACTCTTTTCTATTGCTTGTTTCTTTGAGGTCAGGTCTCACTCTAGTCCAGGCTGACCTGGAATTAACTGTGTAGTCTCAAGGTGGCCTCGAACTCACAGTGATCCACCTACCTCTGCCTCCCCTGTGCTGGGATTAAAGGCATATGCCACCATGCCAGGCTCTCCCAGTCTTATTATTTATCAATGACAACCACAGCTATAAAGATCTGAACATTTATTGAATGACTACCACATGTGACATTTTGCTGAAATTTTGCATACAAAAGTTTGCTTTATCCTTGCCATAATTCTCTAAGATAAAAACTGTTATGATGAGGAGGGTAAGCCATGCCAGCCTGATTTACTTGCTGATAGAGCACAAATAGCCACTGGGCTGTGTTCAAATTCAGATTGGTATATAAATTTTTAAAAGGAAGGATTTTATTTGGACTTAGTTAATTTGAGGGTTACCTTTCAAATGTATTTTAAGAAAAAATGTTTTTTGAAATTCTATTATTTTTAAAAATGTGAATATTCCAGAGAAAAATTAATATAATAGACTATTAACAAGATGTCAGAACAAGCTTACCCAGACTATATCTATATTTATATATATCTATATATGTATATATATCTATATATGTATATATAGATATATATATATGCATACATATATATACATAAATATATATGTACATACATGTATACATACGCACACATACATGTGGACATAGCAAACAAGTGCAATATATTTGCACATTCAGTATGATTATATTTGTGCATAAGTATATGTATGTAATAGTTACATATATTAGATAGGATTATTATATAAAGATGTTCATGTTTATATACACATATGAATATGTATATATACACATATTATATTAAGTATATAGAGAGACTTAATATACTTATTAGGAGTAACTGCCTCATGAGCTTAAGAAGGTCCACAAGCCACACCACCTGTCCTCTGGGAACAAGAAGGCCCACAAGTCACATCCCCTGTCCTCTGGGAACACGAGGTCCACAAGCCACACAACCTGTCCTCTGGGAACACGAGGTCCACAAGCCACATCCCCTGTCCTCTGGGAAGGAGAAGGCCCACAAGCCACACTACCTGTCCTCTGGGAATGAGAAGGTCCACAAGCCACATCACCTGTCCTCTGGGAATGAGAAGGCCCACAAGCCACACTACCTGTCCTCTGGGAACATGAGGTCCACAAGCCACATGGCCTGTCCTCTGGGAATGAGAAGGCCCACAAGTCACATCCCCTGTCCTCTGGGAACATGAGGTCCACAAGCCACACCACCTGTCCTCTGGGAACGAGAGGTCCAAGGATGCTGATGGAGGTTGCAGGTTTGAGAACGAGGGGAGCTGATGGTTGAAGTTACATCTTAGTACAGAAGAATATCAGTGTCTCCTCTGAAAATAGGCAGAGAACAAATCAATCCTTCTGTGTCTAGTTGGGCATTCGGTGTATCATACTGGGGGCAAAAATGAGACACTAGTGTTCGTGTGTGTGCAAGGGTATGTGACTTTATGTGCGTCCATATGTATGTGGTCACTTGTGGGGTATATAGGCAGACATGTACATGTGCAGGACAGAGGTTGATGTCACGTGTCTTCCTCAGTCATTCTCCACCTTATTTATTAAGACAGGCTCTCACCCGAATTCAAAGGCTCACAATTTCCTAGTCTAGCTTGTCCAGGGACCCACTCTTCTTGTCCCTGAGTGGATGCTACAGGCTGCCCGAGATGTCTGTGGAGCATTTGCAGGTGATGAGATCTGAGCTCAGGTCCTCACACTTAAACAGCAGTCACTCCTTCCACTGAGCCAGCTCCCCAGCCCAACACCAAGGTTCTTGCTGACTACAATATTAACATGATGGGGGCTGGAAAGATGGCTTAGCAATTAAGGCACTTTCCTGCAAAACCTAAGGAGCTGGGTTTGATTCCCTAGAACCCATATAAAGCCAGGTGTTCAAGGTGGCACATGTGTCTGGAGTTCATTTACAGTGGCTGGAGGTCCTGGTGTGCCCATTCTCTCTCTGTCTCTCTCTCTTAAATAAATAAAAATAATTAAAAATATAAAGAAAATTAACATCACCCAGAAATACTCTCTCAGAAACATCCATAGTATTTAAACAAATATCCAGACAAACTCAACCCAGAGAATTAAACTGAACCCCAGATATTATAAAACAACTTTCTCTAGAGATGAGACACATGCTCTTAACATAGCTTACCAGGTCCTGG
Organism: Jaculus jaculus; assembly: GCF_020740685.1. NCBI lineage: Eukaryota > Metazoa > Chordata > Mammalia > Rodentia > Dipodidae > Jaculus > Jaculus jaculus. The sequence continues at coordinate 186,556,770 of NC_059104.1, forward strand.
TGAAATATTTTGTGCATCCTCATTATTTAGTCTCCTAGAGCTCACTATGAAAAGGCTTATTTCCTCTGCCATGTGTAGCCCTCCCCATGGCCAAGGGTGTTCTGAGACCTAGAACTATTATTTGTGAGTCATGTTCCATCCTTCTTTGCCAATTTCTCATTATGTTCCCTCCAGCATTTCAGTTTGTCTTAATGTGTTCTTTGTTTTTTTTTTTTAATATTTTATCAATTTATTTGAAAGAGAGATAGAGACAGAGAAAGAGGCAGACACAGAGAGAGTGAGTATGGAAGCGCCAGTGCCTTCCTGCCTCTGCAAACAAACTCCAGACACATGCACCACTTTGGGCATCTGGCTTTACATGGTTACAGGGGAATCAGACTCGTGCCATCAGGCTTTGCAAGCGAGCACCTTTAACCACTAAGCCATCTCTCCAGCCCACTAATGTGTTCTTTGATCTTCCCTCAAAGTCATACTCATGTTTTTTCTGTCATTTTTCAAAATGCTTGAAAATCATTCAGCAATGCTCTTAAAACTTTCAAACTTTTGATGTATACAGGGAAAAAATTAAAGTAAACATACTTTTTAAACTCATAAAATCTAGTTCAAAGTTAGTGACATGCAGAATACAAAAACATCTCAATTAAGTTACTGCTCATGAACACACAGTCTTTATAGTTGTGACTATGTCCTGTGAACATGTGAACTTGAGCTGCATGGATTTCTGAGGTGCCTCTTGTGACGCTGTTTCCACCTTGGTTCAGAGTCCAGCTCAGGCTATGGTGCTCACTACTATCTTCCTTCAGGTTCTGTCCTACAAAACGTCTTCATTGGGGTCCTTTCCTAACACATTTTATCCCTGAATCCAGAGTTAAGACTTCACTTGAATGTGGCCTCCTTCGACTACACAATGTAAAAGTGCAAAGCCTCACTACAGGTCCAGTTCATAAGAGCTTTTTTGTTTCTTAACATATGAGTCTCACTACCCCAGGCATCCTTGAACTCTTGATCCTCCTGCCTCATCTTCCTGAGTATGAGACATGCACCTCCAAGTCTAAAATGCTAAACATAAACTTTGTGCTTCGTCATACTGACCCCTATTTGTGTGCCTAAGTTGTCTCCTTATTAAAATCTGTCCTCTATAGCACAAAAGCATTCTACACCCATTCTACAGCAGTCACACAATCAACATTAGAAAAGTGAGGAAGGCTGGGCGTGGTGGCGCACGCCTTTAATCCCAGCACTTGGGAGGCAAAGGTAAGAGGATCGCCATTGAGTTTGAGGCCACCTGAGACTGCATAGTGAATTCCATGTCAGCCTGGGCTAGAGTGAGACCCCACCTTGAAAATAAAGCAAAATGTTAAAAAATTAAAAAAAAAAAAAAGAAAAGTGAGGAAATGAATCAATACTTAGGTCTCTTGAAAAAAAGTTATGTGAAAATACTGTAGGATTCATCACAAATGTTCTATTGCTTAAAATATGTCAGAAAAATGTCACTGGGAGCAAGAGCAGGTAGGTGCTGAGATCTGGAATATCCTATAGAAAAAGGAATACCTGGGTGAAAATGTGGTGAAGGTAGTAGAGGCAAAAGTTGGAGGATGGGGGAGGCTGGTGGAACTGCAGTGAGAGCGCAGGGAGAAGTGTTGGAGGATCAGTGAAGGCTGGTCACAAAGGCAGAGGGTTTGGAGAGGTAGGAATGCTTCTGTCTGTCAGCCTCATTTCTGTACTGTTTTGACACACTTGGCTGTCCCTCTTCCTCATTGTCTTTTCAAGGCTGCTTGACTAGCAAGTGTCCTTGGAAGACAGAGACACAGCCCTTCAGGAGAACAAAGCCATTCTGCTCATAATTCAGAATGCTAAAGAGAACATGAGTGCTTAGGATCTCTAAACCTATGAAAAGTATGCTGCCCATACTTAATATTTCAACTGTTTTGAGCTTGGGATTTCTGATTTTTATAAATAGAAAATAGTAAAACGGTTTTTTTTAGATATTTAATATAAAATAGCTATATTAAAAATGGCTCAAACCAGGTATGGTGGCTCATGCCTTTAATCCTAGCACTTGGGAGGCAGAAGTGGGAGGATCACCAGCAGTTCGAGGCTACCCTGAGACTACATAGTTAATTCCAGGCTAGCCTGGACCAGAGTGAAACCCTGCCTTGAAAAACCAAAAAAATAAATAAATAAATAAATAAAATAAAATAAATAAAAGCTCAAAAACTGCTCAGAGGGATAAACAAGTTGATGCAGTGACTTTTGCTATGTGTCTTAGTTCCTCTCTCATGCTTATATCAGAATGGCACAGACTGTCAATCACTATGAACTGAAAGGTCATGACTAACAACTATGGAGGCTGGGGATTCCAAAAGGAGCCATCTGCTTGCCTCATTATCCCGCGGCAGAAGCTGTGGAGTGGGGGGACAAGGAGGAGGTGAGAGAGACAGAGAAACAGAGAGACAAAGAGACCATACCTGAAAGCATCTTATAAAGGGATTATGATGGTGCTAATCATGTTTTAACACCATGAAAATGGCAAATAGCAAATGAGTTTCCACTTGAGGCACGAACAACTCTGTGATCTCAAGCAAGGTCTTTGCATCACATTCCTTCCTGGCCCTTTACGCAGCACTCTGTCCCTCCGTAGACAACCAGAAAGCCCTCGCCTCCTCAGAGTGCTTTAAAGTCCTGGTGGAAATGGATTTCTCCCAAACAAAGAGCCTAAAACTATGTGGACAAAACCAACACGGAAACATGACAGAGGCTTCCATAACTGGCCAAACTCTTACATCACTGTTGTTTTCATCCAGTTATCTTTCCCTGGCTTGTTGAGCATCTACTGCATGCACACATGCATGTACACGTGTGAGCATGCACATGCACCCACACGTACAGACACATACACACACACTTCAACAAGTGAGTGTTCTCAGAGGGAAGAGGAAATATGGGAGTGTGAAATGAGTTTGGCTCCAAATAACAGAAGACCTATCAACAGTGGCACAGACAGGAAAGAGGGTAATTGTCCAATGCAGTGCGAGGTTCAAGACTGCTTAGTTAAACACAATGGTATAGATATGGATTGGGAGCGAGGTATCTGTTTTCTAGGCTTTCAGCCAAACATACTGGCCCAAAAGAACTTGGATGCCGCCTTGACTGCCCTGGCAGGACTAGAACCCCAGTCTGATTCAGTCTCATCCAAGATGGTGGCGCAGCATTCACTTCCTGGTTCTTTCTGTTTCTTCTCTAAACTTTTCTCAGGTGTGGCCCCTGTGGCAGGGCCCTTCCTGAGTCAGAGTCTTCCTGGGTCTAATATCCAATCAAGATCCTTCCTGTGCAGGAGTTGGCAGTGAGGCTCATCCTAATTGAATGCCTAATTCATACAAACCTGGGTCCAGTCTTTCTCTCTGGAGAAACTCCTCCTGGCTTGGAATCATCCCTGCTTTTTCCCTGCTACTTCAACTCTCCCGTAACCAATTTTTCATAACTTACCATTGTCACTGTCTGTGTTTTCCCTTTCTTTGCTAAACATGGAGAAGCATCCAAGCCTTGAGAGTCACAGGTCTGATGAGGTCTTAGCCCAGAGCCCAGCCTCTCTCCGACATCATTATGAAATCCAATCCTGTAGGTGCCCCGGGGAACAGAATATCTTAGTAGCAAGGCTGGATTCCTGCCAATAAGTAGGAAGAGAAGGAAGGTGGATACATGGCAGCATCCATTGTGGGACAGACTGGAAGTACAGACTGCTGGTTTTCACAAGCTCACTCCCTGCATTTGTTAGCTATTGTGCTTTCTTTGTCGCTGGTGTGTTTGAAACAGGGCCTCATTTGCCCAACTGGCCTCAAACTCACTGTATACCAAAGAGAGACTTTGAACTCCTGACCTCTCTGTTGCTGCCTTCTGAGTGAGGACATTATGCATGCATTGTCTCACCTTACTTTATTGTGTATTTTGAATCACAGAATTTTCTATTAAATCTAATGAATGGAAGTCAAGTCTGATTGAAGTTTTAAGATTTTCACAGGAAGCCACATTTCTTCCACTCGCTCTTATTATTTTCCCAAAACTTTACAGTCATCTATCCACATCCCTTTCTCTCATTCTATTATGTCCTATTGGACTCCACAGCAGTCAAATATTTAAACCCAGAATTTCTAGAAAATTCACTTGCAGGATATTTTAAAGCAATCTGAAAATGCTGCACCTCACTGCTGGTACGTAATGTCTCCCTTCCAGCTTCAGCTTGTAAAAATAAAATATTTGTAGTGAAAGCCAACTCATTACCCCATAAAATTACTAGAACACATGTGCTAGAGAATGTAAGACAGATATCCTCAGCTTGGCATGCCACGGTGAACCACAGAAACATTTTCCAAGGAGTGATTTCATTGTGTTAGTTTTATATTTATAGTCACATTTTTGGCAGGCAATCTCAAGTATCAAATTTTGAGAGCAATCTAGTCTAAGGGATGGAATTCAGACTCCTGGTGGCTTGCCCACATGTGCTTGAATAGCTTACCTGTCTTTGCATGCCTAACCCAGAGCTCTGGCAGCAGGGTTTGGACAGCATATCTCCTCCTCACATGAGTATTTACAGCCTCTGTTCACAGGTCATTATGTCAGCACACAGATGTGGGGTTATAATGAAGTTGAGATTTAGTTTCTACTCTGACACTTGATAGCAGTGTGGCCTTGGACATATTGTATAACAGTTCTGTGCCTCAGTTTACTCATCTATGCAATAAGAGTCACTACAATATCCAGCTTCTAAAACTGTGACAAAGATTGAATGAGAAAATGTATTCTTAGGCGAGCTCCCATCATGCAATGTTATATAAGTGGTGTCCATTATTATTAATATCACCCACCTGGATACCATGGCAAGACCTCATATAGCCATCAAAATGACTCCACAAAGTAAGTTCTCCAGAGATAGCATAAAAATATTCTGTAGAAATATGTGTGGCAAGGGGCAGATGTCCCCCAATTTGCTACCAACAGACATAAGTCCTCTAGAGCTAGCATAATCTATAGTAATAGCAGGGTATAGTGGTGTTTGCCTTTAATCCCAGTATTTGGGATACAGAGTTAGGAGGATCACTGTGAGTTTGAGGCCAACCTAAGGCTACATAATGAATTTCAGGTCAGCCTGGGCTAGAGTGAGACCCTAACCCCCCCCCCCAAAAAAAAGAAAAAGAAAGAAATAAAAGAAAAGGAAAAAGGAAAGAAATATGTGTGGCAAGAGGCAGATGTCCCCTGATATGCTACCAATATAAGGGACTTGGGAGGCCTAGTGCTAAGGGGAAATTACCTAGCATCCAAATTGACTATTAACTCTATATGTTTGCGGAGTATAAAACTTTAGAGACTAGAACCTCAAGGCTTATCCCATACATTTCCTTCACTTTACTACATACATAAACTAACACAAAGGTTACATGGTTAATTAGTGGAGAACTGGTGCCTAATCTTAATTTCCTGATTCTGAATGCAAGGATCTGATTTTCTACATCAAGGCAAGACAATTCTTGCATTCCTTTAGTAAGGATGGGAAGAGAAAGAGAAAATGCATCTGAATAGACTATGAGTTTCAGGGTTATATTCTACAAACAGACTCATTCCAGTTTGGGAATATTTACTTACAACCTCTTGAATTTTTATATTGTTGGACTTGGCTTGCTGTAATCCATGCAGCAGAGTCTCCACTTCCATTTTGTATAATGAAACGTGAAGTAATTTAATTGTATGGCTGCAGCTGGAAATTTTCAAAATAGGTTAAAAAAAAAAAAAGTAGGGTTAGGGTTTACCACTCCATTGCCAAACTTAAAAGCTTATTTCTTCGCATCTTTGCTCTGGATGGAAGCTGATAATTTGAGAACAATGTCAGTCACCATGCTGTATAATTATCTATCATATTCATTTCTGAAAGAGCTATCCTTTTCTCTACTAATTTGTCCAGGAATGTTTTGTCATCAGCCTCTTCACCTTCCAACAGAACAGAGATGAAATCATATCTTACTTCAGTGACTTCCAAGACCACATAAACAGTGGAGAGCAGCCTAGTTCAAAACAAAACCACATACACACATACACAGAGAGGGAGAGACAGAGACAAAGAGAGAGAGAGAGAGAAAGGGCAAGAGAGAGGGAAAGAGAGAGAGTTTGATGAGCCATCTTTATCATTTACTTAGTATTATTCTATGAACATTACTGTGTGCTCTCCAGGAACACTAAGGTTACAATAATGTTTATTTAAAAAAATCAAGTTCTTATTTCATGAAATTTCCCTATGTCCAGGCCAGTTAAGTTTTATAAAAATCAGCAAAACTATTCAACACTATTATGAGTGTACAAACTAGAAAAAGGAAAGGCATACTAAAGGATAATGAGAAAGAAATAAATGCTGAAAATGCAAATTATAATTGAGATGTAGTCAAAAAAGTAGTAAGAAAATGAGAATAAGGAGCAAAGGTGGCCAATCAGATAAATTCCACCTCACTGCTCCACTGCAGACCACCTGATGAAGTCCACCTCCCTGCCCCACTGCAGACCACATGATGAAGTCCACCTCACTTCCCCATTGCAGACCACGTGATGAAGTCCATCTCCTTGCCCCACTGCAGACTACATGATGACAATGTAATGAAGTCCACCTCCCTGCTCCACTGCAGACCACGTGATGAAGTCCACCTCCCTGCCCCACTGCAGACCATGTGATGAATTCCACCTCCCTGCCCCACTGCAGACCACGTGATGAAGTCCACCTCCCCTCCCTGCCCCACTGCAGACCACATGATGAAGTCCACCTCCCTGCCCCACTGCAGACCACATGATTAAGTCCAACTCCCTGCCCCACTGCAGACCACATGATGACAATGTAATGAAGTCCACCTCCCTGTCCCACTGCAGAACACATGATGAAGTCCACCTCACTTCCACATTGCAGACCACATGATGAAGTCCACCTCCCTGCCTCACTGCAGACTACATGATGACTATGTAATGAAGTCCACCTCCCCGCCCCACTGCAGACCACGTGATGAAGTCCACCTCCCTGCCCCACTGCAGACCATGTGATGAAGTCCACCTCCCTGTCCCACTGCAGACTACATGATGACCATGTAATGAAGTCCACCTCACTGCTCCACTGAAGACCACGTGATGAATTTCACCTCCCTGCCCCACTGCAGACCACGTGATGAAGTCTACCTCCCCGCCCCACTGAAGACCACGTGATGAAGTCCACCTCCCCACCCCACTGCAGACCACAAGATGAAGTCCACCTCCCTGCCCCACTGCAGACCACATGATGAAGTCCACCTCCCTGCCCCACTGCAGACCACATGATGAAGTCCACCTCCCTGCCCCACTGCAGTTGTCCTGATGAAGTCCACCTCCCTGCCCCACTGCAAACCATCTAATAATGTCTACCTCAAATATCTAGAACAAAATAAAATGAGAAAGACAAGTATTCCCTGTTTTTTTCATAGTTGCTTTATTGTTACAGTTAAATACTTAATACCATATAAAATAGTCATACCCAATTATTACTTATAATTCATGAAATTATATTTTGTAGTATCAATGTAACATATATTTGTTCTTATAGCATTTTATGCTTAACAGTTTAGTTTTGTGTATTGTTCTAATATATTGTGAATTTATGGAACAGAGACAGCTTTGATATCTAGTATGTATTCTTCTCTCTAGACTTGATTAATTTAACCAAATAAAAGTTTCATAAATCAATAAAAACAATAAAGTTTGGATAATGGGTCTTCAATTGATACTTTACACTGGCAGATAATGATACCATGATTTCACTGTCAATAATTCTGCCTTACTAAATCAAACAAAGTTGTGTCATTCCAATGTTTTCTGAGAATATCTCAGAATATTTTAGATGTAGGTTTTCTTTTAATTTATAGATAATTACAAGTTGCTATCTTATAATTTTCACTGTGGTTGAGTTTCTTAAACCAAAAATTCATTCATTTTTTTCAAATAAAAAGATGCTTTACCATAATCTGCTTTAAACTCTTATTATTTTTCTGCAGTGTAAATGAAATGTCAGCTTCCTTAAGGAATTAGTTCCTGGCCCTCAAAGTGTGGTACGCCTGCTCTTCAGAGCTCTGAGCAAGCTGAAATATACATCAGTGAGCCTCAGCCTGAGAGCTCCTCTTACATGGTAGATTCTGGGTACATATTTAGTTGATTAATTAAGAAAATATGCTGACATACAATTCCCTCCCAAACTCCAAGCTCTAACCAGGAGATAATCAATAAAATAATGGGTCCCATATGTTATCAATGCAGCAAATGAGTATGTGTGAATGTTGTGGCTATTTATAAAGTAGTACATATTGTGCCAAAAATCATCACACAAATTACTTCGTTTCATCCTGAAGATTTCTGCCTCAAATCCCCTGAGAGTGGAGTTACTGACTTTGCCAATAAATGACCAATTTAATTAAAAGAAGATGACTGCTTTCAAAAATATTCAACAAGGCTACCAATACCAGAAAAAAAAATGGACATTTTCCAGCAACATCAAACTACTCATTCAGTTTATTTCTTCAGCTTTGTCAGACTTTTCCTGGGTGTAGAGAAAGCCAGTGGGCATCTTAGAAGGTTAGTTCAATATAGAATCTTGTTCTTCAGGCCCAAAGCCATAAATTTGAGTCCCACTACTGGAAAAAAATAAGTTAAAAATCAGATTTGTTTGAAGATTCCTATTTAGTTCATCATTAGATTTTGTATTTTTAAATTCTATTATTTGTTATATGCTAGACATTTTGACATGGAAGCTTTTCTCAGCTTCAAGTTTTATAAAAACCTTGCAGCTGAATGCTCTTGGGTGGATTAGATGACCTCACAAGAGCATGATAAGGCCAGAACACCTGGAATAATGTCAGTCTCCTGCCATTATCTACCAGGAAGCACTGTTGTTCTCCCTTCTTAGTTCTGAGGAGGTTGAAATGGAAGCTCTGGAATTACTTCTGGAAGTTTCCACTGGTGACACTGTCTAGATGTTTGTGGAAACTTTAAGAGGTGGAGCCTTGGGGGAAGAAGTGGAACACTGAGTGAAGGGGCGAGGTTCTCTGGCCCTGCCTCACGCTTGTGTGTTCTGCAACCTGGTTGTGGGTGTAAGGCGACCAGCTGCCTTCTGCTCCTGGTGCTATACCTTCCCCAACATAATGGAGTGTATCTGTTCAAAAATGTAAGCCAAAATAATTCCTTTCTTTCCTTAAACTGCTTTTTGTCAGGTATTTCATCATAGCAACAAATAAAATAACTAATACACCCTCTGTAAACAATAGTATTAGAAAATCTACCTGAAGGGAACCTTGCTGAGGCTGTCAGAATTCATAACAAGAAAGTTCTTTTCTATGTTTCATCTCAGACATTTACATTTACATAAATAACAACAAAATATTTAATTGTCTTTCAGTTCTACAAGATAGATAGTCACATGTTACAGAAACACTTGAGATAGGGTGTCAGGGGCTCAGGAAAGGCCTTGAACCCCAAATCCTAGGTTTGTGTTTACTATTAACCAAAGAATTAAATAGAATATGACTGACAAGGATAATAATTAAATTATTATATTTATTTAGAGAAGTAGAAAACCAAGGGAAGGAAAATGAATACACCCACTTGGCCTAATTGCTCATGTGATAGTACAGAAAAGAAAGTGCAAAGAGCTCCTGCCATGCAGAGAGTAGGAAGTGTAAAGAGCCTATGTGGGAAGTTGGGGATCAGGGGTTCTTCTCTGGTCTCCACCCAACCAGGCTAAGAGGAGGAATAACTCACTAGAAGCTGGGGCTTCACCAGTGGTCAGACAGCCCAGAGAGATTGCTCTTCTCTGGTAAAACCTATTTGTAACTTTGTGGTGGTGGGCTGTACCTTCTAGCTCAGGTGAGACAAAAAGATAGATGATTGGCCTGGGCTAGATGCTAGATCAGGAAGAGGCCAGCCATGATGTCAAGTTCTGGGATGTAAGCTTGACCAACCACAATGTCAGGATTCTAGAAAAAGAGCTCCCTCCAGGGAGGTGCTTAGTTATGGAGAAACAAATCTATGGAACTAGGTAAGAAATAGGAAGTCAGACATCCTTTCATCTCTATAAAGTACAGAACTTCTTGCCTTTTTGGGAGCCCAGTCATCCTAACTGTCTAATGAAGCTGCCTGACTACCTCTCACAGACTACCAGATACAAACCATAGTTAAATCAAGACTCCCCCAGCCCATCTATGTTGGAACCATGTGCTTTAATGGATTTATGAAACTCTTGCCCAGTTTTTCATTTCACAGACAGAAAATTCAAAAGATCATGTTGGTTAAGACTTTTCTAGACTCACAGTAAATTTGTGGGTATGTCCTCTGGCAGCTAGATTGGAGCTTCAAGATGATTACCCTCAGTCTTTCCCCTACCATGCCTTTGTTCTCCATCATGGGCTGGTGGTCCCAGACTCCTCTGCCAGCTGACTCCTGCTGGTGGAGTCCACTGGAAACATTGCTGGGAGACTACAGAGCTGGAAGAGAGAGAAGACCAGGGTGACTTAGCCTGTCACAAGTGGTGCTGTGATACTACCTCCTTTCCCTTTGTGAGTATGGTGAGGACAACTAACATTCTTGAACCAGAGATGGACAGAAATATTAGCTCTGATGGGCCAAGGAGGTGCCACTGAGTCAAAGTATAGATGGCACTATGGAGAACACTCAGGAGATCTAAAGAGAGGCAGGTACCACACACCTCTGACCCTGCAGAGAGCACTATGCCAACTCCTCTGAAGTCTCACTGAAATCAAGCACCCAAAGCCAAGAGCAGTGGTTCATGCTCGTAATCTCAGCTCTCAGGAGGAAGAGGCAAGAGTGTCACAAATCCAAGATCAGCTGAGCTACCAAGTGAGCAGCCAGGCCTATATAGTGAGATCCTGTGCCAAAAAAGCGAAGAAAAATAAAGAAAGGAGGGAGGGAGAGAGGGAAGGAAAAAAAAGGAAGTAACAAAATCACTCCCCAGATATGTTTGTAAATAGTATTAATTATGTTTTAAAAATCACATCATGTCACCTTTTAAAATATTGTTAGGGTCATACACCACCTCCTACAGAATGAATCTGGTACTTAATGATTCTGACATTGGCACAGCACGTCAGCTGGGGAGTAAAACACACTGTGACATTCTCAGTAGAAGCAGGCTGAAGCTGCAATGCATGTGAAGTTTTGTTTGTTTGGTCATGCAGCCTAGGACAGTGCGTTTGGTGGAGGACTCCCCCATAATGAATTTTCCACTGTGTTGATGTTGGAGAACAGACGCAAAGACAAAGACTTCCTGGGCAGGCACTGCTGAGGACAGTGTTTGGCACACTCTCCTGTCGGCATCTAGCAAGTGGTGACTTCTGCAGAGGTGACTGTCTCAGCACCATTGCTGAAATGTGCACTTGCCTTGGTACATCTCACGCCGCACCAGGTGCAATCATGTGGAGTGTGTGGGAGTTACAAGGGCAGCATTTGATAAGGAACACGAAACCATGTTTTATTTTTTTTTTAAAAAAGCAAACAAATCCTGTTGTAAGTACATGACATATCTTCAGTTATTATCTACAAATAAACCTTGGTAATGAGGTTTAGGGCTCCTCTCAGTTGCATGTTGATAAATTCTCTGTGGAAATGACTCAAACCCATTAAAGCAAGCTTGCTCCTGCCACCGTGACTGTTAATTTGACAAGACACTGTCACATTAAGTAGAACAAACATGTTTTCACCCAGCTGGCCATCCAGAACCGATATGGCTGTTACTTTAACAACTGAATATTGATTGAATTCGTTCACCCTTCCTGACCCTCCTTGGGGAGGTGGAAACCAATCAGCCTGGTGGAGTAGTTGCCTGCTTGGCACATGCACATGGGTAGCCAGTCGAGCAGAGCCACAAATTCTAAGCCATTTAACTCATTGTCAGCTCATTCCTCAGATCCTGTCTGGCTCCCATTCTTGTCAGTGGGACAGCAGGTACATAAATTAGTGTTTATTAATTTTATGCATCTACATACCAGTCTGGGGCATTTTTTTAGGATTTATGAGTTCATATATGCAAAATATTAAAAGGCACATAAAATGTTTTATAATAAGTGCAAAAGACTAAAAACTTTAAATTCAATGGAGTCCTAAAGGAAAGGAGTCTAACCTCTTTTTAAAATTTGTGTACTGAGAGATAGCTATTCATTTCAGATAGCTAATCCATTTTCCAGATATTATATGAAAAGCCTATAAATCCTGCTTTCTGTGGATTACACTGATCTGTAACCTATTATTAATTTTCAACTATTTTTACCCTGCTTACTAATAGGTGTACCTAACTTCCAGCAGAGCTTTCTGGTAAGCCAGTAATTGACTTACCAGAGACAAGAGTTCACATTCAAAACTTCTGGGCTGGCCTTTACCTGTGACTGTGCCCATCTAAATGTATTTTTGCTGTGCTCTGTGTATTAAATTCTCTCTCTGGTGGAATCTCACATTTGAAAAAGACAATTAAGGGATATATAGTGAAGATGTTCTGAGATTGCTTCTTTCAAGAGGTGGCCGTCTGATATGATCTTAAACACTGTCAGTGATAGCAAACCCACTAAGTTCATAAACACCCTGAGGCATCTCCTGAAAAAGTCGTTTTACTTGGCACACATATATTAGCCTAAAGCTTTACTCAATGCTCACATATCCTCTGCTTATATAGTGTTATTCAAATTCCTTTTCTTCCTGAAAGTCATTCAAATATTTGAAAACACTAATGGTGTTCTCCTCCAAGTTCAATAACTCAGCATTTCCAGTGGCTTCTACTACAGCAGCTGCCAGGACCCGGATATAAAACGTCCCTGCCGGCTGGTATTGGACATTTAGTCCCTGGCTGGTAGCACTGTGTTAGGAGACAGTGGGAAAGTTTAGGACATGATGCCTCACTGAAGGAAATAGGTCTGGGGGCTCTTGGAAGGTTATATCTGCCTCTGGTCCCTTCCCCTCTCTCTGCCTCCCATCAGCTGTGATGTAACCTGCTCCGCTCTGATATACCCTCTCAGCAATGGTGGGCTGAAGCCTTGGAACTATGAGACAAAAGAAATCACATTTTTAAAGTGATGAAAAGTCTGATAAACACAACAGTCTACAAAAGGTGGGCTGACAGTTGTAGTCAGTCTTTCACCTGTTTTGTAAATATTGCTTGGTAAGGACATCTCTAGTTATTAACATCTTTCTGTAGCTACTCTGATGCTACAATGGCAAGACTGATTATTTGTTATAGAGAATATATGGTCCCCATAACCAAAAAAATCATGTATGTACACACATACACACACACACACACACACACACACACACACACGCATAAACACACCAGATCTCCTGAGCCCCACTCTACACCATAGACGCCAAGCCCGTCATCTTTGTTCTTAGTGTCTTTTCATTTTTACTGCCGCTTTCAGACTGTTACCCCCGAAAACACGAGAAGCCTATGCTATTTCTCAAATATGTTTTCTCTACTAATGCCACCAAAGTCCACTGACTTAAGAAAATCTCCCACCGTAAGATACCAAAAAATCCCCAGAAAAGCCACTGGATTAGTGTGGTTTATAGTACAAGAATTACATTTTTTTTTCTAGTATTTCCCCAAACCTATTCTTGCCATAAATATTTGATTTCTTCTTCAGTAGTTTTTGAGAACTGAGGGTGTAGCTTAGAGGCAGAGAATATACTTCGCATATGCGAGGTCCTGGGTTCATTTCCCAGCAGCAAACAGAAGACAAACAATGATAACATCTCTCCAGACAGGACAGAAGACTCCCTGAAAAGCATTTGTGTCTAGTTGCATAGAAAATTGCATTGATGAACAACTTCATGACTTATTTTATTTTTAGAGTATCCCGTCTCCTCCACAAGAGCAGGGTATTTGGTTAGCTGTCATGTCTCCGCAGAGCCAACAGCTACTCTTGGCACAGAATAGATGCTCAGTAAATACTGGCCTCATGAGCAAAGTAACCATATGAGGATGGTAAAACACAGTCAGTAATTACATTTAGTGACAGACTGTCAGATAGCCAGGATCTCTTTTGATAGATAAAACTGTCCAGGGCATGGAAGATAGTAAAGATTTCTTTATCGACTATCATCTGTCCTTTAAAAAAGAGGTTACTTCATGGTCTACAGGTTGATCATTGTCACTGGCATCAGAAACCTCTAGTTCACTTATGAAAAACAAAACTCTTGCAGGTTATGGTGGTCCATCCCTGTAATTCTGGCACTTGAAATCTGAATACTGGAAGCCAAACTGATTGTCTATGTGAGCCACTGTCTCCAAACAATATAGAAATTGTCAATGCTGATGAGTTCATAACTGAATCTGTGATGGCCAGTTCTTCAAATTATGAATTATTAAGTTTACTGAGGGAAAATCACCAATTGGGGGGTTTATTTAAGGAAGATTGGGATCTAGGAAGGAAAGCTAGAACTGATTCATAAACACATGGTATAGCAGTCAGGTTCACATTGTTGGTAGAAATCACCCAACTAAGAGCAGCTTGTGGGCTAATGAGGTTTATTTTGGCTTACAGACTTGAAGGGAAGCTCCACAATGGCAGGGGAAATGGTGGCATGAGAAGAAGGTGGACATCACCCCCTGGCCAACATAAGGTGAACAACAGCAACAGGAGAGTGTGCCAAACACTGGCAAGGGGAAACTGGCTATAACATCCATCAGCCTGTCCCCAACAATACCTTCCCTCCAGGAGGCTCTAATTTCCAATTACCATCAAATGGGGTCCTAGCATTCAGAACACATAAGTTTATGAGGGACACCTGAATCAAACCACCACATTCTGCCCCTGGCCCCCATAAACTTATATCCATACATGATGTAAAATGCAATGCATTAAGTTCAACTTTAAAAGTCCCCATAGTTTTCTTTTATTATCAATCCCAATGATGTTCATATATCTCCATAGATCAAGATCTTTTAACTGATCCATAATACCAAAAAGTAGCCTAAAAAACCCATAATGACATAGAATAAACATTCTCACTGCAGAAGATGGCATTGGGCAAAATAAAAAAAAATATTCATCCAATACAAGATTTAAAAGAACCAGGGAAAACATCAAACTCTGTAGCTTCTAGTCCAACAGATATAGCCAGTGACAAGTGTCCAAGTCTGATAATTCTAACCAGCAACAAGTTTCTGGCATTCCAATTATGCCCCTCCAGCTAGGCTACTCACAGTTCTGGAAAACTTCATCAGGTCTGGCAGCTCTCCTTGACATCCATCTTGTGGTCCCGGCGTGTCCACTGCAATCCATGGTTCATCCTCATGGCCCCATGGGGTCTCCATGCAGGCATCCAGCAAACCTGCTTCACACTGTCCAGGGCCATTTCCAAAACACAAGACCACGTTGCAAATGCAATGACCCTCTTTCCAGAATTTCTTATACTCTACAATACCAGGTAGGGTGCCAATTTGTTAATCCAGGGGGGAATAAAGCAGACTCTGAAGAACAGGACACTCCTTGAGCATTCAAACCCCTTCAAAAGAGTCTACATTCTGGGCTGGAGAGATGGCTTAGTGGTTAAGCACTTGCCTATGAAGCCTAACAACCCCATTTTGAGGCTCAATTCCCCAGGACCTACTTTAGCCAGATGCACAAGGGGGCGCACATGTCTGGAGTTTGTTTGCAGTGACTAGAAGCCCTGGCGCAACCATTCTCTCTCTCTTTCTCTCTCTGTCACTCTCAAATAAATAAATAAAAATAAACCAAAAATTCTTTTTAAAGTCTACATTTTTCCTGTTGCCCCAGTGCTGATCAGCTAGCCCAATCTGAAAGGTTGTAATCTCTCAAACAATTTGCAAGTGAAAGGGCAACAATTTAGGCCCAAAGATTTTTCTTTCTGTGTCATATCCCTCTACTCACACCAGTTCATTTCTACACAAAGCAACCCCACACAACTTCTCAGGACATGGGCATAATAGCAAGCCTCTCATAAACTTCTAGCCCAGTCAAAGCAAAGCTCTTTCTCACCCTCATAAACCAAAACTCACAGTCCTGCTGCATTCAGGTCTTTCAACTCTGACAAGAATAGTCCATCAAGCTGTACTTACAGCACTGCAAGGCATCTCGTAAGCAAGGTTTCAAATCCTCCCACATTCCTCTTGAAAATCAGCTCCAAAAGGCCAAAGCCACACAGTCAGGTGTCTAGCAGCAATCCTACTCCTTGGTACCACTTTACTGTTGCAGTCAGGTTCGCATTGCTGGTAGAAATCACCTGACCAAGAGCAGCCTGAGGATAAAAAGAGGTTTATTTTCACTTATAGGCTCGAGGGGAAGCTCCATGAGGGCAGGAAAAACGATGGCATGAGCAGAGGGTGGACATCACCCCCTGGCCAACATAAATTGGACCATAGCAACAGGAAAGTATGACAAACACTGGCGTGGGGAAACTGGCTATAACACCCATAATCCCACCCCCAATAATACCCTCCCTCCAGGAGGCTTTAATTTCCAATTCTCATCAGCTGGGGAACCTAGCATTCAGAACACTTAAGTTTATGGGGGACACCTGAATCAAACCACCACACATGGGAAGTAGGAATCTAGGAGCTGCGTAGGGAGACTCAAGAGAGAGGCTCAGAAGAAACTGGCATGGTATCTGCCATGTGTTTTCAGAGAAGTTAAGATGACAAATGGTGAGACTCAAAGAAAAATGTGAAGGCAACTATCAAAGAAGAGACCAAGAGATTTCATAAGAGAAATGAGTAATGAAGAGAGTTGCACTCATAGCTACCCCTAGTTGAAAGATGTTAACCCAGGTAACAAGCCTGGAGTTCCTGAGAGCACCCACGTTAGTGAGAGCACCTACGTGGTAGATCTGGAGTGTAAGAAAAATATGCACATGTTAGATTCAGAAATCAGAGGCAGATTGTGCATGTAATCAACGTGAGAAGTTACCCTAAACTATAAAGTAGATGCAAGCAGAAAAGTTCCCCAGACCAAGCAACAGTTTTATGCTCTACCCCCACCCCACCCAGCCAGCATGGGTGACAGGAAGCCAGACTCAGGTGTGTCCCTGTGGCCTGAATGAAGAGGCAGATCCAATCAAAGGAGGCGGAGCTGAGCAGAGCAGGGCAGAGCCCAATGACCAGTTGTGATGGTCAGTGTGTTTAGGGTGAAAGACAGCTAGGAGATTATGAAGCATACTTCAGTATGTCTGGGAGAGGAGTTCCAGATACAGTATGAATGCCATGGAGGAGGAAACATTTTGACTCTGTGTGATCCTGCTCCACGGGTGGTGGACCTGAGTGGAAGCAGGGTGAAGGAGGAAGTCTTCCCCATGCCTCTCTCTAGCTCTCTCTACATGCTCCCTGCTTTTCTCTACCACATCCCCTCCTCCAGGATCTTCCTTGCTTCACCTTAGGCAAAGTGATAACAGAGCCCACCAACCTTGTTCTAAAAGCCAAGAAACCATGAGCCACAACAAATCCTTCCTCCTTTAGGTTGTTTTCTTGTTATTGTCATAGTGATAAAGGGGATGAACACATTCCCTTAATTAGTATCTCACTGCTATGACCTGCAAGAAACACGACCCTTTTTTAATTTAATTTTATTTTTTTGTGAGAGAGAGAGGGGAGGGAGAGAGAGATAGAGCGAAGTGGCATGCTAGGGCCTCCAGTCACTGCAACCAAACTCCATATGCATGTGGTATCTTGTGCACATGTGTGGCCTGGTGTGCTTGTGCCACCTTGTATGTCTGGCGTACGTGCAACCTGGAAAGTTGAACATGAGACGTTAGGCTGTGCAGACAAGTTCCTTAACTTCTAACTCATCTCTCTAGCCTAGAAGCATGACTCAGGGGATCTGGAAGCTGCCCCTGTGAAGAGAGGATGACACAGCCTCCAATACGCAAACTCACACTACCACATGGCCAACTTCTCTAGTCTTACCAACACTGCAGGGAAGTGTCCGGTTTTCAGCATCAGTCTTTATATTACCTCCCACAGCAAAGTGGGGTTCTGGTACAGACACTGGTCATAAACACTCATTGCAATGTAGGCATTCGTTGTCTGAACTATCTTCTGATCTATATCAAGGAGACAACACTACCATCCCTAGAGTTCTGTTAGAATTATATGGAGCATACCTTGACATACTACTTGGGACAATGTGAGTTTCCAATAAATACTGGCTTGGAGGAATGACTCCATTATTTAGTGGCAATCCTATGTGTGTTGTAATTTTTAAATTTATGTTCACATCTCTTTTTCACGTGTTGAACATTATATGGCAAGAACCACATCTGATTTATCTCTAGCTCCAGCTAATTCAAAGTCATAGTTCAATGCTCACTAAATAAGTTTCCATACTCCCCAGTAGTTTTCATATGGCCAAGCGCTCACTTCCTGCTCCTAAACGGTTGTTCACACAACTCTGTGAGAAACTATTTTAAAAGGTAAGGGTTGTTGAGATGGCTGACCTGATAAAAGCACTTGCTGCACAAGAACGAAGCCCTGAATCAGAGTTCTCAGCGTCCATGTGCAAACCTGGGTGCAATCTCGCATACCTGACATTCAAGCACTTAGTGGGACAGAGACGAGTGTGCCACTGGGTGCCTGGTCAGTGAGTCAGCGAGTAGAACAAACAACAGTCCCAGGTTAGGTGAGAGTCTCTGTCTCACGAAAATAAGGCAGAGAGCAATAGACGAGGGCCCTGGCCATCCTTTTCTGGTCTCCACACATGTATGCACAGTGTGTGCATCTACCTCACACACACACACACACACACACACACAAGTGCACTAACAGATAATAATAAAGACAGTATCCCAGCAGTCTCATCTGGATAGGTGTCTTATATTCAGCTTCTCTGCTTTTCCCCATTTTGAGTAATCCACACTTGCTCCTTTGACTTAGTTACAAGACTTAGTTCAGTGTTCACTTTGTGAGCCTATGGACTGCATTTGAGCTTGCCTATGACCCTACTTTTTCCCCCATGGTCAGCACATGACGACCTACAATGCAGATTCTAGAGCCTAGAGCACCCCCAAGTGTTGGCTATCTGGGCAGGATGCCTGCCACGCCTTCTCTGTCATCCCAAAGAAGGTCAAAGCTGGGAAATCTGCACATAAGCCCCCTGTACCCCTGTCTCCCTGTCCCCCGTCCCCCTGTCCCTTGCCCCTCTATCAACCTGTCTGTCACTTTTCCCTCTGTCCTACTCACGTCACTTTAGTTTCACCACTTGTCAGTGCACATAAAGGGTGGGGATAGCACACCGTTAATATTTCATAGTGTTATCAGCAAATGAAATGTCATTGATGTGCCACAGGACATGGGGCCATGTAGGTAAACCCCAGGACATTTCATCAGTAACAACTCTTCCTGTCAGGGGAAGGCAATGCTATCCGGTCTGAAGAGCAAACTGCAGGGCTGCGTTTGAGCTCCTCTGTCTGTGAGGAGGCCCCACATCCAATCTGTCTCAGGCCACGAAGGTGACACTTTACCCAGGAGAGGGAGACGCTGTTGCAGTTCAGCTGCATGGCCGGCTGATGGAAAGTGACTCTGGCATTGCTGAGTTCAAATGGGATTAAGGATTCATGAGGGCACTGCACAGGGAGGCAAGCACAGGGCCCCAATGAATACAGAATGAGTCACAAGGGAGAGAGATCTGCTGAGGTCCATAATCCCACATGAGCAAGGGATTGGTTTGTGATGACGCTGACCTACAAATCCATCACCTCAGGAGACTAGGTCCTTCCTTTCTCACATTGGGAAGGCATAAGTAGAAAAGACTCTGGGACCAAATGTCTCATCACCAACAGAGCTGCCCACGCAAGCCATTCTGAAAAGAATTTTGAAAACTTATTTTTATTAAGCTATGAAGTTTTCAGTCAAACTAAACATTAGGCTAGAATTTAAGTGAATTGTGTCCCTCACTTGGCAAGGAAATTTGTGGCGTTTGCTCTGGCTCTGCTGTGGGTCTGGCTGTGAAACTGCTGCTCAGGTATCGCTGGTCCTGAGAGCGGCAGCGCGGCCGGCGGGCCTCACTGGGGCATCCGACACCAGCACTCAGCTGGGGGCAAAAAGCAGACCAGGAACCATTGCATTCTTGCTTTGCCAGTTTCCCTAAGGGCCCTGAAATGAAGGTGCACCTAATCCGTGGGTTTTAAATCTGTGTGTTTCTCTGGTCCCCGGCACCTGCTCTGGCTTACTCCCTCAGGACAGAATGTGTTGATGAGCTCTCACCTTCAACCCAGGCAGGGCTGAGGGCTGTATCCTTGTGCTTCTTCTAGTTGGCAAGAGTGGAAGGGCCTGTTCTCAGCCCAAATATTTTGTCAAATTACGAGAGGTGAAACTGCTGTGTAAGATCCAAGGCCTCACTGCGCTCGTTGGCTGTCTGGGGAGCAGTGGCCTGCATAGGTACTGGAGGTCTACGAGCAAAGTCTTCAAGCACATGCTGAGTGAGCGGCACGTGTAAGCCTGTGACAGAGCAGCAGCTCACAACTGCAGCTTTCAAAATAACATGTCAAAAAAGAGAGCTAAGCAAGACCTAATTTAGGGGAATAAATTATGTATGTGCAGCCTCCATCAGCAAAGCTGTCCACAGCTCTAATGCTTCCCGTGCTGATTAAACCCAAGCAGCTCTGTGCCTCTGGCCTACGTGACCAGAATTCCATTAAAGAAGACCATGTTGTTCCGCAAAAACACATCTGCTTCCTCTGCCCTCTTCCAAGTTCTAGCTGTT
Source organism: Jaculus jaculus (assembly GCF_020740685.1). NCBI lineage: Eukaryota > Metazoa > Chordata > Mammalia > Rodentia > Dipodidae > Jaculus > Jaculus jaculus. Next base: position 186,577,535 of record NC_059104.1, read on the forward strand.
CTCTGTGGCCGTTTGTCAACTGATGGGAAGAGACAATGTTCCTAGCTTAACCATCATCTACCAGAAAAATTCACAAATGCAAATATTATCTATTTGATTAATCACAGTAATATCATAGCTCATTCATGCCTTACTAAAAAAAAAAATCATTACCATTCCAGAATTTTCTGGGATGTTTTTCTCTTTTGCTATTCTCATGGTAATAGAAAGCAAACATTTTTCCCCTTTGTTTTAAATAAATGTAACACTTCTCTTTCTTGGAACATAAACATGATTTACACAAATTTACAACTTCCTTAAATTGTACTCTTGGCTGCTCATGTGAGTTTTTTTTAATAAATAAAATGCTATTTTAATTTAAACTTATGAAAATACACACACATATATAATGTATATATATACATATATTCCTGAAAATATTCCAGTTTATAATGTATAATACAAGACATACCCTTATTCTTACAATTACTCACAATGTGTCTATACACCAAAAATAGGTTTAGAACCCTTGAAATCCTCCTATGAATGAGACGTATGTTAACATTGTTTTTCCTCATAATAAACACATGTAAAATTGTTTGAAACCTACAGAGGCAAAACCCAGGAAAGGGATACCTAAGAAGAGCATGAATTATCACTTCACAGAAACTCCCTCACTCTCACTGCTTCCTGCTTCCTTCCTCCTTTCTATTTCATTTCCTACAGATGTATATGTTAATCAACTTCGCATTGCTGGACAAAATACTTGACAAAATTAATTTAAGCAGGGAAGGACTGATTTTAGTTTACATTTACAGAGAGTAGAGGCCACCATGGTAAGGAAGACACGTGTCACATCAGAGAACAGAACAGTGAATGCTGGTTCTTTTCCACAGAGGGAAGCCTGGGTCACGTGTACCACAAGGGAGCAGTGAGTGCTGGTTCTTATCCAAAGAGGGAAGCCTGGGTCACTTGTCACCTCAGAGAGCAGTGAATGCTGATGCTCAACCTATTCTCCCCTTTTGGTACATTCCAGCCCCCTGGCCCATACAATGGTGCTGCTCAAAGTCAATGTGGGTCTCCCAACCTTAATTAACTTAATAAAGATACTCCGCACAGCCACACTCACAGACTCATCTAATCTTGATAATTCCTCACAGGTAATTCTTGGTCCTGTCTGTATCACAATCAAGACAGACCATCACAGTATATAAACACATACTAGAACTTTCTGACTCTTATAAAACTAATATAAATTTAGCACCAGACTGAGTTTGAATCAGAGGTCTGAGTTGGTTCCCTAATAATCTACTAATTTACTGATAAGGCCTGAGAAAATTACTATTTCTTCCTGAATGTCTGAATACTTTAAATTAGTAGGATACAATGAATGTCTTTGTTCTGTTCAAATCACATTAAAATCTGTCTGATAATAACATTTAATTTTATTATTTATTTACCTACTTATATGAAACAATGTTTCAGTACAAAGTCCAAGCTAGTTTCTAACTGCCCACTATGAAGCCCAGGCTGACGTCAAACTTGTGATCTTCCTATCTAATCCATCTGAGTGCTGGGGTTTAGGTGTGAGTCACTATACCTGGTACATTTGAGAATGTCTTTGAGTAATGTCCTCTATGGGAATAATTGCAGCTTAGTAAGAATCAACTTATTTACTCACACAACAACTACCTATTAATTACATACCTCATGTCCATCTTTTTTTTTTTTTTTTTTTTTTTTTTTTTTTTTTTGAGGAAGGGTGTTGCTCTAGCTCAGGTTGTCCTGGAATTCACTACGTAGTCTCAGAGTGGCCTTGAACTCACGGCGATCCTCCTATCTCTTCCTCCTGAGTGCTGGGATTAAAGGCATGTGCCACCACGCCCGGCTCATTTCTTAATATTTGTAAATACAGCACCAATCAAAATACAGTGTGTGCATATCTATGCTTATGTGCTGATAGAGAAGATAGATGACTGAACAGCAGGGAAAAGGTAAACAATAAACAATAAAGCTATGCATGTGAATGTAGGCATGTATGTTTGTAACCCAGCTATGCCCACCTAAATATTTACCGTTGACAGACCTGTTAAATTAGGTGGTGGCACGTGTTAGGAAAACATAAACAGAATAATATGGTGAGGGCCTGTGGTAGGGATAAAGGTCTAAAGGTAAATATGTCTATGCTACACAGGATGTTCTGTGATTTGGTCATGGCCTTGCATATAAATTGAAGAAAAAGAGAGGAAGAAGAAGAAGAGGTTGGCAGAGGAGTATTCAGTTTTTGCTGTAATTTGAATTCTACTGGCCTTTTCAGTATGAAAATTAAGTCAAATGAAGTAACAGGACCACAGAATTAGAAAATGGATGATGAAATTGAGGCAGTTAGGTTGGAGGAAACATCTCATGAGGGCGCTGTGGGCTATTGCAAATGCTTACTTCTGAAGAGTGAGAAATTAAAGGCACAATGCAAAGGAAGGAGTAACAAACCCCAGCTTTTGGCTACTACAACAATCCAGTATAAAAGCAACGAGATGGCGAGAGGCTGTGGGGTCACACTTATATTTAAATCTGAAGCTGTGTGAGATGGAGGAGATGAGAAGCACTGTGCTGACCTCTGCTAGAGGAAGGACAGAGCCATGTTTAGCAAAATGGGAAAGGTTGTACGAAAAGTGTGCTGAGCAATACAGAGATTGAGAACTCTCATTTGAACAAGGTCAGAGTGTGTTGTCTCTTAGACACCCAAATGGGCATGTCAAGTAACTCATAGACTAAGAACCTGAAACCCAGAGCAAGTTTAGAGTAGAGCCATACATTTCAGAATCATTAGTACAGAGGTGTTTTTACTGATATGAGAATGGACTGCATCAACAAAGGAATGGATAGATAGAAGAGATGTGCTCCAAATACTGAGCCCTGAGACACAACAGTGGAAGAGATGAAGATGATGTGAAAAAATCAGCCAATGAGATTGAGAAGAAGGGGTCAGTGAGGAAGCAAGACAGCCAGAGGACGACCTGCCACAGGATCTAAGAGAAGCGATTCAAGAAAGAACAGAGGATTCACTGGAAAGAAGTTCAATGGAGAGATATGAGGTAGAGCCTGCTCTCCTTCCACTGAACTACTGGGAACTGGTTCTAGCCATAGATATTCTAGACCTTATGCCAACAAGGAGCATCATAATCTCACCATTGTTGTGCCCTCTTGTGCAATTGCACCCAGCCCAGGCAGATGCATGACAGCCTGGAAAGCTATAAAAATCCAGAGAAACCTTTATGCATAGCCTCTTACATGAACATCAGGTATGTGGCCAGATGGCCATCAGCAGGACCTTATTGAAAAACGCCCATAAGTACTTTTTAGCACCACCCCCCTTAGACATTTCTACTCTCTACACTACCTGTTCTTTGGAGAATATTGTGTTTTCAACTCTATTACAAACTGTTCCTTTTGTGATTGCCAATAAAGTTTGAATGTCAATTTTCCTGGCACCTAAAACATAGACAAGAGCAGACTTTGCCATTGGTCCCTCTGACTGTTAGCCATTGCTGACACAGGGAACTTCAGGATCAATCTGACCAACAAGTAGCCAACAGACATCTCAATGGGATTCTTCCTTTCATTCAGCTTTGGGATCCTGCCTCAAGCAGTTATTAGCTAGTGGTTAGTGACTCACATCCTGATGACGTCAGCAGTTCTGAGTTGGCTACTTTGGTCCCATTCCAAGGGCTACATCACAGATCTCCAGCAGGTGGCATTAGCTGCAATTTCACTCTAACCAAGTGTCAATTTGGAAGAAATAACACTGTCATTTTTGTCTAGGTGACCCGTGGTTGTGATGGCTGTAAAAACCCATAAAGCAGGAATGTTGAGTCTTTTGTTAAAGAAGGTGAGCATAATTCAAATCCCTAGTTGACCGAAAGTCCATCAACATACCTGTGCTATTAAAAATGGATAAGGTCTCTTCACCACCCGTGTGTGTGTGTGTGTGTGTGTGTGTGTGTGTGTGTGTGTGTGGTGGTGGTGGTGGGGTACACCCTTGTTCACTACAAAATGTTCTTGGAAAATATTACTCTGTGGGGTGTACTGTCCAGTAACATTAAGCTATTTTTAATGAATCCAAACCAAAACACCTTTGGGCTACTTCAATTATTTATCATGCCTTTTCATCTCTATGACAGCCTGATCAATTCATGCAAATCTTTGCAGCAGTCAGAGAGAACCAAAAACAACTGACTCATTCTTCTTATCAGTCTCTGCAGGCAGCTCTCCTCCCATTGTCACAGAAGGTGCTGAGTCATCCAGTCTCCCCTGGGCTTGATGCTCTTCCTCAGCACCTTCTACTTTCATTTGGGAGGAGCCTCACCTGGACGATGGATGCAGTCTTGAGCTGTGTATCAATGTGTATCTATGTGTGTGCACAGACACCCCCCACCACAGGAATTCACACAGAATCATCCCTCCCCAAGGGAATAAGTATAGGATGTTTATTTCATTAACAAAAGATCTAAGTGCAAGCCTTTCAACCATGACACTAACCTTGTGTTTTCTTTTTTCGGGTGATAAGGTTTATGCTACAGTTTCATTCCTATGTTACCTTAGAAAACCATTTGCACCCTGAGCTTGGCCTTCCTGTCTCATCAGAGGGAGTGGACAGGTGGAGCACAGGTGTGGTGAACTTAGAGCAAGCATTCACAGATTCTTCCACTGTGAACGTCCGTGAGGACTGAGCACCATTAGTTCCAGTCTTTTGCTTTAAAGTTTTCTTTAGAAAATAAGTTTGCCTAGCTATTTTTAATAAATCAAAAACGCATAGCTTGTCCCAAGCCTAAAAATCATCTTGGAAGCAAGTTAAAGCATGAATGTAAGATGGTTTGTCTGCTGGAGACCGAGGGGGTCCAGATTATGAAATGAATGGGCTGCAAAACGTCTGTAACTACTGACAGTGGATGAGTCATGTCTGAGTGACAACTGTTTTAGTTATCATATGGTGCATAACAAAAAGGCCAAACTTAAAGCAAGAAATTTTATCTTTTTTTTTTTATTTTTCATTTAGTTATTTGAGAGCGTCAAAGAGAGAGAAAGAGGCAGATAGAGAATGAGGGAGAGAATGGGCGCACCAGGGCCTCCAGCCCCTGCGAACGAACTCCAGACGCGTGCGCCCCCTTGTGCATCTGGCTAACGTGGGTCCTGGGGAATCGAGCCTCGAACCGGGGTCCTTAGGCTTCACAGGCAAGCGCTTAACCGCTAAGCCATCTCTCCAGCCCAAGAAATTTTATCTTTTTAACTTTTGAGTATTAGGAGTCAAAGGGAGCTCACCTGGTAGCTGTGGCTCTGTCTCTCACAGGGCTGCAGTAATGGGCATGCCCTGCCTCATTTTCTAGTGGAGTTTCATGATGACCACGTCCAGGAACATCTCTCATGGGGGTGCAGTGGCAGCCATGCCCTGCCTCAGTCTCTCATGGGGTTAAGTGATGGCCACATCCTGGCTCAGTCACTTGAGTGGTTGCAATAACAGCCACGTCCTGGCAAGACTCTCATGGGGCTGTAGTGATGATCATGCCCTGGTTCTGTCTCTGACATGGTTGGAGTGACGGCCACCTAAGCCATTTGAAGACTGGAGGGTCCTCTTACAAGCTAGTTCGGGAGGAAGACTCCTTCCTTGCTGGCAGTCTACTGCAGTTCGGGTGCCTCTCTGTGTGCCTTAAGAACTCTAGCTTCCTGTTGTTGGTGTCCTCCAGGAGAAATGGTTACAGAAAGCATGGTATTTGGTGAATGTATTTGGAGATGGCAGTCACTGCATCCTTTATAACCCACTTGTTGGAAGTAAGTCACAAAGCCCCGCCAACTGTCAACGGAAGAGAGCTGAGATTCCACATCTAGAATGAAGGGGCATCACAGGACACATGGACGTATGTGAGAACTTCACCCTTACTCTGTCCCAACAGGAGGGTGTAAATCAACTCTCTTTAGCTTGACTCACAACTCAGTGAGTTTGGGAACTATCAAGTCCCCATTTAACAGATGAGATAACTGAGGCTCAGAAAGTTTTGCATGTTTCTACAAGGATGTGAAATTCCAAATCAGTCAGGCTAAATTTAGAGAAAAAAGTATTTGAACCATCAAAAAGTCATTAATTTTCTTCAGATGGATCTTAAAATGTTAGAATTTCTTATTGGTTATATATAGCTACAATATTTGGGAAAGATTTCATCAATCAGATTTTGTATTGTGTAAAGGACATCATTTTGACAATGTAATTACAACGCACTGTCATGAGTTAGGATCGGCTGTAGCAAGTAAAGCTAACTGTATAATATTTTACTGTAGAGATTGTGCTTTATCTTCAAATAATATAGATCCCAGAAGAATATGTTGTTTTAAAGTACTTTTATAATTCATTTGGAGAGAGAAAGAAAGAAGCAGAGAGAGAGACAGATGAAGAAAGAATGAGCACTCCAGGGCCTCCAGCCACTGTAAACAAACTCCAGATGCATGTGCCATCTTGTGTATATGGATTACATGGATTCTAGGGAATCAAACCTAGGTTCTTTGGGTTTGTAGCAAGCACCTTAATCTCTAAGATATCTCTCTATCCACAGAAGAGCACGTTTTAACATGTGAGAGTAGTGAAGTCTGGTATTTATGTGCCTTTTCTGCTAGCTGTGGCTTGAATGGAGCTTAAGAGGGCCTAGAGTGGCTGTTATTGCGAAAAACAAACAAGAAGAGTAAATGACCTGGACCAGGGCTTATGGAAAAGGCATGCAAAATATGGGAAGAATGGTAATGAAATGGAAGATGAAGGAATAGGGAAAGAGGGAGGAAAAGAAAAGAGGCAGGACAGGTGCCCTAGGGAGGAAACTAAGGAAGGGAAGAAGTAAATGAGCAGTGGACTAAAACATCAATGGACCAAGGAAGGCCAGGCTGCTGGCATCTGAATGTTCCCCAAGGTTCATGTGATAACAATTCTAAAAGGTGGGCATATTCCAAAGTATGCAAAAACAGAGCAGAAAGTCAGTTTCAAAAAAATATAGGCAGTGGGCATAACCCAGTTGGTAAAGTGTTTTTCCTTGCATGCATAATAATAAGAATAAACTTAAACAGCTCAGCTGAGCTTGCCTGTGCCCTGTACTCTTCCTCAGGTGCCCTAACCCATCTGTCCTCAAATCTGGCTAGGGAGGAGATATTCTAGGAGAGCCCCTCACCGAGGAAGAATCTAGCTGCCAAGGGAGACCCAGCCCCAGTCAGGCTACCCCCACCAGAGCCTCTGGCCTGAGCACAGACACCACACAGGAAGCTCAGAAGATCAACATTCTCTGGACTTTACATGGAGTATGCTGTTACAAAGCTTTGTTTTAGTGATGTATTTTCACTTTTTTAAACTGGTTTTAGTTGTGGAATTCATTTTTGAAGACTATGGAATCACTTATTAGCAAAGAATCCCAAAGGTACTCTGTGGTTAGTGTTAGGCAATGGCAGAACTAATAGAGAGCTGTCACTCCAGTCCGGGAGAACCCAGACTCAGAGAATGAAGGATTGGCCTTTCTATCTTCCACTTCTGCTGCATTTTGCACAAAAGGCTGGTTGGTTATTTAAAATCTATGGTGGTTTGAATGTGAAATGCCCCACAGCCTCATGTGTTATGATTATGCCTCATACTCAGTCTCCAGAAGGCAATTTGGGAGGTAGAGCCTTGCTGGAGGAGGTGTGTTGCTGGAGAGGGCTTTGGGTATGACAGCCCAGCTCCCCCTTGCCAGACATAGTTCATTTTCCAGCTGCTGTGGCGTGGTGTGATACCCTGCCTCTACTTTGCCATTTTCCTCCACCACAATGAAGCTCCCCTCAAAAATCATTAGCTGAAAAAGACCCTTTTCTCCCCTGAGCTCAGTAACAGGACAGAAGTCTGGACCTCATGATCACATTTTTAAACTGTTGAGGATGGAGTTTCCCCAGTGAGTACTGCACTTTTAAGGGGTTGGGCATGTCAATCTGGTGTCTTCAAGGGCTTTGAATGTGTTTTTATCTAATTGAAAATGAAACAGTCCATATCTCAGAAACATAAGCCATAAGCCAAAGAAGAGAAACTGCTGGTGTTTTATGTAACAGCACAGCACAAAGAGAAAATGGAAAAAAAAAAAAAAAAAGGAGCCTCTTTCTTTCCACTCAGAAATCCATTAATTTTTCATGATGTGCTCAGCCTTGGAGAAATTTTACATATAAGAGTGGGCTTTCATGATCAGTCCAAAGATCAAATATTTGGGGATCAATAAGTTGTCAAATAATAGTGCGTTCCATAGAGATGCCTAGCTATTGTGTTTATTCTTTAAAAGGAAATCAGGCTGAATCCACCATAAGTGTCTCCTTGTAAATACTTCTTTCTATTCAGAGATGATGTGCACTGGTGGAAGGTGTGCAGCTGCTAAGCACTTGCAGGCCCAGAGCAGGGAGCACTGTGTCCCCGGCTACACTTCTGTTCTTCTGGTAGGCGTCCACATCCCCAGAGGACAAGCCTGTGTTCACCCAGCTCAGGGAACTGATTTATGCTTGGGATGTGATGTATATTTCAGTGAGAATGTGGCCTATTAGCTGTGCATGCACCATGACTGCATAGCGCTCTGCTAAACTCCATTCTGAACTGTGGTGTTTGTAAACCTTCCCCTACTCACAGATTGCTACATAAATACATTGACAAGTCATAGGTGTTCTAAGGGAAAGGAGGTAGAAGATTATAAATTTATCATAGCCTCAGGCTGTTCTGTGACAAATTAAATATCACCCTAGCCACTGAGGTCCCTACTACCCAATTGGTCAGACTGAATTGGAGACATATTGAACCTCTTTTATTGGAGACAACACATCCACTCATCTACCCAAACATTATAAATTGTTTACTCATGCTAGGAAGAAAATCATCTCATGCTAAAAATGAGCTTCTCTTTTCTATAGCACTGAAGTGATAAGATTTCCTTAGAAAACAGATTTTATGGCAAACAATCAAAGTCATACCCAATAGATGACTGGCAGAATGCACAATGGGAAGAACAGAACTTGCTTTGTAGTTCCAGGACCTGAGACTTATTTTTTGGGAAAATTAGGCTTCAGATTACTTAAAAATGTAAGTTGCAGAGGATACCAGCTTACTTAAGAATACATATATTCTATTTTTATCAAATGAGTCCTTCCTCCTCACCTGTAGAATGTGGTAGAAGAGAAGCTACCAGCCATTGGCTTACAAATGTGCCCAAAATCCATTGCGTAGATTCTGGTTTTCAATGGGCTTTTGTTGCGAGAAAAACCTCCTTTTTCCTCTCATAATTTAAGGGTCTGAAATTGGACTCACAAACTAAGTGAGGGCTGGGATATGGGTCAGTAGTTAAAGGCATGTGTTTGCAATGCCTGATAGCCTGTTCTACTCCCCAATACCTGCATTAAAGCCTGATGCACAAAGTGGCACATGCTTCTGCAATTCATGTTTGCAGTGGCTTAGAGACCCTGATGTGCTCATTCTCATTATCTCTCTTTCTCTCTCTCTCTCTCTCTCTCTCTCTCTCTCTCTCTTTCAAATAAGTATTTTTTTTAAATAAACTAAGTGGTCTACACTTGTTCAGTGATCATTGTGGATGTGTTTTGAGGTGAACCAGGTCTCCTGAAAGGTAGCCAAGGAAAAGGTTCATCTGACACTCATTCAAGAAAATGTTATCAGTTATTTTACATATATGTATATTCTCATAACTAAAGCCAAGAAAAAGAAAGGCAGACGCCTACCAGAAGAACAGAAGTGTAGCCGGGGACACAGTGCTCCCTGCTCTGGGCCTGCAAGTGCTTAGCAGCTGCATACCTTCCACCATTGCACATCATCTCTGAATAGATTCAAGCTGGAAAGGCCCCTGTGAGAACCGCTCTGAGAAGTCTTCCATCTCGTGACTGCACCTTAGTTCCAGCTTGCAGAGCAAAGATGGCTCCGGAGCCTGCGCCTGCGTCCTGCGGCCATCCAGTTTCCTCGGCTTCAGTTGCTTTCTGGCTTGTGTGTAATTTACCAGTAATTCTAGGACCTTGTGACTTGTTCTCACTCATGTGCTCTGAGTAGCAATGACAAGCATGATATTTGGACTATCATATGTGATGACCGGCTTGAGTCCCTCCTAAACTTCCTTCTTTCGACCAAAATCACCTGCAGTTTCCATGATGAGGTAAGTCAACACGATCAGTCGTTATCCCAAGAGTGCTCTGCACTGTCACTGAGGAACACACAACGAGGGTGTTTAAGTATCATTTTTGTTATAGAATTACTTAGTCTAACCGGACCTATGCAGTGGTAAATTAAATTTGAGGAATACAGATACATACTGGTGAATACATATATTTACTGACAAAAATTTTAAGGCTTTGAAATGCTAATAGGAAACAAAAAAAAATTCAAGAAAGTGATCTAGCAGAAAGCACTTTTACAGCTATTGACCACGGGAGTTTCTGCACAGCATAGGGTTCCTAATGGATGTCAAGCCACATAGCGTCCCGTGAACAATGAGGGGACTCCAACCTTATTCCAGTGTTTGAAGTTTATAAGCCAGTTCTACAGAGGTTAAAGAAAGAAGGTTTTCCTCAATGCCATACTCACCAGGAGGGTCAGTTAGTAGCAGCCATGAGAGCTGCCACCTTTTGGTATGCCTTGGCTCCTTTAAGGAAATAATCCAGTACACACCCATGCTATTTTTCTATGCAAAACAAAATAAATTCAAGTTGCTTTTAGCTCAGAGAATTAATCTGAAGAAACAGCCATAAAGAACTCTCAGAAATAAATTTCCCAAGAAATCTCTGGGCTGGATCTCTAGGCGCACAGTTCCGCAGTCCTCTGCAGCAGAATTCTTTCTTCTGCTCAAAACCGGCCAGAACCACATCAAGGGCATATTGGATTCAATTTCCTTGGGGAAATATTTCGCCAAAAACTGAAATTTTAGTCTGAGGTAATGCAGGAATATGCCTGGCTCAACACGCTAGTTTTTAAGACACTTTAGGAACAATTTATCTTGGTCAGTTCTTGTGTCCCTGGTAGAGCTGCCTTCCCCTTCAAAAAAAAAAAAAATACCCTGTTTACAGGGGTATTTTATAGTGTTGAGAATTGAGAGCCACTGAAGAAAAAAAATTTGGATTTGAGCACAATATCAAAGCACAATATCAAAGGAAAGGCATAAATGATTCTGTTTAAACATGCTTTCAGCTGCAAGCTATATATCACCAGAAATTTATTGATCAATCCACCTCCACTGTTTTTTTTTTCTTAAAGTTATATTTTCTGACAGACGGCTACTTGGTCTCTGGGCCTCGCTGAGGCATAAACCTCTCAGCAGGCCATAGCCCGGTAAGGTCCACAGCCAGACGCTTTCTTTAGAACATGACCTTGGAATGCTGCTTTGAGGGATGTTTGAAACTCTGCTTATAGCATTGGGCTCTTTACCCAAGTGAAATGAGATTTTTAGTTAAAATGTAATGAAGTGTGATTACAGCATAAATAATTTAAAACATTCAGGTTAAGGCTGGAAGCTGGCATGTGAATAATTTTGTGACACACATCGGGGAGTTGCTGGTAGGCACAGGTGGGGAATGTGAATGCTAAACACTGCCTTGAGGGGGTCCAGACATCATGGCTGGAGCAGACTGACATCTGCTTTCCCAGCCAAAGAGCCTCAAAACCAGGGCTGCTCTGCGGCTGCCCTCTGTGGAGAGCAGAGAGCCGCAGCGTGGAGGGCCCTCTACCCAGCACTAGGCCTCTCTCTGCTCAGCATATAGATTGCTGTACTCCCAGCCAGCGGCAGCCTTTCTGCAAAACAGAGGGGGCATAAGGCTGACAAGGGCTGTGGATGAGGAAACTAAAATGACCAAGTGTGGCTGCTGTAACACAGAATTTCCCTGACGACCGGGACACAGAAAGAAGCCTCCCAGAGAGAGTACTTCCACTCAGCGAGGGGCTCCGGATCAAACACCATCTGCACTTTGCATAAAAGTGGGACTGAAAGAAATCTGACTGCATCCGCTTTCCTGGCTCCTCATTCATGTCCCAGAATTAAACAGATTCGTCCTGACTGTCTCCCATCCTCTTCCTTGTGTCCCAAATTCTGCTGTTTTCTAGTCATCTCTGATTTAATAAGTACACTCTCAGGACCATATTCTGGATTTAGTAGCTTGGTTTGTTTCCCCTTTCCAGACCTGTGGCTTCTAAATACATAAGTAGCCAAGCATTTTGGATGGTGGTCTTTCTTGATCTCCAGTCGGTGATGGAGAGAGATAAGGGACATCCATCTACCAACCAAGTTGATGACAGTAAGCATTGATCAGCTTTGCTGACTCACTAATCCATTCATTTTACAAACATGCTGTGAACTCCAGGAAGCAGAGTACTGTGGTCATCCCTGATGCCAAAACAAACATCCAAAGACACAGAGCCCATTTAAGGAAACTTGCAGCTCAGTGCAAAGCACCCGTGTTATCATATGTGTGACACCAAGTAGGAAGACATGAGAATGACACCGTGGCAGCACTCCGTTCAGGACAGAGGGTGAGCAAGGACTCCGACCGCGGGCGGAGGGTTACAGCCGGAAGAACAGGGAGCGAGCTACACCACGCCCGGGGCGGCTGGCCTGGGGGAGAAGATGCATATTGCATGCACAAAATTATGTTTAGACCGTTTGTCTAAATGTTCAGCTGGAATCTGACCACAGCATCAGTAAAACCCCAGAGGTCACTGTTTGCCAATGTCAGGAGGTCAGTGTTACCCAATAGTGCACTTTCTATGGCAGCCATAAGAAATTTCTACAGAGTGAACGCAGCAAAGGAAGTACTTCTTTCTGAGCTCTGAATACCAGAATCCCCAAATCCCAGTGTCAGCAGGGCCATGAGATCTGCATTCCTAGAAGATAATCCTTCCAATTCTTCCCTCTGGTAACTCCTCGCTTGTAGCCGAGCTGCTAAGTCTCTTCCTCCCCCTTAGCAAGCTCTCAGGCTGCACGTGTGTTCTCTCTGGTAGATAGTCACCATGCTTTGACCTCCTCTTAGCAGGGACAACTGAAAAGATCCTACTTTCAAATGAGTTTACATTTTGAGATTCTAAGCAGACAAATGTAGGGGAGGATAACAGAAAATGATAATGTAGTCAAGATTATTTTTGAGGTACACAATGGAAGAATTGCTGTGACAGACTTAAGCAGTCTCAATTACTGTGCAGTATCCCTAAAATCTTAGTAAAGGCAAATGCACTCACTAAAGTAGCTTAAGTGCTACAGAGATTTCACAGCAGTTAAAACACTTGTCTGCAAAACCAAACCACCCGAGTTCAGTTCCCTAGTACTCCCCACATAAAGCCATATACACAAGAGGCACATGATCTGGAGTTTGTTTGCAGCAACTGTAGTTCCTGTTGCCCCCGTTCTCTCTCCCTCCCTCCCTCTCTCTCTCCCTCCCTCCCTCCTTGAAAATAAATGAATTATATATATTTTTTAAAGTATCATGGAGCTGGAAAGGTGGCTTAGCATTTAAGGCATTTGCCTGCAAAGCCAAAGGACCCAGGTTTGATTCCCCAGTATCCACATAAGGCAGATGCACAAGGTGGTAGCTACATCTGGAGTTCATTTGCAGTGACTAGAGGCCCTGGTGTGTCCATTCTCTCCCTTCCTTTCTCTCTGTCTCTTTCTCTCAAATAAATAAATAAAATATTTAAAAATAAATTAAATAATAAAATAAAAATATTTGTGAAAAAAGAAACAAGTAGCATAGATGGACTAGAGGATGGCTTAGCAGTTAAAGCGCTCACCTGTGAAGCCTAAGGACCCATGTTCTACTCTCCAGATTTCATGTAAACCAGATGTGCAAAGGTTAGGAAAGTGCAAGGTCACACATGCCCACTATGTGGCACAAGTGTCTGGAGTTTGATTTCAGTGGCTGAGACCCTGGCCTGCCAATTCCTTGCCTGTCTGTCTCTCTAAAATTAAAAAAAAAATGTTAAAATAGCATAGATTCATCAGCCAGTAAGATGTGTAAGGATGGGTCAGTGATAACTCAGGTTTCTGCAGAAGGTGACAGGAGGAAACGGTGGTGAGGATGACGTCATGATGACATCAACACTGATCTGCCAAGCTTTCAGAGGACAGTGTCGATGAGGCTGACATCTGAACTGCAACCACTCAAGGCCCTGTGCCCCACACCTCTCCTCCTTCCCTGAAGCCACTGCTACCACAATAGGCCCTCTTTCCCTTCACCACCAGACTCTTTCGGCACTAGCTGAGCCCATGTCTCCCCTCCCTACTACAGCTCCCATTCCCACCATAACCCAGCCCCACCATAAGCACTGGCCATAACAGCTCTGCTTCTTTCTCTACCATAGATTGAGTGTATCCGTTGTTATGAATATTCACAGTTAAAGATGAGTTGGACAAGATGTCCTGAATTTTTAGCTTATCTGGTTTTTCTCAAGGTTTGGCACTTTATGTATTAGCTCTTGGTCATCACATTTCTGACCATTTCAGTAGCTAGCTCCTTTATTTCATATTTTCCAAATTCACATTCCCAACTTTCCTCAGAACATAGCTGATCACTGTCTAGTATCACCTAGGGTCCTCCAGTAACCTGCATGTGAATATATCCCAAATGAAAGTAATAATCTTTCTTCTGAGATCTGTTTTTTCCTATACATGCTTTAATAAATGGTGGCATCATTTACAGGCCATATTTAATATGTTCCTCTCACTTTCCACTCTTCTTTCAATATCCATTTAAATAAAACCCAATAAAATTCCCTTCCTTAATATGAATTGGATCTGCAACCTGTGTCTCCATTATCACTCTCCATTCAAGTTCAATTATACTTCATGGGTGTGTCATTTTCTTTTCTCTCCAAAGTCTAATTTTTAGCCAGACCAAGATATTTGACCTTGTTCAAATAGGCCATGTTCTCATTGATTGCCACTTGATGGGATGTTCTAGATTTTAACTACTCCACTGAGAACCAAGGAAGGGGATTAAAGGGGCCAAAACTTTTCCTGAGTTTTCAATTTAATGAAGATATTTCTAAGTCTTGCATTCTTAAGAATATTTTAAAGTAAGAAAGTCATGTAGTTTTTCTCTTTTAATAGCATGTTCTTTTTGAAGAATCCTCAAAAGAAAAGAAATGCTTGAGCAGTACCATGTACTGCTGACAGGAAGTGGAGCTGTTTCAACATAGTTAAGCAGTGTTGGTGTTGCTAGCAGATCACCCACTGAATCTTCTCATATCATAAGGATTTGTTGCATGTGAAATGTACCAAAATAGCTTTTCACAAAGAATCTCATCCCATCACTAGGAGCAGTGCAAGGAAGGAGACCTACAAAACTTATCAAGAGGGAAAGAACTTCCTGTGTTTCCAACAGAGAAAAATGGAATAGTTCTTAAGCATGAATTCTTGTTGTTACAGTAAGGCAACAGTTCCCACTGAAAGAGTGAAAGACAACATTCGTGTCCCCAGAAGTACATATTTGGTATGATCTTCAGCCCTGAGAGAACATTTGTGTTCCCAGAAGCACATGCATGGTGGGATTTTCAGCACTTTCATTGGTACAAATCATTTTCTGAGAGTTATTGACTAGAATTTTCTGTTTGTGCAAAACTGGGATATGGTCACATTAAGCAGATGATCAGAATAGTTCAGAAAATATAATTCACAACATGCCATGGCAAGTAACAGATTTAATTGTTAACCTGATAAAGTAAGGGGATGTCATTCTTAATTAAATACTAGGAAATGGCATGTCCTGCAAATATGTGTCCAATAAAATATACACTGGGCTGCACAGTTCAAGTCAGCTGACCCTGTGCCATGAAGAGGGGGCAGGAGTTGATGCTTTCTAAGCATTGTTTTGCAAAACAGACATATTCTATGTGACCTTTCCATAGAATACTGGGACTGCATTCACTCTCAAATGATGTGATAAGGGAAGCTAGCCTTGCTATGGAAGAATTTTCTCAAGACATGAGTCTGGAAAGGGCCCATACAATGATGATAAAAGAAAAGTGTGGGAGACCCGTTTTAAACAGCTATGTTACAAAGTAGTATTAATAAGTATCCAACTGTTGCCTGAAGGGGTGGCTCTTAGTGGTAAGGCAAGTTCATCATTGGTGTAAGCAGTTGTACACACAACTGTGAGCCTAGAGAACGGACCATAAGTAGTGAGCAAATGTGCTGTGTTCGGAATTCTCAGACACTGTGGTAGGAGCACACAATGCAACAGTCTTCAGCAAAGATGACTGACAGTTTCTGAAACAACTAAAGAGGCATCTATTCCATGACACAGTGATAGTACTCCAAGACAATTCCCAACATAAATAAATAGTCATAAACTTCCTTGCTAAAGATTGCTTATAGCAGCTGTACCCATAACTAGGCAAAACTGAGACAGAATCAGAATCATGAAGATATCTGTTACTTTAATGGAAGAATTCATGTGATCAGGAGAGCTTTCATGGCCACATGCTATCATACAGGCCAGCAAGCAGGAGCAAAGGCAGGAGTTAATGCTGTGTTCTGAGGCATTTAACTAACTCCCCAGGGTTTCAGAACATTATCAAGTATAATCTATCTCTCTTAGAAACGAATTGATTCTAGGTGTCAACATCATCCCCTGAATGTCCACACAGCAACATCTAAGGTTGGTACTTGAGGAACTGGCCGCTGTTATCCAGTCAGATTGACACATACATTTAATCAGCAACAAAGACTTGTCAGGTACTACCAGGCACAGGCTAGAGCCTTCAAGACAGGGGCCTGAGCTGCCAGGCATGGCTAAGGACCCCCAGACTACATAAGGCCACACCCTCTCCAAGCTGGCACATCTGAATTTAGGCTCTGCCCATAGCCCTGTAACCTTTAGCTAGTTGCCTAGGAAACTCCTTATCAGCCAGTAATTCATACAGCCCCTCCCCCTGAGACCCTAGATCACCTGATCCCTCTGCCATTGCCTATGTGCTGGAAAGAACATCCCTAAGCACAGGCTAGCAACATTTAAACCCACCAATCCCCTTAGGGTCCTCCACCCCCCCCACTCTCAGATGCTTATAAACCCATTTTCCTGACAATAAACTGAGAGAGCTGTTCCTATGTCCCAGAGGTGATTCTTTCTCGTCACGCACTCACCCACCCTGGTTGCCTAGGTTCCTTCAGGGGGAATGCAGCCAGCTCTGGAGGAAGAATCCAGGAGCCCACAAAGATTCACATAAATGTCTAAAGTAACTAAATTTACTCACATGAAATATTCCCAGTAGAACTATACTATGGAGGTATAAAATCATAACCAAGGTTGCCTTTTGGAGATAGGGGCTTAATTAACTTGCAAGGGATGAGATGAATCTCTTAGGAGAAGAGGCTGTGGTCTTCATGTCTCCAGGCTTCAAAGGTGCACATGCACATCGCAGTGGAAGAAAATGTGCTACAAACATGACCACTGATTATCTGGATGCCAGTGATTTGGATGCATCTGTTGGTGCTGAGTTCAAACAATCATGTTCTTTTCCATTGCCTCCTCTCTCATGATAGGAATTTCTTGATGGGCAAGTTTGTCTTGTACATATGTATGCCAACATCCAGAACCAACTTTAGTCTCCAATGGACATCAACTAATGGTGATGACTGAATGAATAATGAATAAAGTGAACACGTACATCAGATCTAGATGTTGCCATTTTGTGATGGCAGACTCCTGACTGTTTATCTAAGGTCTGATAGACCTGAGGCATCCCTGAACGACTCATGATCTCATATGTGTAAGTCACACAGCAAGTACAAGACCGGGGGGCGGGTAGAATGAGCTTCTGCCTCTTTGTTGTTTCCTACCACTTGTGGCTCTCAGATACCTTCACGCTAAGCTATACTTACAGTTTGTCAAGCATATAGACTCATATATGAAATTATTTGTTCATTTTTTTCTGATAAGGAGTAACAGGATTTCTTAGCTCACTTGCTTAACATAAAGTTTGCTGAATGAAATTTTAAGCTGAGGGTCACAGAGCTTGCTTAACAAGGAAAACAACAGTCAGAGTATTCTATGTCTGGAGGATAAACACACACATACCAGAGAAAAGCATTCTTTGGGACTGATGAAACACATTAGTTTTACCCCATGAGGAAGAACACACCCACTACTAACCAAATGGTATTTAAGGGGAGCTCATGGAGCTAAACACTACACACTTTATTTATTTGCACATCAATGCTGTGATTAACAATTATAATTGATTTGACTGGCCAAGCTCACATGGTAAAGTCTTCCTTTTCTCACTTTGTCTCAGCCACATGACCCTCATTCCCTTCACTGATGTACTTTCCTCCACCTGAACTCTTTGTCTTGCAAGTCTTCCTTCTTAGTATTTTATTTATTTATTTGAGAGAGAGCAAGAGAGACGGAAAGAGAGAATTAGTGTGCCAGGGCCTCCAGACTGCAAACAAACTCCAGATGCCATGCACTTTCTTGTGCATCGGGCTTATGTGGGTCCTGTAGAATTGAACCAAGGTTCCTTGGCTGTGCGGGCAAACAGCTCAACTGCTAAATCATTTCTCCAGCCCCTGCAAGTCTTTCTCTGACCAGACCGTGTTTGCGCTTTGGGTCTTCTCTTAATCTTGCCTATGAAGAAAGGCTACTCCTGTCATGGAGGTCAGGGCCCTATATTCCTTCTCCTCAATTCAGTGACGTGACGGCCGTGCAGTCTGCTGCCTCAGATGCTCGTAGGTACGTGATGGCCATGCAGTCTGCTGCCTCAGATGCTCGTAGGTACGTGATGGCCATGCAGTCTGCTGCCTCAGATGCTCGTAGGAATCTTTGAAGACAACAACAGCCTCATAATGATATTAAATTTATCCTTACCTTTCCACTGTCATGCCATTTTCAAATGGTGCACATGTAATGGTGGGTAAGAATGTAAGCACTTGGGAATCAATCAGAACAATGGCACAAACACAAACCTGTTCCTGTGGCCCCTGAACTCACTGCAAGGCAGTCATAAACAAAAACCAGAGATCAAGCAACACCAAAAGTAGGCACAAAATGTCACTTCAGGAGAAACAACAAAAATAAGTTAATTTCATGAAATGCCCAAATGAGAGCATGTAGCTTTTCACTGTTCTTTGTGATGGCAGGAAGCACATATAAGGTGTGTGCCACTGCAATGAGTAGGGACTCCAGGGGAAAGAAACACTGTGTGGCTCAGTTCAGGATTGAATCAGCCATTTTTAAAATAAATTATATATATATATTTGAGAGAGATACAGAGAAAGAGGCTGATAGAGGGAATGGGTGTATCAGGACCTTCAGCCACTACAAACAAACTCTAGATGCATGTGCCATTTTGTGCATCTGGCTGACGTGGATCCTGGGGAATTGAATCTGGGTCCTTTGGCTTTTCAGGCAGACATCTTAACTGCTAAGCCATCTCTCCAGCCTGGAGTCAGCCATTTTTAAACAAAACAGCAGGCTTACTCAAAAGAACAAATGGTTAACTTAGATATTTGGAGGACATTTTTAAAAAAAAAAATAAACAAAAAACTAAGTATGTCACATTAAGGAAAACAGCTGAAAATATTTTTAGCTGCTAATAAAATTTTCTTTAAAAGAATAGAATTTTGGAAAATTTGCATATTTCACAATCAACTTGAAAATTCCCCATAATGTAAGACTTTCCAAGTAAGAATAGTGGATATATTAACAAATGTGACAGGTGAGATATAAATTTTTGATAATATATAGCTAAACACTTTGATACATGGATGCTACATAAACTCAGTAAAGCAATATTTTCAAACATGGCTAGTGCATAATGTTACAAAGTCATAGCTTTTAAAAAAATTTGTTTATTTTTATTTATTTGAGAGCGACAGAGAGAGAGAGAAAGAGGCACAGAGTGAGAGAGAGAATGGGCACTCCAGGGCTTCCAGCCACTGCAAATGAACTCCAGATGCATGCACCCCCTTGTTCATCTGGCTAATGTGGGTCTTGGGGAACCGAGCCTTGAACTGGGGTCCTTAGGTTTCACAGGCAAGCGCTTAACCAAGAAGCCATCTCTCCAGCCCCAAAGTCACGGCTTTTTAAAAGATCCACTCAAGGTGCAAAACAGATGGATGGCTTCTGAATTAGCAAAGTTTGGAGGGTTTACTACTATGACTGTACATTCCACATTGCAATTAACATATAAGAAGCCAGTACTTTTTTCAAAATTTTGATATGGCATCAAAGAATAGCCATGGCAATCTGAAAATGTTATGATGGTAGCCATCCTTTACCATTTTCACTCCATCTACAGGAGATTGATTCCAGAAATCACCACCACAAGCAACAACACGCCCTGGTGCTGAGCTCCCTTGTATAACACAGCTCAGTGTCTACTGTCAGCCATGTACATCCTCCACGCAGTCCAGTTCAATCACCTGCAGACGTTAACCATGCCTAACGCAAAGTAGATGCCATGTAATCAGTGGTCTGCAAGTGAAATGGATATGCATGTTCAAGAGAAGCATAGTTTAGTGCTACTCACCAAAGGCAAGTGCACAGGGAACCATGTGGACATGCATATGCATGTACTACACACCGCACCACATTACATTCACGCATGCATGCATGTACAAAAAAACCACCCCACTTTGATATAGGCTTGGTTGCCTCTCTTGCAAGCTCACAATCGTTACATATAAAAGGCTCACTGTACTGATCCATGTGAGAATAGGCAACCTTCATCTGTAAGGTTATGAGAAATTCATCCAGAGGAAAGCAGGAGAACTCAAGTGTATTCTATTATCTGTTTATTAAAGAGATTTATAAAAATGTAAAATGATAACATTGTTCTCTTTAATTTTTCACTTGAACAATTTTAATAAACTACTTTAACACTCACATGTAACAGGGTATTTAGTACTATTTTAATTTTTTTACTTTAAGATAGAATATTATCAGTAGGTAAAATAGACATAAATTAAGCTTCTTTGAGTTTCCTCTATAATGTAAATATCAAGAATCTCATCACAGAGGAATTGAGGACCAATGTTGTATAGAATATAGCTTACATTCCACCTAGCTACTGCATTATTAGTCATGAGAAGAGGCTCTAGATTTGTCTTGGTCACTGATTTTTGGTGCATTAACTGTGGCTAGTATGTACTAGGTGTTCAGTGAACACTTGGTGCATAAACAGTACCTGTACATACTAGATGCCCAGTAAAACACCTGGATGGAGGCATGAATCTCTACCTCATGGATGAAGAATGTGATCTTTAAAGAGGATTCCCACCCAAGGTCACCAAACTCAAAAGAGCTCATCACAGGCTCTGGAGGATGTCAAATCTCAGATCTTATTTCCTCCACAAAGTTATCT
The DNA here is from genome assembly GCF_020740685.1 of Jaculus jaculus. Classification (NCBI taxonomy): domain Eukaryota; kingdom Metazoa; phylum Chordata; class Mammalia; order Rodentia; family Dipodidae; genus Jaculus; species Jaculus jaculus. Next base: position 186,598,890 of record NC_059104.1, read on the forward strand.
CTGTGGGAAGGATTTTGAAATGGTCCAGTCACAGCAATATTCAGTGTTAATATCAAAATATTACAGCCTTCAAGAGCCCTTATGACATCTTATATTGGAGATAAGATCATTTTAGAAACACAGAAAATGTTGGAAGATTTTTAAGTTCAGCCTCTTATAGACTTGCCCCGGGGTCACAGATTTATTATTCACACAGTGGAATTGCTGACCCCTGGAGTTTCCATCAAACCCATATGGACAAGGTGTGTGAAAACAATACTGTGAAAGTCTCATAAAATGATTGCATTTCTTTTGCCTCACCCAAAACCCAAGAAGATGAGGAAAGACACAAAGGAACCAGAGCTTGGCCTGCCCAGTGGACAGTTTTGACTCTGGCCACAGTAGATCTCTTTGTCCATTTCTGCCAACTAGGCTGCACCATTTATGGCTGTGATTTGTCACTGACACCTAGCTAGTACAGCAGCTCCCCACCCCTGGGGTCTTTGAAACAGAGGATCTTCTGGACACTGCAATGCCCCACAGAGATATAGACCATGCACAGGCCCTGAGGAATCTGGGCTCCTTGGAATGGCCTTTGCCACATATCACTTGCAATTCAATTTCTTTCTATAAATATGACACTTAGTCATCAGAAACAAATAGATCATTACTAAATCATTCTAAACATGGCAAGAGGGCAACCAAAATAAATGTGATCTGAAGTGTCATGTGTACATACATCTACATGTCACACAGCTGCGCAGCTGAAGAATAGAATGAAGACATGTGGCCCCGTGTCTCCTCTAAGATGCACCAGTGGGGAGCTGCAGACAAGGCTGGCCTCACCCTGCCAAGCCGCAGCGGCAGAGGCTCAGCTCGAAGCAGTCACCACAGCAGCCTGAGGAGGCTCACTGGTCTTTTAGGGACCTCAATGCAGGTAAGAACGGAGTCGTGGTTATAACACAGAAAAGAATGCCAGGCATTTGCTGGCCAGCATGAAGCAGAGGTGTTGTCTGATAAGGCGAGGAAGAAAGGCACCTGGGCGAGACAGCACGCGAGACCATGGGGGGCTTCTCCAGGAAGGGCTTCGCTCAGGGCCACAGCTCGGACCCGCACACGGTCTCGGCGGTTATCAAGTTACATCTTGAAGACTTGCTAAGAAACTATTATTTTCTCTTCTCCTTATCAATAAATGAAATTATACCATACTCCAGAGATGGGACCAAAATCTGACTGGGAAAGAATAGCATGTAGGGTTTCAAAAAGCATTTAGGACAAGTTTTGTTTTTTTTTTTTTCTTATTGAAAATAAAGCTTCTGGTAAGATTCATAGAGAATTGTAGGTTTATATCTGGGAATGGAAAGACCTTAAGTAAATATTGTTAAGTGATGGAAGTCTCTGGCTAGGGGCTTCCCCCAGGCTCCTGAGGAGGGGCATCTTTCTTCACACCTGTCCCTATTGGGAGCTATGAACCAAACCTCGGCCATGTTGACAAAAACCGCCATATAGCAAGTTAAGTTTCTATTTCCTCATCTAACGATCTATTACCAGAAATGAAGGAGCCGTTACGCCTGGGTGATAGCCTCTCCTGGTGCTGCCAGTAATTGATGAAGAAACAAAGAAATTACATTTAACCAGTAACCTTGTGATCTCTGGCCTGGTTATGATTCCTTCCCCCTACAACTCTATAAAAACCTATGTATAAAAAATACACTTCGAGGCCTTGACAAATACCTAGCTTGGTCTCCTTCTTGTGTCTGTTTGCCTCCCCCATTCAGGTTAGCTTCTCCCTGAGTCCTTGTTCAACTCCCGCTGGCCGGGGCATGTCCCTATGACTTTGTCTGTCTTTCCACCTTTTGTGTAGCAGCCCCAATGCCCAGGAAAACACTGTTGGCGCTGCTGGCTTAAGCACTGAGTAGCTTCTTAGCCACATAAGCTCCTCAGCTTCTAGGACGTGACAGATGATTGACACATAATCATTAGGTGGCTAATTGTCTACATTCCAATGCATATTTCAGGCATTTCACCATGAGTTTAGTTTTCTTAATCTGGAAACACTGTGACTATAAAAAAATACCCAGATGTTTTCTGATATCGACAACAGAGAGACTTAACTTTCATAAATCATGGAGCTTTTGTACTTCCTTTGGTAATAATGATATTTTATCATAGGTAGACTCAAATCAGGATCATGGTTTGCAGATGAAAATACTACCTTAGCCAACAGCCTTACTACAAGTTACAAAATGGTGACATTTGGAAAAATTTAAACACTATCTCTAGGTTCTTGTAGAGAAGGTACTCAGGAGGGTACTTAAGATCCTCAATACTTAACTCAAAAATTTTCAGTTAAGGGCTGGAGAGATGGCTTAGCGGTTAAGCGCTTGCCTGTGAAGCCTAAGGACCCCGGTTCGAGGCTCAGTTCCCCAGGTCCCACGTTAGCCAGATGCACAAGGGGGCGCAAGCGTCTGGAGTTCGTTTGCAGAGGCTGGAAGCCCTGGCGCGCCCATTCTCTCTCTCTCCCTCTATCTGTCTTTCTCTCTGTGTCTGTCGCTCTCAAATAAATAAATAAAATTTAAAAAAAAAATTTCAGTTAACAGTTGACTGTTTAAAGGTATCCTGATTGCAGTAGTCTGGATGTTTGTCCTGGAAATTCACGAGGTAAAACACAACCACCTGTGACATGTCAGGAAGCAGGGCCACAGGGGTCAGGTTAGTTCACTAGGACAGAGTCTTCAGGAGGACACTGTGCTCACAGGGACGGAGAGCTGCCTGCACCACAGCATTGGCTCAAAAGAGGTCCAAGAAGTAGTCCTCACCACACTCTGGCCTTTGACTGCAGCATCCAGCAGTGCAAGGAATAAGTGTTTAGCATCCACCCAATCTGCAAAATTTTGTTATAGCAACAATTGTGACATGTCATTTAATTTTTCCTGTCTTTGATAGTAATGATTTTATTTCAAATCCCCCCAACTAGGTAACATCCAGACTTTATCACCAATTAAGTGTTTTGTTGAATTTATTCAATGCAATGATTTTACACTCTATAATTTCAGTCACTGGGGATTCAATGTTGTCTGAAAATATTAAATAGAAAATCCCAGAAATATAAGTTTAAACTTGTCTAACTTTCTAAGTAGGGTGAGGAAATCACAAGCTGTCCTATTTATCCCGCCCAGGGTGTGAGTCACCCTTTTGCCCACGGTCTTCCCGTGTAGATGACGTGTACTCACCACCCAGTCCTTTCTCAACTGTTGCTGGACTGCGGCGCCCTGTTTTCCTCGTTCAGGTGAGCCTCGCGCATTAGCTTACTGCTGCGCTCACACCACTCGCCCCACCTCAGGTCATCAGGCAGCATCGTGTCACCTCACGTGGCCACAGTAAAGGTCAGGAATAGAGGACAATAAGACATGAAGAGACACACACACACACACACAGAGACAGAGAGAGAGAGAGGGAGGGAGAATTTTTCTACTGTGTTATTGTAAATCTCTTACTAAGCCTAAGTGGTAAAATGTGTCACACACACATGTGTCTAATAAAACATTAGTATATACAGTTTTCCATACTATCTGCAGTTTCTGGTATCCACCGAGGGCCTTGAAACATTGTCCTCCATGGATAAGAGAGACAATGACAAAAATTACAAAAAGATATTTATCTAGCTGATGAGCTGGGAATTAAAATGTTCTCAAGAAATTGAGCTTTGCAACACATGTCGAGAGTTCTAGAGACCCTTATAAGGGGTTTACTAACTTCTTGTCAAATTATGGTCAGATGATTCCTGTCATGGTATGTTGGAGAAATGCTGATGCTCTCTAAAGAGACAGCATTCATTTTTTAAAAGAATCTTGCAAGATAGTTTTTAAGTAGACCCATTCTTAAAAAATAAGTAATAAAAACTTGATTGAAATTATGTCAAAATAAAGGTAATAAAAAATCAAAATTCTGGGGCGATGGTTTAATGTGTAAAGTGCATGCATCAAGAGGACCTGAGTTTGGGTCCCCAGCCCCAGGCACCACAGAAAATCTGTATGTGTCCGATGTGCTGGTGTGAGCCTGCAGTCCCAGATCCCGGGAGGTGGTGATAAGGAGGAGCAGTGAGGCTTGTTGGCCGCCCTGTCTAGCCAAACAGACATCTCTCACTTGTCACTTCTGATTTTCCTACATTCTGCTGTTGTTTATTCTGTTGAATTTAACCTCCTATATTTGTGTGGTAGCAATGCAATATAAGTTTTCTGCTAATCATCTCTTCCCAACTTTGATTTATCAGCCATGTTAGGAGAACTTGCTCCAGAGAAATTGGTAAATGTTACAAAAAAGATGTTTCCCCCCCTTCACTAATGAGCTGATACTGAAGTATTCTTAGTAAATTGAGCATCACAACACATCTGAGAGTCTAGAGGTCTTACCCAGTTGTTTACCAGTCTGCCTGGTGTGTGTGTGTGTGTGTGTGTGTGTGTGTGTGTGTGTATGTGTGTGTGTGTGTGTATATGTGTGTGTGTGTGTTCACAGAGAGACAGTTAAGAGAGAGGGAAGGAGAGAGAGAGCAACATTTCTTCGTATAGGTCACTAGAAACAACCATTAAAACAGATTGAGTGCAAAAGCCGAGATGAGATTCCCACTGTGAGGCAGATGCAAGAGCCAATTTGAAATATGTCTATGTCCCTCTGCACACTAACTTCTAAATTGAATTTTATTTTAATTTTTATAAAAGTTTATACTCTTACATCCCTTCTCCCTCACTCCCATTTCACTGAGGGCCCTCTTAGTGGGGTTCCTGGTGTTCACTGTGAGGTCCTGAAAGCCTCAATTTTTAATTTTGTAAAACAGTTGAGCTAGAGTAGAAAAGGAGAAAAAAGTTATCATTCTCTCTGTCTCTTTCTAATATAATAATAATAATAATAATAATAATAATAATAATAAAAAACAGAAGGGCTGGAAAGATGGCTTACTGTTTAAGGCACTTGCCTATGAAACACAGACTTGATTCCCTAGTACCCACACAAGCCAGATACACAAGGTGGCACATGTGTCTGGAGTCATTTGTAGTGGCTGGAGGCCCTGGCTGGCCCACTCTCTCTCTCTGTCCCTCTCTTTCTCTCTCCATAGATATATGTGTGTATACACACACACACACACACACACACACACACACACACGCCTCATTTCCTCTCTGTCTCCCAAATAAACAAGTAATTTTTTTCAAAAAAATAAAAAGTTGAGTTATGTTTACATGTAATGTCATTATTTCTATTTTTAAGTGGATTTTCATTTTATTTTTAGTTTTCAGTTCTACTAAGATAAACACTGGTCTTGAACACGTGACAACCCTCCTACCTCAGGCAGAGCGTTGAATGCTGGGGTTACAGACATGAACCACTACCCTGGACTAAATGATCAGCCACTGCAGGCAAGCCTGGGTCTGCTTCGCTTTGGAATCACTACAGCAAATTTTAAACACAGTGTGGAACGGAAGGCCTTTGCAGAGGACTTCAGCATGGCTTGTGGATGGCATCTGCGTCTGGGGCAGGACATCCAGCCTCCATATCCTCTTCTGGGCCCAGGGGCGTCCAGAACCATTCAGGGCCCCACAGAGACTTGGCCAGAGCGAGCAAGGGTGACGAGGCCACAGGCAGAAAAGTCCCTGGGCTGCGCGCTCCGCGTGTGTCTCCAGGTGTGCCGCTCCCAGGGGCCAAGGCCAGCTGACGTCCTCATCTTCTGCAGGTCCAAAGAGCCGCCTCCTCCCCGCCCGCGGCCCGCCGTTGTCATAGCAACCTCCCTTCCTCCCTGGTCCTTATTTGCACAGCTGAGACCCGAGCCCTTGAACTTGTTACTGCGCATTAATGCAGCCCTCTGGGTTTGGTCTCCTCCATTGTTCTTACTGCAACAGACAGCTTCTTGAAGCTTAAAAATAAAATGTGCTTCACACGCTGTCCGCCTTCCCAAAATGTCTGCGAACTTCCTCCAGCCAGGTGAGGCAGAATAAACTCGAAGGACGCCAGGATTGAAGTGCGGCTCTCGTTGATTGCTGCACCGGGCAGCCTGAGCTCGCTGACTACAAGCCACACCCGCTCTGTAAGAACGAGCTGGCACGGTCTTCCCGAAGGCAAGACGTCAAAGAAATAATTACAAGCTTGAACAAAATACAGCTACACATAACAGCTGTGTTGGTAATAACTTTATTTTTTAAATAAGATTAAATACAAAAACGGAGGAATGGTTACAGTTAGAATCTATGCATTGGACTTCTGAGTGTGGTGGATCAGGTTTGTAATCTCAGAATGCAGAGGCAGGAGGATTGCAACCTTGTTTGCATCGGGAGTTCTAGGACAGCTTGGGCTACAGAATGAGTTACCTCCTCTAAACAAAATAAATAAAACAGAAACCAATATAGTGAAACACTGCGAGTCTTAAAAATAAAATGAGGAACTGGGCGTGATGGCTCACGCCTTTAATCCCAGCACTCCGGAGGCAGAGATAGGAGGATCACTGTGAGTTTGAGGCCACCCTGACACTACATAGTGAATTCCAGGTCAGCCTGACATAGAGTGAGATCCTACCCTGAAAAACCAAACAAAAGAAAAATAAGGAAAGTCATAATTCCTGGATTATTTTAAATGTATGGCTACATTAAAAATAGATATTTACTATTAAATACTCATCGACCCCAGTTTAATTTTGCTTAAACATATATAAGAAATGTTGAATGTGTTGACAAGTTCCTTTTATTAAAAAATTTTTTTGTTTTTTTATTTATTTAGTTGAGAGCTACAGAGAGAGAGAGAGAGAGAGAGAGAGAGAGAGAGAGAGAGAGAGAATGGGTGCGCCAGGGCCTCCAGCCACTGCAAACAAACTCCAGACTCATATGCCCCCTTGTGCATCTGGCTAACATGGGTCCTGGGGAATCCAGCCTCTAACCGGGGTCCTTAGACTTCACAGGCAAGCGCTTAACTGCTAAGCCATCTCTCCAGCCCGACAAGTTCTTTTAAATACAATGTCTGTCAAAATATTTGTATTCTGATAGAATGATAGGTGACTCTTTCCTTACTTTCTCTAATGTTAACAATTATTTTATATGACAATAAAACAGCCCAAGACATGTTTTGTCTTCTTTTTAATAATGCTAACAGGTTTAATGTATTAAATTAGTAAAAGTGAATTTGTATTTATAGCCATATCATTATAATCTACATACAGCTAGATCTTAATTAAATATAGTTTTGTAGAGCAAAGTGTGCAGATTTATGGGGAAGAATTTCGTTTAACTTCAGTTATTTGAGGTTTTTCTATTTTTCCCTTAAATATACAAATATATGGCTTTGGTTTGCAAAAGAAATATTAATTTATTTATGTACTGCCACAAGAAATAAAAGTGAGTTTCTGTTTAAATAATATTAGGGAATATTGAAAACATTTGGTACTATGAGCCTACATTAAGAATTATTTTTGTTCCTTAGCTATGCAATTTCAAATTAGAGAGAAGCTGTTGGTTAGAATGGAATCTCAAGGGTGATGAAAGGCTTGGCTTCCATGTCAGACTCCAGGGCAGGTTATCTGTGATCCCTGCAGAGAGCCCCAGACCAGAATGGAATGGCCCATCATCCCATACATCAGGATTTCATCCTTCAAAGAAACCACTGTCTTCCCTCATCAGAGAACAATGTGGGTGCTGCATGTGAGAGCTGGATAGCATTGCCCAGGGTCCCTTGTTTCTGTGGAAGGTTCAGGTACAAAGCAGGCCTGACCAGTGTTTTTAATTAAATCGATGACTTTGAAAGCAGAATGAACAAATTCATAGCCTTGGGTAGAGATTAGCTAAACAAAGGTGGGTTTCTGATTATAGTAGTAGAACTTTAAATCCCATATAACATTCCATGAGCTGCGGAACCCATGTTGCAGCTGGCTGACATCACTGCATGCAGCCATTGAGAGCGAAGCTGGTCACTCCACCATGAGAGAAGGCGCCAGAGCAGCGCAGTTGAATAAAATGAAAGGCATGGTAAAATAGAGCGAGCAGTTACAAAGTAATACTCCTTGGATACAGTATATCATGTGCTCTCACATGGCGATTTATATCTTGTCACTCATTTTTCATTAGACTTTATAGTTATTAATAAGTCATTCATGAAAAAATGTCTATCTTACCAGTAGCTTGAGAAAGATGCTCCCTGTTCTAATGAGTGTATAGGTGTTCATTCTGAAGGCAACTCAAAGCATGTCCCAAGTATGCACTTTGTTAAATCCAGTGTTTAAAGGATGGTTCATGACATGTGTCACATGGCTCACGTCACATAGCCTCCTGTACAAAAGTTCTGGGACTTTGAGTTTCTTTCCAATCTAATTTGCAGAGCACATATGATAGTGTTTACCTGACCACATCTGCTTAAAATATTGAAAATATTGCATCAAACTAATGATTGTACATTTCCCTGCTAAGTTCATTCTCAGAGTTAATGTGTACCCCAGATGTAGGTCTGAATTTTCATAAACCCTCACTGATAAGTAACAAAACAGTTTACCATATGATTCTACAAATGAAAATCTGCAAGTGCTCCCTTATGATGGATGGCAGTCTGTCTGCACCTAAAGGTTGTGCATTGTCTGGTTCTTGCTCATCTACTGGTGATTTGAACCCTGACCCTGCCTTCCCCCAAGTCCTGTGGTTATTCACAGAGGCACCACAACAGATAATGCAGGCAGGGCCTTTGTATGTGCTGGATATCATTATAACCTGTTCATTCTATCTAGAGAGTTGTAGCAGTTATTTTTTCATTGCTGGAACAAAATACCCAACCAGCAGTACTTTGTGAAAGAAAAGGACTTATTTCTGACTTACAGTTTCAAGTATAAGATTTTATCACAGTTGAGAATGCATGGCAAGAGCAGACGGGCAGCGTCACATCTTCACACGAATGAGCTGAGAGTAGAAGCAGGTCTGGACTATAGAACTCGAGGTAGGCTGCCAGTGGCATCTCTTCAAGCCAGGCCCGGCTCTGCTCCCAAAGGCCCCGCAACCTCCTTGAACAGTGCCGCCACCCTAGGTGGGTTAAGCATTCAAACACACGAAACTGTGACCAGCATTTTATATTCAAACCACAGGGGCATTATTCTATTTTTTTTCTTTTGATGCAAGAATAAAGTGAAATACAAAGTATTATTCAAATTTCCTGTCATCTACAATTAATAAGCATCTAGGTGTGAATGTATTGCCTTAGTTATATTTCTCATTCTTGCAACAAACTTCTGAAGCATCTTGGGTGGAAGAGTAGGCAAGCAGTTCCAGGGCATAGAGCTCGCAAGGGCCACAAGGCCTGAGGGCAGGAGTATCAGGAGCACGAAGCAACGGCTCTCAAGATGCTCACACTCAGGTGGCAGAGAGATGAATGCTGGTGCTTAGCTCCCCCTTCAGGCTCTGGGACGATGCCTTCCACATTAAGGATGGATCTTCTCACCTCAGTTAACCATTTTAGAAAATCCCAAACTGCTAGCCGGGCGTGGTGGCACATGCCTTTAATCCCAGCTCTCTGGAGGCAGAGGTAGGAGGATCGCCGCGAGTTCGAGGCCACCCTGAGACTCCATAGTGAATTCCAGGTCAGCCTGGACCAGAGTGAAACCCTACCTTGAAAAAAAACCTGAAAAAAAAAAAAAAAAGAAAATCCCAAACAGACATGCCCAGAGATTTGCTTCCATGGTGATTCTAAATCCTAACAAGTTGACAGCTGAGATTAACCAGCACAAGCCCACCTTTTTCAATTTGACAAACAGATCACTTTTAAGTTTCAATCTTCCATCCTCTGTCCCCATAGGCTCATGGCCAATTGAAAATGCAAAATGCATTCAGTCTAAGGTGACAAGATTAACTGTCACACCCAGGAATCATGCACATTTATGCTTGCATTACCCAGAACAGTGTCTAATGCATACAAGCTACTCAGTAACAGATTCGGTTATAAGTGTTTATAAGGATGAGCATATAGTTACGCTTGCTCAAAAACATGCTACTGTGTGTTACAATGGCTGTTGTCCTCCTGTAACAAGGCTATAGAAATGAGGTCTTTCCTTTCTGGTTTGTGGTTAGGGAGTGAAGAGATTAAAACATCTGCTAAAATGTTGCCAGAAATTAATTTTTTAAAACATTTATCAGTCATACTGTTTTGAAAGACTCTAAAAATGTGAGCCTGATGGTGGCTGAGGGTTACCCAAAATGATTAAGAAAGGGCACACCTGACTCTCTGTACAGCACCCACAAAATAACACTATCCTGTCAGGACAGGCCTGAGGTGCATAGTCTGTGCATTGATGTTGTGGAATAAAATGTTACTCTGCTCATCTCAGTTAGGTTCTAGTCTAACTGGTTGTAACACTGGAAGGTAGGTGAAATGTATACAACAAAATGAGTGTGTGATGAACATTTAAAATCATCATGCCACTTTTTCACAGCATTCTTAATATTTACATCACCTTACCATTAGGCCTCATTTTTCATTATGCAATCTTTATGACACATTCTCAAATGTTTTTTGGAGGGGAGGGTAGAAGCCTGGGAATGAATAAGTAAATTAATGAGAGAAAACAAACATGCCATTATTCGCTTTGATGGTCTGGCTTAAGTTGCTTTGGGGTTATTTTAGCTCATTACAATCACATTTCTAAGAAATTCTAAAGTGTCTTCACAAATTGTCACATGAAAATTTTGAAAGGAAAGGTTGGTGTCCTGGAAGCCTGTCACTCATTTGGAAGGAAATGGAACTAGTCTAATCTCTACATATTCCCCACGTTCTAGTTACAGAAACTGAGACTTAAGCCGAGCGTGGGGGTGCAGCCTTTAATTCCAGCCCTTAGGAGGGAGAGGTGGGAGGATCACTGTGAGTTTGAGGCCACCCTGAGACTACATAGTGATTTCTAGGTCAAACTGGGTTAAAACGTGAAACCCTACCTCAAAAAAAAAAAAAAAAAAAGAGAGAGAGAGAAAGAGAAAAAGAAAAAGAAAAAAGAAAAGGAAACTGAGACTTGGTTACTTAAAGGTTCATTGGCTATCACTGCAGACAGCTGTGACTGAGTTGGATGTCTGTGGCACAGTGCGTCCAATGCCCCATACTTAGTATAGGCATCTGTGACACAATGCTCTCACACATCCTGGGGTTCATTTTGAAGTTTTCCAAAGTTCTCACAGTTACCTAGTGAGCCCTTGTAATCTAGTAGTTTAGTAAAAAGTTAAGACGCAGCACAATCTACATGGAAAGGACCTCAGAAACGCCCTGCCCAGCTCCACCCAGGTGAATGCTCAGTTTCCAATAAGCCTGAAAGATGTGTGAAAACCTCTGGTAAGGATTACTGCCTTGTCTTTACCCTTCGAATGCTGAAGTGGACTTACTCATTATATTGCTGTTTCTTGAGACCTTTGCTCCATTGGTAACCAATTCAACAAAGCTCAGCATGGTAAGGAAAATGGGAGTAAATCTCACATTGGGCCAAATCTGATTCTATAGGAAACTAAATCCTTCTGGCAGAGTTGGTCTTTCTTGGCCACCAAGTAATTAATATTACAAGTTTATAATATGGGTCTAAAATCCACCCCCCCAAAACCACAATCCCCTTCTTACTCTTATGTAATTGTAAATTCTATTATATAGACTATTTATTTATTTAATTTTTGGTTTGGCTTTTGATTAGTATCTAATAATTTTTGTTATATACATGCTATTTGGGTCTATCAACCTAGACTTTTTTTTAAAAAACATTTTAATATACTTTATTTAGGGCTGGAGAGATGGCTTAGTGGTTAAGCACTTGCCTGTGAAGCCTAAGGACCCAGGTTCGAGCCTCAATTCCCCAGGACCCACATTAGCCAGATGCACAAGGGAGCGCATGTGTCTGGAGTTCATTTGCAGTAGCTGGAAGCCCTGGTGTGCCCATTCTCTCTCTCTCTCTCTCTCTCTCTCTCTCTCTGTGTGTGTGTGTGTGTGTGTCTTTCTCTGTCTTTTTCTCTTAAACAAATAAATAAAAATAAACAAAATATTATATATATATATATATATATATATATATATATATTATATACTTTATTTATTTGAGAGAGGGGGATGAAAGAAAGAATGGGTGCACCATGGTTTTTAGCCACTGCAAATGAACTCCAGATGCATGTGCCAACTTGTGCATTTGGCTTACATGGGTACTGGGGAATCGAACCTGGGTCTTTTGGCTTCACACACAAGCACTTTAACTGATAAGCCAACTCTCCAGCCCATAGACTATTTCCTGCTACTGCTCTAACTGGATTGTGTGGAAATACTTTCTCCCCATGTTGGATGTGGTCTGTATGGAATAGTATAGTCAGTTCCCACTTCCTATTCTTGAGGCCCAAGTATAACACGGTATTGTGAAGGCCATGGAGACAATTCCTTCCATGTCACTGAACAAGGAGAAGTAACTAAGGCTCTGGAGGCCCATCTCGCTATAGTCGCTGAGGTGCTGCCTGGCCACTCCTCTAGCGATAAGGCCCTCTTTTTACCTTTCAGAGACACTTTGGATCTTAAATCAAAGCCTCATTCTTCAGCCTTTTCACCACTGTTTAGCCTTTTTTAAAATGCCCTTCCCATACAGGCTCCTGTTTAAACACATTAATGAGATTTTAAAATTCATTGTAGTGATGATTTTATATATATATCTAAGATTGTACTACAGCTAATAGAATTATGTAAGTGGGTACATTATTTGGTACATGTAATGTTTCCATAAAATGCCTCTTTCACATGCACACATGTATGTGTACACATACACATGTATGCAAACACAAGCCAAGTTGTTCTGCATTGTTTGATAAACACCAAGCTCTAACCCATACAAATACATGGGGCACTAGTTTTGATGGCAGTTGTTCACATCAAGCAAAGTCAGTGTTATTCTTAGAGGGCAGCTGGCATTGAGGAGCCACAGTTGACATGAGTTTAGATGTTCTAGTTGGCATGACGACATTAGATAAAGAGGAAAATTGCAGAGAGGTTGAGGCCACCCTGAGAATACAGTGAATTCCAGGTCAGCCTGAGATAGAGCAGGACCCTATCTTCAAAAGCCAAAAGCCAAAAGCCAAAAAAGAAAAAAAAAAAAAAAAAAGAGGATGTTGTGATGGAAGGAAAGTTATAGAAACATGCCATGATAATAAGTATGTTACTAGTTCTACATGCTAATTAATTCTAAATACATCTCAACTCATTCCCTTTCTGAAAATCAATGTCTATTATTTCCAATAAAAAGTGAGAATCAAAGATATACAAGTGAAAAATATATAAATAACAAGACACATTGTAAATCCTTTGGAAAAGCTTTTTACATGTTATTTAAAACTCATGAAAATGTTATATTTCAATTGGCAGTATTTAATGCTTTTCTCACAGCAATAGCCAAGGACATGAAATTCACATTCATAGTTATCTATTCTCAAAGGTCACACTTTTCCATCTTCCTTATATGATGCTTGTTTTATTAGAGTTCTAAGGTAAAAATTTTCAACTATAAATGAAGATAAGAATTAGATATGCATGTCTTTCCTAGTAAAATATTGAGTTTTCAATTAAACCAACAATATGAGAAACATTCTGTACTTCTCCAGACATATAGAGACATAGAGAAAACTCAGCACATATTTTAAGAGTATATTCCGCTTCATCTCTTCTTACAAGCAATTCACACCCTCCCAATACCGTAGTAATTTACATATTATGTTTATTGCTATTTGCATATGCTGTCTCTCTACTTCACTTTCTGTAGGGTGCCTCATTCTGTTCAGTCATTTCCATGAAAATGCTCAGTTCAACTTTCTCTCACAAGCCTTCACCGTGGACATAGCCAATTTACATATTCTAGACTTCTGTGTACCTGTGTCCACTTTCAGCATAGGATGCCTGTCTGTGATACATTGATGGCTGTTGCCTTGTGCCACTCAAGGGGAAATTATGTGAAACTCTATCTAAATTTCCACCCTCACCTGGGGCCTGGGGTATATTGAGCACACAACAAATGCTTGTTGACAAAATAAGTGATATTATTCACTCAACTGGAAAACTAACACTTTTCATGCCCAGCTTTGTTCTTAAGAGTATGTTCTGATTGAACAAAATCTATGTAAGATATTCCATCATAAATGTTCCTAGTGAAACACAATATCATAAAATGTGTGAAAATGTCATCGAACATAAATTATCATGACAGGGAACACCTAGGCTCTTCATAACTTTCATGTGTATATTTCACAATAATTTAATTAAGAAGTCTTAGGAGGCTATCAAATGCCAGGGGACTTATTATATAGTGAAACTGCTCATATTATTCGTTTAAAACTAGAAAAAGACCATTGTTTTTTAAAGCCTGTGGAGGTTGTAGTTGGTAATTTTGTGGACATCTTCATCCAGTGGTGCCGGCATGCTGCTGCCCCGAGTGTGACAAGCATGCCATCAATATTAAGGCTGCTCTGGAAAGTGTTCCAGCTAAAGACCTCCTGGCTATGTGTACCTAATTCTTGTGTCCCATTTGTCCTGTGCAAGTCCTAGTTCTGGCTTGAATCCTGACTTGATGTCACATTTCGCTCTTCATATTGTATGACCTTTCGGACTCTGCTTTGGCATTTAGGAGATTGTAACTCAGAAAGGTTTTTACATCATTTCCTCCTTTCTTGTGGCATTTCCTATTGCCTGTGGCCCATAGGACAACAGATCCCAGTGAGTTACCCTTTGCCTGTAATTCCCAAAAGATCTCCAAGAAGTGTGGCAGCCTATATGGCTTAGACAGGCTAGGCTTGGATGAGATTTTCATTCCTCTATGCCACAACACAGAAATGACCCATCCTTTGTAATAGGAATCCAGTTAGCTTTATGCCAACTTTGAATGACAGCAATTAGTGATACACTTTGCATGATGAAAAACAGTCACAGCCTTTCCAATTCTGGATATTTGTAATTGGCTGGACACATGTGGCAGACACATTGTGTCTCACATGTGATCCCAGTTCTCAAGAGGTGACACAGGAGGGTCAAGAGTTGGAGGCTGTGTGGGGAAAGGGAGGATATTACCATGGGGTATTCTTTTATAATCATAGAAGTTGTTAACAAAAATTTGGGAAAAAAAATAGTTGGAGGCTGGCCTATGTTACATCTTATCTAAAAATAAAAACAAGGAGCTGGAGGAATGGCTCAACAGCTAAAGGTACATACTTGAAAAGCCTGATGTCCCATGTTCAATTATCCAGTACCAACCTGAAGGTGATACATCCATTTGGAGTTTGAAGTGGCAGGAGGCACTGCATGTAAAAAATAAAATAAAAACCAAAATTATCATGAATTAGTAAATGAATACATAAATATCTTTTAAATGTATCATAGAATAGCTGTCTATTGAGAAAGGAGATATCTATACAAACTATTGTTTTATGAAGCATACAATAGAATTTTTTAAATTTCTATAAATTTAAATGGGTCCTGTTTTATTTGGGAGCAGCTGGAAGTCTGGATGGGAGTTTACTGTGTTCTGTGTGTATAATGCCATGACATATTTATATGTGGCATTATGTCATACGAATAAATTATATTTTAGCAGACAACATAGCTATTACATGTCATCTATAATATCACAAGCATGGGTACCATGGAGCTGGGTGAAAGGGGATCAGGCAAGCACGCCAGAATGAATTTCCACTTCTCAGTTTTCCCACACCCTATTCCACAGTAATTCAAGTAATTCTTTTTATACGACATGCTATAGAAAGTATCACATATCAAGAAATATATATGGAAGAGATGTTAAGAATTGAGCCATTATCTGACTAAAAGAGTCATTGCTAACTTTGGAGAGCAATGTAGCCCAGCCCTGATCAAAACTATCCTGATAACCACACTTACATAGTTTCAGAATCTCTGCTCATATTTCTAACCAGCTTGTGATACAGCCATTACCATTTCCCCTTAAAATTAAATGCAAATTAAGGCTAATGGTATAACTCAGAAGAATTGAGATATTAGTAATTCCAGAATGGGTGGTTTTGACATACAGCATGAATAGTGAGCAGTGCTCCTTGAATGGACTCATGGACATTGGGGTGGAGCATCCCCGCTGCTGGGCTCCTCCTCTGGACCAGGCATCATTTGAGACATGCTTCTCTTTACAGAGAGGAGTGCATATGGGAGGAAATAACTCTTTAGTCCCTCTGTGCATATCAGAAGAGAAATGTGGAGCCATGTGTTGCTTATGATTAAGATTTTGATTAAAAGATACAATTAAAATCCCAGGAGAACTTAGTCCATGGTAGAGAATTTAAATTGAACATGTGGAAAAGAGATTGGTTCCCAAATATCAGTTTCAAATATCTTTTCTTTCTGAACTATATAATATGCAATCCCCATAAATGCAAAAACCAGCTACTTTCTAAGTAATGGCCACATCTGTTTTCCAGTCAAAGTTAAATCCCCTATCTATGAGTTTGGTGAACAATTCAGTTTGGGATCTGGATGGAAATTCAGTCCAATTCCATGATTTTACAGAAGGAAATGAAGTCACAGAATTTTCTTTAATCACCCATGAGTCCAATATTACCCTAAGAACCCTCCCTTAGGAAGGCTTCTGCCTCCTGTCACCATGACAAATATTAGGCACCTTATTCATACAAATTTCTCTGCACTTTTCTTCATAATGCTTAATGTAACCTTTGACTGTGCAATTGGAAACTTGACTTTTTGATTTAGCATCTGTTGTCATAAACAAAAGCCCTGTTAACTCCATGATTTAAGTTCCTACTGATAAAGTGATCAATAAATATTTAATGAGTCAATGTTTTAGCAATAGGAAATCAAAAATATATATGTATTAATTTGTTTACAAAATGAGAGGTTAAAATATGAACATCTTAAAAGGATTTTAAGGAGCTAGAGATACGGCTTAATGGTTAAGGTGCTTGCCTGCAAAGTCAAAGAACCCAGGTTTTATTCCCCAGGACCCACATAAGGCAGAGGCACAAGGTGGTGCGTGCATGTGAAGTTTGTTTGCGGTTGCTGGAGGCTCTAGTGCACCCATTCTCTCTCTCTTTCTCTCTCTCCCACTCTCTGGAATAAATAAATAAAAATAATATAAACATAACAAAAAGAATTTGTGTATGTTTGGCAATCTCACTGCTGTCAGATACATGCATCTTATTTTTATCATAGTCTACAATTCCCTCCATCCCACGTTACCATTTATATAACTTAATGATATCAAATTGTATAGTGGAAACTACACTGGAAAGGAAGATTAGAGAGCTTGACTTGGTTTCAGTCATCAGTGAGACCTTACACTTCAGCGGTCTTGGCCAGCTCCTGATCTGTACAAATGACAAGACAGGTACATAGCACACCAGCCAAAGGTACGCAAGGTATGTCAGTGTGCTGAAGGACAAATGTAATTGGCATTTTGATAAGAACACAAATGCTCCCAGGGAAAGCCATTCTAAAGACATGGAACAGATTCAGACTCTGATGCAAACAAACTCCACCCCTGACTGCCAGAGAAGCAGGATTTATTAAGAAGAAAGGAGATCAAAATCATCAGATTTCTGGTGTTGGCACACACTTCAGTAGGATCATGAGGCAGGTTATGTGGGTTCTTTTCATTTAGTTTGCATCTCCTTCTGCAGGGCAATCTAAAGGCCTCCCACACATGAAAGAAAGTGCTTACTGAATTCTAACTGTCCTGCAAGCCATCCCCATCCCTCCTCTGAATATCATGAAGAATGAACACTCTGAATTTTGAGACAGAAGGAAGAAAAAGTGGAAATTGGGCTGATTTCCTATAATACCTCAAAAAGTGAGAAAGATATGGATAAAACATGTGACTAAATGCTGCCTGGTTCATTGATAGTCCCAGTTAGAAGGAATATGTCTGATCTAGTCCTTCAGCTAAACCCATTCTCTTAAATAGGGATCATGGTATTTTAACTAAAATGTATAAATATTAGGCATCTCATGGTTATTTCTTTCCTGAGATGTCTGCCTGAGGCTGTCAGTTTCTTTTATAACCATAAGTTATTAAAGTACTGGACAAAAACAAAAACTGAAGATTCAGACCAGACTCCATGGTAGCAGCCCATGTACCATCTGGCCAAACTCACCGCACTGACCATCATACAGGATTCATGCAACTTTTTCTAGTGAACTCATGATTACATTTTAGTTCATTCAATCTTGCATTTCTTCACACATTCATTTTCTTAACAGCTTGTTTTGGGGGATGGGAATTTGGCACAACTGGTAAAATGCATGCCACAAAAGTATGCCTAGGATCTGTGTTTTCATCCCCAGCACCCACAGGAAGGCCAGGCGTGGTGGCATACGCCTGCCACTCCAGCAATGGGGAGTTGGAGACAGGACATGTGGGGCTCACTGGCAATCTAGTCTAGATGAATTGGTGAACTTCCGGTTGAATGAGAGAAACTACATCAAAAATAAAGAAACGGGGGCTGGAGAGGCAGGTCAGTGGTTAAAGGCACTTGCATGCAAAGCCTAACAGCTTGGGTTCAACTCCCCAGTATCCCAATGCACAAAGTGATACATTTAGAGATGCATCTAGAGTTCATTTGCAGTGTCAAGAGGCTCTGGTGCACCTATGCCCCGCTTTCATTCTCGCTTTCTTTTTCTCTCAACTTACAGATAAATAAGTAAAAATACTATAAAAAAGAAGTGTAATGAGCACTTCATAGAGAGGTCTAGCACTTCAGCATTATTCATAATGGCCAAGGCATGGAATTGTTGCTCCATTGGTGGATGCAGGGGCACCACAGCACATTTCTACTTGCATATGAATTTATCCAGCATTTAAAAGGAGATCCTAGCATTTGTGTTGACATGGATGAAATCAGAAGATATTAGGTCAATAAAATAAATGATACTAATAAAGTATAAAACTGCATGATCACTCTTACATGTAAAATATATTTTTAAGTTGAATTAAACATAGAGACAACAATGGTAGCCAGAGGAACTAGAAAGCCTTGGGGAGATGTGGGTCCAAAGTTGTACTTATGGATAAGAAATGACAAGTGTAATTAACAATTTTACATTGCATTATAAACATTGACTTAGAGAATAGATTTCAGGTAATCTTATTACACAAGTATACTTTCCTAAAGAAAGCACTGTAAGGACATCAAAGGTACATTTACATGAATATACCAATCATTTTTCTATGCATGCACATACAAACACTTCATGTTTTACAACTTTTATAACCATTATATAATTGTTACAATATTAGTTCTTTCCTAAATTCCAACCTTTTGGCCTACTTCTAGGATTTTAATCTGCCCAACTTTATAATCGTGGAAGCCAATTTACTTAAGGTCACTTACAGTCTCTTTGTCTTTCTCCTCTCTCTCCTTTGGCTATAACCATTTTATGTCTCTCCTATCTGTTAACACTGCTGTTCATATTTGTTTAATACACTATATGGTCTGGAGGACCGTTTGGAAAACAGGATATGAAGCTATAGTACTAGGTCAAGTAATGGCCTTGGAAGAAGTCTGTGCACAGAAGTAGTTCAGCCGTACTCATTAGCAACTTCAAGGTACAAACCTGAATAGGAAAGCTATTTTTTTCATTGTCCCCATGTACATATAAGGAACATAATTTCTCAGAAGAGTGACTTGTCTCAGGGTTTTTTAGAAGTCAAGATGAAGCAATATAAAATTATAGGATAAATCATATGTCAAGATAGATGCTTATAGCACTTTATGGCGAGCATGTTAGGCTATGATTCAAACAGGAAGTTCCTATTATTTGTTTAAGGTGATTCCAAGACACCTATGCCTTCTAATTTGATGTGCCTTTTCATTTCCAGTGCCAGAGTTAAATGTCATATTCCCTGACCAAGCTACAAGTGGGGAGGGAGTAGAAGAGGGAAAGAGGGAGGGAGAGAGAAAGATCAGAGAAACTGAACCTTGTAGCCAAAGGTTGGAACTATCCTGGTGCTAGGGAGTGAGGACTTCATGCACCATATGGCAATGGTTCATTGAAAAGGAAATGAAACGGCTTGGGTCCTTTTGGCAATGAAAAAAGATTTCCATGCTCTTTGCCATTGCCAAGCAGATATTCTGTTTTCAAGACACATGCCTTTATAAAAGGAACATTATACAAATCTTGACATTTTTCCATAATTATTTCAAAATTTTAAAGTAAAATAAAATGAGTAAGAAGTAAGCCAGATTTGCATTCTATCCTTAGTCACATTTCTCTATGCCGCAGTAATTATCTGATGAATACATGATTCAATGAACCCATACATAAATGAACACATATGGGATGGTCCACAGCCACTGTTGACCCTTTACTTCTCTGCACAGGCACAAGGACATCCATTCTTCATTCTCCCAAGGCAACAGCAAACACATACATTCTGTGTATTTTCTCAGCAGAAGAGGGTACGGTGGTTATGTATTACAGGACATGCAATCAATTATTATTCAACCCTTAAACCAACCCACACTTGTCCATTTCTCAATCAATGGTCACCTGACAGGCCCTGGATACATGCATCTATTGGAGAAAATGTGTTCTTAGAATCTCCCACACCTGTTTTGTGAATCATAGAATCACTTCTTTTTCATTTCTACTGAGATCTGTAGGCTTAGTGGGATGAACACCTCCAAAGTTTATGAAAATCAGCATCCTTTAATGAAATCTGCCTTTTAGCATGAAAGGTGGGATATTTTATACTCTGGTAGAAAGATGAGGATAATATACACATGGAAAACAGAATTATATCAAAGTTATGTGACCCAGATCGTCTAAAGGATTCCTGCCTTTGAGTTCAACTCTGGCTTTTGTGTTCAGGGCAAGACCATTCACAATGTCTATCTGCCTAAACTCTACAGGAGGACTGCAATGAGCTGCTACCTGGCTCACAGGGGTTCAGGACTCCTACATTCTGGGATGGGAAGCAGAAGACTTGTCTATAATGTTAAAAGGTCAGTAATCAAATTAACTGTCTATAATAATCAGAATTTCAAGCTTGAAGCAGGCAAGCTTGGATTGATACCCTGACTTCTAATTTCCCTGGGTCATGCTTGAGAAAGTAACGTCTTTCCTACAGATGTTTCTTTATCTGCGGCAGGAAATAAGCACAGTAGCTGATTCATTGTTGTCATTTAACTTGGTATTGCATATAAACTTTCTGCATAATGGATAGAACCGCTAACATTATAAATTTTTAACCAATCTTGTAAAGAACGATGATTGGGCTCTTATTCACCTGGGTTCCAACCTGGAACCCCCTCTCCACCTTCAGAGGCATGCCAAGGATGCCATATGGGTAGAATGTAGTCTCAACCTGTGGCCACCATTGATGGGATGGGGGTGGACATTGGGCTAATCCATTTTGAGACATTAGGAAGGCAGAATTTCTAAGTATCTTCTGGTCAAACATCTACAATTCAGAAGCCAACTTCACAGGAGACCAAGATCACCTACTGGGAGTACAATAGTGCTGTTTAGTAACAGAGAAGGGTGGCGTCTATGACCCAACATCTGAACCTCAGACTTCCTCACACCCTTGCTGTGCAGAGGGCCTGCATGTTCTGTGGGCATCGCAGTGGCCTTCCAACTCATTTCTTACTGTCGTCCTAGTGGACCTTGCTTTCTGCCACTTGATGATAACTGTGGCATTTTACCTGTAGTGTAGCTTGTCAGTAATGATGAGATGTTTTGACAGTAGAACAAGGACAGGTGGTTCTAAGGGCTCACCACTAGTAAATGCGGGGAGTGAGGATGGCTGTGGCCTCTGCCTCTAAGAATTCCCATTGGCTTCTTGTCATCTTGACTCTTCTTTCTCCTGTCACTTCACTAGCTTTCCATGGAACATTTCAGATAAGTTTGTCACCAAGAGTCAGGAATTTTTCTAGGGACCATGAGAGTGTTTATGTCATGCTCTTCCCAGTTGTCACAGCATCGTTTGCGGCATCCTGAGAGGCCCCTTCCCTTCATCATGTATGCTCCACTGCCCTGTGAACTAGGGGCAGAAGGGATATCTTTTCCATCTGTGTGCCTCATACCAGACACAGCCCTTGAATAAAAGTAATAGTGCATGTATGTGTGAAGGCTACATGTGTTTAGAACTAAAGGAGTAAACACTAGATTTAGAGGAGGAAAGGTGGTGATCCTCGGTGTCTCCCAAAGAACACAGCCACATTCTCAGATCGTAGATCAGCCTGGAACGTGGAGCTTTATTTTTCTGGGCTTGATGCCCCTGTCTTGTCTGTCTTATAAAACAAAATAATAAAATACAGCATACCTTTGTTTAGTATCCCCTCCCTGCCCGCGTTTGCAGCAGCTTTGCTGCTCTTCTGTGATTAGCAATCAGGGTGAAAAGGACAAACTGAAGACAATCTAGACTCTCCAGCCCTTTAGCTGTCCAATGGCATGCAAAATGTGCCTTGGCCTAATAGTTTTTATTAAAATTCTGGCTTCCAATTCAATCACTCTGTCCTTGAACCCTTCAGAAATAAAAATATGTCATTTATTATTGCTTTACCTCAGAACTTTGAAAGATGTCTAGTTTTTTTTCTTCATGCCTAAAAAAATATATGCACAAAAAACACTTGAGAGAGCATGTGTAATTTCAATTATGTAATTACAATATAAAATAATGACAGTACTATAAGAGTTCCTCAAAATTAAATGGGTACAGAGAAAATAAAGTGATAATATCTAAGCAGATATATTTTAATTATTTTAAAATAGAAAAAGTAGATGAGTTTTGAGCATACCAGCAGGATGTGAAATGTGTGCCTTGTATCATCTCTATGCTCTCCATTCCCCTCCCTCTGTTCTGATCTAGCAAATTGTGTTTTCATCTTTTAGTAGTTCCAGCATTGAGTGCATCTGTACTTACAGCCGTTTTATCATCTTGATAAATTGACCTTTTTATAATTATATAATGGTTTTCTTTGTGTCCATTTAAGTTTTAACCTAATGACTATTTTATCTAACATTCTTTATTCTATTGGTTTCCAGTTGCATGGAAAATATTTTCCCATCCTTTCATGTACTTTTGCCCTTAGAGGTGAAATGTGTTTCTAATAGACAAGATGTAGTTGTATGCATTTTTATTAGAAAATTTAATTCATTTGCATCCCAATTAATTATGATAAGTGATGATTTAGCACTGCTATTTTGTTAATATTTTTCAGGTTGTTTTAAAAATACTCCTTTCTGGGGCTGGAGAGATGGCTTAGTGGTTAAGTGCTTGCCTGTGAAGCCTAAGGACCCTGGTTTGAGGCTCGATTCTCCAGGACCCATGCAAGCCATATGCACAAGGTGGTGTATACATCTGGAGTTCATTTGCAGTGGCTAGAGGTCTCTCTCTCTCTCTCTCTCTCTCTCTCTCTCTCTCTCTCTCTGTCTGTCACTCTCAAATAAATAAATGAATAAAAATAAACAAAAAATGCTCCTTTATTTGGGCTGGAGAGGTGTTTAATGCTTAAGGCATTTGCATATAAAGCCAAAGGACGCAGGTTCAATTCCCCCAAGACCCATGTAAGCCAGATGCACAAGGGGGAGCATGTGAGTGGAGTTCCCTTACAGTGGTTGGAGGCCCTGGCACACCCATTCCCTCTCTCTGTCCTCCTCTCTCTGTTCCTATTTCTATCTCTCTCTCAAATAAATAAAATAAAATACTCATTTCTTTGTTCCTCTTATGCCTTTGGGATTAGATGCTGTTTTTCTAGTGGTTTGATTTGATTTCCTACTTTAAAACCCTTTTTTAGGGGGCTGGAGAGATGACTTACCAGCTACGGTACTTGCCTGCAAAACCTAATGATCAAAGTTCAATTCCCCAGTACCCATGTAAAGCCAAGTATAAACAAAGTGGCACATATGCCTGGAGTGCATTTGCAGTGGCTGGAGGACCTGGCCTGCCCATTCTTTCTCTCTGTCTCTTCTATCTCTCTTGCTGCTTACAAATAAATAAATAAAAATATTTTTTTAAAAATGCTTTTATAGGCTTACTAGATGATTTCTCTGCAGTTACCAGAAAGCTTATACAAAATATCTTATATCAGTATAAACTGATGATAACCATGACCATATTAAAAAAACTCAACACTTTATCTCCATTCTTATCCACTTTTATGCTATTAAATGTGCAATTTACACACATTTGTCCTGTATGCCACTTAGATTAACATACCTTTTAGTATTTTGAAGCTTTGTCTTTTGTCATTCTTACTAAAAATATAAATGAGTTGTACACTTAGCATTATATATTGAGATATTATGAATTTGATGTGTAGTTATTTTTACTAATGAGCTTTATATTTTAAGAAAATAAATGTTTAATGAGTATGGTTTGAACCTAATTAAGTTTTTTCTTCCCAGAAAATGTCCCCATGCAAGGGTAGAACCACTGGGATCTAAGCTAGGTAGAGTTAGCACACAGAGGACTTCTCCAGCTGGCGATCCTCACTTCTCAGCTGGGGAGAGTAGAAACCGTATCTTTCTGTAGGAAGGCCATACTGAAATGGTTTTGAATTATTAGAATTTCTGCTAAACTGTTCCTATTTTGGACAGGACAGTGGCTCTGACACTGTGATTCTGCCAACATCCTCATTAAAAAAAAAAAAATCCCATAAGATCAAATCTTCACGCAGGTTCGGCTCAGAAGGTTTCTAAAAGCTTCTGAGCAGTGAGGGGTCTGCTTCAGGGCCAATGGCTGTCCACGCTGTCCTTGGAAAGCATTGTCTCTTTGGAAAATGGAAGAAAGGGACAAGAGCTCTCAAGGCTGCTCAGCAAACAAGGGATGTGGGGTGAGTGCGGTCACAGCAATGCAGCCCAGCCAGAGCCGGGATGCTGCCCTTCATTTCGCAGAGGTGAGGAGTGGGGAGAGCACAGATTTACAGGGATTAACATAATTAAACTGTGGCTCTCATAATGTGAGGAGCTGAGTTTGAGTAAGGAAGCATATCCCTCAATCGGTCAGTCATATGTTCAATAGGAAAATATTTTAGGTTCTCAAGCTGTTGTAATTTATTAACTTAAGGCCCTTTATAAGCTGTGTTCACCTTCCACAGTTTTTTTTAACTAGAAATTTCTATTCCTGTATTAAATGAGTGAGAAGAATTTGATCAAGTGTAACTTTTCATTAGCTGACTCTAATGAGGAAATGCTTAGTTGTTTTAAAAATAAAATTCATCATGAAGGTGCTAACTGCAAGAGATAAATTGAGCTGGTGTTTGTGCTTATTGCTAGAAAGAGGTAAAGGGTTATTTGGAAATCAACTGCAAACCTATTCCTATCAGAAGGCAAGTGAAAATCAATAATTCATCCCCATATATCTTCCTGTCCTTGGCTGGCAACTACAGACAAAATTAACAACAAGCCTGACAGCCAAAAGGAATAACTACTGTGATTCCCTGGAGCAGGGGAGGAGGAAAGGGGGAGGTTAGAGCCATTTTTGTTCTAATGGCAAAGAAATTTTTCCATTCTTCCTACTTTTTGTTGTTGGAATGTAGGAGTCAAATAGTCCCAGTGACTTAATCTATATTCTGGAAAATTATTATTCTTGTAAATTGCTTTTGCTGGCAAAAGAACTCATTACCCCTTGTACATAACAGCACCAAAGTTAAAATGATATCAAACCTGCAAGACCAGCTATAAACTGGAGGAAGAAGGACTGTACTTGCCTGGGTATGGAGGACATGAGGAAGAAGATACCTTGGCTGGGTATGTGTGCCATGCTGGAGAAGATCCCTTCTCTGGTTATGTGGGCCATGTAGTGGAAGATCCCTTGTCTGGGTATGTGGGCCATGCAGGGGAAGATCCCTTGTCTGGGTATGTGGGCCATGCAGGAGAAGATCCATTGTCTGGGTATGTGGGCCATACTGGAGAAGATCCCTTGTCTGATTATGTGGGCCATGCAGGGGAACATCCCCTGTCTGGTTATGTGGGCCATGCAGGGGAAGAACCATTGTCTGGGTATGTGGGCCATGCTGGAGAAGATCCCTTGTCTGGGTATGTGGGTCATGCTGGAGAAGATCCCTTGTCTGGGTATGTGGGCCATGCAGGGGAAGATCCCTTGTCTGGGTGTGTGGGCCATGCTGGAGAAGATCCCTTATGTGGGTATGTGGGCCATGCTGGAGCAGATCCCTTGTCTGGCCAGGTATGTGGGCCATGCAGGGGAAGATCCCTTGTCTGGGTATGTGGGCCATGCAGGAGAAGATCCATTGTCTGGTTATGTGGGCCTTGCAGGGGAACATCCCCTGTCTGGTTATGTGGGCCATGCAGGAGAAGATCCCTTGTCTGGGTATGTGGGTCATGCTGGGAAAGATCCCTTGCCTGGGTATGTGGGCCATGCTGGAGTAGATCCCTTGTTGGGTATGTGGGTCATGCTGGAGAAGATCCCCTGTTGGGTATGTGGGTCATGCTGGAGAAGATCCTTTGTCTGGGTATGTGGGCCATGCTGGAGAAGATCCCTTGTTTGGTATGTGGGCCATGCTGGAGAAGATCTATTGTCTGGGTATGTGGGTCATGCTGGAGAAGATCCCTTGTCTGGGTATGTGGGCATTGATGTAACAGATCCCTTGTCTGGGTATGTGGGCCATGCTGGAGAAGATCCCTTGTCTGGGTGTGTGGGTCATGCTAGAGAAGATCCCTTGTCTGGGTATGTGGGTCATGTTGGAGAAGATCCCTTGTCTGGGTATGTGGGTCATGCTGGAGAAGATCCATTGCCTGGGTATGTGGGCCATGCTGGAGCAGATCACTTGTCTGCATATGTGGGCCTTGATGGAGCAGATCCCTTGTCTGGGTATGTGGGTCATGCTGGAGAAGATCCCTTGGCTGGGTATGTGGGTCTTGCTGGAGCAGATCCCTTGTCTGAGTATGTGGGCCATGCAGGGGAAGATCCCTTGTCTGGGTATTTGGGTCATGCTGGAGCAGATCCCTTGTCTGGGTATGTGGGTCTTGCTGGAGCAGATCCCTTGTCTGAGTATGTGGGCCATGCTGGAGCAGATCCCTTGTCTGGGTATGTGGGCCATGCTGAAGAAGATTTCTTGTTGGATATGTGGATCATGCAGGAGCAGATCCCTTGTCTGCGTATGTGGGTCATGCTCGGCAAGATCCCTTGTTGGGTATGTGGGCCATGCTGGAGAAGATCCCTTGTCTGGGTATGTCAGCCATGCTGGAGCAGATCCCTTTTCTAGGTATGTGGATCATTCTGGAGCAGATCCCTTGTCTGAGTTTGTGGGTCATGCTGGAGAAGATCCCTTGTTGGGTATGTGAGTCATGCTGGAGAAGATCCCTTGACTGGGTATGTGGGCCATGCAGGAGAAGATCCATTGTCTGGTTATGTGGGCCTTGCAGGGGAACATCCCCTGTCTGGTTATGTGGGCCATGCAGGAGAAGATCCCTTGTCTGGGTATGTGGGTCATGCTAGAGAAGATCCCTTGTCTGGGTATGTGGGTCATTTTGGAGAAGATCCCTTGTCTGGGCATGTGGGCCATGCTGGAGAAGATCCCTTGTTGGGTATGTCAGCCATGCAGGAGCATATCCCTTTTCTAGGTATGTGGATCATTCTGGAGCAGATCCTTTGTCTGGGTATGTGGGTCATGCTGGAGAAGATCCTTTGTCTGGGTATGTGGGCCATGCTGGAGAAGATCTATTGTCTGGGTATGTGGACCATGCTGGAGAAGATCCATTGCCTGGGTATGTGGGCCATGCTGGAGCAGATCCCTTGTCTGGGTATGTGGGTCATGCTGGAGAAGAACCCTTGTTGGGTATGTGGGTCATGCTGGAGAAGATCCCCTTTTGGTTATGTGAGTCATGCTGGAGAAGATCCTTTATCTGGGTATGTGGGTCATGCTGGAGAAGATCCCTTGTTGGGTATGTGGACCATGCTGGAGAAGATCTATTGTCTGGGTATGTAGGTCATGCTGGAGAAGATCCATTGCCTGGGTATGTGGGCCATGCTGGAGCAGATCCCTTGTCTGGGTATGTGGGTCATGCTGGGTAAGATCCCTTGCCTGGGTATGTGGGCCATGCTGGAGAAGATCCCTTGTCTGGGTATGTGGGTCATGCTAGAGAAGATCCCTTGTCTGGGTATGTGGGCCATGCTGGAGCAGATCCCTTGTCTTTGTATGTGGGTCATGCTGGAGAAGATCTATTGTCTGGGCTTGTGGGTCATACTGGAGAAGATCCCTTGTTTGGGTATGAGGGCCATGCTGGAGAAGATCCCTTGGCTGGGTATGTGGGTCATGCTGGAGCAGATCCCTTGTCTGGGTATGTGGGCCATGCAGGGGAAGATCCCTTGTCTGGGTATGTGGGTCTTGTTGGAGCAGATCCCTTGTCTGGGTATGTGGGCCATGCTGGAGCAGATCCCTTGTGTGGGTATGACAGCCATGCAGGAGCAGATCCCTTGTCTGCGTATGTGGGCCATGCTGAAGAAGATTTCTTGTTGGATATGTGGGTCGTGTGGAGCAGATCCCTTGTCTACGTATGTGGGTCATGCTCTGCAAGAACCCTTGTTGGGTATGTGGGTCACGCTGGAGCAGATCCCTTGTCTGGGTATGTGGGCCATGCTGGAGAAGATCCCTTGTTGGGTATGTGGGTCATGCTGGAGAAGATCCCTTGTTGGGTATGTGGGCCATGCTGGAGAAGATCTGTTGTCTGTGTATGTCGGTCATGCAGGGGAAGATCCCTTGTCTGGGTATGTGGGCCATGCTGGAGAAGATTTCTTGTCTGGGTATGTGGGTTATACTGGGGAACATTCCTTGTTTGGGTATGTGGGTCATGCTGGAGAAGATCCATTGTCTGGGTATGTGGGTCATTCAGGAGAAGTTCCCTTGTCTGGGTATATGGGCCATGATGGGGAATATTTCTTGAGTTTTCAGTCAGTGATGATTTTATTCACAGGGAGAAAACCAATCTTCACTAATCTCACAAGTATGTAAGTTAACAACTGAATCATGTCCATGCTCAAAACTGATTAAAATGCTGTGATGTATTGCTCTCAAATTACCTCCCTGAAGCAAAATGGGACCCTACCCAAAATTTGGCTCTGATGTTCAGAATGATCATACTGTCCAAACATACCAAGATCCAGTGAAAGTACTTACTATTTACAAAATAAGACTTTTTGAGCAAAGCAAGGTAGGGTCTTAGAGAGGTTCCAAAATGGCCTGAGAAGGTGGCTAGGGGCAATTTGTTTGGGGGTTATCATGTTTGAGGTTTGGGTAGATGTAATGGTTGTCAGGCTTGGACTTAAATTGCTTTACAACTTAAAACAGTGTTAATGGTGTGTGAACCTCGGCTTTCTCACCTGCATTCTAAGAGGTGCCTCTGAAAAGAAAGGGGATAGAGGTTGGGCTTGAAAGTGCTTACAGTAAATTCTCAAAAATGTGGCCATTCTCTTTCAAATACTTTTTCTCTTCTATGTGCCCAAATACTCTGCAATTTTAAATGATCTCTGTGTATACTTTCAGTTAATGCTTTTGAGGACCTATGGCTTCTGCAGTCTCTTTTTTTCTTGCACATCTCTTGGAGATCTGTTAATAATACCTAAAGCTAGTCACAATTCTTTGTGACATTGTGGTGGTAATTCCTATCAATATACAATTGACTATATATCTACATTTAATTTCAAGAGCCAGAGAGAAAGAAACAGGGAAATAAAAGGATAAGGTGAGAAAAAATGAAAATTATGGTTGGATTTCCCCGGGCAAGGTATTAACTATAGTCCATTTGTTTCAAAATAGACAAGATCATATGGTGCAAATGCAACTCTCATACTCTCTTTCTGTGGTTAAGGACAGTTTCAATAAAGATAAGGCCAAGAGGGAGACTACCACTACATGATGAATATACTAAGTCAACATCAAGATCAGGCTGCAGAATTATTACATAAATATTGATCAAGAAAAGGAGGAAATCACTGATGATTTCTCTCTCTCCCATGAAGCATGTAGTGTGGCTCTTTCCAACTTTCTGTCAGCAGGTCTACATGGAAGAGGTTTTCAGCTCAGCTCCAGGAGGATTTCTCAGTGAGCTTGCAGCCAAAGTCTGTGGAGTCTTCAGCAATAGGGTCTTACCATCGATTCCTGGTGGGAAACCAAGAGCCTTGGCAATAGCCTGCAATGTTTCGGGGGCATCAGGGACCTCCCTGGCCAACAACTCAGTGGAAGGTATCTCATCTCTGGCACTGAAAATTTTCTAGTAACAATCTATGGCTCCAGCCTGGGGTAGGGGTGAAGTTTACACTGAAGATTCCTAGGAGGCACCTTGCCCAGGGCTGAGGAAGGGGTGGACCTATAGGAGTGGCGAGAAAGGCTACGGGATCTGCTCCCTTGCCAGCAGGACACACCGGGCCTTTAACTTTTTGGTTGGCTTTTGGGAGTCCACAAGGAAATGGACAGAAGGGGCTTGGGTGCTCAGTTTTAGGATCAGCGGTAGAAGGGAAAGGGAAAGAAGGGTAGTGAGGGTGTGTAGGGCGCATAAGGGCTTAAATCCTAGACCTGAAGACTCCGGCTTACACCCCGGGGGCTCCCTGACCCAGGCCTCCTGTTTCGGCCAGAGCTTCTCCTGGGCTGCCTCCTGGCCCCTGCCCAGATCATCCAGAAACCCAAACAGGTGACCTACTTGACTGCAGGCTTCCTGGGGCTCACATGGGCCTCCTGGGGCCTCTTGCCTGGATTCTGGTGTTTCTCAGGCAACAGGGTGCCCTGTGCCTCCTATTCCTCTTCCCAGCCACTCTGACAGCTGGGATCCACCAGCCTCCGGACTGGTGGATCTTAATGGCAGGGTGCTTCATCCAGGGGGAGGGCTGGCCAGTGTGCTGCCACTTGACCTCCTCAGCAATGTCCGGTACCAGTGAAGCCTCAAGATCCCATAGCACGGGGCCCTCGGGCTCGGGGGGCTCCAAGTCCACCACAGCCTGACCTCCCTTTCCTTGTCTGCGTTCTCCCCTCTGCCTGGGTGCTGACGCTTATAGATCCAGTTGGGTAGAGAGCTGAGAGACTGTAAGGCGCCACTCAGGTCCCCTCGCACCTGCTGAAGTACTTTCTGAAGAAGACTGTCTTTCAGGCTTGGGGCATTCTCTACAGCCGCTTCCTGGGCCCCCTCCTCCGGCTGGGCGCAGCCTCCAGGACACCGGTCAAAATCCAAGTCAGGGCGAGCAGCAGCCAAGGGCCGGGTGTCTGCGGGGTGAGTGGTCCACGCGACAGTGGAGCGCGCCACGCGAGGGAGCCACCTCCAGCTGCGCCCCATGTCCTCATTTTAAATTTATCCTCCTATATTACCATGCGAACTTTATTTTTTACAAGATTTCCTTTTTTAGAAAACAATTTTCTCACAAATTCAAATATGTCTTTATTAATGACATTATTTCTTCTAGTCTCTGTGTGCTTTATATATTAACAGGAAAGTGGGCAGGTAAGAAAGCAGAGAAAATAATAGCATTACCCTGGCTCAGATCTGGCCTGCAAGAACACTGTTATTTTGACAAGGTGTTCACAATTCAGACCTCCTCTTCCTCACACCATGTGTGTAGCTTAATTTTCCATTTTTCTCTTATCAGAACCTGCTCTCAGACTCCCATCCTCGTCCAGATTCGGTGGATGGGGCTTACAGTGCCATCTGGAGCACTTGTTGCCAGCACTCTCCTCCACTGGTTTGAGTCCAGGTTTTGCTGGGTCATCAGCATCCTCAAAAGCAATAATCATGTCATTCATCACTGAGCCCCCAAGTGCATGCTGTTTTGTCCCGATAGTCCTCATTGGCTGAGAACCGCTGTGGCAGGCGCTGCCCTGCGTCCTGTGTGCTCTTACAGCATGCACGGACTGTTAGGACCCGGGGGCTCTTTTCAGCCCTGGTTCAGGGATGAGATTTCTGAAACACCAGGAAGATTCTTGGCTCAAGTGACACAATTTTTCACTAGCTGGCCTCGGAAGGAATGTGCGGGCTTAACGTGTGGTATTCACTGCACAGTGGCACTCTGGTCATCTTGTCAACAGAAGCGTTCAATGCAAGCTGCTTGATAAATCAGCTCACATATCAATTACCAGCTGTTCCCAGTGAGAAGTCAGGGAAGACTGTCAGATAAGAAAATATTCTTGGGCTGGAGAGATGGCTTAGCGGTTAAGCGCTTGCCTGTGAAGCCTAAGGACCCCGGTTCGAGGCTCAGTTCCCCAGGTCACACGTTAGCCAGATGCACAAGGGGGCGCATGCGTCTGGAGTTCGTTTGCAGAGGCTGGAAGCCCTGGTGCGCCCATTCTCTCTCTCTCTCCCTCTATCTGTCTTTCTCTCTGTTTCTGTCGCTCTCAAATAAATAAATAAATAAATAAAAATTTAAAAAAAAAAAAGAAAAGAAAATATTCTTTTTTTTTTTTAAATTCACCAGGTTTGGTGACTTATGCCTTTAGAAATATTTTATTTATGTATTTATTTTCACAGACAAAGAAAGAGAGAGTGAACAGAGGTGGTATTTTGTGGCTCTGGCTTATATGGGTACTGGAGAATTGAACCTGGATCATTAGGCTTTGTACGCAAGGGTCTTAACTGCTGAGCCATCTCTCCAGCTTGGCTTAGACCTTTTAATCCCAGTGTTCAGGGACTGAGTTAGGAGGGACCCTGTGAATTCAAGACCAGCCTAGGCTACAGAGGGAGTTCCAGGTTGGCCTGGGTTACAGTGAGACCTGGGGGTAGAAAGATACCTTACTTTTTTTTTCATCCCAGGTTTACTTTTGTTTATTCAAGGAAAGACAAAGCACCTTGTGAGGCCAAGGACTAATTGTAAACATTTCTTTTGATCATGATTTTATAGGCAATATCATTCACATCAAATGGACTTGAAAAATGTCTGAACTTCAAACCATCTGTCTCAATCAAACCTTTGTTTTAAGCATACACTCTGCCTGTGTGTTTAAACAGCACATATTACTGTGGTCCTGAAGCCTGTCAAAAGGTCACAGTAAGCTAAATTATATGTTGAAGAGGAGAGATGCAGCATAGGGAGAAGGAGATAGCACACCCAGCTCACATTTGGACCAGCGGGCAGCAGTCAGGACTGAAGAGGGTGAGGAGGAGAGTAAACTAATTCCTAGAACTGTTTATTTGTAGAAGTTACAGGGGCAGATCCTGTGCCCATCCTACAATAAGGACACCCATCCAAGAGAAGATGCCTAAGGCTTGTCTCTAGGGGACCATATCTTAACAGGGCAAAATACACAGAGGCTGGGATGCAGAGGTGATGACCTTAGTGCCCTCCCTTACTTTTATTTTATCCAGCGTCATGATCACCTTGCTTTTCTAAGGGCTCAGGAAGGGTTTCTTCTTGCAAAGTGTCTGGCTGACACACAGTCACTTAGTATTTAAATACTGATGTAACTGGTAGAAGATTTTGAATTTAACAGGAAAATTATTTTTCTGTTACAGGATATATAGTGTGATTATCCCTTTGTGGTAGGCCATCTCTCTATTCTTGGAAAGCCACACACATGGGTCATTCATTTCTTCTGTTGTTCAGTAGAAAGTGTAACTAGAAAAGAAGCTGTCACAAAAGCTGTGGCATTTAAGTGCTGAAGTGTTTGATGTGCTAATGTGAATCACCCTCAGTTCTGGGCGGAGATGCATGTCTGAAATACTGTTTCTTCTAGTGAAGATCAAATTTTGAGTCTTATAGCTGAAAAACTACTAAGTATCACTGATTTTAAAAAAAAGTCACCAACATGATACACAATGCAAAATACAAACATCAATCTCTGCCATTCTTTTTTTTTTAAAGGTTTTTTTGTTTATTTATTTGAGAGCGACAGACAGAGAAAGGGGGTGGGGGGTGAAAGAGAGAGAGAGAGAGAATGGGCGTGCCAGAGCCTCCAGCCACTGCAAATGAACTCCAGACGCGTGCGCCCCCCTGTGCATCTGGCTAACATGGGTTCTGGGAAATAGAGAGCCTCGAACTGGGGCCCTTAGGCTTCACAGGCAAGTGCTTAACAGCTAAGGCATTTCTCCAGCCCTCTACCATTCTTTATATCACTTCAATAGCGTTAGACCTTGTGCTTACCTTTCTTTCCTGAAATATTCCTCTAATTCAAATTCTGCCTTAACTAAGAAGCTTTGGGTTGAAAATTACTAAACACTAGACAGACTGACTTACGAAATAAAGCGGGTGTTTTGGTTTGTGCACACTTCAAAGTTCAGGAGTTACACAAACTGGAACTGGGTGGAGTTTATCGGGGCACATTTGTTACTGAGGGGCTCTGCCCATCTAACAGAGTTAGTCCCATCCAGACAGTGCTGGGTACGGTTGCAAGCAGTATACAGCCATGTCTCAGGATAACTGCTTGCTTCTTTGCTGACAACCAGAAAGTAAAGATGACTTTCCTTTAACTTCAGAAAAATAAGATCCTATGTTTCATGTTGACTGGCACAGACTAGAGCAAAATCATCCTAGAATCTTGTTAACTTCAGCCAGGACTACAAAAACAAATCCTGATCACTGGTAACAACAGGTTCACACTGGAGCCCTTCCTAAAGAGGGAGCCTCTTCATTGTAATTCCCTAGTCCCCAGTGGGAGGAAGGAAGAGAGAAGATGCTTAGTCAAGCACCTGCTCTATTAGGACTACCATGGAGCCACACACTTCTTAGAGGTGGTTAGCAGGTCTCTTCCTCCTCCTGAGCATAAGCACCAGTGTTTGATGCTGGACCTTCCTGGCTTCTCCTCTGTACAGTCTTTCCCTGGATAATATCACCTTCTCCCATGACTCTTAATATTGCTGTTGGGGTTACCTGTATGTTGCTGGGACAAAGCAACTGATAATAGGAAAAGTTTTATTTTGGCTTACAATCTCAATGTGAAACTTCATCATGGCTAGGGAAAGCATGGCATGAGCAGAGACTGGGCATCACCTTCCTGTCACAGCAGGTAGTAAATAGCAGCAGGAGAGTGAGTCAAACTATGGCAAGTAGAAGGCTGGTTATAACACCTATAAGCCCATCCCCCAAAGCCCACCTTGTCTAGCATGTCTCCAGCTCCCAAATTTCCACCAGCTAAGGACTAAACATTCAGAACATATGAGTTCATGCATGGGGGACATCTGATTCAAACCACTACAAGTAGCAATTGGTAAATGACACTCAGATTACTGTCTGTCTCTGAGCTTTAGACACACTTAACTTGTTAGATAACACCTGTTTATTTGTCTGCTAGGCAAGCATCTCCTACTTTGAAATTACAAATAACTTTATTCCCCCATATTGACTCTCCTCTCCCTGTGTACTTAATCCACCTGAGGTTTTATAATATCACTATCACCTACACAGACACCAAGTTTCTAGATGCTATCTCTGATTCCTTCTTTTCCTCTCGCCTCATAATATAATTCATCATATTTTTAGCTTTTCTTCAGAGTATTTCATGATATTGGCACCTCGTGATTTTTGGTGGATGATTCCCTGGTCCAAGTGCAACTGGACCCTGTAGGAACCCAGATGATCCCCTGCCTTATCTTCTTTCTTCCTCTGTAATCTCTGTTCCACAAAGGAACCTCAGGTCTTTTTCTGAAATTTAAGTCATTCGTCATCAGTTTTTTTCTTAAAATCTTGTAATAGTTTCCCATAAGACTAGAAAATCCACACAGATCATGGTTTCTTCTATACTTCTCTAGTCACAGTTCATCCCATGTTCTCTATCTCCACCAAGCTTCACAAACTCTGGCTAAGCTCAGCTCTGTGTTGGGGACGAGTCCTTTCTGCTTGAAGCTGCCTCCCAACAGAGACTTGTTTGGGTGGCTCTTTCTCACTTTCAGGTCCCTAATCAAATGTCATGTCCTATATCAGTGAGGATTCTTCTCTACAGAAACAGAACAAATGGTTGTCGTGCAAGGTCAGAAACCAAATCATCTCAGAGTGGCCATCAACACATTGGAGAGCCAGAGAGATCAGCGCTTCAGCTGCAGAAGCTAGGTGCCTCAGTACAAGGGGCTCTCTTGATACAGCCTCAGTGTGCAGCTGAAGGCCTGAAGCTCCCTAGGGACTTTCTTGTAGGAATCCATATCGAAAAATCTGAAGACATTTTAGTGTGATGCCCATACTCAAGGTGGGTCTTTCCCTCTTTATGACTGTCCAACATACCTAGAGTCTCTGAAAGATCACAGACAAGCCATAGCTGTGTCTTATTCATCTTACAATCTCTCAAGTTAACCTTTACACTCCCTGCAATGGGTATGATTGCTTCCCAGAAAAAAACAAAACAAAACAAAACAAAACAAACAAACAAAAAAAACCGAAAACCCTTTCCTGTGCTGCCTCACCCAACTCCAGTTGCTGGACTTAATAGCTTTTAACAGCTCCAAGCTGTTGTCTTGTCCCAAGAATGGCCCTCAGCCCCTTTGCATAGGAGGTGGTACTGTTTCCTTCAACAGGGAACAGACAATGGCTGCCTGGCAGGAAGCTACAAAAGACCAAAGGCTACCCTCTTGCTTCAGGAGGTATTATGTGATATGAATCATGTTCAGAGCTTGGGGTAGGACCAGCCTGAAGGCACCATAGCTGGGACCACATCTCTGCTCAGCTTTCATCTGTCCTCACTTCCCCTATTTCCTCTTCTCCTAACAGCATTCCTTAAAGAAATTACTCCAAGGAGTCTCCACCTTGAATTCCTTTCTCTAAGTAGGATTGTTTTACAGAAGGGTTCTTTAGTAATGTGATCTAGAAGAGCCCTACCCTGCCCCCTCCCTCGTATCCCACCATTCTCTCTATTCTACGCTCATGGACCTTCCTAAAGTATCCTTGTTTTCTTTACAGTTGGTATTGTTCAAGCGTAGAGTGCAGGCCTTAGGCTTGGGTCAGACTGTATCCCTGGTCTTGGCACTTTCCAAGCTGTCACTGTTGAAATGGGCAGATTTTAGGGCACTAAGTAGGAGAAACAGGTGACTTCTGTCCAGGCACACAGAGGTTTACCAGGAAATTAGCCTGAGACATCTTAGAAAAGATGTCTGAGGGAGGTCCAGTGACATACATAGCCTCTAAAGTGGCCAGCCCAAAGTCTGACAAGTTCATATCTGAGGAGATATTATGTTCAGTTGCCTTATTTGTTGTGCTTTCATTATGCTTGGTACCATTAAAAATTCAAGATATGATGTAAATAATTAAGTTTCAATTGTCTTGAAAGGAAGACAAAAGCAGTACTATGCACACATCGCTATGGTTCGTCAGATTTGCCTCAGTATGAAGTATGGGCTTTCCAGGCCACCGAGTACCAACAGCTTGTTAGCTGTGTGCAAATGTGCTTGGTCTCTACAAACCATTGTGTTCATAATCCCCACAGTGACCAGTTGTTAACAGAGTATACAGTCCTGGATGCTTTGTTTGAACAATAACTTCAACTGGGTTGTAACTAAGGAAAGACTAGAACAATTAATTCACCCACACCTTGTATAAAGTATGCCCTCCACACAGTCAAGGGTGAGACCTTTACTGGGGGCTAACACCAAGCTAGAGCTCTACACACCAAACAGTGGGACTTGGAATGAGACCGCCTCATCTAGAGGTAACACTTTCATAATTTATTTGCTGATCTGTAATTTAATGGATAATAACCAGATATATAATGTGTGACCATGGAGGGGGATACAGACCAAGTCCATCCTGGCAAATCAGGAACAGAACCCACTGTAGCTTTTAGTGGTGGCTCAGGCCATGGCCTTGGTTGTGTCGCACTTAGAGCAGATACCTGGTGAGCAGCCCTGACAGAGGTGGAAGCCTAAGGAAGCTCCCCAGTGGGAAGGACACTAGCAGGTCCATGACCCCATTAGAACCCAGATGTGCAACGGCCAGGCCTGTGGTCTTACTCAATTTTCAGACAAATCTCCAGCTTCAAGTTCATTGCTGATGTGTGTGTAGATATATTTGATGATTCTAAAATACATTACTAAAAATACAAACTCTGTATTCCATAGTGACTAAAATTGCTCTGACATTGAGTGGCTGCCCTGAATGTTTTGAGTGATGTTAAGCATAGAATAAGACAGAGCAGCAAGTGGAAGAAATCAGATTGAGTGATTTGGGATCCTAGTCACACCGTGAGTACACATGTTTTGTGCCCTTGTCTCCTGCACTCATTTCCTCTCTTGCCCTTTGATACTAGGCTTCCGCCATCTGATCCTTCAGGGAATCGACAGCATGTCTTGTCAGACAGTTTCTGTCAGCAGGAGGGGTAGCGCAGAATCTTTGTGATGTCTTCCTCACTACACAGACTCTGTGTTCACTCTTCCATCTCTGCCCAGTTCCCTGTACCACCTTCCAGATGGTGAAAATGGTAGCATCAGGAGATCATATTTTGCAGATAATGCTGGAAACCAGCGCTCATACTGAGCCAAGTCCAATAGCATTGGGCAAGAATCTCATTGCCCAGCATAAGGAGGAGACTTGGAGAGGTCTGAAAGCTAGGTAGACACTCTGTGACAAGAAGGAAGTTGTTACATGTTAAATTGTGTCTTCAAAGAACGCACATGTAGATGTCCTAACCCCTATCACCTTAAAATTCAGGGACATAAAGTTCCTCCATTTGGTTGAAGGAAGCAAGTCTCTCAAAGATGCTTAGAAAAGGTGAAGAGTTTAATTGGATGTATGCATATCAGATTAATCAATTACAAATATATTGAGTATTACAGTCTTTTTAAATGTGTTGAGACATTAAAAGAGATTATGCTAGGGTTATGTAGATTGTAAACAAATATTACTGGTCTATTGACAAAAAAGAAAGAAAGAAAAATAAAGGAAACTAGGTGAAGAGAAACTACGTGAAGGGAAAATGCTGTGTCAAGTTATGCTTTAAAATGGCCAGAAACTCAGAGCAAGGGCTACAACAAATCTTTCCCTGGCACTGGCTGGCGCCTGTCTTCTGAGCTCCTATCCTCCACGTGGTCAGATAGCACCTTTCTGTTGTTGTGGTGTCTGCTTGTAATGCTTGAAGATAGCCTCTGGAAACCTGCAGAGAGACAGTCTAAGTTTGCAGATTTCGGGTTATGCACTATTCAGTTCCCATCAGTTGTGAATTTATTAGGTGAGAAGTATAGCTGGGGATATAAAGTATGAAGATGTGTAAGTCACAATTCCTACCTCCAGTGACTTTGCTGGTGAGCAGAGCCAGTTAGTTTCCTCCTAACATTTATTTAAATTGTATAGCACCCACCCAAAAGGGAGTGGTATGTTGAATCTGAACTCCTAACTACAAATGGGATACATTAAAACAAATCACTGTGAGACATGGATAGCCTTTAATTCGGAAAGATGAAAATATTGTGACTTCTCCAGTCTGTGTCAAACATTGATATAATTATAAGATAAGAAAGGATTCTGGGGGTATTGGAAAACCAGTAACACAAAAATGCTCAAAATTTCTGGGTCTGATATGGCCACATCACTTACACAGATCCCTGCTCCTGGGCCTCTCTGAGAGACTCTCTGTCTTAGGCCACATGGGGAACATGAAGTCCCTGGTTGGTTGGTGCTTTTGATTGATTTACAAAGCTTGAAGCCCACACCATCTTGTATAACTTATGTCACCATTTAGTAGGTTGTGCATTGCTGTGATTCTCATGCAGAATGGCTTGAAGCTTAGAGAGATTAAGTGGCTTGTTCACAAGTGGTCCTACGTGTGACAAAAAGTTGAGGTCAGTGCTTATCCCATTGCATTTGGCAACTGGTAATGTGTGTGGTCCTTTTGGACTATCTGGTTGTCAGAATAGCTTTCTGAATTAATTCCCAATGAAAGCAACTGTGTTGTCTGCCATAGCTGATGGAGAATGAAGACTTGACTGTGAAAGCCTTCTGGTGACACACGTATTCCTAGGCACATCATCAGAGCTGCATGAGAGGAATGAAGAGAGTCAAGTGAAAAATGTACAGAATGGAGAACTTATATTGACTCTTCTCTTTCTTTCTGAATATGTAATTGTAATATGGTACTGTGTGTGTGTGTGTGTGTGTGTGTGTGTGTGTGTGTGTGTGTGTGTGTGTGTGTGTTGTTTGTGGTAGATGCATGTGCAAGTACCCATGCCTGCAGTGGCCAGAAGTAAACATAAGGTGTCCCACTCCATCTCTCTTCTGCCCATTTTTACTTGAGCTGAAGCCTCATACTGTTTCCAGGGCTGCTGTTTTTCCATGGCTCATGGTTTTTGAGTCTCTGATGCCCTGTGGGATGGGGACAGAGATGCACGTGGCCATGCTCTGCATGTGGGTCATAAAGAACAAACGTCAGTTATCTGTCAGAATTCCACAGAGCCTCATGCTTGCCCAGGAAGTATACCTACCTGCTCAGCAATCCTGCAACCCTGCATCTACTCTTAAAATGAATCTGTTATTCCCTGGGCTAAGTGCATAACAATTTTGAAGACCTTATTGTCAGCTAAGCTGGGGATATCTCTGAACAGTTATAGCCCCAGGTATGAAGTGAAAGCAAATTCAATATTTATTCTCTTTCTTATATATAACCTTGAAGTTTGGGCCTAGGTAATGAAATAGAAGAGAGACATATTTTCTGAGCAAAAGCTTTTGTGTGGCTCTTTTGTCCAGAGTTGTGGAAGTCAGCCACAAGTGCATCCCTCTGCCTTGGGATTATCAGGCAAGATCCAGCCAGCATAATTCATTCATACTTCAGTATATATAGGCTACCCATGCCCTGCTCTGGGGCCTGAGTTCTAAGTGGAATAAATGGATTGGCCAAGCTTTTGTTGATACATCTGCAAAGATGTCATTCACACCACCTGCTTTGTCCCTGATTTCTTTGACAGTCATAAAGAAGCTGCTTCCAGCCACCACAGCTGTTCACAACATTCTCCAACACGGTCTGTTATCTCAGGCTTTACTTAAAATTATCTGAATTGTAAGATGAAACCTAAACATCTTAGTGTGATACTCAAGGCAGTGCCTGACCAGCTTATTCAGTCCAACAGTGTCTTACCTGTTCCTAAGAACAGGGGACACTCCCCATGGTTGAGTTATTCTCCAGACACACTGAGGTGGACATGTGCCATAATTCATTCATGGTGTGTGCTCCTCCTTCATGCCTTTCCTCCATTTATAAGAGCATCAGGCTCTGGGCGCAGCCTGGGCGTCATGCAGCTTCTGTGAGTCAGTGGGGGAAATGCATTTCCAAATTTTAAACAGATCCCTCATGGTAAGTTGAGATGAAGAGTACCTTGGTGTTCTGAAGAGTGTAAAACATACTTATGTAATAAGTGATTGGTTTTCTTTGGTGACCTACAGTAAGTGGGAAATTCTGTTTTGCTTTGTTCTGTGTTTATTTTTTTTTTAATTTAAAAGTTTATTTATTTATTTTCAAGCAGGGGGACCAAGAAAAAGAGAGGGAGAGAATGAACATGCCAGGGCTTCTAGCCACTTTGTGCATCTGGCTTTACATGGGTACTTGGGAATCACACCCAGGTCCATAGGCTTTGAAAACAAACACCTGAACTGCTAAGCCATCTCATTAGCCCTGGCTTTGTTCTTTTTTTTTTTTTTTTTTAAGTCAGGATCTCACTCTAGCCTAGGCTGACCTGAAACTCTCTCTGTAGGTCAGACTGGCCTCCAACTCAATCCCTGCTTAGCCTCCTGAGTGCTGGGATTGCAGGCATGATCCGCCATATCCAGTTTAGTAGCAGATTCTGAATCCAGGGAGTTCCTTTCCGGTTGCTCTGACAACATTTGATTCCCACCTTTGTTTACATTAAACTTCTGAGTTTCTCAAGAGACCACATTGTGAGTAGAGTTGCAAGCCAATAATATCTCAGTAGAAGCAGACTAAAGACGTGTATCACTGGGATCATGGGAAGGATAGCTATGGGAAAGACATCTTCAGCAGCTAACCTTAGCTGACTAGCCTTTCTACTGATTAAATGAGTCTCAGAGGCCCCTTATGTTTAGTATTTTTAATGCTGAGTATTAAAATATGTTTGAAGGTCATTCCAACCTGTGATGTTTTTGCATACCATTTCCTCTTTGTGATACTTCCAGTCACAATCTGCCAGGTATATTCACCTTAGAGGTCTCATGTTTTGCATCACATCCATAAGGAAGGTTGCTGATTTATAGACCTTGCCAAGGCTAGAAGCGTTTTAAAGCAACCAGCTTGCCCTCACCATCATCCATTCATCCATTACAACTGTATCGATTTAGAAAACATTTATTCATGAGTGAGTATGTGTGCATGTGCACTAGGTTCTCCTGCTGCTGCACTCAAACACCAGACACATAAAGGACTTTTTGCAACGGGCTCTCTGTGGGTGCTATGGAATTGAGCCCAGGTCCGCTAGCTTCACAAGTAAGCGCTTTAACCACTGAGAAATCTCATCATGCCCCTGTATCTGGTGTTCACATTCATTTCTTTATCGTTATCCACTAAGAGACTAAGAGTTCTCTGAGGGCAGAGTGCTTTTTTTCACTGACTATGCTCCTAGAACCTGTCACATAGAACATTATCTATATTTTTGTCTAAAAATGGATGCACTGAATAAAAAGAATAGATTTTTAAATTATTTTATGACCACTGTCATGAATACCAAAATGTAGATTCATGCCTCCACTATGCCAGTCATAAGCCAGGCATGTTTAGCATTCACTTGGCCTTTATGGCTTTCGCTCCAGTCTACAACACAAAGCCATTGAAATGCTTTCTTTTCCTTTCTCACACGCCAGGACTCTCACACATTCCTATGAGCTAGTGACCTCCAGGTCTAGGTCTGCCTGTTGCTAGAACTGGACCCATGGCTTATCACATGTGCCTCTCACCCACTCATTTAAGATTTCCTCAGTATCCAGAGTGCAATATTCTGCAAAAATACACAATTTTCTCATAAGGAAAGATACTGTATCTGATTTGGTTATTTATGTGTATTAAGATGGAGGATAGCCAAAAAATAATAGTGAAAATCTGTGTATAAGTTTTCAGGAAAAAATACTGTTATTTTTCAGTTTGGTTCTTTTTCAAATAAACTTGCCAATTAAAGTTTCATTTTATATTTTGTTACATACATTCTCTTCCTTCCTCCCCAAATGCAATTGAGTGTACTTCTGTGTATATATTTCCAATTCACATCCTTATCTTCTCACTATACAGTATGTATTTTTAGAAAATATTCTTTGGGTCTGGAGAGATGGCTTAGCAGTTAAGGCGATTCTCCAGGACCCAAATGCGTAAGGTGGCTCATGCATCTGGAGGTTGTTTGCAGCAGCTGGAGGCCTTGGTGGACCCATTCTCTCCCTCTTTCTCTCTCTCTCAAATAAATAAATAGAAAATAAATGTTGTTTTAAAAAGAAAGTATTGTTTTTATTCATTTTTATTGTGTGGGTTGCTCTATGTTTATGCTATATATCATATAAAACTTATAAAATATAAGTAGAAAATAACCATTCTAAGTAAGTTAGTAATGGCAAATACACCTTTCATCAATTTCCAAAATGACATCATTTAGCAAGTCAAACATTGAAGCCAGATTGGAAGGTGTATTAGTCGGGGTTCTCTAGAGGAATAGAACTGCTAGGATGAATTATTTTCAAAAGGGAATTTATTGGATTAATTTACAGTAGTCCAATAGCAGTTGCAGGCCCGAGAACCAAAGAACCAGGTAGCTGCTCAGCCCACGTGGCCAGGTGCCTCGGCAGTCCCAATCTAGCACTGCAGGTGGCGCTGGCAGACCTGGAGCAGTGGGGTCCGATCCATGTGGGTCTTCAGTTGATGCTCGTCTTCAGTCCTCACTGGTCTTCAATCCATGCTGGAAGGCAGCTCTGGCAGCCAAGTGGA
Source organism: Jaculus jaculus (assembly GCF_020740685.1). Lineage (NCBI taxonomy): Eukaryota > Metazoa > Chordata > Mammalia > Rodentia > Dipodidae > Jaculus > Jaculus jaculus. The sequence continues at coordinate 186,642,668 of NC_059104.1, forward strand.
AGGAAAAGAAGGGCCTCTTTTTACCCAGAGCTTCCTTATATAAAGTCCCCTCTGAGAGGGGCCACCCACTCTGGGGGCAGGGCTCAACATGGGGAATAGACTTTTTCCTTCAATTAATCCTTCTTGGAAACAACCTCAGAGACCCACCCAAGAGGGATTTCTGTGGATTACTAAACAGATCAAGTGGACAACACCTTAACCATCACAAGTCCACCCCTTGTCAACTTGACACCAAACCGTATCTCCTTACATTATACTCAATTTCCAAATGAAAACAGTAAGAAGCTCATAATCCACTAATATGGTATAACTATCCCACGTACAACCGGAACCACAAAATCTTCCCCCAACACAAAGCGAGGTTCCTTGAGGAATGCTTATTCTCTAATATAATAGGTCTAATATAAATTCAACAGTTAACTAGTGATATAATATCAATATTGATGTAGATATGTATAAACACTCTGTATTGAGATAGGACAAGAACATTGCAATTACAATCCTCATTTCTATAGCTGGTCACATGGCCTTAGTTGGTATTTGTAACTATCTTCTTCCACTACCCATTCTGTATTGCCTACACCTTCAGCAAGCACCTCAGTAGGTCTTGGTTCTTTACCTGGAGAGGTGAACCATATCTTCATTCCTGAGAGATATGGGCCATTTATCACACTGCCTCTATTGGGTTGTTGCAGTCATCCATTGACTTTGACAACAGAACATGGTAACAACAAGAGACGCCCTAAAGGATCTCCTGCACTCCAGGCATACTCTTCCTTACCGCCATTGTGGAGGAGCAGCCCAATTTCCCCCTGGTAATCTGGATCAATCATCCCTGCTATCCCTGTAACTCCTTTCTCAGCCTGTTCACTCAAGGGCATTAGGAGCCCAAAATGACCAGGGGGAAGTCTTAGCTTCCAAATCAATGGAATATTCTTCGTGTCTCCTGGCAAAAGCACTTCCTCCTCTGGAACCAAGACTTGTAAGCCAGTAGAGCATAAGGCTGAGGGAACAGGAAGCAAAAGTCTAGCTAATGGGTCACTTGGGGTGATGGTAAGTGTGACCATTCCCATTTCCACCCCTTGATTCCTGGACCCATGAATCTGGGCTCTAGGAGAAACAGTGCCATATATAGGACGCTGATTCAGAGCCTATACAGCCTGCCCGAGGACACTCCCCCAGCCCTCCAAGCTGTTGCCACCTAGTTGGCACTGTAGCTGTTTCTTTAAAAGGCCATTTTTTAAAAGGCCACCGTTCTATCACGCCAGCTGCATTAGAATGATGGAGCATATGGTAAGACCAGCGAATTCCATGATCATGAGCCCACTGCCGTACTTCCTTGGCAGTGAAGTGAGTTCCTTGGTCAGAAGCAATGCTGTGTGGAATGCCATGACGGTGGATAAAGCATTCTGTAAGCCCATGAATGGTAGTTTTGTCAGAAGCACCATGTGCAGGAAAGGCAAATGCATACCCAGAAGTGTCTATTCCAGTAAGGACACCTATTCTGTCCTTCTTTCTCTCTCTCTCAAATAAATAAAAATAAATATTTTTTAAAAGAAACTATTGTTTTTATGTAATTTTGATTGTGTGGGTTTCTCTATGCTTATGTTATATATCATATAAAACTTATAAAATATAAGTAGAAAATAACCATTCTGAGTAATTTATTAGTGGCAAATATACCTTTCATCACTTTCCAAAATGACCTCAGGTAACAGGTCCGACATTGAAGCCAGATAGTGCCTTCTACCTGAGCATGATGGGTTGAAGGGTAGAGAACTGATAGGTGTTCGACACTAGCAAGCAGAGCGCTGTGCCAAGCACATGAGACTTTATCGCTCTAATGACAAAAGTCAGCTACAAAGAGGTATTAAATTATCATATTTTAGATGAAAAGTAGGAGCTCAGAGATAGTAAGTAGCTACCCAAAGACACAAATTCTTCATGGACAGTGGCCTGTGTTGCTGTCAATGTGGGACCTGAGGCTGGAAAGCTTGGTCATATTTAAACTTTATGTGTGTGTCTGTGATCCGGCAGAATTCACTCACCTTCTCTGTATGGAAGTTCTCTTGTTTACAAAGGTGAGTATACAACAGTATCTCCCTCAAAAGTTTGTTGTGAAAATTACATAAGTATTCCTCTTATTATTCCTAAATTCCTCATTCATATCCTCTTTAAATCAAACAAAGGTAAGTTACACCAGAACAAAGAGTAAAAGAGAAAAACAAAATGTAAATAAATAGGGCTGAGAATGTGGCTCAGCAGTTAAGGAACCTGCCTGCGAGCCTCAGGACCAGAGTTCACTTTTTCAGGACCCACGTGAAGCCAGATGCACTATGTGGCCCACGCATCTGGAGTTCGTTTGCAGTGGCAGGATACGCTGGTGCTCCCAAATTCATTCTTTCTGTGTCTTCCTCTCTCTCTCTCTCTCTCAAATAAATAAATATGTAAACAAATAAAGGACATAAATTAGCAAATGAGCAAAGAAACATTAATTTTCCCGGAGGAGAAAACAAAATAGATGGGTGCATCTGATTGTTTCTTGTGCAAAAACACACCGGGAAGAGCATCCCAACTCTTAGAAATGCAAGGGGCTTTACCCCATGCATTCTGGATAGTAAGAAATTAAGCCCACGATGGGTCCACAGAACTCAGAGATTTCTTCATTTTGTTGCTATTGATAAAGCCAGCAGTTTTATCCAGTGAGTGATGGTGATGTTGGGAGAGAACAGGCTGATGTGTCCACATTAGTCACTTTTCAGGAATCTGATTTCATTCAGAATGAACCTTGGGAAGTGTGAGTGCTTTGAGGGATTAAATTGCATTAAGTCAACCTTCACAAGTAAAGGGTGATTGGACAGAATTTAAATGAAAATCCATGTCTTGTATAAACATGGGAATTTAAAACTCAACAAAAATCCATTAGCAGAAGTTCAGAAGGGGTTAACTCTCAGTAACCATTGTTCATCATTCTAATTTGGAGAGGTCATATGTGGCTGAAGGAGAGAAATGGCCAAGAAAACACACAGGGTTTGAGAAGCTCAGGGAAGAGACCAACAGAGAAAAATTAGCAAGCCAACACTCCTGGGGTGCCTCTGCTTCCCCAGACCGGCCTGGCGCCTGAGAGTGCAGACCCTGAGCCCTTTGCACCCAGGGTCCTAGGCTTCCAGCAGCACAGGGATCGCTGAGGCTGAGAACAGCTTCTGTGTGTCGTTAAGATGAGAAGCATGGGAGCATCTTATAGGAAGCCCAACTTCAGGACTTTGGGAAGTTAGGAACACACCTTTCTCTGGTTGTTGGCAAGTCCCAGCAGGGCCAGGAGCTGTGTGTCTGGGAACCTCTACATCACCTCATTGGGCAGTTAGAAGCCATACAAACACCTCAGATAGTGAGTATCTTTCTCGCCACCATTCCCTGGTTCCTGCATGTTGTGGATGCTAAATGAACAAGTTAAATGAATTCCAGAATATCCAATTTTCAATGATATTCTCTACAAATTCAGGAACAATAAACCATAGACAGTAACTTGATTATCCACCATGGCTGTAAAAATTAAAGGTGTAAGTATATAAGTTTGCATGTCTCAAAATGGTCCACATAAGCATGAAGACAAGGGGAATATGGTGCAAATATGAAGATACTTATCACAGATGCCAAATATTGGGAATGACTAAAATATTCATAAAGGTATGGGATAAATAGCAAATGATGGTTAATATTCATTGTCAATTTGGTGTGATTTAGAATGGTCTGGGAGACATACCACTATGTGTGTCTACGAGAGGGCTCTAGGGAGGTTAACCAGGACAAAATAAATCCTTCCTCCAAACTGCTTGTTGTCAGATATTCTGCTACAAAAAAATTTAATGAACATATAGACTCCATGGAAACTGATGTGTTAACCACATGGATACTTTCTGCTTCTGAGAAGTATGCTGCAGGAAGGTTTATCATTGTGTGAGAATGATAATGTGTACTTGCACAGATCTCCAGGGGATAGGCCAGTCACTGCATGGGCATCTGAGCAAATCAAGGGATATATCAATACAACCTAGGAAGCAGCTGCTGGAGTAACACAGCAGACATCTCAGCAGAGAATATTTTTGTAAGCATAAGAAATAAATCCTAATGATAAAATATAACAGTGTAGTAAACATTAAGCAGTAATATAGTGCTTCCTATCATTGTTAGTGGCTCGGTATTGTGCATTAGTGGTCAGATATTGTACATTGTTGCTGTTATTATTAGCAGTCAGATATTGTATGTACCTGTATGCACTGCAGTTTATGATTCAGACTTGTCTACACTAGTTACCCACACAAACACAGAAGAACTGTGTGGAGTCTCTGCAGTATGATAATTTTACTGACATGGGAGACAGGAATTTTCAGCTCCTATGTAATAGTCAGGACCTTTCTTGTCTCTGTGGCCCATTACTGAGGAAAACGTCTTGATGTTACACATGACTATGGTATGTGTGAAGAGACAGAACTATAGAATATAACTTTAGAGCATTCCACCTCTAGTATTCATTTATTTCCTTATCCATTATACTCTTTCCTTAAATCCTCTCGTCTTCTGACTCCCTCATGGCCCCTTTCCATTCTAATTTTTTAAAGTTATTTTATTTATTTATTAATTAGAGAAAGAGAGAGAGAGAGAGAGAAGAGAAATGGGTTTCCAGGGCCTCCAGCCACTGTGAATGAAGTCCACCTTGTGCATGTGGCTTATGTGAGTTCTAAGAATGGAGCCTGGGTCCTTAGGTTTTGCAGGCAAGCACATTAACCACTTATTTTAATTTTTAAATAATTTAATATTTACTTTTATATAGTATTTTACTTAATAAAAGAGAACTTTAGAACATAATTATATACAAACAGAGTAACATGCATGCTGTACTATTAATTGGAAAACTTAGATGGCAACAGGGCATCACATACAATTTTAAATCAACAATTTACAAAATATATGCATTTTCTATGGGCTACTCATAAGAAGATTCTGGAAATATTAATGTTTATTTCTGAATAGAAAAAGTAATGGTTACCTTTGTTTTCATTGTATTTAATTTGTTTCATTTTATGTTTGACACATCTTGTCAATCTGTAGCCCCACCTTGTCTGGAAGTGACTCTGTTTAAGCCCAGGCTGGCCTTGAACTCATGGACGTCTTCTTATATCAGTTTCCTAAATACTGGTATTATAGGCATGAGCCACCACATCTGACTTACTTTCAGTATTTTTAATATTTATTTTTAACTAGTGAACTTTCTGGGTAATACCACATTCATAATCAGAGGATCATAAAAGGTTTTAAAGTCATAGGAAAATACTTTCTTATGATGGTTAAATAGCCTGTATTCTGGCTCTCCCTTCCTTGAAACATCTTTAGGAAATTAGGTTCCCTCATATACTTGATTTCCTTACTTAGAAATACTAACCTGAAATGAAATGAGGCCTTTCAATTTTATGAGGCATATGTAGGCACAAAGTGGGATAAGACATGGAAAAATATGTTAAAAACACAAAACAATAGATGTATACAAAGATGATGAGAAAAATGAGGGAAAAGAAAGACAAAGATGAGGAAGTAACAATGATTGAATGTCTGAGATAAAAGAAAATGAATGTGGCCACTGGAGATATTTGGAAACACCATTAGAACATTTTTCCTAAATGTCATTTGTCCTATGGAATTGAGAAATTACATCATGTCAGAGTTGAGACATTTTCATCCCTGCCTTTGAGTTATAGTAAAATGTCACATGAACTTCCTTAAGGGGGCCATTGGGTCTCTGGCTACTTTTTTATCCAGTGCATGGTGACAAGAAGCATGTGTCCCCTTACCCCTGACTCCCAAACACTCTGCTCTCTGAGGTGGTGGGAATGTTGGTAGTGATTGAAACTAACTATTGGAATTAACTATTTGATTAATTCAATCAAAATTTAGCTAAAATAAAGGCATATCTACCATAATAACTGTTAAACCTGTTAACTGTAAAACCTCTTAACAGGAGATAGGAAGTTGGCTCAGTTGGTAATGCAATTTCATCATACATGAAGTCCTAAATGTGAATCTTCAGCCCCCATGTAAAGCTGGGCATACTGGTGTATGCCTGTCATCCCAGCACTGGTAAGGTGAAGACAGAAGGAGACTCGGGGTTGATGAATAGCTTGTCAGTGAGCTCTGGGCTCAATACTAGACCCTGTCTCAAAACATTAAAATTGAGAGTGACTGAGGAAGACCCAACTTCAACCTCTGGCCTTCACATATGCACGCCTGCATGTACACATGCGTGAACACACAAACACATACACATGTTCCCATACATATCCAAATACATACTTGAACACACACCACATATAGTAATGCAGAAAAATAAACATTCAGTATGCCTGTCACCATTTAACCAAGTCTGTGCCCCTTCTTGACGTCCAATATCCTCATTTGCTAAATATCTTTTTATGTCTGTGAACAGTAAAGTCCTGAGTCTCTGACTCTCGATGCGCCACACATACGCATCTGTACAGATTTCATGACCACTCTTCTTTTTATACACACCTATAAAGGAAGCATTCTGAGCTATGGTCATGTTTCCAGTGGGAAAGACATTCTGCTGATGCCTTGCTCACTGCTATTTCATTTGGCTCAAACATTACAGCACCGATGGCCTATTTTACACTGGGGAAGGTACTTAAACTTTCCAAACTTCTGTTTTATTTCATTTCTAAGTGTGGAATAAATGAAGACCTGCTTTGGGTTATGTAACATGTCATTCAATGACACTCAGCAGAAATGACAGCAGTACCCACCACAGATACACAGGCCTTGGAAAGGAGGAGACAGTATTGAACTGACAGGCTTGATTTTGTTTCCAAGTTTTTCTTTAAATTTAGCAGCAGTTGTGACACTGCAGTCACTGGGCGATGGGGGTTGACTCGGAGACCTGTTTCTTAATTTAGGACTTTCCAGAACTGCTTGCCCCAGCCTGGAGAATACAATCATCTCCCTTCCATTAAATAACAGCCATAGTGAGGCCCTGGCCCTTGAGCCCATACTTGGTGTTACTTGGGCATGCACAAGCTAAATTGACATTAAGGCTCCAAACTAAATGAAATCAACCCAAATTAATGTACAAACTTTACAAAAGGATAAATAGAGCATTTTATTAACACTTTTTTGCTGCAACAAAATAATATGTCATTTGTCACAAGAAAAGTATGATCACGTGACATCACTTCAAGACACAAAGCAAAATGGATTTTTATTTTCTTAAGGTTAAGAATGGGTTGCATCTTAGAAACAAAGGTCACATTTTATATTTGCAGTAGCAGGGCCTCCAGTCACCAGCACAGGACACGGAGCAGCTCAAACACCCAAAACAGACAAGTCGGTACACCAGGAATGCTTTGCACTGAAGTGGGAGATACATTATTATTGCAGAACATTATAGAGTTCTGATGTTCACTTTTTCAAAGAAAAAAAAATATTCCAACCACTCACAAAGCTACCACAAGCAATATGAAGGTAATATACAAACAGGAAGGCTTATGCAGTGCACTTATTGCTCGGTACACGAATGCTGCAGTTCCTGTTGAGTTATATTAAGAAATGACAAGCAAAATGCCCTTTCCCCATCTAAAATTCTATGACTCTATGAAAGTAGAAATTACAATCCCCTAACCCAACATTAGGTGTATGCTGTTTTTGGTTTTGTGTGAAAATTATTTGCCATGTTTCTGTGTGTGTATGGATATGTATAAGATATACATATGTGAGACAGATATAATTTTCATATAACTTTGTCCTAGGTACTTAAGATAACTCTTAACTGGTACAATAAATATAGATTTTTCTACTTATCATATCTCTATTATCTTTTCTTATTACATATACTTCTGTGACACAAGTTTCATAAAGTATTTAATTATTCAGGAAGGAGAATTTCTAAACCATTTTCTATTTATTTTGTTGTTAATATTTCATTTTAAGGGCTATATCTTCATAGTAAATTTTTATTAGACACTTTATGATATATATATATATATCTTTTTTCCTAATGCAAGTTGCAACCAGTACAAAGTTGTAATAAAAAATACATTGAAGTCTATTTATTTTTATAGTTTTTTGCAAAAAGTTATGTGCTATGTGACTTGAAAAGTTGATTGTTACTGAGATGCAAAGTGTCTGGTACTGTTTGGTAAAGGATGGAGGAACATGGAGCATACGCCTCCCTTGAAAGTTTTCCCAAAAACAAGTATCCATGCCCAAGTCTTTCACATACACACTGCAAGATAACATCACACATCATGCTGTCCTAATAATTAAGCTGTCAGTATACAATATGGTTCTTCCACGGAGAGCTATCTCCACACCATGAGTTATATTACTAACTGTTGTCAACACCTGATTCAGCCTGACTTGCAGCTTTGCTACACTTTTACTTCTATGCAGTGTGACAAAGACATATGTGTGCTTTGCATGATCAAGCAGTGTTGGCTTCCTAATTCTGCAGAGCGGGATGTGCCACCCTCAGTTATGTTCCTAAATGTGGCAAGTTGTAGCTCAAATAAGTCCTGTGAGCGTGTTTCTACAGTGAACCTGCAAATCACAAACAGAAGAAAGGGTGACCTGAATAGAAATGACATAATGTCACAATGGCTACAGATTGCACTTGATGACCTTTCATGGATTGCTTTGATTTTGGTTTTTTACATCAAGACTTGCCTGGCTGATATGTTTACACCACATTTTTTTTTTTTTGTGCAATCACAATTAATCACAAACACTGAAAAGAAATCCACCATTGGGTTTGTTATGAATAACTGTCTTGGTCCTGGCAGGCGTATGTGTCTTGTGTTTCTTCTTGCACAAGTCTTTCTTTCTTTCCCCAGCCATCAGGCCAACCTCCGTTAGCCTGTGTGGTGGAGCCATAAGACTTGGTGGTACCATAATTTATATAATTCTGAGTAATATCCCCTGTCTCTTCATCCAGTTCATCTTCGTGAATAAATCCACATTTTTCTTCACTTGTTTCTTCAGGGTCTGCCCAAGGTTGTTTTTCTCCTGAAGCAAATATTGCGTAAAATATAACTCCACCATAGTGGACAAGGGCAGCAATGAGGAAGACGTACTGCCACTCTTCGCGCGACTGTGGTGAAACAGGACAGGGCTGTGAGAATGGACGTCATGACTGAAAAGCTACAGACCTGCCGGTCCTCCCCATTATGCTTCAATGAAACCTCACCTTTGGAGAGACCCAGGTCCTGCTCGTGAAAAGGAAACGCTTTCTATGAAACATTCTATAAACGACTTATGTCATCACTTAATATGTTAAGTTAAATGTTCAAAAACAGCAGGGCATGGTGGCACACACCTTTAATCCCAGCACTCAGGAGGCAGTAGCATGGGGATCGCCATGAGTTCGAGGCCAGCCTGAGACTACATAGTGAATTCCAGCTCAGCCTGGGCTAGAGTGAGACCCTACCTCTAAAAACAAAACCAACAAACAAAAAGTTCTAAAATAAATTTCCCAATATACCTATACTCTTCTCATTTTAAGATTTTTGGTAGAAAAGGTCTCTATGTAGCTCAGGATAGCCTCAAACTCAGGGTACACCTGCATCTCCCTTCTACTGCTGCTTGTACCATCTCACCAGTCTCTCCACTGCTTCACCTTTTTATCTCACTCATGTTCTTTACATTCCGTTTAACCGTAACAAAAAGGAAAAATGTATGGCAATAATACCTTCTTGTCCACAAAAGCAGAAGAGACTAGATTGAGATTTATAAACCTCATTTGGGGGAAACTTCTCTCTGCTCATTTTAATCAGGTGCTTATTATTTTTGTTACCACATGGATGTCAGAAATAAGTGATATGAAGCCTAGCATGGTGGTGCAGGCCTTCGATCCCAGCACTTGGGAGGCTAAGGTAGACAGATCACTATGAGCTCAAAGCCAGCCAAGGTCAGCCTAGGCGAAAGTGAGATACTACCTCAAAAAGAAGAAGGAGGAGGAGGAGGAGGAGGAGGAGAGGAAGAAGAAGAAGAAAATAAAGCAAGAAGCAATATGTTCAATTTCCTATCTTTGATTCTTAAATCTTTGAAACCAGTTAATCAATCAGTCAGTGCTGAGGAAAATCTTGCTCACTGATTGCAGAGGTGAGACTTTCCAGAGTCCTAAGCATGACCTTCACACTTTTACTTATCTGACCTACATAGAAAGGTGAATCAGGAAGAGCATGTCAAGGAGAACACAGTGACAGTTTCCTACCAGTGACAGCCTTCTTCAATTGACCCCGTTCCTTCTCTCACCTTGTTCTTTGTCATCGCACCAACAATGATAGGGCAAACCATTCCTGAGAGTGTACCCACACCATTCGAAATGCCCATGAGGATGCTGGCATACCTTGGAGCAATGTCCAAGTGGTTCACATTGAAGCCTGCAACGTACAAGTGAATGTGAGTACAGGAACCCCAAACCACGATAAAGTACGCACCTATGAATATCACCCACATCCCTAAAAAGATGCTGGGGCCACAACCAGTCTTTAGCAAGTGCTTTTTTATAATTCTGAGAATAAAAGGAGACATGGTTTCTGTTCTTGTACTTAATGTGGTGTGCTCTTTCATAAAGTGAGGAAAATGCTCTCTCAATAAGTCAGTCGACCACAGCAAAGAAACACGGAACAGGAGGAAACATAAGTAGTAATGGATCTAAGTAGTGTTTCCTAATAAGTGACTGTCACCCAGAATGATGACAGCTACTGATGGATGACAGACTGAGAGATAAGTAAGAGATAGATAAATGATAGGTAGATTAATGATAGCTAGGATATAGATAGAGATGATAGATCATCACTAACAAAGAGTGGGCTATACACAGATGAAAGATGGCCTCTTACCAGAAATAGCAAATCCACTGAACCCCACAGCAAGCACCAGGAAGGAGATGGCCACCCCCCTGGTGTGGGAATACCCTACAACCAGCAGCAGAGTAGCCTCCATGCCGAAGCCTTTAGGAGCAAGCACACAGAAGGACGTCAGAAATGTCTACAAATCTTACTGAAGATACAAAACTGCTCCATTTTCTTATTTATAATGACCTAGACATCCAATCTCAGTCTATATCTAAAAGCTTAAAAGCGTCTCATCAATTTATACCAGAGATTACTGGAGTATTCTTTGTGTTTAAGTTTTATTTGAAATGCAAAATAATCTAAAGTTTCCATGGGCAAGTTAAGTTAGTTACCATAAATAAATGACTTCATTGGGCAGTTACTTAAGACAAAATGTTGTGAGACGTTTGAACATAGGGAGGTAGGGAAATGACCCCAGTGGTAATTGCTTATCTCACAAACATGAGAAACTACTATGCTGAGCACAGTAGTGCATGTCTGTAATCCCAGTGCTGGAGAGGAGACAGGCTTACTGGTAGTTAGTCAAGCAGAATCAGTAAGCTCTAGGCTCAGGGAGAAATCCTGTCTCAAAAGTAAGGCAGAGAGGGACCAAGGAGGACACTCAATATTGACCTCTGGCCTACACACACACAGACACACATATACACATGAACAACTACATACACATGTGCATCGCAAAATACAAATGGGAAATGAGGAAATGAAGTGAAATGAAATGTGAAGTTAATTCAATTGAAATGAAGCCACTTGACTCATGTAGAAGCTGTGACTGATGTACGTAGTAACAGTAAAACACACTCGAGCCACACGCGCACTTACCACCACAGTTCATGATCTTCCTCACATTCGTAGTTGACAGAATCTGCTTGGTTCGTAAGAAGTCTGCAATCTGCCCTCCAATGGGCACAATGATCGTCATTACTAAATGAGGCACAGCGGAAAGCATGCCCACCTGACAGAAAACAAGAAGGGAGACATGTCCATGACAGCACACAGAGTGGGCTAGTCAGTGACCCTGGCCTTCTGTTCTGTCCTCATCTGCAGGAAAGAAAAGTAAGTTCTCCACATGGCCACTTCCTCATTCCTAAATGGAGTGACCCAGTAAACAAGGGGTGCTAAGTAAATTTACTTTGAAGTCCTTTGACTTCTTAAAGAAGAAAAAAAAAAATGATTGCTGTGTTAGGACTCGGTCAGTTCTGAGTTTATGAATCAATGATCCTGAATCTCATCAGTGAGTGACTCACATTCATTTTCCCTTTCTCAAGTATCGCCACAGACTATCACTAGTGAGAGGCAAAATGCCTCAGAGCACCTTAAAGGGGCTCTGTTTTATTTATTTAGATACTTATTTATTTATTTGTTATTTTTTGCAGGGGTATGTGTGTGTATGTCGGAAAGAGAAACAGAGAGGGAGAGAAAGAGATGTGGTATTTGTGTGTGTGACATATGTAACTATATGTGCACATGAAAATGCACTTAAAGTATATATTAGCACATGGCACCTTTTGAAGGAAAACATTAGGGATTTACCACTAAGGTGTACTTTGAAGCACACCTTTTGACATGAGCAGTCTGGACTAATATTAATAATTTGTGATTAAGAATGTCTTCAATTAGATAACTGAAAGTGTGAGACAATAATTGACTTTATTAAGTAATATACAGTGTGGTAAAATGTTCATAAACTTGAGTTGCTATAATGACTAATTGAGATAGTGCAGGATTCTAAGTTTAAAGGTTTGGGTTATTTAGTTCTCTCTAAATGGTTCACCTAAAGTGGAAACTTTTCTAATTTTCTTATTAATGAAGGCATTGAGGCTTAGAAGGGTTAAATGGCAACAATAGGCAAGTTTTAAGTAGTTCTACCACAGGCCATAGACTGAGGTCTTAATCCATCTGCTTGCTAGCCATGCCATCTGAGAATGAAATAAAACTGAATCTGATCTTATATGTGGTTATTGTTACTTTATTACTTTACCTAAAAACTTAATATTCAGTGTGTGTGTTGCAAGGGTGTGAGTGCACACATATGTGCATGTGCCCGTGCACATGCTTGATGCATGTACGTTTTGGCCCACTGACCTAGTGTGCATGCGCCTGTTTTCTTGTGGCTGTAGACTGCACACATTCTCAACAGGATCACAGAAACTTCAAGTTTTCCTGGAAGTGATTAACAGGCCATCTAGATTTTGGTGACTTCTCCTGAGTTACCATGACACACATCACCAGACGATGACTCCTTTCTGGAATTACTGTCATTTGAGATAATCACACAGCAGTTTGCTCATTGTTTTAAGGCTTTGCAAGTGTTTAAGGTCTGTAACCAATTTTTTAAAAATATTTTATTATTTATTTGAAAGAAAGAGGGAGAGAGAGAGAGAGAGAGAGAGAGGGAGAGAGAGAGAGGGAGAGAGGGAAAAGAAATGGATGTGCCAGGGCCTCCAGCCACTGCAAATGAACTCCAGACATGTGTGCCCCTTTGTGCATCTGGCTAACGTGGGTCCTGGGAATTGAACCTGGGTCTTTTGGCTTTGCAGGCAAATGCCTTAACCGTTAAGCCATCTCTCCAGCCCTGTAACAATTCTTGACAGAATCCCATGTTTGTAGACACTGTCCCTTCCTCTCCTGTTTGTTGACATCACAGTTTGGATAGTATGTCTTCCCCATCTGTTCTGTTCTCAGAAAGTGGTAGGATGCTGAGCAGTGAAGGCAACCACTTGTCCTGTTCTCTCCTAAATATGCAGTGTAAGGGAAGCAAAGGTCCCCCAACATTTAACTGATCCTAGGATTGTGACCTTGAAAAGTGCTGGACAAAAGTCCCAACATTGACCTTCCCCTGACTTGTCATTATCACAGGACCTGAAACTAATATTGTAGCCCAAGAATCCATACACACAGAGCTAACTCAAAGGGTTCAGTTAGATATTATATCATATATATATATATATATATATATATATATATATATATATATATATGTATATATATATATATATGGATGGATATCATATGATATATATCATATATATATAATTATGTATATATATATACATAATTATGGTAATATATATTTATATATAATTAAGGTCAACTTTGTATTGTTTGTATATGTGTTTATTCTGTCTTAACTAATTTTACTTAGAATAATAATTAAGATATTTCTTCTGTGATTTTAGCTATGTAGTTTATGTTTGAAAGAACCATGTTCCATGGTACACATTTTACTTCATGTAAACTTTCTTGTGCTTCTGAAATGTGGTATCAAACCATCACTCATTGACAAGAAAATTGGAAATGATTTCATTCCAATACTGTCTCAGGTTTTACCCCAGTGCTGCCTTTGCTGCAAAGCTTGACTTCAGAGCCACACCACCTCTTAGCATCTCCTTTAGCTCTATAATTTTCTCAATCAGGTCAGAGATTGGTTTTAATTTTACCAGTCTATTCAAAATCTTCAGTCCAATCTTTGTATAGAATATAAACCACAATTTTAATTAAAAACTATAACAAGTGAATGAATAAACCTATCAGTATATTTCATGAAGTTTTTGCAAAATATCATTGATTTTACTCAAACATTTCCAATGAATTGGAGATACAGGGCAAGAACAATCACATTTCATTAGCGCTGTTAGCACCTTACTCCCTCCCCGAGACTTGGCTTTATTAATAGACTCTCCGTGTTGTATTTGGCCTAGATTGTGAAAATAGAGTCACACCTCCAGAATCCTTTGTGGAGAAGTGTAATGCTCTCAGAACACCCAGAGGCTACCCTGCAGTGTTTGATCAGCTCCAGGAAGAAGAGCCCTGTCTAAAGCAGCCATTCTTCTCAGGGCCAGAGGAACAGTTTCCTTAGAAACAGGAATGACAAAAGAGCTCTTAGAATAGCTACTCCTAAACTCGTGTTTTCTTCAGTCCCAGCCCTCAGATAGTCTTTTAAGTAGAAACATAATATGAATAGCAGCAAAAGCCCAGCTGGACTTACATAAGCACATGATGAGAAATGGAAAGACCATTGCCAGTAAGACAAATGTATTCAGGACTCAGCAAAGGGCTGGGCAGAGAGATGGAATTTGGTACACACCTGCTAAATGCTTGACTTGGTGTATATGTTATCTGAATTTGGTTGTCAGGGTAAAAGGAATTGAAACAGAAATTAAATAGTCATGTATTCAACTTGATTCTCTCACTTATTACTAGTATGGCATTGTATGTTTTAAATAATTCCACTCATGCTGGCTTCACCATCAGCTGGGTAGAAATAATGACAGCCTTCTGGTCAACCAGACAAGGCAGTTCGTGAATTTAAAAAGGTCTTCTGAAATTTCAAATCCTTATGTAAAAGAGTATTTTTAAGTTCAGTTTACCCTTATTAAAAATCTCAGAATAATTTATTTTTGTAGCTAGGAAAAAATGCGGCCCTTAACAAACACTGTTGAGATCTGTAACTTAGTTTTTCTGTCTATACCAGTAGTCTGGACATTTTGGAGACAGAAAACATGATTTGAGTTTTGAATGTAGCACATAGCTTCCTGTAGTATATTCAACCAATGCTTATTAAACTAAACTGGATGAACAAACTACAAGTGTATTTTCAGATTTTTGTTTTGTTCAGCATGTCTCTACTGGACGGATATCTGAGAAAATGAACGAAGAGTTAGGTGGTGATTAAATACAACCCTATTAGAATAGAGCATCTTTGTTTAACTATTGTGTTACCTCGGACTTGCGACTCAAAGGGTGTTTATCTACAAGGAATTCATTGCTGTTCATACCACCTGAGATGTGAGCTTCAGGAAAGCATCGACAAGATTCGTTTTGCCGGGATCTCAAGCACTAGAGAGAGCTTTCTAGCTGGCAGCAGGTTTCAGAAGGACACACAGACACTTTACTCAGCCTACACTGAGCAGCAGTTGTTCACTGAGTTAATAAATGAATAACTCGGAGATGTTAAAAGGAAAGCAATTTAGAAAAAGAAATTAATATTTAGTTAAATACCTACACATTTCATGGTTTGATTAAGGATGGTTTTCACATACCTTGCTTATTTCAAATCCAAAGACTTCCTCAAAGTATGCTGGCTGACTGATGAGCAATAGGTAAAAAGTCCAACTTCTGCAGAAATTTGCAACGATGATTGCGTAGACTGGCATAGATGTGAAAAACTTCCTCCATGGGGTTTTGAATTTCTGAAATCCAATTGGAGTTATTTTATTTTACCATTTGCTAACTTAGTTAGAAATAATACTGGCATCCACTTTCAAGGTGTGTCTGATGAGACATGAGTAGGAGGCAGGGAATTGACAGCCATGCAGTTAATCTTGGGTACAGCAATGATCACTGAAGGAAAGCTTAATATCCCTCTCTTCTGATTAAACGGCTCTAGCTTTAAGAATATGCAAATTCTATGGTTATAGAAAGTTAATTTGAAAATAATAGATTCTAGACTCTAAGATTTTATTTAGGGTTTTGTTTGTTTGTTTGGTTGGTTGGTTTTTTGAGGTAGGGGCTTCCTCTAGCCCAGGATGACCAGGAATTTAATATGTAGTTTCAAAGTGGCCTTGAATTCATGGTGATCCTCCTACCTCTGCCTCCTGAATGCTGTGTAGGATTAAAGGCAATTAAATACTGCAAGTCAATTGCCTGTCGTATCCAAGTTTTTTAAAATTCAATGTATTTGGGAAGAGAAATAAAAAATAAGAATGAAATATTCTAGATTCTCTCTGAATGCAAGCCACTACCTATGGATGAATTGTTTTGATAATTAATAAATATCACCATGTGACCTGAATGCAAGGGCCTATACAAGTCCTAATCATATTCTAGGCACAACATAATTAACTGTTTATGATATCTAAGTCATTCAAAATAAATACCTGAATATGACTGGCTTGTATTATAATAATTTAAAAATATACATCATCTCTCATAGTCCCAAATATCTTCCCAATTACTTTATTTTGAAGACAAAAATACAATTAGTAAAGAAACAATAGCCTAAAATGACTTGATTTGGGGTTATATTAAGATCCTTGACCTTATCTAATAATCAAATGAGGAGGCAAACAATTTTATACTGATTATAATTAATGTTAAAATTATTCCTGGATGTAAAATCTCATAATTATTGTCTAGTTTATACTTATTAAATAAAATTAAATAAAATAAATATGACCCCATAATACATAATTAGTACTGTGGATTCTGGTGTAGCTTGTGACAGTATGATAGATAAGCTCTAAGGGTTACTGGGTTTTTTATTTTGTTTTGTTTGTTTGTTTTGTTGGTCCTTTTTTTTTTTTTTTTTTTTTGAGGTAGGGTCTCTCTCTAGCCCAGGGTGACTTGAAATTCACTTTGTAGTCTCAAGGTAGCCTTGAACTCACAGCAATCCTCCTAAATCTGCCTCCCAAGTGCTGGGAGTAAAGATATATGCCACCACACACAACAGGATTAGCTATTTTTTAAAATATTCAATATGTCATGGGGAAAATATTCCAGGTGAAAATACATCATAAATAGTAAAAATGGCACCAAATAATTTCTATATTATGAAACATCTGAGTAAAAAGCAACTTCAGAAAAATTAACACCATGATTTTCACCTATTGAGATAGTGTCTCTTTCTTATATAGGAATTATTTTCCCTAAAATTTTACTATTAGATGGCAAAGCACTGTATCAGTGGTAACAGATCTTTGGGCACATACTGCAGGTGGATTTGCAGCTTTCTGACAATATTTTTGTCATTCACAAATGTTTTTGTCATTCCCAAGTGCACTTAGTTTAGAAAATTCCAGCAATCTGCCTAGTGACAATTTCTAAATTTTCCTGTAAGTATTTTTAAATTATTTTTTAAAAATAATTATAGAGAGACAGATTTAAGAGACCTCACAGTTGACTACAACCTATGATCTTTATGGATCCAGAATCAAGACAACAAGCTGTAAAAGAGAGGAAGGTCTGCTTATCCTTGCAGACATTCAAATGTGCTAATAGCAAGTGGATGTGATCTATATATTAGATGATCTTAGCAATCACTGATAACTGTGTTAGGCATGACTGCACTTCTGAGACTGTGGAGATAATACTACAGATTCATGGGTCACATGTTTTCCTCTGAAATTGTTCAGCAAAACAAAATTGAAGTAGGACCAGATGTTAAACATGTTTCCTCCATTGCTGTGTATTGCTGTTCCCAATTCCTCCAGCTTCTGGGCAGGGGCAGAGGCGAGGCACTGGTGACGGTGGCCCCAGTCCTGAGCACTTTTTTTAATATCTTCATAGAAACTCTGTCCGCTGTTCCCCTTGCTGCTGGTAGAAAGAATGTCACCTTCGCCAGCTGCCCTTCTGAGTATGCCAGTGTGGCAGGACTCTGCCTGGAATAAATGTGGTGGAAAAGTGTCGCTGGTGTTTGATTCTTTTTATAGCTAATGAGTTCCATCTCTGAGGTGTTTGGGATCCTCTCTGTGGGAATTTCTCTGCCACTGATTTCAGAGGTGACTCCATCTACTAGGAGGATGTAAGGAAATCACTGTTAATTGCAGTAGGTGTGATAACAGTAGAGAGACAAAAGATTACATGACTCTCCTTTCTGCTTTGTTATAGATCAGATTTTCTCACAACAAACAGTTCAGAATAACTGAGATACAAGTTCCACTTCAATTTGATCTAATTTTAAAATTAATTTGAAGTTCTGGGAGAACAGGAATCATCAATAAAAGGAATATGCTGTGCTTTAAAAAAGCTAGGAGGTTCAGATGAGAGAGAGGCTCGGTTGTTTCACGGACCTACCAGTTGTTCAGGGTGCACTTCTGAGGGCTGACTGTCACATACTAAACTTCTGACTTACAAAAACACCCTACTTGAGACATGACCCCTTACAGACTGGTAAAGGAAAGAAACAATATAGGTTGATCAGATTATTTATTTGCTTTTTTTGGCTAAAAATTGAGGTCAAATTCAGAACTGCACATAGACTCACCTGTATATAGTTCCCAACATACAGTAACCTCAGAAGGTTGGCATGGGAGGGAAGTACAAGCTCCCAGCCCCCTCCACACCAGTCACTCTCTCTTGAATGGTCAGTATTAGCAAGAAGTTAATAAGTCGCTTAAAGAATAAAATAGGTGGGCTGGAGAGATGGCCTAGCGGTTAAGCGCTTACCTGTGAAGCCTAAGGACCCCGGTTCAAGGCTCAATTCCCTAGGACCCATCTTAGCCAGATGCACAAGGGGGTGCAGGCATCTGGAGTTTGTTTGCAGTGGCTAGAAGCCCTGGCGCGCCCATTCTCTCTCTCTCTCTATCGGTCTCTCTGGCTATCGGTCTCATTCTCTCTCTGTCTGTCACTCTCAAATAAATAAATAAAACCAAAAAATTTAAAAAAAAATAAAATAGGAAAGGGAAAGATTATGGGACAACTATACTCTAAGCATTTTTTTAATACAAGGAAATTTTATGTCTGAATGATATTGAACAAGAGACGTTCCCTATCCATTAAAGGCTAAGATATATTTGGAAACAATAATTGACAGACGTTTGTCCTTAGAATGAAATGTCAGGGCTGGAGAGATGGCTTAGCGGTTAAAGCGCTTGCCTGTGAAGTCTAAGGACCCCGGTTCAAGGCTCAATTCCCCAGGACCCACATTAGCCAGATGCACAAGGGGCGCACACATTTGGAAGTCCTTTGCAGTGAATAGAGGCTCTGGCGTGCCCATTCTCTATCTATCTATCTCTGTGTCTGTCGTTCTCAAATAAATAAATAAAAAACAAAAAAATTTAAAAAAAGGAATGAAATGTCAAAGGCAAGTGCTCTCTAAAAAATGAAAGGGGATCAGATCTGAAATCAAACATACTTAGAATGTATAAGAGAACACTTAAAATGAAAATAAAAAACTGGATACAAGAGGAGTAAGGAATATTGTTTCTTGCATCCCAGTAGTACACCTTAAAACTTTTAGCATGTGGAAATGGAGCTGCTGATCAGCATGCTGAATGCATGGCTTAGGTAAACAACATTTTTTTCATTCTGCATATTATCAGATTGCTGTGTATTAATCTTGTGGATGGTACATTAAAATCTGGTGAAATAAAGTTTTTGCATTATTGGAATAGATTTGTATTGCTTTCACTGTAGGCAAATCTTCAGAATTCAAATTGTAAGCACAAGGTTTCACATGGTCTTTGCAATACTATAGTTATAATAATCATTAAATATGATGTTCTATCAATAAAATATGAAAGTATTCATATGAAAACTGTCTATTACTGGGATTCTAGTTTTCTGATGTTTCTTTACTTGTATATAACACAAATGCATATCTAAAAACCTACATTTATAATATTTAATAGAAATACCCCACTTTAAGGCTGACTTAAGATATTCTATAACTTAAGATGAATAGATACTAATTGAATTTATTAAAATTATAAACAATATTAATTATTTTTAAAGCTTTCTTTGGTTTATGTCAATGGCTATAGTCCAGGACACATTTTAAGACACATGGGAAAAGATAGGGAAAAGAAATTACAGGCCTAGGAGGTGGTAGTCATTCCTACGGCATGTGATAGACTTAAGGAAACGATGATTAATTCCAGATTACTTTTCTTCAGCAAGTCATTATAAAACATTTCATCAAGGAAAGTGAGATGGGAATTGGAATTGGAATAGGAATAGACACCATAATAGAATTCTTACTTCCATTGCACCTAAAAGGTTTGCACTCTCTCCAATGCTTTCTTCTATGTACCTACGTTCTTCATCTGTAATCGTAGGGTGCTTGGCAGGGCTCTCATAAGACACCAAAAGCCAAAACATGTACCAGACCATTCCAAAGCTTCCTGTAGGAAACAATTCACAATACAAATAAAAGAAGATCACCACAAATACTCTGGCCTAGCAATGACAGGTTGGAAGTAAATTGTAATAATATAATAATGATATTCTCAATGACAAATATTCTCTGTGATAGAGAATTTGAATTTAAGTTTGTCCAACCTGCTTCAGTTGCCTCTTCTCATCCTCTGCTGCTAGCTTCATGCTTCTGGAAGCCTGATATTATGGTTTTATGTCTTTGTCTCTACTTAAGCTGTATATGTGAGAAACTCACAAATCACTATTAACTGGTATAACTTGGAAGGCAGTTATACATCCCACACTTAACTGCATAGTTTCTACTGTACACACTCTAAGTGAGAGGAGTGGAAGGCTGGCCTTGAACTCATGGTGATTCTCCTACTTGAGCCTCCTGAGTGAGGGATTACAAGTATGAATCATCATGTCTGGTTCAGAGGCCTATATCCATATAATATAGCTACTTACGATAATACCCTTCTAGACCTTTTTTTAGCAATCTATTTTCTAGCTCCAGGCTTGCTAACAAGAGAGGGGAACAGACACCTACCTCAGAAATATAAATCACTTTCATAACTTTAAGGTCAGCCTGAGCTACAGAGTGAATTCCAGGTCAGCCTGGACTAGAGCAAGACCCTGCCTCAAGGAAAGCAAATGGGTGTAGACCTCTGTAGTTCACATGGCCACATTTTCCACCAATGCTATATACCATCCACACATCATATACAACACATAGTGGCTAAAACCGTGCTTTCATTGCAAGTATGCTATTTATTCTTTGGGCTTATGAAACCATTTGTCCATCCTGTCCTTCCACTCCTTTATTTAGTTTTCTGACAATGAAACCTTTCTTGTTGAATAATACAAATGTGTAAGCATTAGTAATAGAAAGAATCTCAGGTGGTTTATGCCATTTTCCTTGCAGTTGGCCACTGCATTTTTCTCTCAGACTCTTCATCCCTAAGGTAAGATTTTTTTTGTTTTGTTTTGTTTTTTCCAGGTAGGATCTCACTGCAGCCCATGCTGACCTGGAATTCACTATGTAGTCTCAGGGTGGCCTTGAACTCATGTCAATCCTGTTACCTCTGCCTCCCAAGTGCTGGGATTAAAGGCATGGGCCACCATGCCTGGCTCTAGAGTAAGAACTTAAATGCCCTCAATATATCTAATACTTTACTTATACCTGACCAGTTTCTAAGAAGTGTTCTTTAATACCAGACACAGTTTCCATGCACTGTGCTTCTTTTAATTACTGAACATGAAAGTAAACATGATTTGAGACCATGGAACAGAAATTTTTGATGTTGTTTTGCTTATATTGGGTCAAAATTTCTTTCTTTAAGACCTTTAAGATAAGCCAATATTGATAAATTATATCACAAAAAGTGTTAATAGTTTACATTTGTGCCATATCAATGCACATACATTCATTATACATTTACTAAAATGTAATTATTTTTAAACTTTCTCCTAAATGTTGTAGCTGGAAAACTATGTTTTTAATGTATATGTTGTTGACATCTAATAAAATTAGCTTTTGTAGTTTACCAAGTCATATCCTGCTTAAAACATGTCATTTGGGCTGGAGAGATGGCTTAGAGGTTAAGCGTTTGCCTGTGAAGCCTAAGGACCCTGGTTCGAGGATCAGTTCCCCAGAACCCACGTAGCCAGGTGCACAAGGGGGCGCATGTGTCTTGAGTTCGTTTGCAGTGGCTGGAGGCCCTGGCGCGCCCATTCTCTCCCTTTCTTTCTCTCTCTCTGCCTCTTTCTCTCTCTGTCTGTCACTCTCAAATAAATAAAGTAACAAAAAAAAATTTAAAAAAACATGACATTTGATTAATTTTACTCCATATTCTGTTGTTTGTCTAAATTTCCTTCTTGAAGAGGGTCTTGCTATGCAGCTAACACTGGTCTTGATCTTGGAGTCCCTCTGCTTGAGCCTCTTGAGTTCTCAGAGTCCCGGTGTGTGCCTCTAGGACTAGCTAGAAAGACATTCCTCCGCATGGGTTTGCAGCAATAGAACGTAAAGGAGGTGGTGTTGCGTGAAGAGCACAGGGGAGGTCATGTGCTTTGGAGCTTTTGTGACTATAATAATTACTAATATCCCTAGATAATTCACTCAAAAAGTGTTTCCCCTGCTGTGTTTTACATGCATTCTTTATCATTGCCTTTGCTATCCACTGTTATCACATTGATTCTAAAATATAAGTAATAAATATGTCACTCAAAACCCACCTTTTCTTGCAGACAGCAATTAAGCATGTACTAAATGATAGTTTCTATTTTCTAATGTTCTTCCTACTTTGATTTTGTAGCAATGAAACATGTAAAATGAAATATAACATGGAAAAAGGAATTAATAAAATTTGTATTCTTTTTATAACCTAAAGCAATAATTATTGTTTGAGATATGCACATTACTATACAGTCTCTTATCTCCAACTAAGCAATGAATTGAGGCAAAATCAATGATTTGGGAGACAGCCATACAAACAACAGAGTGTGCTGAATTATGGGCATGGATGCCTAATGAAAAGAGTGAATTAAAAATCTGATATTTTAAAAAGTTGTCCCTAGAAAAATGAATGTTAATACCTATATGGCTTACATTGTAGGGCATTCACATATCCCAAATCTACTCATGGCTCTAGACTACCACCCATTATAAAGCAACATTTCAACATTTGGTAGCGTTTTTCACAGACCACTTGCAACCACAGAATCATTTCAAAGGGAGAATGTCAAATTTAGATGCAGCCTGACATGGTTCTGCAGCATGGTTTCATTAATTTTTTCAGAATCATGTGCCCACATCTACAGATGTCATGAATTGTCTTGGAAAGAAAGACATTAGTGTGCCGGAAGTGGTAAGTTTTAAGCTTCTTATTAGAATGTTTCAATGTAGAATTTCATTTTTATATAAATGTGGGGATAAGCAGACTTTAATCTTGGGGCTAATGAGGACAAAGATATGTGCCTGAAACAAATGACTGCTGGTGTCCATTGAAATTTGTACTACTACCCAACTCCCAGACTACCTCACTGCTCAGTTGCATGGAGGCAAAATCCCCGCAACGACCAAGAATCTATAGCTGTTTCCTCTTCCACAGCTCTTACTCGGGGCCTAATAATTTTCTTCATAATCAAGAGCGCAGCTATACTCTAGATATTGCAAAATGTCCACAAGCAAGGTAGGTGACTTTCAGCACAAGAAACAGCAATGTAGAGAAAATAATGGAAATAAATATTTTCTTTGCTCTTATCAGAACATAAAGAAACAATTTTAAAATATTAAAGTAAGTGAATAAATGCAAATCGGTGATCAGGCTTACTGTGTGTGCACATATTTATTTTAGCTTACGCAGACACCTCATGCAACTCTCTCATAAGCAAACAGAACCTACCATAGACATAAAACACTGAAGACCAGCCAGTGTACTGCACCAGGATGCCAGCTAAAGGCATCGCAATCACAGCTCCAGCATAAGACCCTAAAGGGGAAAGGGGATAGAGGAAAGTAAGAGGAAGCGATAGAGTTCCTGGAGTCATCTCATGTTCCCGAGTTGGCTCACACAAACACACTTGCACATTCAGGTGCACACAGCCACCCACGCCTACGTACTTATACAACACCCCAGGACCAGACAGCAAAGGACACCCATGCGGGAGATTCAAAACACACAGAGTGGCCTTGCTGGCAGATGTGCACTTGAACAACGGCCTGTGGGAGAGTCAGCAGTGGTTAGAATGAGAAACCGTCTTGGCACTAAACTGTATGCTTCTTGGAGTAGAGCTATGCAGGTTTAACTTTGCTTGGTATTTTCTGCCTTCACTTTAAAATTCACCAAAGGTGACCATGAAAATGTTACCAGAAAAGATCAATAATAATGGTATTATTTATACCCAAAGCCTGAATGTTTGTAAATTAAAAAATTACAGGCAATATTACTGGTAATCCTTATGGTTTGGGTATAAAATCAAATTACCTATATTGCTTTTGTTGGCTGTTTTCAGGAGCTCTAGCCTCTGAATTCTGAAGCAGGTTATGCTCTCTGTTGGTCTGATTTGGAAATGGGATGGCTTATTTGCCTTACACCTCAAAGTCAGAACTGGAGAGTGTTTTGCCCTCACAAAATAACCTAAGCTTATATTAACTGTCTTGGTACAATTTAAAAGTTAACAGTGGGACTGGAGAGATGGCTCAGAGGTGAAAGGCACTTGCTTGCAAAGCCTCCTGGCCCCAATACTCACATAAAGCCAGGTGCACAAAGTGGCACATGCATCTGGAGTTTGTTTACAGTGACAAGGGGCACTGGAATGGCTGCTCTCTCTCTCTCTCTCTCTCTGTGTTCCAAATAAACAAATAAATGTTAAAAATAAATAAAAGCAGTGAATCAAAAATATTTTTAGGCTGGTTGGAATAATTCTTTAAAATCTTCAAGTTGAAACTTATTAAGTCTGTTTCCTAAGAAAACAGTGATATCTTGTTTCCTAAAATAAAAGTTTCATCATAGAATATAGTAAAAGCGCTTAGGAAAATAGGAGTAGCTATGCTCATTTTCATTGTAATACATACTTTCAGTCATTCCTGTGACTTTGATTCCATCAATTTGCTCACAGTAATTCTAGTATATAATTGTATCAAATACAAATCCTAATGAACTGTTACATTTCACTACCAGACAAAATTAAAAGCAAAATTAATATTTTAAAACATAAATCTATCATTTTCATTTTTTATGTTTTGACTTTGCAAATATGACTTAAATATGCTATTTGGTTTGTGTTTTTCAATATTTTGAATTTTATTTATTATTTACTATCAGAGAGACAGAGAGAGAGAGATAAGGCACGCCAAGGCCTCTAGCCACTGCAAATGAACTACAGACACGTGTCACCTTGTACATCTGGCTTTCATGGGTACTGGGGAATCAAACCTGGGTCCTCAGGCCTCACAGTCCTGCGCCTTAACCTCTAAGCCTTCTCTCCAGCCGCTGTTTTGTTTTTTCATGCCTGCCCATACTTGAGGAAAGACAAGGACAACCAGGGTTGGAGAGTGCCAGTCAGAGCTGCAGAAGTTGGAACAGTGTAGAAAACCTTTCTCCCCCCAAACGCAGACACCTTTATAGGCGAGTTTAACGAACCTTTACCTCTGACCCCGGTTTCCCCTAAGCTTTCGCCCAGCACAACTGCGCTCGCACACAGCGCTTACCGCAGAAGGAGGTGGTGGCCAGCCTGCTCCTCTCCAGAGGAGGGGCCCACTTGCTCCAGATCCCGTGGCATGCTGGGTAGGTGACGCCCTGTGGTAGGGAACACAGCCATCACCTTTGAGGACCCAGGGCCCCTGGGAAGTCAGTGCACCCCCTTCTCTGTGACTCATGGGCTCCCACTGAGCCCAGGAACCTCACAGGAAAGCCTCGGCCCAGACCTTAGACTAGGCGCCCTGTTGCCGCGCTCCCCACTCTTCAGGCCTGTGTCCCACCTCAGGTTTCTTACTACAGCAAATGCTGTGGCCATCAGTTGCATGCAATTCCCAACCGATTGGGGACTTTGGACAACTGTTTACAAGGCATTAAATTCAGTAATTCTCATATTTAAGGGTGCTAAACATCAGGAGGAAGTGCTGAGGTCATTGCCGCTTTCTCTCCTGGAAGTGGTGGCTGAAATTTAAGATGGTAAAACTGATTAGCCCTTTCTATTATGTTAATACTGTGAGATTTTTTTTTTTCTTTTTGTAGGAGGGAGAGTTTTTGTTTGTAGGTATCTTAAGATTTGGCATTGTTTTTCTTTCCCCATCATACCCTACAGAAAGGAGCAGTGCATAGGGCAAAGTTTTAAAGATGGCACTTCTGTCTCCACGATGGCATCAAAGAATCGGTCACCAGGTAGAGACGTCTTCAACAAACGACTTCTGGGTGATTAGCCACGAGGACTTAGTACAACACTTAAGTGAATGGGAGGGCCGGTCAGGAGCAACAGGGCACTTGGCAAGCATGTGTGGAGATCTGAACTTGAAATCCAAATACCTGTTCACCTAAAACTCCGACAGTTTCATTTCATTTTATCATTATGCGCTATAACTTAGTATGTATCTACAAATTAAGGCAAAGATGAGTTTACGATTTGCAGTCACACACAAGCTAAAATGATGAAGTTAAAATGGGGCTGGGCCCACACCTCCACAAGTCCTTGCAGTATCCTAACAAAGATAACACATCCGTAGTGCACTCTGGCTGCCGATGGGATGAGCATATTTAGGGTAGAGGTGAGAAGTATGGCAGCTCCAAAAACCCTGAAAGAGAAAAAAATGAGAAGATAGTTTAAATTATTCAGCAGTTTGTATCTATCACCCTAAACTTGTCAGGTCAAGGGAAGCAAGCAAGATAATCAACAATTGAACCAATTATTAAGTGAACATTTCTCACAAAGAATAAAATCTTGGAAGTGTCTGGTTAGTTAAAAGTGCATTCAAAGTTATGTGACAAAAATAATTGAATGATGAGCCAGGCTCGATGGTGTGCGCCTACAGCCACGGCACTTGGGAGGCTTAGGCAAGACGATGAGGAGTTCAAGGACATCCTGGCTAATAGCTAGTTAGAAGTGACCCTGGGGTATTCAAGAACATATCTCAAAGAAAAAAAAATAACATAAAAGAAAGAGAAAGGAAGGATGGAAGGAAAGGCAGAAGGAACAACTGAAAGAGAAGGAAGTAGGGAGGCGAGAAGTGAGGAACGAAGGAAAGACTGGTTAGCTTAATAACACTTGCTTTCATCATAGGTACACATTTAATGAGCCACTGCACATGCTTTGAGTCCAGACCTCAGTCTACAATAATTCCTAAGGACCAGGGCTCATTTTTCATATCAGTTGTTTTGGGACAGTGCCTGGTTTGCTGCCGCCAGAGAGTTATTGAAGTCATAAGGATGCTTACATAGATTTGGGCTTTTGTACACTTTTTCAACATCCATGAAAGCTACATAAACATAGAAATTTTATAAAAGCCATCATATTTTAAATGCCCCAAGTAGTCTCATAGTTAGGCCGCACAGCAAATTTTTACTCTTGACCAGTCATATATACTTCTGCCTCAAGTTTCTCTCTTTGCTTTCTTTCCTTTTATCAGGGATTAAAGGTAGATAGGTTAGAGGTATAATGGCAGATTCTGTGTG
The DNA here is from genome assembly GCF_020740685.1 of Jaculus jaculus. Classification (NCBI taxonomy): domain Eukaryota; kingdom Metazoa; phylum Chordata; class Mammalia; order Rodentia; family Dipodidae; genus Jaculus; species Jaculus jaculus. The sequence goes on from NC_059104.1 coordinate 186,670,608, forward strand.
AGGTACACTGAACATCACATACATACAACTTTTCAAGAAAGAATTGCAGGAAAAATGGTGCTAGAAATTTTGTCCATGTGCAAGTAATATTTTTATTCCATTCCAACATTTTAAGTAAAAGCTTCCATAGCATTCATACTGAGAAATAAAACTATCTCCTCAGCTAGAGAACTTTAGAGTGAGTCTCTTACAGAGATGTTATGAGAACTGTCCTCTCTGAAGAGGATAAGTGTCACCGGGTTACGCCATTGGTCCTTCAATTCATGAAGCACTAATGTAGAAGAGCCCTTTCCTACCAAGTGAAATCTATGCACATGCTCCTCTACCTTCCTTCCTCAAGAGAAGACATCACTCCTCACATGAACATTCGAGCCAATGATGTGTTTCAAGTTTCTAACTGAATCTTCTAAGTAGCCACAGTAATAGACCTATTTGAAATCATTTTACCATTTCCAGAGTCACATAGTAGTTGATCAAGAGATCACTGGTTTTGGATTCCATGCTTCCTCCTGAAGTGTGTGTGTGTGTGTGTGTGTGTGTGTGTGTGTGTGTGTTTCACTGTGATAGAAGGAATAGGTGTGGCATTGTGAATGGAATCTGGGGCTTTGTACAGTCTAAGCAAGACCTCCCCATTGAAAACATCCCTAGCCTACAGTGCTTCTAATTATATAACCTAGCAAGAATATCTAAATACCTGCATTTATAATTCTTTACCTATTGCTATTGCTTTGGAACATATTCTGACTTTATTATAACTTTTTATAATTTTAAGAATAAAATTCATCAAACTTTGCATGGAGTATGAGATGAGAATTTATTTTATAAAGCTGCTATCCACAGTAATATATAAATAATTAAAATTTGGGGTTTGAAAATTCTTACCCCATGTGGGAACTCTTTACACTTTATCTTCTCACACCATCCTAACTGAAGCAACTTTTCTATCCCATACTCATTTGCACATTCTGACTTCAAAGCTTTGTGGGGCTGTATCTGGGGGTCATGCATTGTGCTAGTAGTAAAGAGCTAAAATGTACAGAGCACTTACTATGTTTAATATAGTAAATTATCTAATCCTTTTCTTTAATTTTTTTTTAATTTATTTTATTTGAGAGCGACAGACACAGAGAGAAAGACAGATAGAGGGAGAGAGAGAGAATGGGCGCGCCAGGGCTTCCAGCCTCTGCAAACGAACTCCAGACGTGTGCGCCCCCTTGTGCATCTGGCTAACGTGGGACCTGGGGAACCGAGCCTCGAACCGGGGTCCTTAGGCTTCACAGGCAAGCACTTAACCGCTAAGCCATCTCTCCAGCCCTAAATTATCTAATCTTAACAGAAACTTCCTTCTCATCTCATTTTACAAATAAGTAAATTGGGCCAGAAAGACTGGCCAATAAAATATAAAGTAGCAGAGCCAGTATTATAATCCAGAGTCCTGTGACATGAAAATCTAGGATACTTTGTGTACAGGATATGGCTAATACTCAGAGAAAGATAAGTGAACAAGGAGAGAGAGGGAAGCAGGAGCCAAAGACAACATATGCCAAAGGCTATCACAGAGAAACAAGCGGGACTACCCACTCCATTGCAGCTGTTCAGGAATAAAATCTTTCATAGGGAAACATTCCAGAGGGCCTGGAAGGATGCTTATGAAAGAGAAGAAAGTCCAAAGGAAGGAACAGATCCACAGGGTTCAGAACTGGCAAAGGTACATTAAGTTGTGCCTCACTCAACAGATACCATCTGAGAAACAAATAATTTGACAATGATTTTCAATGTGCAAAGAGCACAGAGTATATTTACACCAACTAACTGGCTATGACTCTAGGCAAAATCCTCTTAACAACAGGTAGACAATCCTTGTCTGAAATGTCATCAGGAGACACCCAGGAGTAACAGGAAGCAGGGCAGTGTTGAAAATACTGCAAGCGTAGTACAGGAGAGTAGGAGAAATGAGAATAGAATGGACGAAGAGTGTTTGAAGAAACATGCATAGGGAAGGAAGTGACGCACATCCCCCAGGCCAAACCAAGTCAGCAGTGGTGGAGTTTGGGGTGATCAGAGAGGGTGAAGACTTGACTATGACCCTGAAATGAAATGAGTATGACCCTTACTGGAAGTAGTGGGAGAAAGACCTGTAAATCTAGGAACTGAAAAGTGATCAGATCCTCATTCCAGGAGAGAGAACAAACAGAGCCATATGTGGTAAAGAAGGGGGACCAGGCAGGCAGAAATTCAGCAAAGTGTTGGATGACCCAACCTTTGGCACTCAGTAACTGTGAGTGTCTGCCTTCCTCACCTATCAGAAGAGCAGCACTTTATAACACCCCTGGGTATAGACCCACACTTACTGCAACACTATTCACAGTGGTCACAAATTGGAACCAGCCCAGGTGCTCACATACACATGTATGAAAAATGAAAATATGGTGTATACAACACTGAATATTACCTAGTCATAAAGAAAAATGAAAAGATTTTATTGGCAGGAAAATAGATTGAAAAAGGAAATCCTTCATAGGAAATAAACAATACACAGAGATGCAAGTGTTACAGTTTCCTCAAATATGTCAAAACAAGGGGGGTAAACATTTGAAAGAGGAGAGATTATTATGGGAGGGGATTGGGAGAATTAGGAGATACATGGAGTGGATGGGGAGATCTATAGAGCAGAAGAGAGAAGGTTGCAGGCAGGTGGGTAGATCACTGCCCAGCATATACATGGATGAAAAGTCACAGTGCCAGCCATGATGTTACATGAGTGCAAAGTGACAATAATTTCTGATGAGCAAAAGGGGTTGTGTGCGGCTCTAACAACAGCATCAGTGTGTCATGGCCAGAACCATGCCTTGATTGTCTGTGATTAAAGCTCTCTCTACCACTCATCACCCCAGTGACCTTGGGCAACTTATTTATTCTCCTGTGCTTCACTCATTGTCTCCAAAATGTGAAAAGTAAACAGATCTATGAGTTGCTGCCCCCAAAAGAAAATAGAATAGTGCCTAACAGGTCTAAAGTGAAGGAATGTTAGAACTTGTTTGAAGACTGAACTCATATGTTAATGTAATTCCTTAGAACACTTTGAGGCCATAAGGAAGTCTGATGTCTTGTTCACATAATTATATCCATAACTATGATCTGATTAATGGTTGCTGTATAAAGTGAGCAAGTCATCTCTAGATTCTCCTTGTAACCCAAGAACAGCAGTAGAAAGCTGCCATTTCTCCTTAGCACAAGGTGCATCCAGCACTGAGTGCATTTCCATAGCATTCCAGGTCATAGCAACAGTGAGCCAAGAACTGTGACCTGCATTTACTCAACCTGGATGTCTACTCAGTAAACTGTGTATTATATTGCAATACCAGCAATAATCATCCTAATTCTAGTACTGAGAGCACCTGAAACATCATATAAAAATAACAAAACCTGAGCTGGAGAGATGGCCCAGTGATTAAGTGTGCTGCCTGCATAAGTATGGAAGCCTGAGACGCCCTGGGTTTGAATCTCCAGGTCTTACATAAACAGCAGTGCATGGCCTATAGATCTTAATCCCAATCCTTTGGGGGAGCAGAAACCATAGATTCGATGGGGCTCAAACAGCAGGGTCCAGAATCAGTAACAGACCCTTTGGCAAGGAAAACCAGGCGGGTGAGTAAAGGAGCAGGACAGTGCAGGTGAGCATGGGGTGGCGGGCACACGGAGGCTGCATCAGCACATACTACACACACACACACATATCAGCATAAAATACACACACACACGTACACACACATGTACACACACACATATCAGCACATACTACACACACACACATGTACACACACACATCAACATATACTACACACACATGTACACACACACATACACACACACATACACACACATCAGCACATACTACACACACACACACACATATCAGCACATACTACACACACACACGTACACACACACATCAGCAATACCACACACACACACGTACACACACACACATCAGCATATACTACACACACACATACACACACACACACACAAACACACACACACGCGCGCGCACGTTGCACTGCTCTGAGCCAATCAATTTTGACATGGAGAATGGAGGAGGGCAAATGGAATAAGACATAAAATGGGAGAGAACTCCCAGGAAGATGAAGGTCTTCAAATGAATGGGAGTAGGGAAGAAGGGACCGAAGAAGACAATGGGGCAGGAGCTCAACCAAATTACTGTATGTTCATCTATTATCCTCAACAAAGTAAAATCAATTAATAATAAATTTGTGAAACTTGCTGAGAAGTCTTTTGTGGCAGCAGTGGGAAGTGAGACTCACTTCACTCCTCTGCGAGAACTTGTCCCTGCACAGTTCTAAGTCCTCAGCCACAGGGGCTCCGTCCCTGCTGGTCCCTGCACAGTTCTAAGTCCTCAGCCACAGGGGCCTCCGTCCCGGCTGGTCCCTGCACAGTTCTAAGTCCTCAGCCACAGGGGCTCCGTCCCTGCCTGTCCCTGCACAGTTCTAAGTCCTCAGCCACAGGGGCCTCCGTCCCTGCTGGTCCCTGCACAGTTCTAAGTCCTCAGCCACAGGGGCTCCGTCCCTGCTGGTCCCTGCACAGTTCTAAGTCCTCAGCCACAGGGCCTCCGTCCCTGCCTGTCCCTGTGCTTGTCTGAGACACTCCCTGCTTTCAGCAAGTAGCTAAGGGAGCTCATTTAGGAAGGGGTTTGCTTTTTGCCTTTCATAGCAAAAATCTGAATTTCAATAAGGAAACAAAGGGAAGAAGTAATACCAGAGGTAGCACGAGGATGAAATTCAAAATCACGAAATAGGAAAGCACGGCAGTGGCTGAATTTTCACATGCACAGTAATAAACTAAGGGCTTTAAAGTCAACTTCAAGGGTCAAAGTTTCACGTTCAATGCACTGCATGTGCCTGAGAATAGACTTCTCTATATATATTTTTTAAATTATTTATTTATTTATTTGAGAGCGACAGACATAGAGAGAAAGACAGATAGAGGAAGAGAGAGAATGGGGCGCCAGGGCTTCCAGCCTCTGCAAACGAACTCCAGACGCGTGCGCCCCCTTGTGCATCTGGCTAACGTGGGACCTGGGGAACCGAGCCTCGAACTGGGGTCCTTAGGCTTCACAGGCAAGCGCTTAACTGCTAAGCCATCTCTCCAGCCCAGACTTCTATATTTATGTATGGTGATTCTGCTGATTCTGCCTTGATAGTCATTGATATAGCAAAGGCTAGGGTTTGCTACACATCAGGAAGGAAGGATGGAAGAAAGGAAGGAAGGAAGGAAGGAAGGAAGGAAGGAAGGAAGGAAGGAAGGAAGGAAGGAAGGAAGGAAGGAAGGAAGGAAGGAAGGAAGGAGGGGTAGAGGGAGAGGAGGAAGAGAAAGAAGGGAATAAAGGGGAAGGTAGGAAAGGGAGGGAGGGAGGTTACAGAGAGGGAGAGGAGAGGCAGGAAGGCCAGCCTGTGGGTGCAGCAAACCTAGAATAACTACAGTTTGATATTGTAGAAAAAAGAGGAGATAAGCAAGAGAAAACACACCACATGCTGAAATGGAAGTCATTTTAAAATACAAATTGAAAGATTAAGAACTAAAGTTCTCTGGCCTGATAGAGACTATTCCACTGACTAAATTAACTGAACAGCTGTGATATTTTCTTGACAACACTTATATACTAACATTGTATTAATAAGATAAGTTCAGTAGTTACAGTGAGACCATTCAAATATCAACTCCAGTTTTTTACTAAATGTAACCTTGGGAAGGTTGGCATCACTTTCATTCTCTAAATCCTACTCTTTCCACCTGATTGGAAACATTACATTTCCACACTTAAAAACAATGCCATGTCTTGGCAAAGACTTTCTGAATACAACCCCAATTGCTCAGGTAATAAAACCACAGATTAATCACTGGGACCTCATGAAATTACAAAGATTTTGCAATGCAAAGGACACAGTGAATAAAACAAAGAGGCAACCTACAGAATGGGAAAAAATCTTCACCAGCTATATATCTGATAGAGGATTAATATCTAGGATATACAAAGAACTCAAAAAGTTAAATAATAAGGAATCAAACAAGCCAATCAAAAAATGGGCTATGGAGCTAAATAGAGCATTCTCAAAGGAAGAAATACGAATGGCATATAAGCATCTAAAAAATGTTCTACGTCACTAGTCATCAGGGAAATGCAGATTAAAACTACATTGAGATTCCATCTCACTCCTGTCAGATTGGCCACCATCATAAAAACAAATGATCATAAATGTTGTCAGGGATGTGGAAAAAGAAGAACCCTTCTACACTGCTGGTGGGAATGCAATCTGGTCCAGCCATTGTGGAAATCAGTGTAGAGGTTCCTAAAACAGCTAAAGATTGATCTACCATATGACCCAGCTATAGCACTCCTAGGCATATATCTGAAGGAATCATCTCATTTCCTTAGAAGTAAGTGCTCAACCATGTTTATTGCTGCTCAATTCATAATAGCTGGGAAATGGAACCAGCCTAGATGTCCCTCAACTGATGAGTGGATAATGAAGATGTGGCACATTTATACAATGGAGTTCTACTCAGCGGTAAAGAAAAATGAAGTTATGAAATTTGCAGAAAAATGGATGGACCTGGAAAGGATTATACTAAATGAGGTAACCCAGGCCCAGAAAGCCAAGCTCCACATGTTCTCTCTCATATGTGGATCCTAGTTACAGATGACTGGGCTTCTGTGTGAGAAGGAAAATACTTAGTAGCAGAGGCCAGTAAGTTAAAAAGGAGATATAAAGGGAAGAGAAAGGAAGGGAGAAGGGCACTTAATAGGTTGATATTGTATATATGTAAGTACAAGGATTGAGATGGGGAGCTAATAGGATGGAGAATGGAATTTCAAAGGGGAAAGTGTTGGGGGGGAGGGAGGAATTACCTTGGGATTTTTTTTATAATCATGGAAAATGTTAATAAAACTTAAAAAAATAAAAATAACTTAAAAAAAAACAATGCCATGAAGATGAAAACATACAGATTATGAAAGGGAACACTGTCGGCTTCATGGTAAATGGCTAATGCATACTATTATTAATTTATAAATTAATCTTAATCTTTGCTAGCTTCCTTAGAGAATTATTCTTCCTCTTCCTTTCCTTCCAGAACAATATTGGCCTGATTAGATAATGCTATTTTCTATGACTGTAAATGCAAAGCATTTCTGTCATAGTGAAATTCTAGCAACTTAAAGTACATGAAAAAAATGCTGTGGGAATTCTATCTGCCACAGTTAAATGACATTGGATTGATTAAAATGCATTAGTCTCCGTCTCTGCATAATAGTCCATCAAAAACATCTACTGGAGAAGAAATATCAGTATTAGAAAGTGGACAGCTCTTGCTACTTGTCAGTGTGCCACAGTCACCCCAAGAGTTACTCTCCAATAATTCCCCCATACACAAATGACTCTGATTGTCATCTGGTCTCCGAAAGCAGGTGTTCTAGATGTGTGGCAGTACAACTCTGTAGAACCATGTTTGATGACTTAATCCAAAAGGTCATATGAGCTCCTTGCAGTATGTGTGACATACAGAATGGAGACCAGGTATGCACTGCTTCAGTCCCCAAAGTGCTACTATACGCTTGATGTATGGAGCTTTTCCGTAGGGCATGACCATCCAATTAGTTTTGTGTAAAGATCTTAAACAAAGGGTAATGATAACTTGCCTCACTGAGGCAGGTGTAGGTGATAACCTACCTCAAAACCCCTGTGATCCACATAAGCTTGTATTTTCTTCTTGCCTGTTTCACCAAACAAACAGTGGCCCTAGTGTCTGACCAGATCTAGAAGGCCCGGTTACCTTCTCTGTATGACTGTAACTCTAGGAAGCTCAGCTACATTCTCTGCATGACTGTAGCTCTAGAAAGTTCAGTTACCCTCGATGTATGACTGTGGCTCTAGGAAGCTCAGTTACCTTCTCTGCATGACTGTGGCTTGAGGACGTTCAATTTCCTTCTCTGCATGACTGTGGCTCTTGGAAGCTCTGCTACCTTTTCTGCATGACTTTGGCTCTAGGAAGCTCAGCTGCCTTCTCTGCATGACTGTGGCTCTTGGAAGTTCTATTACCTTCTCTGCAGGACTGTGGCTCTAGGAAGCTCAGTTACCTTCTCTGCATGACTGTGGCTGTAGGAAGCTCAGCTACCTTCTCTGCATGACTGTGGCTCTAGGAAGCTCAGCTGCCTTCTCTGCATGACTGTGGCTCTAGGAAGCATAATAGTGCTGAGAAGAAGTGACAGAGGAGTGTCCAGCACCGAAACATCTCTATCACACCCTTCAAGGCTAAGAGTCCATTGCAGAAGATGTGGTGGAAAGAATGTAAGAGCCAAAGGAAGGGTTCCACTCCTTACGATGCAACTGTCCTGACAGATATTGGCTTTGATACTCATGACCGCACAGTATCTAGCAATACCTACACAAGACTTTCATAATAGGAGAAAAAGACAATGACATCAAAATAAAGGAGAGACTAATGGAGAGAGGGCAGGGATATATGATGGAGAGTGGAGTTGTAAAGGGGAAAATGGGAGAGGGGAGGGAATTATCATGGTTTATTTTCTGTAAGTGTACAAGTTGTTAATAATAAAATTAAACATAAAAATGATTTTCTCCAGCAATCCAAATCCTGCTAATAAAAAGATAAAAGTTTAAAATTATTCCTTGGCCAAGCTCTTTCCTATGGATTTAATTCAGAATTAATTACTATAGTGATTGGACAACTATGAAATAAGTATTTTAAAAGCTATATAAGAAAAGGAACAAAGGATTTGATAAAGAATATAAATTTGAAATCAGGCATCCTGAATTCAAACTCAGTTCTGCTGTTATCATTGGTGATATTGGGGAAAACAGCATATAATTCTATACTCTTTTCTTTCATGAACAAAAGTTCAGTGTGTGTGCCTCATAAGGTCAGCATGAAGAAGACAATGTTCCCAAAACATGAAGGGTGTCATTCTAGCTCATGTGCCTCATCAAGTGTAGAACTGCACCAATCAGGACAATAGTGGGAATCCATGCATTCTCTCTCCCTACCCTTCCACAGTTCTCCAATATGCAGAAAGGTATTTTTCCCTGATTTGTAATCTTCCTCCACAAAGGATGAAAAGCTGCTGGGATATACAAATATCATGTTAACCCCCATGGTTTGTCTGGGTTTCAGCAAATAAACTGTCTTTCATCTTTTCCCACTTCTCTCTAAAAGCCTAAATCCTAGTATTTTTTGATTGTTTTGTTTTTTATTTTTTGAGGTAGAGTCTCACTCTATCCCAAGTTGACCTGGAATTCACTATGTAACTCTGTAGTCTTAGGGCGGCCTTGAGCTCATGGCGATCCTCCTACCTCTGCTTCCTAAGTGCTGAGATTAAAGGTGTGCGCCACCATGCCTGTCTTATTTTAACACACACACACACAATTTATAAATTATATATATTATATATTTTTAACACTTCTTTTTATTTATTTATTTATTAGAGACAGAGAGAGGGAGAGAGAGAATGAGTGTGAATGGGTGTGCCAGCGCCTCTAGCCATTGCAAATGAACCACACCACGTACATCTGGCTTACATGATACCTGGAGAGTTGAACCTGGGTCCTTGGGCTTCACAGGCAAACACCTTAACCACTAAGCCATCTCTTCCAGCCCTAATTTTTTTTTTTTCTGTAGGAATACTTCTAGTGTTTTTCTTCCTCCATTGTTTATGTTGAGAAACATTACCATCAGGAGATGCAAAGTATACATTTCTGTTGTTTATTTATAAATCTTTACTTTCTTTTTTTTTTTCTTAAAATTCCATTATGGATTTTTTTTTCAGGTAATCATAAAAATTGTCCCATAGACTAAATGCTACATTTAATAGCAAAACAAAGCAAGGTAGTTAATCTGAGAATACCTTATTGAATTTGTGTTATAGAAGAGAGAGTTAAGATTCTCCAATGCTGTTTAATCAATTATGTGTTGATAAAATAATCTTTAAATCTGGATTTGCATTTGAAGTCTTGGTGATTTTTATTTATTTATTTATTTGCTGTTGCTTTTGTGGTCTGTTTCAATAAAGAAATTCCCTGAAGATATGATGAAATTTTTTTCTACATGATGGTGAATAATGAGCAGGGAAAGAAATACTTTGCATTAAAAGCATTTTCTGAAGTTAATTAAATTTCTCCAAATAAATATCATCCATTTGAATCTTATTATTTTATATGAATTCTAAAATTTACTTCTTAGCAATATTAAGTATCCTTGCATTACTATTATATATTGATATAAAACTAACCCATTTTTAACAATAAATGAGGTAACACAGAACTTTCACTAAACAAATAACTGAACTACAGAAATACATGTATGTGTATGAGTGTAAGTTTTTTAATTCCAAGTAGTAAGGTGGATATTAACTGAGTGTATATTTCATGTTTTTAAAGTACTTTTCATAACTTACAACTAAAATGCTATTATAAAAGTCCTCTCATGGTGTGATCTTAAGTCAGAGAGAGACCATGAACAATGTGAGTGTGGAAAAATGGAATGCAATGTATCAACTAATGTGTAAATATTGATTTTCTTTTCCTAACAAAAAGGATTAGACACTTCTGAATGCTCTTAATTTTTCAAATAATAGTATTATAATTTCCATGACATAAAATGAGGGTTATTTGTTTAGTAAAATTCTTTTTCAAAATGCTAATCATTTGAAAATCATTTAGTTCTTTTTTCCTTGGCTCTAATAATATACTTTAATTTCCTTCAAGTTACAGTTTAATTTCTGTTTTTTTCCTCTCCCTCTATTTTTCTCCTCTCTTGCTCATGTCGCGATCAGTGTAATACAGTCAGTCATGTTGGGGACTGAGTTGTGTGGTGGGAGAAGACAGAAATCAGTATAAAATGAGAAATCAGTGTAAAATGAGAAATGTTTGGAAGAGCCCAAGAAACCTCTCTCACAAACAGCCAGGTGATGAACAAGCGGTGAGTCTCTCAGAGAGAGCTGTCAATTTCTCAGTTATACATATTTTTTATGACCTACTGCCAACATCCTCCTGGGATCATATCACACCCACCCCACAAAGATTTGCCCTAAAGAAATGAGTGACAGGAACATTGGTGACTTGTCACTGCTATAGATGAGTTTTATTTTCCCTAAGTTAATCAACCCATTGCCAACTGGACAGTGACTTGTACCTTCGAAGGACGCCAGTGTTCTCACCCCAGGTGCAGGATTAATCTTTTCCTGCAGGGTCGGAGGAAATAGACTGATTCAGGCTGTTTAATCTACTTAATCTAATCAAATCAGGGCCTGGGCGCCTCCCTTTGTTATATCTGATGCCCTTCCCACATTAGAAAAAACGGAGGGCACAGGCCCACGGCAGCCCTCTGGGTCCCTTGATACTTCATTAAATTGTAAAAATGACTTCATCACTCATGACAGAGAAATTAGACTGCCCCGATGGTGGCATAAGGCAGCAGGAGAATTGCTTTGCCAGCTGCTCACCTGGCTCTTCTGAAAAGTCCCTGTCGCCCAGCCCTGCAGGCTGCCTCTGCACTACACTGGGCTCTTGCTGCAGCCCTGGGAGCCAGAGCGGGGGTTGGAGAGTGGAGAAAGAGCTCCTCCCGTCAGCACAGCTTGAGAGAGTCCTTGGAGACCCCTCCCCCTTCAACTCCTCTTCTCACATTTCTCTCGCGGTGAAGAGTATTGTCTTTTGTTAGAAAAAAATAAAATGAAAGGTTCCATTACCCAAGATACCTACCCTATAGGGCCTACAATGGGAAGGTAGCTAGATATTTGATAGGCTGCTAGGTGAATGAGATGAGAAATGTAACCTCTGGCCCTAAAACACTGAGTGCCCGCAGCAAACCACATTCACCACAGCAGGGGGTAGACTCCGCATCAGGCTGTGCGGTCAGAAATTTGAAAATATTTCTCACTGAAAGGGTTAAGGAACGTTTCATTGATGTGGACAGTGCAGTAAATGGGTACGTAAAGAGGGAGAAAACAGCAGATTGATGACAGATAAACAGACAGGTATAAGAAAAAAGCCAGCTAAATGATTGATAGATCACAGAGGGTAGATGATGATGAATACATAGATGATAGGTACATAGAAATATAATTGTTCCACAGATAGATCTTAATTAGATAGTAGATAGATGATAGATAGATAGATGATAGATAAAAATAGACAAATAGATAATAAATAGATACATTGATGCTGTGTGGAAAGATATATAATAGGCAAATCTACAGACATAGCTACATAGATAACAGTGTTTGTGTGTTTGGTAATTGGGCTTAGGAACTAATTTCTAATATTTATTCTGATAAAAGAATTAAGAATATCTTTATTGTCTGATTTCTGTTAAGGAAAAAGAACAGCACCAATAAAAATCATTCCTTTCTGGGCCTAAAAAGAAATGAAGTTGTAATTTTATTTTTATTTATTTATTTATTTTTGGTGTTTTGAGGTAGGGTCTCACTCTAGCCCAGGCTGACCTGGAATTCACTATGTAGTCTTAGGGCCTCCAACTCATGGTGACTCTCCTACCTCTGCCTCCTGAGTGCTGGAATTAAAGGCGTGCGCCACCATTCCTAGCTTTCTTCCTTTCTAAAAATTCATGTAACAAGAGACTTCATGATCAGGGATGACAAAACATTTATCTAACATAAGTCAAATTTTATTATTTACAAGTAAAAATGCATAGCAATAGATACTTAAAATCAGGCATTTGGATGTTTTTTGATAAATATACATTACTCTCTCATTTACATACGAAGAATGAATTGAGTTCTTTTAGTCAAAAATCTCAAGGGAAAACCCTTTCTCTTTTGCAAACAAAAAGTCTAAGCTACTGCAGTCATGCTCATATCTCTGCAGTCATCTTGGAGCTCTCACAGGCCAAAGGCTGCACAAAGGGGACACTTTGTGAAGCACACTTCTCCTGAAGAATATCATGGTATTTGTCCAAGCCATCCATCATCAAGCAATGACTACTTCGGAGAAAGGACAGAATCACTCATGCTGGGCCCAAACAGAATGGAAGCCAGGACCACTCCCCCCACTCCCCCCCCCACACACACACACAGAGAAAGAGAATGTTTTTCCTTCCGAAGAAAAAAGTCTAAGCTTACTAGTGGCTTCTATTTCTAATTTATGAACTTCTCCCCTGTTTCAAGGCAAGATAGACTGTAGTCATTCATTCATAGAGCAGACAGCTCAGCCCACTGCGGGAGGGGAACTCTGTGGACGGCATTATACAGAGATGTTACATGTCTGAGTACAATTAATTTATACTCATGCACTACAAGACACCTCTTCTCTAGTCATTCACGATACCTTTACGACCTTGAAAAAGTCACCACCTTGAGAAAGTCATGCCTCCCACTCTATTTTATTTACCAGTCTGTAAAAATGTGAAGGTCAGATTAGACGTGCCCTGTCCAGTGTTAACATGGGCTCCTGTCATGGACATCACTATATGCTACAAACAAATAAGTCCATTGGTTTCTGAATCAAAAATAAAATTTTGAATTTAAATTTATTTCTCCAGCAAATGTCAAGTTATAAAATCAATAAATACCTGAAAAAGATAAAATGTCTAAAAAGGCATCTACTCTCAAGTTCAAATGGATGGTTGTAAGAATATTTATACCCAGTTTGATTTTAAAAACTGCATGTACTATTTCCTTATACTCTGTGTATTCTTGACTGAAAATATCTTTTTGAGATAGGTATCTTAAAGCTTTAATATGAGATTATAACTTTTAGTGAACAATTTCAATTCTGAAATGTATGTGAGAATAATTTTAAAGCACAAATATGACACATAAACCAGGTTTTTAATGAAATAAAAATGAACCACTTGCTTTGCTAATAAGTAAGGGGACTTTTTGCACAAATAAGATGAATGCTCACAGAGTTTCTTTTCCTTCTGTTTTTGTTCCTGAATTTGATAACAATTGACAACACCCAATAATAACCATACACCAGGCACCTCCAAATATCCATACACATTCTCTCACTTAGCTGCCATGACAACTGTGATTCTGAGTGTTCCCCTTTCACAAAAATAAAAACTGAAGGTCAAAAGAGATACACAACACTTCTCCACGGAGTTATTAAGTAACATTTCCAGAATCCTGAATTCATAAAGTTTGCCTTTAGAGAATAAATCTTATTGCTTGATCTCTTTTAGCCTACTTTATTTATTCAATGAATATTTACCAGAGTCCAGGCAATCTTCAAGATAGTAGAAATGCAACCATTGAAAAAGAGCAAAGCTCTTAGCATTTAACTAAAAAACAGAAGGCATGAGACAGATACATGATTTGAGGGGTGATAGTTGCCATGTAGTCTAAGACAGTACTGAGAATTTTGGGGAACAAGACCAGGGCAGGGTAGATGTCTAAGCAGTTTTTAATAATGGTGCCACTCAGAAAAAGGTTACAATAGTCTTTGCAGTGATAGTGTTATACATGAAAAATGCCCACCAAATTCCCTTGCGCGTTCCCTGTCCCCCTGTTATGGTTATACCTTTTACTTAAAACCTATTCATCTTTCCTACAGCTAAGTACTGGCGACAGCTCTTCCCAGTCATCTAAACTCAAGGTAAACAGTCTTCAGCAATTGCTCATTTGTAGATAGTTAAATTACTGAGTAACATGTCTTATATTATTTAAAGACAAAATCAATTTCCTACAACCTGTTTTGTCAGTATTGTACATTCTAAGTTATAACAGATGTTGAAAGAAATATTTGACTTCAATGAAGGTGACTAAATTCTCCCTCCCATAATGTGCAGTGGCTCCTAAACAAAGGACAAAGGGGAGGGGTAATAGAATGTCTTCCCTTCAGACTCCCTCGGCTCTCCTTTCTGTGAGCAGGAAGCTCATACTTAGGATTTGACCTAGAAAAAGACAGAGTCTGTTTTCTGACGCTGAGGGTCTGACTTTGCTTAATTCAGGAAATGGAGGTGGCAAACCTTGTGCTGAATTCCCATTAACTAGTTTGCAGAGGGTTTAAGAAGAGCCCTTCTCTCCTGAGGAGACTTCTTACATCTTGCTTCATCATGGCAGTTCCACCCATAAGGGCCTTGCACACATTTTCCAGAGGGCCTCAAAGCATTCTATCCCAGGGAACCCAGCCCAAGTAACCCAAGGAGTAGCTTCAATGAATGGGCCTTCAAGGCCTCCAAGCAGAAATCTAGTCCAGCTGCATTGCCTCGCTGACTTAGAAGAGTAACATGATAGGAAACGTGTATTTTTTTCTAATCATTTCTGTGTATATCAGGTATTCATGTACAGAAAGCTTTCAAAGACAAAAATCCTATGTAGCATCTATGGTACTAGCTGGTTATCCACCAACATGCTAATAATGGGCACATCTGGATGACTACATTATTAATGGTTTTATTACCTTTCTTAACATATTTTTCTTATTCAGCAAATAAGACTTTATGATCACAAAAGAAAATACTCTACACATTTAATAACTGTTCTCATAAGAGCTTCAACCATCCTTGCAATGGTTGGTTTTCTGATAAAGGAGTACGTCAAGATTCTCACATACATCTGTATAGTTTTCTGTGTGTTCATGGAGCTTCACAACAAATATTCTGTGTTTTGTAGAACTCAAAATATTGTGCAGACAATTATTCGGTCTCTCTCCTTTGAATTCTCATGTTAAGATGGCATAACTTTGGATCTTAAACTAGATTTCTAAAATTTAGGTTTCATTTAAATAAAATATTCCAGATAACTTAGAACTTGAGTCAGCTTAGGTCTTTTCATAATTAAACTGATATTAAGATACCAAAGAACTTGCCTCTTTTTTTTTTTTTTTTTTTTTGTAATCAGGCAAACCTGTCACCTCCCACTGTTACAAAGAGGGAAGCTTGGATACTCCTGGTGTTTGTTCTTGGCAAGAAAATGTTAGCATTTAGCATTTGGCAAGCTGAATATTTTGACTCTGATACAACCTTTAGTAGGCTTGCCACTATATTTTCATGACATCAGGTTGAGTTGTATCTTTGGGGTCATTTATTAATGTAATTCACTTATTGACTTCTGGATTGGATTATTTTCTCTTGGATTAAAAGTCATTTATGTAAGTACAGTTGGAGTATCTTTCAGAAAAGTTTCTCATGCTTCCAGCAATAATTTTGAGGAAAAGGAATTGAAAGAACCATATATTAAATTTTATAAAGCAAGATTGCTACATGCCCACAATCAGTACTGTACAATGAGTTAATGCTCTTTTGGGGGAAGGGGTTCGAAGTAGGGTCTCACTCTGGCCCAGGCTGACATAGAACTCGCTATGTAGTCTCAGGAAGACCTTGAACTCACGGCGATCCTCCTACCTCTGGGATTAAAGGAGTGAGCCACCATGCCAGGCAAGTTAATGCTCTTTTAAAATTGTTCTGTCTAGATTCATCTAAGGGAAGAATGCCTCCTGCTGAGCCCAGTGCTGGATGACCCCAATGCGGGTGAAAAGGATATTCGTAAGGCCTCCTAATTTGTTGGGCTCTCCTGTTGACATGTTGAAGTACCTCCCCAAATCCTCTCTCTAGTATCTAAGAGCCTAAAACACGTTTTTAAGAATGCTCCGGAGACCTGGAGACTAAGAGATCTGGAGTGGGAAGGTATTGAAGAGCAAAGTGGGGAACTCCAGGGGATGGGGCTGGAAGACGTCAGGAGAAGATGCCCCCATTGCCTTCTCCCCAAAAAGGTGAATTGTGGTAGGGGAGCAGCTACAGCTACAAGACCTCAGGAAATGACTAGAGTTTTTAATTGTGGTCCTTTTACCTGCAGGGAGGGCGAATGTGCTCCCAGTCAGCTCCAGAGAGAGGGAGTTACAGCTGCGATGGTTGCTTGTTTGCTTGTTTGTTTGCATGGCTGTTCGGTGTTTCGTTTTATACACTCTCAGTGACGCTAACCACAGTCCCGCATCTTCCGGAGCTCAGTCCCTGCTCCGTGATGCCACCACCAATGGGTGCTCGTGCTTTGAGGAGACTCTGAGGCTGGAGCTTGGTGGAGGGGTGATTCTTGCCAGCTGGCTCGAGGTCCTCCGCCGCACCCCTTTCATGGCCCCCACCCGCCCAAGCTGCCCGGCAGGAGGCCGGCCACAGCTGAGCCCAGCCGTCCGGGGCCCCGGGCTGCAGAGCTCATTAGCAGGTGGGATCGCAGCCTGGGAGTCACAAATCCCACCCGGCGTCGACAGAAACAAATCCTGCCCACTTGGAGGGTGGCCGGGCCGGATCCGGCCCTGCCCGGCGCGCACCCTGCGGGGTCTACCCCTCGGCGAGAGTCGGCGCGCCCGCGGGACTAGCGGGGACAGCCCTTGGCTACCTCCACGCGCAGTCACCTGACAGCAGGGTCCAGGAGGGCAGGCTCTGCCTGGTCTCCACACCCGGAGGCACTTGGGCCTTTGGTCCCCTAGACCACACCAACACCCAGGCATGCATCTCTTGCGCGCCTGCCTCTGCGGACGTCAGTCTTGTGGGCTCCTCCGAGCGACACCAGAGGTCTAGCGCGGAGAGGGTGTGTCTGGGGCTCAGAAACTCCTGCTGGGAATCTCCAAAGCCCGCTGCGCGTCTGGGATGCGCGGGAACTCGGCGCCCCGCAGCCCCACTCCCGCCGCAGCCTTACCTGTTGGCCGCCAGCCGCGATGCGATGTACCCGCCTGGGATCTGAGTGACGATATAACCCCAGAAGAAGGACCCATGGATCATCCCCACGGTTTCCGGGTCCCAGTTGAACTTGGCTTTCTGTAAGGGCAGAAGGGGAAGCACACACCACCGTTGTCCCAGCTGCCCCTCACTTCCTGTGGGCAGAGGGGAAACACGAACCCGCGGGGCGGGAGGGGGAGCCAGTCTGCGCCTTCGCTTGCAGTGGGTCGCGGGCGACAGACCCTTGAACCTGAGGAGCGCTTCCTGCGGTACACGGCTGGGAAACTTCATTTTCGTTTCCTAACAAATTTGCCTCTGAAAAGTAGTGCTCATTCATGGAAGGGCGATGTGATTCGCTTGGGACTGAGGCCCTGACTTGGCTCCCTGGCTGGACTCTGATCTGGAAGGTGGGATCACCTCAATAGGACGAGGAATATCTACAAACTAGCCTGGCCAGAGCCCATTAGGCTGATACTACAGTAAATAGACGGGTTACTTCCAGAATGGAATCCCGCCCTGGAGAGTCTCGCAGGGAAAAGAGGGTGCAAAGCTTACAGGGGCCAGAAGAAAGGGGATCCGCTCCAAATCAGAATAGGTGGGAGTAGGAAAGATTTCGAATCAATCACCTAATGCATTTTGGGGAGTTGGGTAGAGGGAGGCATCGCTCGGGCATGTGCCTGAAGGTCAAGGCTTGGCTGTCCAGGCTCAATCCGCAGGTCACAGATCTCAAGAACTGGAGCTAAACGTCGGGGTCAGTATGGGGAAGGGGCGGGGGAAGCAAAACAAGAATCTATCTTGCACAGGAAATGTGGAGCTATTTCACTCTCTGAGTAATATCTGAATGGTAACCAAAGGCATATTTGTGGAGCGGGGTCTCCTGGGCTCTCAAGTTCCTCTTCCTGGGTTGCTGGGGTCTTAAACAATAGGACCCTTCCCCAGGTATCACTGACCAGCATACACACTGTAAGATTACAGAGTGCACCTCCATAAACCGGGGCTCCCCTACCCTCAGCTTTGCCCAAGAGGTACATCTGTCCAAAGGCCTGTCCACCAAGCCAGATGCACAGACGCCTTTTTGGTTCCTGGGTTTTGTTCTGCTTTAATTTGATTATTAAAATTGCTTGGGCAGGATATGGAGAAAGGGAGGAGAAAATTTAACTATTACGTTCCTCTTTTCCTCCAATTAAAAATGATTCCCTCTTTCTTTCTTTCTTTCTTTCTTTCTTTCTTTCTTTCTTCCTTTCTTTCTTTTAGATACGGTGGACTTTATTCCACCCTGAATTTTATGAAGTGACATTTCACACGACAATCTATTGAGCTGGGAGTATTTTCCACCTTGCAGATGAGAAAGGAAAATTCCAAATGGCAGAGAAAAAATGGAGGAGTTGCCATGGTCCAGTTTACAGTGTGTAGGACTGGACAGTTTAGAAAGTGCCTGGGTCTTCCTCCTTCACTGGGGGAAACCTAGGGCTGGAACCCGGGAGTGACAGAGCAGGCGCCCACCTCCTTGATGACTTTGCCCCCACGGTGGATGGTGCTGTTGTTGACCATGTCCACGATGGCCACGCCCAGGTTGCAGCGGATGCCGAAGGAGATGCAAAAACCCAGGCCGCTCATGATGGCAATGATGTAGCGGCGGGGCAGGCCAAAGCAGGCGCAGTCGCACAGGGGAGCCTTCTTCTCAGGCACCTCCAGCGGCTTTCCATCTTCAGTCAGCTCGATGTTCTGCCCGCCATCCTGCTTCTTCTCCAGCACCCTGCGTGTCAGAGTGCAGTCAAGAGTTAAGGACCCCACAGAGTGTGGGGGAGGGAGCAGAAAGTTAGGGGGGTCAAGGACTCCATGTGACAGGTAATTGAGGAGTGGGGGGGGGGCCCAGGCACTGATTCTCAGTTTGTAGGGTCCACCCTTCAGCAAATCCGTTCATGTACATGCCCCTTGGACCTAACTTGGGGTGTTGCTGTCTGCGGGGCTCTTCTGGACTCTCTGTGCTTTACTCTAGCCACTGTGCTCTTTTCCAAACACCCACTTTCCCAAGGGATGGGGATACTTGGCCCCAGAGGGGAGTGACACAGCCACGCATCCTGTTCCACTACTCACTGGCCATCCACTTGCAGCTGACACCTCCATCCGGCCCTCACCCCACCTCCAGCCCCACCCCCAACAAAGCCTCTCTTAGCCAGGCGGAGAAGTGCTGAGAAAGCAGAAAGCTGTGCGAGGAGGAGCGCCACGCTCCGCACTTCCCATTCCTCCAAACCCAAGGTGCCAGCACAGTGTCGCCTCGCCTTACACTTCTTTTCCTGTTTTTACTCCACTTAGAAACAAAGGCCTCAGCAGCATATGGCTGACACCTAAGCTTCTTACTGTTACAACATGAATAATTGATTATTCACAATCTTTCTTCATTTCTATTTTAGTTACAAACACTGAAACTTGTCGTGTTTCCATTTCCAAAGACTGAAAATGAGATTCCCAGATACACATAGGTGCCACACATCAACTTTTGTAAGATGTTCCACACCAACACAAATATCTCATTTAAAAAGAAAGCTGCAATAGTATTTCATATGTTCCACCTTCTGATTCAATTCCTTGGGGCTTTGGTCTTTAGGGGAAAGGGTAGAAAGTAAGAGGAAAGTGGAATGATGGAATGGATTCCCGGAAAGCTCCTGTTGTTCTAGTCGACAACACATCGGTGAAATGTCTATTTTCATGCACGAGTGTGGAGGGTAGCAGTTCTGTACTCCCTTGAAGTTGAAATTTTTGATATTTAAACAGTATCTTTGCTTGGTTGTAATTTACAAATGTTTTCCCAGTCCAATTTTTTTTTTATCTTGTGCACATTTAAATACACACTGGTTGCACACACACACACACACACACACACACACGAAACCAATGAAAAATTTAAATTAGTACCAAGAGTGCACCAGTTGAGGAAGTGCCAAAAATATTTGAGGCTATCTTGCAAATTCCATAAACTTTTTCCTGCAGAATTGTCAGTCACCGAGACATCTGCTGTTTTGTTGTGTTTGGCTATCTGCAACGTCAAATCTCATTTTGAGAAGACACTTCAATGCATGTTGTTCTTTATTCTGTGAGGAAAACTATAAACCAATTTGATATTTTTATGCTGACATTCCAGATCATATATGTAAAGTGGAAATGGGAGGCTGGGTCCCGGTGCAACGGCAGTGGCTGGATAAGCACAGGCCTTTCCAGGTCCAGGCAGCTGCGGACTGCGGCGCGCTTGCGGTACTACTGCCGCAGAGGTGCGTGATGGCGCCCACACAAAGCCCCCAAGCCAGAAAAGAGTTTGAAACTGGAAGGTGCATTGGTCACCCTATTTATATCTTTTGTAATTTGGAAAGAATTTAAATCTTCAAATGTAAAAATTGATGTTCTTTGAAATAGGCTTTTCTTTTGTGTCTGCTCGCTCATTGATTTTTTGTATCATTGACAAAAAAACGCTTGCACATATGATATAAGACACGGAAGGACTTGGATATATGCAGTGCATAGCATTATTAGTGTCTATAAGAATATTTTTTTAAAAAATCATTTCTAATACTTTAAAGTATTTTTTGGTTATTGTTCTGGTTTTTAGTACAAGCATGATGCCATTTCCCATGCCAGGCAAGACTCTAGGAAAGGGCAAAGAACTGAACACACATATATATTGTTTTAGATTCAGAGAGGTGACTTCAATGGTCAATTACTGATATATTTTGCTCGGTTTCATTCAACACAGGGGAGACCTCTTGGGAGATTCTTGCTGTAGCTTTGCAGCTGAGAGCTCCATTTCTTTCATTAGTCTTTGGAATTTCACGGTTTTTATTTTTAGGTGGTTGGCTTTTGTTATTGATTAGTCTGGATCAAAGGCATTTAAATTGAGGAATTTACAAGCTCTTTGTAGGGGTCCTGGTTATTTCTCTCTGGCAAGGAGGGTTACAATCAGGATAGGAAGACTGGAGATTCTGCAGGTAAGTAAACCAAAATCTCTCTCTCACACATACCCATTCAGTAAAACATTCCAGCATTAATAGCAGTTTCCAGAGCATCCTATTCCAGCAATGATCAACAGAAAGACTTCCCATCCTATTATAATCTCAAGCAACTAAACGTTAGGAAATGGCCCTGCAGAATCATTCCCCGTGAGCCTTAGGTAAGATCAGGGCTGCTTTCTCTTACCTGTAGATCTGGCCGAGAGATTTCCCAGCAAAATTCTTTATTCCCTCTTTTCCAGGGGCCAAAATCCTTTGTTTTACCGACTCCATTCTTGCAAAGACTGTGTCCTGCCCTGCCAGGTTTTGATAGTGGTGGCTAGGAAAGGCGAGGGTGGCGCATATTGTCCCAATCGCTTAAGGTAGTTGTGGGTTTTTTTCTTCTCAACGAATGGTATTGGTGAGCCTCCAGCCAGAGTGCGAGTGAGAGAGGGGAGGGAGAGCCAGAAGGAGAATACAACAGCATGCAACCCACGGGTTTCCTAATAGGAGAGCTGGTAGACACAACCAGAAAGTCTCATTGGAAGGGGAGGATCCGGTGGTGCACGCAGCGCCATGGTATTTGGGCGGGTGTCGAAGCGTCCTTGTCCTAGGAAGTTGGCTCACTAAAAAATGTAAATAGCCGGTTTTGAAGGTTTATTGCAATCAAGCCATCCAAGTTTTACACAGAGGATTGGGAAATGTTACCAAGCCCTTGTGTAAGGGTAAACTCAACACTACTCTTTTAAAATGGTGCCTGCGCTGTGAGGAGCTGAACGCTTTAAGAACTTAGGGCACCTTCCCAGGTCTCAGGTGAGAATGCTGCTGCCAGTTGCCTCATCGAGGTCTCCTCCCATCGCGCCGCGAAACTCTGCTTTGCGGCAGTGGGGAATTAAGAAGCTCAGCTGCTCTTTGAGGACGTGAGTGAACAGCAGATACACAGTTCTTATTTGGGCGGTGTCCTGGAAGCTTAGGTTTCCAGAGAGGCAGACAGCGCCCTGCGTTCCACTGCGCCGGAGGCGACAGAATGTTTCAGCACCACGGACAGGGCAAGTGTCGGACAAGGAGGAGCAGCCTTGACTTCCTAGGGGAGCTGGGCGCCTCGCTCTGCCCAAGGACCGCTCTGGGGCTCTTCAGGAATGGATGCTATGGAAACCAAGCGGCAAGATGTCATCGTCTCCAGAGTTTGCAGAAGGAAGACTGCGTTTGGCTCTGCAAGGGAGGATGGCTTCATTAAAAATTGACAAATTACTTCCACTTTCCCCCCTGTGTGTGCTGATGCACTAGCGGCATGGCAGGGAAAGGAGATTTCAGCATATTTCACTTGTATTTGTGAGCACCTGGGCTCCCTAGAATATACATGATCTATGCATGGAATGCACAAGTCTATTATTGCTCATGTGTTCCATTCAGCCCCTAAGAAGACTTAAGAAGGAAACCAGGCAGGTAGAAATGGAGAGAGACAAAGAAACAGGATGGAGAGAGGGAGAGGAGAAAAAAACTGCTGTTACCTCAAAGCAGTTGACTAGATAAAAGACAGGCAGCTGCACATGAACTCCAAGGAATTTTAAGTTTCTTTACTTAACTAATTTACAACACATTACTATAATATTAATAACAAAACAGATAAAATGTGTAGCAATTCCAATGCCCTTTGTTTGTAAGTAAATTATAATTGGTGATGCTTTAAAGAGTTATTTTAGTATACTTATATCCTATTGATATCTTTAGCTTTTCCCTTTGTGCCAGCTTGTACTAAGACAACTTTCTTTAAGACATAAGATATATATGTGTTTATGTATATATATGGTTTTATTAAGCAGAGCAATCTATCTGTGCTAATTTAACAAGATTTTTTAGTGCACTTCACACGAATACCAACCTTCTGAAACAGGCTGACCTTGAACATTCAAGGTCAAAGCATGGATGTTACTTAAGCCAACAGAGGGAGTAGGCATTACATAAGGGCCTTGGGATTACATCTCTGGAATATTTAAATAAAGAATCTATAAGAATATTCTCTAAATAGTTCACATGGTATGCTAGTTATCTGTTTACTGAAAACATAGCTGAACACATTCACAATTAGCTACAATCTATTGTTAAATTTGATCCCTGTGAAATTGTTTCATTTTAAAGTATGACTTAAAAATATTGGAGGCATTTTTCTTAATGTAATTTCTGTGTGTTAAAATATCTATTTTCAATGGACTCTGAAGCCATTTGAAAATATCTCAGAAGTTCCAAAATATTCCCATAAGAGATCAAGTATGAAGGGGGAAACCCCACATTCAATAACCTCCTTGCGAACAAAAGATTCAAGTTATTCAGGAGTTGTCCCATCTATGTGCCTTTCAAAATATGTTTCCTAAATCTTTAGTGACTCAAATCACTAAATTTATATAGGATTACCAATGATTTTTACACTAAATTTTGGAAATTTATTTTAAAAAGGAAAGTTATAGCAAATGTGAAGCAGAGGTCGTGATATAAAAATGTTTCTCCTAACCATTTTTGCTTAACTTCCAACTCAAATAATTAGAAATCTAAACAACCAAAAACCAGACAGCCATGTCACACATACAGACACACATAGACACACACACCAATATAAAACCAGCAATCCAATAGAAAATATTATTTCTAGACAAAAATAATTATATTAGTCTTTGTTGAAAAAATACCATCTGGCTTTTTCCTCCATTCCCTTGGCAGCAGTTTGAGTGTCTGCCTCAGAATATATGCTAATATTGATTTATTCATTTAAAAAATATCCATTAAGTGCCAAGAATTACACTACATTTGAGAACATCCCCTGAAAAAAAATCTCATAAATGACACAGGTGATGAACACATAAATATAAGTAGAAATCAGTGTGGGTACAACTAAACAAGATAAACGGCCAGGCCTGTGAGTAAGCATGGAGGAGGCACTTCAGGGCACAAAATGTCCTTGTCTGTCTGAACAGTTTCAGAGAAATTTAGACCTAGGAAAATTATAGCTCAGTCAGTGGGACTGACCAGAGAGCGCTCATGGTACTTGGAGAGTAACTCGGACAGAGGGACATCTTTAGTAAAGTCATAAATAGTGGAGAAATACTATATGTGGAAAAATTACAAGACTTGTTACTATGTCTCCAGAGACTGAATAATGCCATTTGAGCTGCCTTAACATTAGCTGCTATTAACAATGCAGGAGACATATATGCCTATTTACTAACCCAACAAATTCTCTTCAGCTCTACTTATTCAGTCAAAAATTTGGAACACCAAACATAAACTTTTTAAAATAAATATTATTTGCAAGGAGAGAGAGAGAAGAGATGAGAAGAGAAGGGAAGGGAAGAGAAGAGAAGAGAAAATGGGCATGCCAGGGCCTCCTGATACTGCATACAAACTTCAGACACATGTGGCACTTTGTGCATCTGGCTTTATATGGGTAACTAGGGAATCCAACCCGGGCCATCAGGCATAGCACAAAATCAACTTTAATCACTGAGCTCTCTCTCCAGACCTGAACACAAACTTTTATGATACTACTAAAATCCTCAAAATTCCTTTTAGGCAAAGAAATGATCATAATTATGCATATGGTCCAGGTATATTTATAAAAGCCTTATTTTTTCTGTGTACTCTCCTGCACCCCACATACCTTCCATCTACTTTTAAATTTCCATTATATTCCTCTTTCCCTCTGGGAGGGTGGTCCCTCCTCTGGGAAAGATTTCATTGAATATAACATCTGCATGAAGCAGATTACATGTTATGAATGGTTCTCACTTGATGATTTCATTCATTCATAATTCCTTGAACTGAGAGTTTTCTTTCTGTTTTATGGAAGAAGAGAATGAGGTTGAAGAGTTACCTGATGCCTTGGACCTGGGAATAAGGACTAAGAAGCAGAGTGGGTGGAAGGACATTCTCCCAGCTCACCATCTTGTTAGTGTCGAGTCTGCCTCCATTGGTCTGCAGTGGAGCTCACTCGTCAGATTACACTCAGAATATTAGCCACATGGAACCAAAACCAGCAGACTGGTTTGGGACAGATTGTGTTTCTGTGACTGTGGCTCAATGACTCCATCTTAGCAAACTTCCATTTCTGTTTTAACACAAGTGTAGGCTTGCAATGGGTGGTCGGTCGCCATCTTCCCTTCCACTTGTAACAGATGTAAGCTGCTTACTCTGTTTCAACAACTCTATAACATTTGGGTTAAATGATCAATAAAAAATTTTAAAACCAACAATATTTAAAAAGACACTCCCTTTTAAAAATTCTGTCTACTTATATAGAGTTATTGCTTGTACTATATTAAGGGTAGATATTGAGTTTAATACACAATTGTTCAAATAACTACACAGATTTACTGATATTTACATAAACCATTATTATTTAAACTTTAAATTTACCTAAAGAACTTCAAACATTACTCTGCATTTAAATGTTAAGGTAGATGGAACAAGTTAATATTTGTTTCTATCCCTGTGTGAGGTAGTAATTTGAGGGAATATATATATATATATATATATATATATATATATATATATATATAGAGAGAGAGAGAGAGAGAGAGAGAGAGAGAGAGAGAGAGAGAGAGCTTGCAAATGCTGCCCTCTGGTGGAAGGATATGTTAATAGTTAAACAATCTTGATCTTTATGTAACTTAAACCATTTTTTATTCCTAAACATTATCTACATATAGGCATAATATTGAAAGTTATTCATAAATAATTCCTAGGAAGTTTTAAAGCCAAATAATGTTATATTATTATATTATATTATATTATATATAATTATATATATATTATATTATATATAATTATATATATTATATAATAATATGTTAAATACTATGTAAAAAGTTGCTAATTCTTTAAGGAAACATATTGCTTGTTATTTTAATAGGCACTTAGCAGACATTTACAATTACCATGCGTTACTTTTTACTGGGACATAACAAATTTTTTAGTTCAGCATACATGTATAATTCCTAAGGAGAAACTCCTTTTCATAGCTTTTTGTAGCTTGACTTTATTTATCTCTGGGTTTCTAAGTAAATGTTCAGACTAGTAATCGCACACATCTTTCAGGTTGAGGCTATACAAGTGAGTTCTAGGATTTGACTGTTACTTTTTCTTATCTAAGGTTTTTACTGGGCAGTTTTTAGCTCAGCTTTATTTGATTTTACTTTACAGTGTTATCCTCAGAGAATTTCTATGAAATTATCATTATATGACTTCCTGAGAGCCAGAAATGGAATAAGTTAGTGTTCTGTATACAGAATTCAATACTCTGTGCTGTTATACTTAGTCCTCTAATGTAAAATGTCCTTTTACTTCTTTGTCATCTTGCTATTTAAAAATCTGGAAGCAGGAACTTTTAATAGACATTCTTGCCTTAACTACATATTTTAACCAACAAAAATATATGAATATAATCAGGTATGTAACATATCTTTCCGTGTGTATCTTACTTATATTCTTAACTTCCAGTTAGAAAGAATTATACATTTCATCTCAGTCCTTCCTGTATGTACTCAGGAGGAGAATAACCTTAATTCACTATATGCTCTGCCTTGGGAAAACCCAAGCTTTAATGTGAACACAAACTATTCACAGAAACGAGTACAACAGTCATTCTCCATGCCAGAAATAAACATCCGGTTTTAGATTCCATGGTATCCACTCTCCACATGCAGTCAGGGGCAAAGAAGAACTTTGAAACATTAGTCTCTTTTCACTCTCAGAAATTTTTACAGAAAAAGTTGCATTCATGTAAGAAATGGTGGTGGAAAATTAAAATAGAAATGAGGTACAAGTTATAAAAGCATGTTGGAAACATACTTTTTAATATATGAGAAATCAAGAGAAATGGCACCATGGCTTATGGTATTTTCCAGATAAAGAGGCTGAATCACAAAGTGATGTGGTATTATTTGGAAATATTGAATGCTACCTAGATGGAATTTCTCTTCTTTGGCTCTCTATTTTGCTGTCATGATCCTGAGTTACTGATGCTTTTACCTGCTGGTCTTAAAGACTATCTTCCTTGAAGGAAGTCCTCTAACATTTACTGAGAGTTCCCACTCACCTGTAAATGCCTACTTTCACTTTATTTTCTAAATTATTATTTTACTTGTGTTTTCAGAATCAGAGTGTGGGGCCTTTCCACTTCTAAAATATTTATGATGATATTTTCTAAAGCAAAGTTCTAAGTACATAGTTGGATATTAGAACACAATACTTAAAGCTGAAGCATTTCACTCCCAAAAGCATTCTGTAATCATAGACGCAGCTGCAGTGACAGCTGTATCTTCTGTCTGTTGCCCTTAGCTGGGAAGACAAAAGATCTCTTAAACATGAAATTAGTTGAAAGTCAGTGGAGGACCACATTTCTATGAATGCTGACCTGTATGGAGTTTTCTCCTCACAGCGATGCCATGATGGGGATGTATGTGATTGCTTGTGAAATGGAGACACCTGCTGTTGAAGGGGTTTAGTGACAGTTAATGCCCCCAGGCAGTCTGGATATCAAATGACAGCCAGTTTTGTCACTTAGAGTCAAGAAGTAGGTAGAAAGCTAATTTAACCACATGGAAATCTGTTCTCTGATAAGAATGAGACATTGAGAGTCTTAATTAACAGTTTTAGCCAATTTATATTAAAGGTTCTTGACTTGCTGCAGAGTACATTTTGATAGATCAACTTAAGCGTATCTTATGGTGGATGAATCAATGACTAGGGAAAGGATGTGTAGGTGGAATCAAGGTTTAGGTGAAAACACTGGAAACAGGAGTCATAAGAAAACCATAGAACAAAATATTACAGTAGCCAAAGAAAGTTGAGGGACATGTCTGAATAGATGAAGATAATCTGGCATTGTTTCAGTTTGAATCGAGTTACTCTCAAAAGGCTCATGTGCTTAAACACTTGGTCCCCAGTTGTGGAATCTTTTGGAGTAAAGCCTTTCTGGAGGAAGTGGGTCACGGGAGGTATCCCTGAGATTCATACTCTGGCCTGTTTTCTGTTCAACTTCTGATTCCTAACAGTGGATGTACTGTGACCATCTGGCATCCTGATCCTGCCATGGTGCCATCCCTGGCAAGATGGAATGTGGCCCCTGGACCTTCAAGCTGAACTAAACCCTTTCCTCACATAAGCTTCCTCTTTTCAGGTGTTTAGAGCAATGAGTGAAGTAACTAATGCAGAAGTTTTGTGTGAGTGGGATATTGCTATAATAAGCCTTTAGAACTGGTTTGTGAGCAGAGCATACGGCTCAATACTGGTGGGAGTTTAAGGGCCAGAATGCTGAGAGAAATACAGACAAGGGAAGGGAGAGCTCAGCACATGAAATTTCTGAAGGGACAAGGGCTCTGTTGGGAACATGGCTAGATGTAGTCTTTATTATATTCTGGCAAAGAATCTGGCTACATTGTGCTCATGTTCTGATAATTTGAATAGGATTGAGTATAAAAGTAGTGGAGGAAGGTGTTTGGCAGAGGAAATTTCAAGGCAGGTTACCACTGAGCCTGTGTTCTAGTTGGTACTCACTGTTCAAGTTCAAATCTTCAAAAAGAGAGCAAAAGATATTAAAAAGTGAAATTTAGAAGGATAAGCGAGTTAGTAAGTTTAAAGTTCTGAAAAAGGTGACTGTAGTCAATGAAACACTTGCAAATTATTAAAGAGATTAACAAAATTAAAGGTAAAGGTGTCATTATGGTTTGGTCTATGAGAGTCAAGCTCCAACCTAAGTAGTTAGCAGAATTTGACAGCGTCATCCACACAGTACTGGTTTTGTAGACATGGGAAATTCAGTATTGAGGGAGTCACAACATTTTTCCCATGGTTTCAGAGAGGTGCTTAGATAAAGAAATGTGTGGTAGCGTTAGATTCCTTGAAAGGAGGACCTCAAGGACCTCTGTGTTAAGCAGGAAGATGATGCCTAAATTGCAGTGGAGACCGCAAGAGGTTGCAGTTTCCACGACATGAGAAAGCTGTGGGCTCAGAGTGACACCACCTCAAAAGTTGTATGTACTCCAAGTGGCAGAACTGGACAATAAGCAGATACCAGATATGAAACTTCAGGATTTGATGCTTGCATTGTTGGGTTTCAGTTTTGCCTTGGTCCAGTGTTTCTTTATTATGCCTACATCCCCCCATTTGAGACGGAGAATATTTGTGCTATGCCGTTTTCTTTTAAGACATATATGTATGCAATTTAATTTATGTTGATGTATGTGATTAATGTGTGTGTGAGTGCAGTAGTGTACATGACAGAGTATGCATGGGGATGTATGTGATGCGTGTGTGTGTGAGTGCAGGAGTGTACATGACAGAGTATGCATGCGGATGTATGTGATGAGTGTATGTGTGAGTGCAGGAGTGTACATGACAGGGTATGCATGTGGAAGTATGTGATGAGTGTGTGTGTGAGTGCAGGAGTGTACATGACAGAGTATGCATGTGGATGTATGTGATGAATGTGTGTGTGAGCGCAGGAGTGTACATGACAGGGTATGCATGTGGGTGTATGTGATGAGTGTGTGTGTGAGTGCAGGAGTGTACATGACAGGGTATGCATGTGGATGTATGTGATGAATGTGTGTGTGAGTGCAGGAGTGTACATGACAGAGTATGCATGTGGATGTATGTGATGAATGTGTGTGTGAGTGCAGGAGTGTACATGACAGAGTATGCATGCGGATGTATGTGATGAGTGTATGTGTGAGTGCAGGAGTGTACATGACAGAGTATGCATGTGGATGTATGTGATGAGTGTGTGTGTGAGTGCAGGAGTGTACATGACAGAGTATGCATGTGGATGTATGTGATGAGTGTGTGTGTGAGTGCAGGAGTGTACATGACAGGGTATGCACGTGGGTGTATGTGATGAGTGTGTGTGTGAGTGCAGGAGTGTACATGACAGAGTATGCATGGGGATGTATGTGATGAGTGTGTGTGTGAGTGCAGCAGTGTACATGACAGAGTATGCATGTGGGTGTATATGATGAGTGTGTGTGTGAGTGCAGGAGTGTACATGACAGAGTATGCAAGTGGAAGTATGTGATGAGTGTGTGTGTGAGTGCAGGAGTGTACATGACAGAGTATGCATGTGGAAGTATGTGATGAGTGTGTGTGTGAGTGCAGGAGTGTGCATAACAGAGTATGCATGTGGATGTATGTGATGAATGTGTGTGTGAGTGCAGGAGTGTACATGACAGAGTATGCATGTGGTTGTATGTGCTGAATGTGTGTGTGAGTGCAGTAGTGTACATGACAGAGTATGCATGTGGGTGTATATGATGAGTGTGTGTGTGAGTGCAGGAGTGTACATGACAGAGTATGCATGTGGATGTATGTGATGAGTGTGTGTGTGAGTGCAGGAGTGTACATGACAGAGTATGCATGTGGATGTATGTGATGAATGTGTGTGTGAGCGCAGGAGTGTACATGACAGGGTATGCATGTGGGTGTATGTGATGAGTGTGTGTGTGAGTGCAGGAGTATACATGACAGGGTATGCATGTGGGTGTATGTGATGATTGTATGTGTGGTTTCTGGTTGTGCATGACAGAGTATGCATGATGAAGTATGTGATGAATGTGTGTGTGAGTGCAGCAGACTACATGACAGAGTATGCATGTGGGTGTATGTGATGAACGTGTGTGTTTGCGTTCAGGGAGTACATGACAGAGTATGCATGTGCTGATCAGAGAACAACTTTTGGATACGGATACTTGATGTCTACCACGTTTGAAACAGGATTTCCCCTTTCATTCTCTGTTTTTGGCATTTTCTGTGTTCACTGTGAGTTTCTTCGCTGCTGAGAAACTCTTCTCTCCCCTTTCATCTTTCCATCAGCATGCTGTTAATACAGAAGCCTGCTAAGCCTTCTGGCTTCGTTCCTGGGATCTGCAGATCAAACTCTGGTATTCAAGCTTGCTCGGCAAGCAGTGACCTTGTACTCTCAGCTATCTTCCCAGACCACTGTTTTTTTAATTTTACAGGTTTGGCGGTTTAGAGTGAAGACATTTAATTGAATTATGGAAGAGACTTGGACTTTTGAGCAATATTGTGACTGTTAAAAGATATTGGGACTTTTGAAGTTGGACTGAATAAATTTTGTATCATGAGCTTCCCAGGAGCTCAGAAAGGCCAGGTATAAAATATTGTAACTTGAAGGTAAAATGCCCACCATAGGCTCACATGTTTGGACAATCAGTTGCCAGCTGGTGGTGCATTTGGTGGCTAGAAAACTTTCAGAGGTGGACCTTTACTGGAAGTAGTGGTTTATTGTTGATCTTACCTTGAGATTTTATACCCTGTCTCACTTCCTGTTCACCCTCTGCTTCCTTCTGTGGAGGTAATGTGAACAACTGGATCCATATTCCTGCTGCCATGAGTTCTTGGCCATGACAGAATGCATCGCCTGAAAATACATGGCAGAACAAAGCCCTGCCTTCCTTATCTGCTTCTTTTCAGGCATTTGCTCACAGAAGCAAGTAAAGTAGCTAATATATTCACACAGAGAGAATGAAGTTTATCTTTGCTATAAAAGAATTAAATTATGTCATTTTCTCAGAAAAGTAAACAGCTGGGGATCATGATGTTAAGTGAAATAAACTAAATTCAGGAAGACAAATATTATGTTTTACCCTCATATATAGAATCTAGACTAAAAAAGACATAAAGGTATAAGGAAGACATTTTGGAAAAGGAAATGGACCAGTAGAAGAGGAGTCAGGAAAGCTAATGGAGGCAGATATGATTAAAGTACCTGGTGTACATACACAAACAATAAAAAAAAGTCAGAACAGGATATTCAAGTACATTTCTTTCTCTTATGAAAATCAGACTTTCTTCTCATTTAGAGTTGTAGAAAACCACCCATGGAATAGTACTGAGCATATAAGCCTACAATAGCACACCTTTTTAAAAAAAATTTATGTTTTTATTGACAATTTCCATAATTGTAGAAAGTAACTCATGGTAATTCACTCTCTTCCCCCACTTTCCCTTTTATAACTCTACTCTCCATCATATACCCTCTCCCTTTCAATCGGTCTCTCTTTTATTTTGATGTCATGATCTTTTCCTCCTATTATTATGGTCTTGTGTAGGTAGCATCAGGCACTGTGAGGTCATGGATATCCAGGCCATTTTGTGTCTGGAGGAGCACTTTGTAAGGAGTCCTACCCTTCTTCCTTTGACTCTCACATTCTTTTTTTTTTAATTTATTTATTTATTTATTTTATTTTTTTTTAATTTTTATTAACATTTTCCATGATTATAAAATATATCCCATGGTAATTCCCTCCCTCCCCACCCCCACACTTTCCCGTTTGAAATTCCATTCTCAATCATATTACCTCCCCATTACAATCATTGTAATTACATATATACAATATCAACCTATTAAGTATCCTCCTCCCTTCCTTTCTCCACCCTTTATGTCTCCTTTTCAACTTACTGGCCTCTGCTACTAAGTATTTTCATTCTCACACAGAAGCCCAGTCATCTGTAGCTAGGATCCCCATATGAGGAAGAACATGTGGCGCTTGGCTTTCTGGGCCTGGGTTACCTGACTTAGTATAATACTTTCCAGGTCCATCCATTTTTCTGCAAATTTCATAACTTCATTTTTCTTTACCGCTGAGTAGAACTCCATTGTATAAATGTACCACATCTTCATTATCCACTCATCTGTTGAGGGACATCTAGGCTGGTTCCATTTCCCAGCTATTATAAATTGAGCAGCAATAAACATGGTTGAGCATGTACTTCTAAGGAAATGGGATGAGTCCTTTGGATATATGCCTAGGAGTGCTATAGCTGGGTCATATGGTAGATCAATCTCTAGCTGCTTTAGGAACCTCCACACTGTTTTCCACAATGGCTGGAACAGATTGCATTCCCACCAGCA
This sequence comes from Jaculus jaculus, assembly GCF_020740685.1. Classification (NCBI taxonomy): domain Eukaryota; kingdom Metazoa; phylum Chordata; class Mammalia; order Rodentia; family Dipodidae; genus Jaculus; species Jaculus jaculus. Next base: position 186,704,214 of record NC_059104.1, read on the forward strand.
GTGCAGAAGGGTTCCTTTTTTTCCACATCCCCGCCAACATTTATGATCATTTGTTTTCATGATGGTGGCCAATCTGACAGGAGTGAGGTGGAATCTCAATGTAGTTTTAATCTGCATTTCCCTGATGACTAGTGACGTAGAACATTTTTTAGGTGCTTATATGCCATTCATATTTCTTCCTTTGAGAACTCTCTATTTAGCTCCTTAGCCCATTTTTTGATTGGCTTGTTTGATTCCTTATTAGTTAACTTTTTGAGTTCTTTGTATATCCTAGATATTAATCCTCTATCAGATATATAGCTGGCGAAGATTTTTTCCCATTCTGTAGGTTGCCTCTTTGCTTTTTTCACTGTGTCCTTTGCGGTGCAAAATCTTTGTAATTTCATTAGGTCCCAGTGGTTAATCTGTGGTTTTATTGCCTGAGCAATTGGGGTTGTATTCAGAAAGTCTTTGCCAAGACCAATATGTTGAAGGGTTTCCCCTACTTTTTCCTCTAGCAGTTTCAAAGTTTCCGGTCTGATGTTAAGGTCTTTAATCCATTTGGACTTAATTCTTGTGCATGGCGAGAGAGAAGAATCTATTTTCATCCTTCTGCAGATATTTATCCAGTTTTCAAAACACCATTTGCTGAAGAGGCTGTCTCTTCTCCAGTGAGTATTTTTGGCATTTTTATCGAATATCAGGTGGCTATAGCTACTTGGGCTTACATCTGGGTCCTCTATTCTGTTCCACTGATCTACATGTCTGTTTTTGTGCCAGTACCATGCTGTTTTTGTTACTATGGCTCTGTAGTATAGGTTAAAATCAGGTATGGTGATACCACCAGCCTCTTTTTTGTTGCTCAGTATTATTTTAGATATTCGAGGTTTTTTATGATTCCAAATGAATTTTTGGATTGTTTTTTCTATTTCCATGAAGAAAGCCTTTGGAATTTTGATAGGGATTGCATTAAATGTGTAGATTGCTTTAGGTAAGATTGCCATTTTCACGATATTGATTCTTCCAAGCCAGGAACAAGGGATGTTTCTCCACTTTCTAGTGTCTTCTGCAATTTCTCCCTTGAGTGTTTTAAAGTTCTCATTCTATAGATTCTTTACTTCCTTGGTTAGGTTTATTCCAAGGTATTTTATTTTTTTTGATGCAATTGTGAATGGGAGTGATTCTCTGATTTCATCCTCTGTGTGTTTGTTGTTAGCATATACGAAGGCTACTGATTTCTGTGTATTTATTTTGTATCCTGCTACATGGCTGTAGGTTTTGATCAGCTCTAACAGCTTGCTAGTAGAGTCTTTAGGGTCCTTTATGTATAGAATCATGTCATCTGCAAATAATGATAACTTGATTTCTTCCTTTCCAATTTGTATCCCTTTTATGTGTGTCTCTTGCCTTATTGCTATGGCTAAGACTTCCAAAACTATATTAAATAGAAGTGGAGACAGTGGACACCCTTGTCTTGTTCCTGATTTTAGTGGAAAAGCTTCCAGTTTTTCCCCATTTAGTAATATGTTTGCTGTAGGCTTGTCATAAATAGCCTTTATTATATTGAGATATGTTCCTTCTATTCCCAGTCTCTGTAGGACTTTTATCATGAAGGGATGTTGGATTTTGTCAAATGCTTTCTCTGCATCTAATGAGATGATCATGTGATTTTTGTCCTTCAACCCATTTATGTAATATATTACATTTATACATTTGCGTATGTTGAACCATCCCTGCATCTCTGGGATAAAGCCTACTTGGTCAGGGTGAATGATCTTTTTGATATACTCTTGTATTCTGTTTGCCAATATTTTGTTGAGAATTTTTGCATCTATGTTCATGAGGGAGATTGGTCTGTAATTTTCTTTTTTTGTTCTATCTTTGCCTGGTTTTGGTATCAGGGTGATGCTGGCCTCATAGAAGGAGTTTGGTAGGATTCCTTCTTTTTCTATTTCCTGGAAAAGCTTAAGAAGCAATGGTGTTAGCTCTTCCTTAAAAGTCTGGTAAAATTCAGCAGTGAATCCATCCGGGCCTGGGCTTTTTTTAGTTGGGAGGTTATTGATAACTGCTCGGATCTCCATGTTTGTTATAGGTCTATTTAAGTGATTAATCTCATTTTGATTTAATTTAGGTAGGTCATATAGATCAAGGAAATCATCCATTTCTTTCAGATTTTCATACTTTGTGGAGTATATGCTTTTATAGTATGTCCCTATAATTTTTAGAATTTCTCTGGAATCTGTTGTGATGTTACCTTGTTCATCTCTGATTTTATTAATTTGTGTCTCTTCTCTCTTTCTTTTGGTCAGATTTGCTAAGGGTTTATCAATCTTGTTTATCCTTTCAAAGAACCAACTCTTTGTTTCATTAATTCTTTGGATTGTTCTTTTTGTTTCTATTTCATTAATTTCTGCCCTAATCTTTATTATTTCTTCCCGTCTACTACTTTTTGGTTTGCCTTGTTCTTCTTTTTCCAAGGCTTTAAGGCGAAGCATTAGGTCGTTTACTTGCGACCTTTCTAATTTCTTAATATAGGCACTTAAGGCTATAAATTTACCTCTTAGAACTGCCTTCATTGTGTCCCAGAGATTTTGGTATGTTGTGTTCTCATTATCATTTGACTCTGCAAATTTTTTGATTTCCTTTTTGATTTCTTCATTGACCCACTCATCATTTAGTAGTGTATTGTTTAGTTTCCATGATTTTGTGTATGCTCTATAGCCTTTCTTGCTACTGATTTGTAGTTTAATTCCATTGTGGTCAGATAGAATGCAAGGAATTATTTCAATTTTCCTGAATTTGTTAAGATTTGCTTTGTGTCCTAATATATGGTCTATTTTAGAGAATGTTCCATGTGCTGCTGAAAAGAATGTATATTCTGCAGCCTTTGGATGAAATGTCCTGTATATATCTGTTAGGTCCATTCCTTCTATGACCTCATTTAGTCCAGATGCCTCTCTGTTTATTCTTTCCCTGGATGACCTGTCAATTGATGAGAGTGGGGTGTTAAAGTCACCCACCACCACTGTGTTTGGTGTTATCTGTGACCTTAGTTCTAATAGTGTTTGTTTGACGAATTTGGGAGCCCCCATGTTAGGTGCATATATGTTTAGGATTGTAATGTCCTCCTGTTGGAGTGTGCCCTTAATCAATATAAAGTGACCTTCCTTATCTTTTTTGACTAACTTCGGACTAAAGTCCACCCTGTCTGATATTAGGATAGCAACCCCTGCTTGTTTTCTAGGCCCATTTGCTTGAAACACCGTCTTCCAACCTTTCACCCTAAGATAATGTCTATCCTTTGTAGAAAGGTGAGTTTCTTGGAGACAACAAATTGTAGGATCCTGCTTTTTAACCCAGTCTGCAAATCTATGTCTTTTCGTTGGGGCATTGAGACCATTGATATTAAGAGATATTATTGAAAGGTGTGTATTTATGTTTGCCATTTGTGTGTGTGTGTGTGTGTGTGTTACTTGTTCTACCTGTGCTCTCTTCTGTTAACTGGTATTTGAGTATAGCTGGTTTTTTCTAGGTTCCTTATATGTGTGCTTTTCCTTTTGTTCAGCATGGAGGATTCTATCAAGTATTTTCTGTAGAGCTGGTTTTGTCTTCAGATACTCCTTTAACCTGCTTTTGTCATGGAATGTCTTTATTTCTCCATCTATTTGGATGGATAACTTTGCAGGATAAAGTAACCTTGGTTGACAGTTGTTATCTTTCAGAACTTGGAATATATCACTCCAAGCCCTTCTGGCTTTAAAAGTTTGTGTTGAATAATCTTCTGTAATCCTGATGGGCTTGCTTTTGTAGGTAACTTGATTTTTCTCTCTAACTGCTTTCAATATTTTTTCTTTGGTTTGTGTGTTTGGAAGTTTGAGTATAATGTGGCGAGGAGAGTTTCTTTCTGGGTTTTGTCTGGCTGGGGTTCTAAAGGCTTCCTGTATCTGTATTGGCACCTCTTTCCCAATTTGGGGAAAATTTTCCTCTATGATTTTGTTGAAGATGCCTACTATGCCTCTGGAGTGGAGTTCTTCTCCTTCTACTATGCCCTGAATTCTTATATTGGATCTTTTCATAGTGTCCCGAATATCTTGAAATTCCCACTCATACTTTTCTATAAGTTTATCTTTCTCTTTGTTGGACTGCATTAGGTCTGCCACCTGATCTTCTAGCTTAGATATTCTGTCCTCTCCCTCATCCATCCTACTGGTGAGATTTTCTACAGAGTTTTTTATTTCATTAACTGTGTTCTTCATTGCTAGTAATTCTGACTGGTTTTTCTTTATTATTTCTATTTCTCTATTTATGTCTTGTATTGCCTTCTTTATTTCATTAAATTGGTGTCCTGCCTCATCTTTGATTCCTTTGATTTCCTCTTTGATTTCTTCTTTGATTGTTTTCATGTGTTCTTTGACCTCTTTGAACATATTTATAATTATTCTTTTGAACTCTTTCTCAGGCATTTCCTCTAACTCTTTCTCACTGGAGGACATTTCTGATGCATTAATACTTTTAGGTGGATTTATATCGTCTTGCTTTTTAGTGTTTCTTGTGTTATAATGTATATATTTTTGCATCTTGGAGTAAGTTAATGCTTGGATTTTCTAGCTAGCTGTGTATTCTTAGCTGTATCAATTGATTTGATGTAATATATTTTCAGGGTAGGACCTTAAGGTATTAGGTGTGGCTCTTAAGACTCTCAGAGTATCCACAAAGATGTTCTTAGGGGTTGAGTTTCCCTGCTATAGGAGTATTCAAGCAGGCTGAGTGGAATAAAATACTGGTAGATTCTAAAATTTAACTAAACACTGTACACATTCAATCAAAAACAGCCCCGAGTGTGTATGCAAGAGTAGTTATTATAATGACCAGATCCTCTATCAACAAAGAGGTTTAGATTTCTGGTCTGTTGAGGTATCCAAGTCAGCTTGTGACCAAGTGAGACCCTTCCCTGGTGCAATCCCAGTTACCTTGGGTGATTTTGGTCTCAGTCAAGTTGCTGCCTGGGTCGTCGGGCTGCTGTTCTGATTTCTGGAGCTGGGCACTTGCTTTTCCTACGGGGCAAACTGAGCCGCTGCTGCCGCCTCTGCTGCTGTTGTAGCTGCCACCCCCGGAGCCACCACCGCTGCTGAAGCTGCCGTTGCCGTGTCCACCGCCGCTGCTCCCCCCGAAGCCGCTGCTGCAGGATCTGCCACCGCTGCAGCTCCTGGGTCCGCTGCTGCTGGGGCCACTGGTACCGGTGCTGGAGCCGCTGAAGTTGCTGCCGAACTCTGCTCCTGCTTGGGTCCCGCCGTCAGCCCAAGTTGTCGTGGCCAGTCCCGGGCCGCTGCTGTGTTCGCTGGAGCTGGGTTCAGGCGGCGGGGGAGGGCAGGGAGCCGCGGCTGCTCTGGTTGTATCGCTGTTCCACGTGTGCTTTTACCTCGCGGTCTGCTCCTCCCTCCGTTGCTCGCTGCCGTTCTCCCCTCACGTTTCCCGAGTTGCGGAGAGCGCGGTGTGAGGGGAAAATCCCGCACCTGGCTTGTCCTGCGGCTCGAGCCGAGAGTCCGGCGGCTTTCTGCCGCTCCGCGGCTGCGGTGGGTGGCCGAGCTGCCTGAGCCGCTGTTCCCGCCTGTGCAGGCTCTGGATGCTCTGGAACTCTTCTACTTCTCCGCTGCCTCCTCAATTTCCTATACACCTCACTTTTTAGTAAAAGTGTGTATTTTGCTGAGTTTTTTGGTCTTTTTCCCCCCTAGGCTGCTTTGGCATGGTACCTACGCCGCCATCTTAACCGGAAGTCTTCCTCGACTCTCACATTCTTTATACCACCTCTTCTGCACTGGACCCTGAGCCTTGGAAGATGTGATAGAGATGTTTCAGTGCTGAGCACTCCTCTGTCACTTCTTCTCAGCACCATGACACCTTTTGAGCCATCCCAAAGTCAAAGTCATCTGTAAAGAGAAACTTCTCTAACCAAAAGTGAGAGTAGCATTAATATATGGGTATGAAAATTAAGAGGAGTGCTTACTGGGCAGTTTGGTGAGCATAGTATATACATTTATCCAGATACCCACAGACATTACACCCCTAGGGCTCATAAGTACCTGTTGTAGGTTTTCAGTATCAGGAATGTATTCCCTCCCATAGAGTGGGCCTCTCATCCAATTAGAGAGTGGTTGTTTTCCCTGATAGCAGACATGTCACTATTGCACCCATTAGCTCATTTGGCCTGGATGGCCAAGTTTAAGGCTTACAGTGTCCACATTGAGTATCTTCACTGGTGATTTCTCTCTCTTCCATTGACTGGCATGCAGAATGGCTTCTTCCAGTTTTCTGTCAGCTTGTCTACATGGAGGAGGTTTTCAGCTCAGCTCCAGAAGGATTTCTCAATGACCTTATAGCCCAAATATGTGGAGTCTTCAGCATAGGGTCTTACCATCTATTCCTGGTGGGAAACCAAGTCCTTGGCAATGGCCTGTAATGTTTTGAGGGCATTAGGCACCTTCCTGACCAACAGCTCACTGGAAGGTATCCCATCCTTGGCACTGAAAATTGTCTAGTAACAATCTGTGGCTCCTGTCCAAAGCAGAAGGTTTCTGACTTAGATTTGACTAGGATTTCAGTACCTGACATGAATATCCTCCCGTGGAGAGGGCCACAAATACAATTCGAGAGCAGTTGGTCACCCTTGTAACAGTCATGCCACTATTGCTGAAGTAGGCACATCTTCTCTGGCTGGTCAGTGGTGTTGCTCACAGGCTCCACTGTTAGGTAAGACTTTGTGACTTCTCCCTCAGAAGCCTACAAAACACTCTCCAGCACTTTGGCAGCTAGCACGCAAGGAAGAAACTTCCAGCAAAGTTATAGTTTGATTTCACAGTGTCCTATAACCAAAACATGTGGAGTCTTCAATAAGAGTCTTACCATCTAGTTCTTGTTGTCAGCCACTGGCATGGTAATAACCTGTATTGTTTTGGGGCCTCCCTGACCAACATCTCATTGGGAAGTTTCTGAATCTTGGCACTAGGACTTTCTTATACCAACTTATAGCTTCTGGGAGCAGCATGATATATCTGTGGGTGAGACTGCTGCTTAAACTGTTTTTATTTTTAAATTTTAGATTTTAATTAGCTAGCAAAGAAGTAGCACCAAGGCCTTTCCATATCTTTACTTCTGTTTAGTCTCCCAACTCCCCTTCCTCTAGTCAATTCCCTAATCCTGAAGAGTGAGATCCTAAGACTTGGGATTCCATCTCACTCCTGTCAGAATGGCTACCATCAAGAAAACAAATGACAGTAAATGCCGGTGAGGATACAGAAAGAGAGGAACCCTTCTACACTGTTGATGGGAATGTAAACTGGTATAGCCATTGTGGAAATCAGTATGGATGTTACTGAGATGGCTGAAAATAGATTTACTGACCCAGCTATACCACTCTTAGGCATATATCCTAAGGACTTTTCACACTATCTTAGATATATTTACACATCCTGTTCTATTCACAAAGCTAGTAAATGGAACCAGCTAAGATGTCCCTCAACCTATGAGTAGATAATGAAGATGTGGTACATTTATACAATGAAACTCTATTCAGTGGTAAAGAAAAATGAAATTATGCAATTTGTAGGGAAATGGGTGGACCTAGAAAGGATTATACTTGGTGAGTTAACCCACACCCAAAAAGCCAAGCACCGCATGTTCTTTCTCATATGTGGATTCCAGCTACAAATGTTTGGACTTGTCTGTGAGCTGGAATAATACTTGATAGCAGAAGCCAGTAAGCTAGAAAGGGGATATAAGGGAGGAAGGAGACGGGAGGACTTAAGGGGATGGTATTATATATATTCAAGTAGAAGAACAGATTACTGGGGGTGAAAAGACCTAAGTGAGGTCAGGAAAAGAGATTGAGTAATGAAAATTTGGGGGGAGGGTTAATCAAAATCTAAGATGGTATGATTATGTCTTGTGGAAACCTACTTTTTGGATAATGATACACCCAGAAGCCATAGACTGTTACTAGAAAATTTTCAGTGCCAGGGATGGGATACCGTCCAGTGAATTGTTAGGCAGGGAATTCCTTGATGCATGCATCCACAACATTGCAGGCCATTGGTGAAGCTTTTGGTTTCCTACCAGGAATAGATGGTAAGATGCTATTGCTGAAGAATCCACAGGCATGGGCTGCAAAGTCACTGAGAAATCTTGCTAGAGCTGAGTTGAAACCTCCTCTGTGTAGACCAGCTGGCAGAGAGCTGGAAAAAGTTATGAAGCATGCAGCTTCCTTGGAAAGAGAGAAGTCATCAGTAGAGAAAAACAACAGTGGACACTGTAAGCCTTAAATTTAGTTAGCAAGGTCAAATGAGCCATTGGGTACAGTAGTGTCATGTCTGTTATGGGGGAAATCAAGTGCTGTCTAACTAAACTGGAGGCCCACTCCACAGGAAGGAATACAAGCCTGATACTGAAAAACCCATGAAGGGGTAGTCATAAGCCCTAAGGGTGTAACTTCTGCTGGTTTCTGGCACTTCTCTTAAAGTTCATACTATAAATTAACGCTACTTTCACTGTTGGTTAGAGAATTTCCTCTTTGCAGATGGCGGTGACCTCTGGGATGACTCAAAAGGCACCATAGAGCTGAGAAGAAGTGACAGAGGAGTGCTCAGCACTGAAACATCTCTATCACACCTTCCAAGGCTCAGAGAAAGAGGTGGTGAAAAGAATTTAAGAGCCAAATAAGACTCATTACAATGCATTCTTCCAGATACAAAATGGCCTGAATATCCTCAGCCTTGCAGTGCCTGATACTACCTATACAAGGCCATCATGATAGGAGGAAAAGATGATAACATCAAAATAAAAGAGAGACTGATTGAGAGTGGTACAAGATGGAGAGTGGAATTGTGAAGGGGAAAGTGAGAGGGCAAGGAAATTGTCAGGGTTTATTGTCTACAGTTATGGAAGTTGCCAAGAAAAAAAGGGGGGGGGGAAAGTTTTGTGAGGGAAGCACCAGTGTATTTGAAGAGCTCAGTTGCACCTGACCTCTCCTACCATTAAGAAAGGACCAAGACCTGAAGAAGTGCTTGTCCTGGGTGGCAGCAGATCAATTGAGGCCACGTAGTCACTTACAGAGATAAGGACTGTAATTACCATGAGTGTTTCTGTTGTATTTTTTAAATGTTTATGCAGATGTTCACAAATATTAAAATGCTGTTGTTTCTTTCCTCTAATTATCTACTGTGTAATTAATATTGATTGAAATAATATCCATAATCAGGTATTGCTAAACTTCCATTTAAATTGTTGGATTTTAGTGCAAGTAGTAGTTGGAATGGATGTCTCCCCTCCAATAGATTCATGATTTTTTTTCTTGTCTATAAAAGTTCTGGCTTCCTTGAGGAAATGTTCCACAGAAAGCAGCATGACCCCAGTCCTCCTGCATGCTGCCTGGAGGAGGGCTGATCTCCCAGAGTCACCCCAGGGCCTCCCACTGGACTGTGAGCATCACTCCTGGCCTGGTCTTGCTCCCATCTCTTCTCTAAATAGAAGCCCTGCTCTAGGGGAGCATGGAGACAGGCTAACAATGGCCCGTCCAGCTTTCACCTAAACTGGAAAGACATACTAGTTTGTTTCCCCATTTATTTATTTATTTTTTGGTTTTGTGAGGTAGGGTCTCACTCTGGTCCAGGCTGACCTGGAATTAACTCTGTCATCTCAGGGTGGCCTTGAACTCATGCCAATCCTCCTACCTCTGCCTCCCGAGTGCTGGGATTAAAGGTGTGCACCACCACGCCTGGCTGTTTCCCCATTTACATTTACATAGTTTATATCATTCTTCTGACCACACTGAGATGCAGGCCTCTGCTGACCTCGTTCCTCACTGGGTATTCCACATCTTTCTCTGGGCCATCATGCCTCTATCTGTCCTTTGGTATAGACAACTACAGAATTGCTCACCTCAAGGAGGTAAAGTAAATGACAGGAATAGGCCGGATGGAAGAACATGCGGCATAGAATGTTTATGTGTACATATTTTGTTTTCATCACTTTCCCTTTTATACAAAAGGTGTATACTGCACATAGGTTTTGGTACTTCATTAGTTGTTCTTTGATTTTGCTTATAGTTACTTGTTTTATACATTTTTAAATTATCTTTTAATGTTTCTAGTAGGTACATATATATTTAAAATGTTTCCATCTTTTATAAACTTTCATTAATTCATTCATTTTCTCTTCCTATGCCTGATCTTCCTTTCTTTTGTTTCTTTACACAAAGATCTTGCTCCATTTGACATTTATTTTGAAATACAGTGTCAATAATAGCACCTTCTTTGGATATGGCTATGCAAATGTGCTAATACTCTGTTTTTCTGTTTTTACCAGTATTTGGCAAAGCTCCCTGTATCGAAGCACGAACTGAGACGTCTGCTCTGCTCTGCTCTCTCCCTGTGAGTAACAACTCAGCCATGGTGCTTTCTGCTTTCTGGGTGGGTTTTCATGCCTGGTTACACTAAGTAAGGTTTCTGTCCCTCTTCCCTTTCTTTCCAAGCATATCCCTTACTTCTTTCCCAAAAGCAGCTCAGTTTTTCATTATACAGGTTTTATATGCCTGTTGATGATTTTACATATCAAAATGTCTACTCTTTTTCTATAGACATAGTTTCCACTTGCTTATTGTATGTTTTTTATGAAGTAGAAACTTTGAATGGACACATGATATGTTGATACCATCATTTCTCTCCTCCCGGCCCCAACTCCACTGAGGGCCCTCCTTAGTGGGATTGCTGCTATTCGTCATGGAGTTGTAGATTATGAGTCGTGAGGTGGTAGTCTGTCATTGTGAGGAGGCCAATGTTTTTGGATATTCCTTCCCACCCTGTGGCTCTTCCATTCTTTCCACTCCCTCTTCTATAAACTTCCCTGAGCTTTGGTGGGTTTGCTTTAGTTCTCACATAGATAATGGCTTCCAATGAGAAGCTCCTACTAGCCTTCATCCCAAAGTGAGGCCAAACCCATCAATAATCTCTCTAAGTTAATAATGTTTACCCCCTTTAACCTATTCTGATCTTATTCTACATTGGAGAATCTGTTTTTGTTTTTCAGAAAGCAGCAAAAACCAAAAACAACCATAATCTGCTAACAAGACAAGAATTGAAAGCTGACTCCTTGGCTGGGGATGATTCACACAGCAACCAGGGCCCAGGTGAAACCACAGAGGCCCTGGCAAGATGAGCAAGTGTGCCACTTCCATGGAAAACCTGGTAACCTGGTCCAGGGTGATGCAGTTAGACATTGAGGGCACACAAATGTACCAAAGCAGAAATTCAGAAGCTGCTGAGAACTCAACACTGACATAGAATTAATTAACTTTTAACACGTGTCATACATGGAATAACAAGAAAGTGTACAGTTGGATGGAGTCACATTATGTTTATTCCTGTATAGTCCAGCTTAAGGTAAAATAGAGAAGGTTTACAGGGCCACTAGAAGCATCTTTATTTCTGCACCCCTACATGATACTTCTCAAATATCATTTAACTTCATGGATTAGCTTTTGCCTCCTAGCTTTGTATACATCCAACACATGTACATCAGATATTCCAGATTTTTTACTGCTTGTGAAAGTTACTCATAGGTACTACATTCTTATTTTACATTATGATATATCATTTGGTTAAATAATACAGCTTAGTTATCCATTGATTAGAGCTGGATTTTAAAATTGTATCTACTTTAGATTCTTATGAATAAAGTTGCTTGCTTTGAACATTATTACTTTGTTTGGGGTAAATACATAAGAATTTATGGGGCATAAGGAAGTTTATGTTCACAATCAGGAGTGCCTGCCATTTTTTAAAATGTGGCTGCAACGTTCCCCTTTCATTAGCAGTGTAGGATTCCCATCTTTACCCTCCTCAGGACTGTCATAATTCCTTCAACACCTTCAGTCTAAAATGCCATGTATGGTCTGGTTTTCATTTTCTTATTTGTAGTGATGTTAATAACATTTTCCATTTTATTGGCAATTTCAGTAACCTCTTTTGTGAAATGTATAGATATACTTGTTTTGGACTTTTTAAAACTGAGCTGTTCATCATTTTAAGTTTGATTCTCAGGGCTTCTGTATTTAATCTTGATGTACCCTTTCTTTAGGAGACAGCTCCTTTATCTGTGGCATATGTTTCATAATCTTCAGGATGTATTTTGTTGGACAGTTTTCCTAATTTATTTAAAACTCACATTCATCTATTTAATGGCTTTGTCAATAGTTTTTATTATTCTTTCAAATAAACGATGTTGGTTTTGCAGTGGTTTGAACCAGATGTCCCCCATAAGCTCATGTGTTCTAAATGCTTGCTCCCCAACTGGTGGCAGGTTTGAAGCTCAAGACTTGCTGGACAAGGTGTGTCACTAGAGGTAGACCTTGAGGCTTATTAGCCCCTGGTTTACCAGCCTCAGTTTGGCTCACTTTCCTGCTGCTGTCATCCACCTAATGTTGGCAAGTAAGTGATTTCTAGCCTCTGTTCATACTTTGCTATTCCTACCATCATCATGGGGATTCCCCTTGAAAAAATAAACCAAATAACAAACATTCCTTCCATCAGCTGTTTTTGGTTGGGTGTTTTGTCCTAGTAGTGACAAAATTAACTGCTACTGTTTGTTATTTGAATATCTCTCCATTATCTGACTGTCAGACTTTCTGTGTCCTCATATTCAATATTCTATCAGATAGCTCTGGGATTTTATTAGGGCTTCTGCTCTGTGGTAAACCCTCAACAAATAGCTTCCTGTTAATGTTTGTGATTTCCAGTTTCCTCAAGTGGAAAAATCACTGCAAGGCAGACTTTTCTCTCTGCTTTTCCCTCTTTTCCTAGTTATTGGTTCTGCAGCCCTCTATACCTCATCATTTTCTGTTATTTTTTGGTTTTTCAAGGTAGGGTCCCATTCTACCCAGGCTGACCTGGAATTCATTATGTTACATTAGGGTGGCCTTGAACTCATGGTGATGCACCTACCTCTGCCTCCCAAGTACTGAGATTAAAGGTGCATGCCACTACGCCCAGCTATCATCATTTTCTGATGTTTTCAATCAATCTTATACATGTTTCCAACTTTAAAAACCTTTTAGATTTCCTGAGGGTTACAGTAGTTTGAACAAAACCCAGGTTCCTGCTGCTAGACCTGTGTTGCTGGTGTTCATCAGAGAACAGTCCAGTAAGCTCACCATGAAGAAAGCTTTCTATGTACTGTCCTCTCTCTCTCCTAAGGTGACTTCAAAAATATTTATTTATTCTCAAATACAGAGGAGAGAGGCAGACAGAACGGGCTTTCCAGGGCCTTCTGCCACTGCACTGTTCTCCTCTCCTTGCATCAGATACCTTGCTTTTTATCTTTTAAAATGTGCCCAGTTTAAGACCATACATTTCCCCTGAAAACTACATTAGTAATCAGTTTGCTCCATAAATATTAAACTATGAAACTTTTTTCCAACAATTAAGATATCTTCTATGTTTCATTTTTACTACATTTATGATCTATGAAGTATTTCAACATTTGTTAAAGTTCCTAGTTATATTTTTGTTAGCATCTTAATTTTTACTTTTTATGGACAGAGAAATTTATCTACCAGGTTTATATTAGTCCTTTGGGACTAATCCTTCAGAGATTGGGTGTTTTTATTTGTTTTAGTGATATGGTACTTGATTAGATTTTGTGAATGTTTAGAATGAGCTTGAAAAGAAATCCCTATTTTTTGTGTTTTTATGGTCACAAATCTAAGTCTACTTTGTTGAGCATGTTCAAGTGATCAGTATGTTTTGGTCTGTATGGAAGTCCATACTAGGTCAGCTTGGGCAAACTGAACCTGGTTTTCCTGAAGTTTTTTTTTTTTTTTTTTTTTTCAGCCTTGGGATGGTCTATCTTCAATGCCAATTAGAATCACCAAGGAAACACACTTCTGTGTTTGCCTTTGAGGGATTTAATGTTTTGCTTGGAGAGAAGATCCACCCTAAGTATGGGAAGGGGGAAGGAAAAGGGAGAGGACATTCTTGGCTCTTACTTCCTGCCTACAAGTTTAGATGTCCTGACTCAGTCTTCTGAACCTCATTAGTAATGACTATGTAAGTGCATTCGGTGAGGCATTCATCCCCCAAACAAGATGGGAGAATTTAAAATTTAATCCTTCAGAGACTGTTTCCGGAGATAGGGACAGGGCATGGGGTGATTTCAAAACAACTGAACCGGAAGTTCTGCTGAAGGTGGCTGAGACTTCTGTTCTTGGAAAGGAGACTAGAACAACAATAAGTGAAAACTATGTCAACAGGCTGTTTTCCTCCAGGGCCTTTCTATTCCCCTGTATCACTTCTGCCACAGCAGAATAGATCCCACAAAGCAGCAAAGTTCCTCCAACTTTCTAGACCTTTCAGCTTCTAGACCTTCCTAAGCTCAGAGGCTAAGACAGGTGACTCCTGAGCTGAGTAAAAGCTGGGTGTGTGCACCTGTCTGTCTCTAGGAAATAAGTAAGGGATGTGAGCAGAAGCATTCCAATTCAAACATTAGTTTTAGATCTAATATTAACAATATGTTTGTGCAAAAATGTAGCTTGACAGTTTTGCTGGATGCCTGCATGGAGACCCCATGGAGCTGTGAGGATGAACCGTGGGTTGCAGTGGAGACCCAGTGGAGGTGCTGGGACCACGAGATGGCTACTGAGGACAGCTGCTGGCCCCAGATGAAGTTTCCCAGGACTGTGAGTAGCCTAGCTGGAGGGGTGGAATTGGAATGCCAGAGACTGATTGCTGGTTAGAATTTTTGGACTTGGAGATTTGTCACTGGCTAGGGTTGTTGGACTTGAAGCTACAGAGTTTGATGTTTTCCCTGGTTGTTTTAAATCTTGTATTGGCTGAATGTTTCTTTGCTATGCCCAATGCCATCTTTTGCAGTGTGAATGTTTATCCTGTGCCATTATGGGTTTGGGGGAGATATTTTGGCACTATGGCTCAGTTAAAAGATCTTGGACTATGGGGATGTTTGAACATCATTGGGATTTATAAACACTATGGGGACTTTTAAAGTTGGACTGAATTCATTGCATTTTACATCATGGATGGGTATCAGTTTATGGGGGCCAGGGGCAGATTGTGGTGGTTTGATTCAGGTGTCCCCCAAAAACTTAGGTGTTCTGAATGCTAAGTTCCCAACTGATGGTACTTGAAATTAAAGCTTCATGGAGGCAGTGTGTTGTTGGTGGCAGGTTATTGGTGTTATAGTCAGTTTCCCCATGCCAGTGTTTGGCACACTCTCTTGTTGCTGTTGTCCACCTTATGTTGGCCAGGGGGTGATGTCCATCTTCTGCTCATGCTATTGTTTTCCCCTGCCGTCATGGAGCTTCCCCTCAAGCCTGTAAACTCAAATAAACCCTTTTATTCCCCCCCCCCCAAAAAAAATGTAGCTTGAAATTAAGTACTACTTTATTCACTGAGTGAATGTGGCTTCCTTTAAATTTATATGCATATTACTTAAGACAACTTTTTCTGCATACCTGTATATCCATGACAGAAAGAGGAAGAAAGGAAGAAGGGAGGGAGGAAGGAAGGGAAGAAGGAAGGCAGAAAGGGAGGGAGAGAAGGAGGGAGGTGAAGAGAGGGAAGGAAGGGTGATCAAAGGAGAAAGGAAGAAAGGAAGGAAGGAAAGAATGCAAGAAAGTATTTTGGGGGTAATTTCAAGACACTTTCACACCAGGAAAGAAAAATCCAGTCAAATGTTTGGAGAGATGGAAGCAGATATCTCACGCAAATTACGCCACACTATATATGCTTTTTAAGATTCTCATTTATTTTTACATAATGCTGGAGTAACAGTCACGGTTTGATTACTACACAGAAAAGTAGAAGATAAAATTTGTCTAGAAAAACAGTAACACGATAGTTATTTGATTTGTTGTGGCTGACACCAAAGCCTGGAAAAAAAAAATTACATAGTAACTACTACCAAAATAAAAGGAATATAAGAGAGGATCTTCCAAAGCAATCAATTCTCCTGTATAAGAGGCACCAATTCTCCTCTCCACAAGAGTGGGATCACTCTAGAAATGTTTGTCAACTGCCAGTTTGGCATGTCTCCAAGTCCTTTCTCACCCTTCTTAAATGTCACAGGGAAGAGAGTCGCCTCCTCCCACCCACAGCTGCATCCAGAAAAATCACTCAAAGGACTCAAAGGAAGGGACTCTCTTTTCTCCCTCAATTCTCCTCTGCTTCTCCTCTGAACTGCAAGGCTGAAAGAAGGAGGGTAAGTGAAGATTAAACCCAAGAGAAGTCCAGAGGTGCAGCAACATCACGGCAGCATTTCATTTAATGAGGACAACCGTATCTCGATGGAGTCTGTTTGAAGGATTGTGCTTTTTGTGTACATAAGATAAAAGTAAAAAGATGAAGGTAGTAATCACAGAGGAAATGTGCAAAGAGCCTCCTGATATTGGATTTGGCACTTAAAATTACAACATCAGGTATGATTTCAAATGTCTCCTGGACTATTACTTAAAATAAAAATAAACAACACCTTCAATATGGCACATAAGAGCCACAGCCAAGCCTGTCAATGGCACACATCCCTGGTGGGCAGGCACTTCCGCCTTAGCCCTCTTGCACCAATGAGTGCATTTAATTAGATGTGACACACGCACTTGAATCACTTGGGTTCCTGACTCTGGCTAGCCAACTTCCTGGAAAGCAATACTAGCATTTGAAGGAGGAAAAAAATCTATAAAACAAAGAGAAACTAGCCATTAGAAAATTGCAAGGTGATTACAAAGAAAGTGTTTAACAATGGTGTTTTAAAAGAAAACACCAAGCAATCCTGAGAACTGTTTTCTGAACAATTTACTCTTTCATTAGATTCTCCCTTTACTCTAAAGACTCAGCACAAGCTGCAGTGTACAGATAATTTCATGAGTTAATTTTGTCTTTTTCATATAGTCTACTTCCATAATACTTTTAAGCCATAAAAATTAAAGCGTATTTCCAAGAAACCATGCTTTTTCCTTAGCACCCAAGAAGAAAGCAGTAAGTCCCATGTGCAAGGTGCAGCCCCATAACATCACAGATGACCAGATGTATCACTCATTACACAGATGATCTGACATGCCAATCACACTGCAGGTGATCTGATATGCCAACCACACCACAGGTGATCTGACATGGCAACCACACCACAGATGACCTGACATGCCAACCACACCACAGATGATCTGACATGCCAATCACACCACAGATAACCTGACATGCCAATCACACTGTAGGTGACCTGACATGCCAACCACAGTGTATTTGTGGCTCATATTCTAGTAACTCTGACTAGGTTTTCTTTAGCAAGAGATATAAAATCTCCTCTCAGTTATGATTTCAAGTGATCACTAAATGTCCATAAAGTCTACCCAGTGGATAACAGAACAGTTTTATAAATCCTTAATCCCTAGTTTTAAATGTTTATTAGTGACCATAGTTGAAACCATAACATTGGCAACATCATGAGGATCTTTTAGCATTAACATGATGTCACCTTACACATCATGTGGTACACTTTCTTTGTATGTATGTAATAAAAAAATTCCCTTGGAATTGAACTGTAATTTACAATCAAAGTTTCAAGTACTGCACCTCTTACTCTAGTGCTAATTTACATACAGGCACATGTAATATTTTGTTCAGTGAGCAATAAAAATCAGTGTACATACACAAAACCCCAAATTTGTAAGAGTTAAACATATATTTTCACTTAACTATCAAGTCAATCCCCTTACTTTTCTTGATTAGCGCTTTGTGTTAAACTCTGTGGGTTCAATACTGGCAGTTCTTCTGGAACAATGTATATTTGATGTATTCTAACAGCCAACCATATAATTTTCTCACTCGCCAAAGGCATGGGAACAAGGCACTGGTCATTGTGGGAAGGGATGCATCAGTGTGAAAAGGCTGTAAACTTTGTAAAAGATTGGGTTTCTTTAGAGCAAAGAGACCACATCATAAACACTTTGTACCTAGCATACAAATGGCTGATACTCAAAAAGGCTTCATGATGCAGAACATTCCAGAAGGTGAAACAATTCAAACACTTTATAAAGTGGGTAAATTAACTGATGCACATTTCTTAAGTAGTAAGAAAACGCACCTACGTTTCACAGCATCTTTCAGGTACTAGGAGACCTGGAGCATCCAAGACCTTGGCACTGCTATTTCTGCACAAGACAATGCATGCCCTTGCCACCATTGCTGACAAAGGGGAAACGCGCTGGCAAAGCTGGCTGGACTCTCTCAAACACACTCACTGAGCCACTTGCATTAACCTGGAGGCCCATTAGGGATTCTGATGGGAGTTAATTCAGCAGGACAATTTCAGGAGTAAACTCTTCCCATGACAACTACCCAGTTAGTAAGTGAAAGCTCTTGTTTTCACCTGATTTTGGCTCTTCATCGTGTGCTGTAATGAACACGGCGGAGTGTACATGATGTGGTGGGCCTTTGCTGCCTTTCTTTGTGTCACACATTTCTTGATGGAAAGAAGTGCAGGTGCCCTGGGGAGTGAGGGGTTCCAAAATCCAGGGAGTCATTCTGAATGGCAACACTGCATGATTTCCCAGATTCTACCCACTTGCACTGTCAGCAACCCTTTGTGAGGCCCCAGAAACAATGTCCTCGGGGGAGGCCTTGAAGATGGTGCTCCTCTGGCCTGGTAACACTGGACTCTATAAGCGTGCATACAAACTCTGAGTCAATAATAAAACAAAAGAGAAAACTTGTAGATGGCTCCTGGCCTCTCGACCCAAATCCAGAGAGGTGGATCCTGAAGGCCACCCCGTGGCCAGCCACTCTGCCAGTCAGAGCATGGAATTCACAAGCTCCACCTTGTTTCCTTCAATCATGACTTGCTTGTTGAGCTCATCAGGATTAAGTCTCAAGTTGTCTTTCAACTTGTTCAACTCAAAGTCGTGGAGGATCTTGACAGTCATTAGTTTTTCTCGCTTGATCCTCTCGGCAACGTCTTTTGGAACATCGGGTATCATCCAGGCCAACAAAAATTTAACTAAAAACACAATGTGCTAGAGTAAAAAAGTAAAAGGAAATATCAGAGACACTGTTGAAATTGTTAACAATTCAATAGGAAGTCTAGGAAGCACAGGGTGACGAGGCTGTAGAGGTCCTGCCCTGTATCTGCGCACAATGGAATTAGCCACATGTGCATTTGAATACGCAATAGCAGAAATAATGGTGCTATTTAAAATGCCCTCAATCTCCACTTCTTCCTGAAAGCAGAATGAAATATTTGTAATCTTATGCTTCAGCAAAGAAAATTCACACTTCACTACTTAACCTTGCCATTAGTGATTTGGTAATTGGTATTAGATGCCTGGAACATAGCAGATTTGTTCTGTATTTCTTGAAATTTTCAGGAAAGAAGATAACAGGGGACTTTAAAATGCATCAGTGTAGGGTAGGACTAAAAACAAGCCTGTTAAGTTTGAAAATCTTTTCAGGAACATTAGAAATTTCAGAGGTTTTTTTTTTTATCATATCCTTGTACTGCATCCAGGAAGCATGTGCACAGATCATTTTCTTTTTCTTTTTTAAATTTAATTTATTAGTTTTCTTTTCAGTAAATACAGGGAGTTTGGTACCATTATTTAGGCTCATCTGTGATCTACCCCCTCCCATTAGACCCTCCTTGTTAATGAAAATGGGTTGAGCATTGTGGAGTTAGCCCCCAGTTATTTGTATGATAAATGTCTCTGCAAATCATGACCCAACATGTGACTCTGACATTCTTTCCGCCCACACTTCCGCAAAATTTCCTTTCTTGACAGACAGAAAGAGGGAGACAGGGAGGGAGGGAGAAAGAGAGAGAGAGAGAGAGAGAATATGAATGGGCAGGCCAGTGCCTTTCAGCTGCTGTGAACGAACTCGAGACACGTGCGCCCCCTTGTAGTAATGTGTGGTATTACTTGCATCACCGTTGTGTCTGGCTACAGGTGGGATCTGGAGGATGTGGGAGTTCTTAGGCTTGGTGGGCAAGCTCCTTAACCACAAAGCCATCTCTCCAGCCCAGCAGCTCATTTTTTATAGCAGGAGGCTGTGAACAGAGTGAGGGGCATGAGCTGTAGCACAGGGCAGCGTGGTTTCTGAAGAGAGAAGTAGAGCACACTGACTCAGGGGCCCCGAGACGGCTGCCCGCTCAGGGCAGCACGGAGCACAGCAGAGTACTCAGCAGACAAGAGGCTCAGGGATTTCCCCTGAAAGCAAAGTGCAGAGATGCTAAGCCTTGTTAGGTCTCTAATGAGAAGAATGGCTCGCTACCTCTGCATTAGACCTTATGTTGTCTTATCATCTCACTTGTAAGGATGAGAAGAACTAACCACTGTACTATAACCTCTCCAACAAGGAAGAAGACAAAACTCACTAAGAGGGGCTGGAGAGATTGCTTAGTGGTCAACGCACTTGCCTATGAAGCCAAAGAACCCAGGGTCAATTCCCCGGTATCCACGTAAGCCAGATGCACAAGGTGGCACATGTGTCTGGAGTTTGTTTGCAGGGTCTAGAGGCCCTGGCATGCCCATTCTCTATCTGCCAATCTCTCTCAAATAAATAAATAATAAGTAAAATCAAAGAGGGGACTCATGAAGAGAGCCAAAGAATAGCAGAGAAAACAAAGATGCAAGGCCATCTCTTTGTAAGTGAGAAAATATTGTAATTAAGAGTTTTAAAACAGGAAATGTCCTTTCTTCATAACAGAAACTAGAGCAAAGACACTAAAAAAGAGTATAAATTTGTCAATGAAATAATACAAGGAAAATTTCTCAACTTAAAGGATATGGGGCTGGAGATGGCTTAGCAGTTAAGGCACATTACTGTGAAGCCTAAGGACCCAGGTTCGATTTTCCAGGTCCCATATAAGTCAGATGCTCATGGTGGCACATGCAGTTTGTTTTCAGTGGCTAGAGGCCCTGGAGTACCCATTCTTTCTCTCTCTCCCTCTCTGTGTCTGTAATAAATAAATTAATAAAATCTTAAAAAAATTTGTGTATGTGAATGTATGTGTGTATGTGCATGAACACATGGAGTCTGCTGTTTGTGTTTATGTAGGTGCATATGCACATGAAATGTGTGTATATTTCTATCTGCGTAGAAGCATGTGTAAATGGAGTGTACATGTATGTTTTTGTGTAGATGCATGTATACATGGAGTATGTATCATGTTTGTATGTGTGTAGATGCATGTGTACGTGGAGTATGTATCATGTTTGTATGTGCGTCAATGCATGTGTACGTGGAGTATGTATCATGTTTGTATGTGCGTCGATGCATGTGTACATGGAGTATGTAGCATGTTTGTACGTGTGTAGATAATGTGTACGTGGAGTATCATGTTTGTATGTGCATCGATGCATGTGTACATGGAGTATGCATGCATATTCATATGTGCATAGATGCATGTGTACATGAAGTATGTATGCATATTCGTATGTGTATTGATGCATGTGTACATGAAGTATGTATCATGTTTGTATGTGTGTTGCATGTGTACATGGAGAATGTATCATGTTTGTATGTGCATAGATGCATGTATACATGGACTATGTATGCATATTCTTATGTGTGTAGATGCATGTGTACATGGAGTATGTCTCATGTTGGTATGTGCGTCGATGCATGTGTACGTGGAGTATGTATCTTGTTTGCATGTGCGTCGATGCATGTGTACGTGGAGTATGTATCTTGTTTGCATGTGCGTAGATGCATGTGTACATGGAGTATGTATCTTGTTTGCATGTGCGTAGATGCATGTGTATATGGAGTATGTATTATGTTTTCATGTGTGTAGATGCATGTGTACCTGGAGTATGTATCATGTTTGTATGTGTGTAGATGCATGTGTACATGGAGTATGAATGCAATTTGTATGTGTGTAGATGCATGTGTACGTGGAGTATATATCATGTTTGTATGTGTGTAGATGCATGTGTACATGGAGTATGTATCATGTTTGTATGTGTGCAGATGCATGTGTGCATGGAGTATGTATCATGTTTTTATGTGTGTAGATGCTTGTGTACGTGGGGTATGTACTACGTTTGCATGTGGGTAGGTGCTCGTGCATGTGGAGGCCAAGGTTGACACTTGCTGTCTTCGTCAGTCACGCCCACCTCACATTTTGAGACAGGGTCTCTTGCTGACCCTGGAGCTCACCAACCCATCTGCACAAGAGAGCAAGTGCATTCCAGGGACCCTCCTCCCTGGCTTCCCGCTCTAGGACTTCAGGCTTTTGAGGTGGGGTTCTGAGCTCAGGTCCTTCTGCATGGCAAGCACTGTGCTCACTGGGCCATCTCCCCAGCCCTGAGCATCTTTGTACCTAAAGGGCAGTGTTGTGTCCAGAATGACTATGATGTCCATTGGCATGTAACTTCCTTGTGAGTTTCCTAACAGTGGGGCATGGGAGAATCTTGCAAGCTCACTCATCCTAGGATCACACACATCGGAGCAAACATGAGCAGCACTGGGCTTTACACAGCACCAGAAGCCGAGCCTCACGGGAGCAAGACCGTAAACCTTCTATGAATTACAAGTAAAGCTGGTGGAAAAACAATGGGAGCAACATTAGATGTTGACTTTTTATAACAATAAATGCTACTCAGGAATTTTTAAAATATTTAAGATCTAAAAATCAACCACCTGTAATTCTAGCTCAGAAACTTTCTGTAAGATGGGCTAAGACAAAATTAGCTTGTAAACTAAGAAGAGTTTCTGAGGTGATTTACTGGATGGAAAGGTGATCTCACTCTTATGACAAATGTACAAATAAAAAAGTAACAAACTCAGGAAGAATTATTAATAACTTAAGGGGTGGAGGAGAGAAAAGGCGAGAACTGTCAGTCGAGGAATATATTCAGAGTATGACACATGAGACAAATATAAATAATGTTTATAAAGTCATACTATGTCAATCTTGACTACCCTTTCCAACTACCTCTTACTTGAAACGCTGATGAACACATTTTGCAATTATTTAAGAGTTGAGAGTGATTTAATGTTAAAAATTTAGTACATATAGCACGTATTAGCAGCATTTGAAGTAGTATTTCAGTATTTCTGTGGCAAAATTAATATGCAGTCATTTTATAGGGACTAAATAAAGAATGTTAGCACTATGAAGTTTTATCAGATTAAGCATAGGTGCCTAGTAAGTCAAAATATTTTTTTTCAAGTGTTTTAATTAATGATTTATTTGAATAGAAAGAGGGAGAGGGAGAGAGAGAGAGAGAGAAAGAGAAAGAAAGAAAGAGAGAAAGAAAGAAAGAAAGAAAGAAAGAAAGAAAGAAAGAAAGAAAGAAAGAAAGGAAGGAAGAAAGAAAGGAAGGAAGAAAGAAAGGAAGAAAGAAAAAGTATAGGTATGCCAGGGCCTCTTTTCATTGTAAAGAAACTCCAGATGCATGCATTACTTTGTGCATATAGCTTACATGGGTACTGGGGAAGCAACCTGAGGCATCAGGGTTGCAAGCAATCCTCTTTAAATGCTGAGTCATTCTCCAGTCCCAAAATGCTGCTTTTTGAAATTTTGGATTTCACAACAAGAAATCATGGAAAAGTTTAAATGAAAAGCATACTGTTAATCTATTGCCAGGAAGGAGGAAGATGGAGTTATGAATGTGGTCAGTGTTTTTACGGCTGTTGCTGGTGTGTTCACATATGAATGACAATATCACAGTATAAAGTCAGTGAGTAACTAGAACCTAAAACCAGCGCCCAAGGACAAGACCAGGTGGGGATTTTTTTTTTTTTCTTTCTGAGTGAGGTGTAAAATAATTAGCTTAGAAGTAGGAATGCTTATCTCTGGAGATTAGGATTTGAGGACGGGAAGGAATGTGTAAGGCCACTCTCCGTGCATTGGTCTGTAACTCTAGCTAATTGTTAGATGAATCATGAGCTCAAGAGAACCCGATCAGAATAGCAGATGCTTGGGTTTTCACTGGGCTTTCCCTAACGCTTCCTACTCAGGCCCTTGTAGTAACCCTTTCCTCCACCCTGGTTCTTGGTGCCTCCTCTCCATAATTACCCCAGACATCCCAAAGAAACAGGGCAGCATGCACTGACCAGGAAATCAGCTTTGAGACTGACCTAGCTGGCAGAGAATCCCAACTCAAACATTAGCTGATTTAGTTTTGCTATCAGATTAAATTGCCAAAGATAAACAGAGCTGGGTTACAAGATTGTTCCAACTTGACATATCCCTGGTACCAGATATAGCTGCATTCTGAAAATCTGTGTTCCCTTTCCCATTCCTGCCCTGAGCTCTGTCCTTTCCTTTTCTGTCACTGTGGTGTCTTCAGCAATAGTAAGCCTATAACAGGCAACTGGCTAAAAATGTTCCTGGCTCCCTCTTGTGACATTGATTCCTTTGGAAGATTTCATTGAGGTCATGTTCACTCTGATAAACAGAAATATTTGCTTCAAGGAAGAAGAGAGAGAAACTGGAGAGACACTCATGGCACCTTACTTCCATCACTATGATGAAGGTCATCTTGGCTGCAAGAACATGCCAGAATTGCATGTTATGGACATATTTGTTCTCATGATCAGGAGGATTTCTGTAGTCTCTGTACCTGAAAAAAAAATGGACAGGAATTTCAAAAATTACCTATAGGCTTAAATTGGGGAGGTCTGGTCTAACTTTTATTACTTTTTTTGTTAAGACCCTTTGATTAAGGACAAAAGTAAGGTCACAAGAAGGTCCCTGGTAATATGAAACATATTTTTCACATCCAATCACAGGCATGGGCTACTGATTTTTAGGACATCACAAATAGGAAATGTAGTGACAAAACTTTTCTCTAATTCTAACACAAACTTCTTCCATCTCAGTGGCCAAACTCTGATGTCACTATTCCCACTCCTGTTCAACACACTTTCTCCTACCCTGTCTCCACGAGGACCAATTCTCTTCTGTCTTTAAACTTGAAGGACATTTTAACCTCGTCTTATTTGAACTTTCAAGAATAGAAAAGATTGTTGACCATTTCTATTTTCTTGGAACTCTATGTTACTTTGTTGCATGTACAGACACTGGACTTTTCCCCTTTTCTTCTCACTGTCTCCTGTAACTTTCCTTAGCATCTCCTCTGCTTCAGAGTCTGGTGCTGATGCTCTCCAGAGAGTCAGACCAGCATCCAGAAAGTGATGGAGTCAAGGATCCAACACCTTGCTCCTTTGCCCTTATGAATCAAGATACAATCACTACATATTCAAATACAGTAGGGCTTGGAGATCTTTCTATATCTGCCTTCCCAGTGCTGGGATAATAGAGGCTCACCACCACACCTGGCTTTCACACGAGTGCTGGAGATCGGAACTCAGGTCCTCAAGTTTGTGAAACAAGCACTTTACCCACTGTACCATCTTTTAGCCCCTCATGACTTTAGCGTACAGTATAAAGAGCCTCATATGATACAACAGAAGTTCACACATCCCCCTTCATACGTTCTTCACTGAAGAAAACATCTAAGCACAGTGACTGGTAAAATGGCCCCACTATTATATTATTTTTGTCCTCCTTACTATTTTCTGGAGATGCATAGCTAAACTCAGGTAAGTGAAACACACACATAAAATTATCACTTTGAGTAAAGGGCACCAGGGAGTATCTGCCAGTGAGCAGTGTTTCTGAAAGTAATTTAAAAAAATCAAAAACAATATGTAAAACCAATATGGCCCTTACCCACAGCAGTACCACTTCATGCATTTTATTTTTCAAAACAAGAGTCATAAAATGTATGAAAAGCACTGATACACATTATTTACCCTGGGTCTTTTGTTGCTTCAAGTAAATCTCTTCCATTGTAGCACACACGTTTAGGAAATGAAAAATTTAACAGAGACATTTTAAAGGCAAGATTGAAACCTTAACACAAAGCAACCTGCAAGTGGTGAAGTCCCGCTTTTCTGAAGGCACGGTGTGGTTGGGGAAGTCGGCAATGAGGAACACTGACAAGCTGTTGTTGACGTAGCCTTTCAAGGGTTCCGAGCTGTTCTTAGAGTAGGCATAGTAGTAAACTAACCGGGGAATGATGTCCGATGTGAACGCAACAATGAAAGCCTGATGGACAAAGCCAGAGAAGGTCGAGCCTAATTACCAAAGGTCGGATCCAGGTATTCTTGGTCTCCTGAATGTACCCGCAAAATGAGCATACCACTCCACATCATATTAACACGCCAGCCTCTGCAGAGTAGGATAGTATTTTAAGGTTTCACAGACAGACACTGGCTGAGGTGAGCTGTGAGCCTATATGTGTCTGTCTTCAGACTTGTGCTCTTTTCCCTCTGTCTGGTATGCCTCAGTTGCCCAAATGTTTCATAGTGCAGTTCTATTGTCCTTAACACAGTTCCCTTGACTGAACTGGCTACATGAGCTAGGAGGGTGTGGTGTGGTGTGGTGTGTGTGTGTGTGTGTGTGTGTGTGTAGCAGTAGGTTCATAGAGAGGGAACCAAAAGAACATAGACTGGCACTGCCAAGCAAGTCCCTTTGTCTGCTAAGCCAGCTCACATTCTTATGGTTTGTTACAATTCATTATGGAAGATGATTCCAAGGGGAAAGTATTTTCTCATGCTTTCTTAAGGCCTGAAATTGCATAGATAGCATGTTTCTTTGAGGGCAGATGAGTCAACTTACAGCTGCCTGACTATGGCATCATAGTTTGATGGTAAAAATTAAGTCTTTATTACAACTTCTGTAGCTCCTAGTCCACACAGGCTTTCTATCACTTACTGAATAAACTTGAGATTTTTATTTCAAGTTAATTAAGAGAAAATTGGTACAAAACAGTCTATCATGTTTTTTTTTTTTCTTCAGGCTTTTGTTAATTTCATTTGAATTCTCAACAAACTTTTCACATAGAAGCTCTATTATTTGTTTATTTTCTGATTTGGTGTTTTATAACTATGTTTTCCTTTATTCTTTTTCACAATTTCTCTTCACTTATTTTACTCCTACTGATTTTTCCTTGGTGATTAGCACTGTAGCAAATGCCTTATTTCTTCCTTAGCAGCTGTGGGTTTTTCTGTAGCTGTAGTTTAGCTCCTTCCTCTAGGTTTTTGATTAAATCAAATTCCACAACTTAACTATTTACCCTTTATAAGAAAGATTCTATAAAATTTAGATGCTAAGTGGTTAAAGTTTTTGTTTATATTATCTTGGCAAAAACTTTTAAGTTGTAATTTTAAGTAGATATAAACTATAAAATGTTTTTGGAGAATTTAAATTATTATTTTGTGAACAAAAATGTTGATTATTTTATTTAATGACATATACACCAGATAATTTAAATTTTCATCATTTTAAAGTAAATGCTCTGCAACTACAAGTAATGTGTTTTTTTTTTACCTGATACACATTCTTAAAAATTTCTTTAGTTATATTAATGAAGAATGTTCTAATCATTACTTACTTCATATCAAAATGCCAGATTCTGTGAAGTTAAGGCATAAAATTTCAAGGAGAAGTTATAGAATTTGCTTTTTCTTGTTGAGTTTGCATGTCATAGACATCTCTTTATTACTCTATTAATAACAGCTTAGCATGTTTTAAGGCCCATCACCATGAAGAAGTTAGTTTAAACAGATTGAGTTAGGCACCCCTTACACATCCCCACTCCAAGAAACCAAAAGGACCTCTACAGTCATCTCACCCATGGGACAGAGGTCCACTTACATTTGTTGCAACAGAAAGGACGGCCATGCCATAAAGGATGTCTTGCCAGACACCGATGCTATGTGCTTTCGCAGCTACAGGCCTCCTGTACTGGGTGGTCAGTTTCCAGGCATCAACTCGGATCTCCACAATGTTGTTTATGAGAGCGAGAAGAGGAGCCAGTGGGAAAGAGGCCACGAACAGTGTGACAAATCCAAACTGGATCACTGTGGAGAGGAACAGGATAAATCTCTGGTGGAAAGAGAGAGAGAGAGAGAGAGAGAGAGAGAGAGAGAGAGAGAGAGAGAGAGAGAGAGAGAGGGAGAGAGGGCGGGGGCATGCGGGAGAGCAAGCAAGCAGCCTGCCCCATTCCTGCCACTTCTTTCCTTTGTAAAACACCCAGGCTTCTAAGCTGCCCACTGACTCCTCCCCCACACAAGGAAGGTGACAGGCCTGCCTGCTAGGCTGGGAGAGACACTGGGAAGCACAGCTAAACGCATCCTACTTCCCCCTTTGGAGACCTGCATGTTGAAGAAACAAGCTTTGTTGCCTTGATTAGGCTGGGTTTAGGTCTATGCTTCTCTGGCGTTTACTAGTGCACTGGATTTTACAGTGGTGTTGGGGTGGCTGAGATTTTCTGTGTGTTATTCTATGCACTTTGATAACTAATTCATCCCCATGCTTCAGTAGCCAGTGTGTGCATGTGGAAATAAATGTACGTAAGTCACACAAATATGACTGAAGAGGAGCAGGTGCTATAGGACTACCTTTACCCTAAAGCGGAGAAGACAGAATCTTCCTTTTGTCCTTCAGCTTTAAACATATATAGAATGTCTCTGGGTTTCCCCTTTTCTAAGAATATATACACAGTGCTGTGAATAAACACACACCAGCCTCCTTATTCTGCTTTCTTTGTTTAACCAATAACTCACAGTAGATGAATCAGCCAGCATTCTCATGGTTCAAGTCTCAGAATTTTACCCAGAAATGTATGGCATCTAGAAGAGTAGCCTTTCAAATTTCACTATCCTGAAGAGCAAAATGTCAGCTAATGACTACCCTACACAACACATGACTAGAGAGGATGTGTGAAAGCTCCACACAAGGAATGACACTGAGGTGTTCTTAATAGGCAGAAGTTAATCTTGGTATGAAATGCTAATTCCATACTTCAGTTTCAGTGCTGACCTTTGAGGCACACGTGTGCTAATACATTTCAAACTTGGCAGTGTTTTTAAAAATGTGTTATTTTTATTTATTTGCTAGAGACAGAGAGAGGGAGAGAGAGTTAGAGAAAGTGAGAATAGGCACGCCAGGGCCTCTAGCCACTGCAAACGAATTCTAGATGCATGAGCCACCATGTGCTTCTGGCTTATGTGGGACCTAGAGAATAGAACCTGGGTACTTAGGCTTCACAAGCATGTGCCTTAACCACTAAGCCATCTCTCCAGCCCCAAATTTGCAGTTTTATCACACTATACAGCAAGGACTAACTACTTAATTTTGCTGTGCAGAACAGACATTTTTCTTTGTCCACAAATAATGTATACAATATCATCCAATTGAATCACATACAACATAAATTTCACTGTGATAATGTTGGATTATATTGAGGAATAAAAAGGTTTTGATAAACCAGCAAACCAATCAATGCCATATATCACACTGACAGAATTGAAGACATATACATGCGCATATGCATAAATATATGTGTATTTATGCTGGCTAGTTATTTAAGGGTTTTCAGGTTGTCTCATTCACCACACCATGATTTCCTGGGCCTTAAGAGGAAGGGGAGAAACTATCTTCTACAGTTCCTAAAAACTGAGAAATTCACTTGTTTGGGAATACTTGGAAAAAACTATATAAATGGTCCCAACATTATTTCTCCAAAACTGTCACATCAATCTTTCTTCTTGGCTCAGTCACTGGATTATTTTGTGCATTTCTCACAGTCACTTTGACAGTCCTCCTTACATAACTTCTTTTCTTACTCAACTGACAAAGGATGTGCACATTATACACCAAATGTGCATCAGCATCGGCGAGTGTTTGTTAAGTTGGGTTCTCAGTGGAGTCACTGACGTGAAGAGAAGCAACCACCTGGGTTACTCTAGAAGGGTGGAAATTTGCTTCTTACCTGACCCGACTCAACAATATCAACCTTCATCCAGCAGAGAAGTTAACTCTAATACCATGGTTATGACACTAAACTTCATTCTACATTCTGTTTAGTGCAACATGGACATAGTGCATCATTTTCTCCTCCACCCACACATCCACCTACCCATCCAC
Source organism: Jaculus jaculus (assembly GCF_020740685.1). Taxonomy (NCBI): domain Eukaryota; kingdom Metazoa; phylum Chordata; class Mammalia; order Rodentia; family Dipodidae; genus Jaculus; species Jaculus jaculus. The sequence goes on from NC_059104.1 coordinate 186,734,187, forward strand.
ACACTCATTTATCTCTTCATCCATCCACCCACCCACTCATTTATCTTTTCATCCATCCACCCATCCACACACTCATTTATCTCTTCATCCATCCACCCACCCACTCATTTATCTTTTCATCTATCCATCCACCCATCCACACACTCATTTATCTCTTCATCCATCCATCCACCCATCCACACACTCATTTATCTCTTCATCCATCCACACACCCACTCATTTATCTCTTCATCCATCCATCCACCCACACACCCACTCACTTATCTCTTCATCCATCCTCCCACCCATCCACACAATCATTTATCTCTTCATCCATCCACCCACCCACACACCCACTCACTTATCTCTTCATCCATCCACCCACCCAACCACCCACTCACTTATCTCTTCATCCACCCACCCATCTACCCACTCATTTATCTCTTCATCCATCCACCCACCCACACACCCACTCACTTATCTCTTCATCCATCTACCTACCCATCCACCCACTCATTTATCTCTTCATCCATCCATCCACCCACTCATTTATCTCTTCATCCATCCACACACCCACTCACTTATCTCTTCATCCATCCACCCACCCATCCACCCACTCATTTATCTCTTCATCCATCCATCCACCCATCCACCCACTCACTTATCTCTTCATCCACCCACCCATCTACCCACTCATTTATCTCTTCATCCATCCACACACCCACTCACTTATCTCTTCATCCATCCACCCACCCACACACCCACTCACTTATCTCTTCATCCATCCACCCACCCATCCACCCACTCATTTATCTCTTCATCCATCCATCCACCCATCCACCCACTCACTTATCTCTTCATCCACCCACCCATCTACCCACTCATTTATCTCTTCATCCATCCACACACCCACTCACTTATCTCTTCATCCATCCACCCACCCACACACCCACTCACTTATCTCTTCATCCATCCTCCCACCCATCCACACACTCATTTATCTCTTCATCCATCCACCCACCCATCCACCCACTCACTTATCTCTTCATCCACCCACCCACCCATCCACCCACTCACTTATCTCTTCATCCACCCACCCACCCATCCACCCACTCACTTATCTCTTCATCCACCCACCCATCTACCCACTCATTTATCTCTTCATCCATCCACACACCCACTCACTTATCTCTTCATCCATCCACCCACCCACACACCCACTCACTTATCTCTTCATCCATCCTCCCACCCATCCACACACTCATTTATCTCTTCATCCATCCATCCACCCATCCACCCACTCACTTATCTCTTCATCCATCCACCCACCCATCCACCCACTCACTTATCTCTTCATCCACCCACCCACCCATCCACCCACTCACTTATCTCTTCATCCACCCACCCACCCATCCACCCACTCACTTATCTCTTCATCCACCCACCCATCTACCCACTCATTTATCTCTTCATCCATCCACACACCCACTCACTTATCTCTTCATCCATCCACCCACCCACACACCCACTCACTTATCTCTTCATCCATCCTCCCACCCATCCACACAATCATTTATCTCTTCATCCATCCACCCACCCATCCACCCACTCACTTATCTCTTCATCCATCCACCCACCCAACCACCCACTCACTTATCTCTTCATCCACCCACCCATCTACCCACTCATTTATCTCTTCATCCATCCACACACCCACTCATTTATCTCTTCATCCATCTACCCACCCACACACCCACTCACTTATCTCTTCATCCATCCACCCACCCATCCACTCACTCACTTATCTCTTCATCCACCCACCCATCTACCCACTCATTTATCTCTTCATCCATCCACACACCCACTCATTTATCTCTTCATCCATCTACCCACCCACACACCCACTCACTTATCTCTTCATCCATCCACCCACCCATCCACTCACTCACTTATCTCTTCATCCATCCACCCAACCACCCACTCAGTTAACTATTCAGCAATCCCCCCACTCATTTATCTATTCATCCAACCATCCATTCACTCACCCATTTGCCTATTCATCTATCCATCCACCTGTTATCTAACCTGCTCACCCACATATCCAACCACCCACCTGCTCAGCCACCCATCTTTTCACACTCCATTCTATGATGTCAAACATTTACCATGTGCAAGACACAAGGGAATAGCAAGAGATTAAAATGATTGTTTTCCTCAGGCAGACTCCATGCCTCAGAACAATGACTGGAAGTTACCTGTTTCCAGGTACTCATAGAATAGGCCAAGCTGCCCATAAATCTGCAAGTCATGATCCTGCTCCCAGCGACTGTACAGTTTCTCAGAGTTGGTGCGTGCTCTCCGTCGTCTCCACCAGTTAAAAACCAAGCTGTTAGAAATGACACATGCATGACAGAATGCCAAGAAGAATGAGTGATGTGTTTAAACAACTAAAGGGAAGGAAAGAGGAGTGTTAACCTAAGGCCACAGATAGTGGCCTAGTCAAAATTTGTAGTTCTCTTCCCCACACATGTGGAGGTGGAGTTCTTGGCCACAGAACTCTCACTCTGCTATGGGCAAATTTTTGTATATTTTTATGTTTGTTATGTATATAATTATTGTATATTTTTATATTTAATCAGAGAGACTAAGAGTGTGTGCAGGGTGGGCTGCCAGCAGGACCAGGACCCCCCCTGTGTCATCCCAAAACAGCAACTTGTGTAAAGTAGAGAACGTGCTTACAAGAAAAAGACACAGGTTTTTCTAAGTACGTGAAATGTCACTGTTAGCCAACAAATTCCATACTATATATATTTAAAAAAAAAAACAACATAATGCTGGGACCTGGGGAGATGACTCAGTGGTTGAAGGCCTGGGTTCGATTCCCCAGAACCCACATGAAACTAGGTGCACAAGGTGGTGCCATGTCTGGTGACTGCGATGACAAGAGACTCTGACATGCACACACCCACGCATGCACACACACACACAAAATTTAATTGAAATGCACTTGATACACTCCAAATAGTTAACAATGGCCATTGATGCCAGAAAAATAAGCATAAAAGAAAATTACCTCAATCTGATCAAAAGTGCCTAATAAAATATCGAGGCAAATATCACTCTTAGTGAAAAAAGTGGAAACATCCCCTTCTGGTTCTCAGTGCTTCGGTCAGAAAAGGTTCCATTACTACATTTTTTTTTCCAAAATAATGTTTTTCCTTTCTTAAAATTTTGCAGTCAGCCTGTTTTCAGTTTGTTGTGATAAATGATTTTGCTCATTTTAGTATCAACAAGCCATTGAGAGGTATTAAATCTTATACCATGCTTCTCTGTCATATCCCTCTGTCTTGCATTTTGACTTTTTTGTCAGCCTCTAGTCAAGTTATGGCCCTCAGGGAGGTGGAATACCCTGCCATGGTAATAGAAGGCTTGGACACAGCCCTTTACTGCTTGTGACAATGAGCCCATGCTATCCTCTGTCAGCTCTGGAAATAGAATCCCATGTGTCACTACAGAACTGTGTGTATGTGCAGGTAAGGAGGTAGGGAGAACATTTTCAATTTTCCATCATAAATAAGGGAACACAGCCCATTCCTGGCTTTAAGTACAGTTAACCCAGCCAGTTGCTGTCGGTAGTACACTGCTTTCTGCAACTTCTGAAGACTGGTGCAAAAGCCCCTGTCCCACCTAGGCCCATGGTTTATGACCCTTTTCCTTTTCTTCTTCCTCCTCGCCCTCCTTCTTAGGCTTGAACTCACAGCAATCCTATCTCTGCCTCCCAAGTACTAGGACTAAAGGTGTGTACCACCACACCCAGCTCCCCTTCTTTCCTTCCTTCTTTCCTTCCTTCCTTCTTTCTTTCCTCCCTCCCTCCCCCTCTCTTTCCTTCCTTCCTTCCTTCCTTCCTTCCTTCCTTCCTTCCTTCCTTCCTTCCTTCCTTCCTTCCTTCCTTCCTTCCTTTCTTTCTTTCTTTCTTTCTTTCTTTCTTTCTTTCTATCTCATCTGTGAAGCATTCATCTCATACTTGAGATCACCCAGCCCTCTAGTTTTCTCTTTTTATAGTGATTATTGTTATGCTATGAATGTATGAGAGAAATTCTTTCACATATTGACCTGGGAGTTCTTCCGTATTTTTATGTCTAGGTGACATAATGAAAGTATATTGTTTACAAAGTTCATCTTTTAATAATCTAAAAAAAATAATATGCAAGCCAGGCATGGTAGTACACATCTTTAACCTGAACTCAGGAAGCAGAAGTAGGAGGGTTATAGTGAGTTCTAGGCCAGCCTCGGGAGTACAGATAGAGTGAGACCCAATGTGAAAAAAAACAAAAAAAGTAAATAAATATGATATGATGCCTGTAGAATAGCCTGCTGAGGATGCAACACAGACTTCATAGGCAAGCCTTTGGGGAGGATGGGATGCTTCTCCTGTGCTTCCTTCAAGAAACAGAGATGGGGCTGGAGAGATGGCTTAGCGGTTAAGCGCTTGCCTGTGAAGCCTAAGGACCCCGGTTTGAGGCTCCATTCCCCAGGACCCACGTTTGCCAGATGCACAAGGGGGCACATGCATCTGGAGTTTGCTTGCAGTGGCTGGAGGCCCTGGCGTGCCCATTCTGTCTCTCTCTTTCTCTCTCCCTCTCTCTCTCCCTCTCTCTCTGCCTTTCTCTCTCTGTCTGTCGCTCTCAAATAAATAAATAAAAATAAACAAATTAAAAAAAATAAGAAACAGAGATGTATGATGAATAGCCTGCATTGGAAGATTCCAGTGTGCTCTGGAAGTATACACAAGTATTGTTTGTCACTGGAAAACAAAATCTAGAAATAAAAACTTGGCTACCCATGGAATTAAATAAATAAAAAGAAATCCATTATCACCTGAAAGGATTCTTCATGACTGATCAAACATGAATATTTCTGTTGGATTATACAATTTTCTAAGAAATATGCAATATATATATTTTTAAAAGTTCTACCTTCTCCCATAGTTACTTTAATCAAGCAAGGAACCTGTGAGCCATACATACGGGTAAATAGCTTCATGGATGTTGCTGAAAATCTGCCTCCCAATCATGATGATGGTCAGCTGAGTGGTTAGCTCGATCAGACAGCCACCAGGGTCACACTAGTCAGGACAAAAGGGGTAAAGAGGCAGATGATAAAAGAAACCCACTGACACCTTCAGCCAGAAAGTCAGAAGTCCACAATCAATGAAGAAAGCATGAAGAGCCATTTAGGTCCACAGCTACCAGCATGTTTGACCAGAACCGCACAGCCACTCGCAGCCTGTGCCCAAAACCAGCATTTATGAGTCTCACTCTTAGACATTTCTGCACCCTTATATCTGAGCTAGGGTTAAGAGTTAGCATATTTCCCATACTGTGCCTCTGCTTGAAAGCCATCAGTCCTGTCCAACACAGGACTCCTTTCTCCAAAAAGTGATGCTTATCCTGTATAGGAAGCCTTCAGCACTCAAGCTCTTACTTATTTTGTGTTTTATCATAAAACCAGGGGCCCCAAATAGTTTTTTTTTCCCAAAAGAAAGTCAAAAGTCTCACAGATGACAAGATTCCGCAGCAGACCCAGTCAGTGTCTACACTTCCCTCACAGCTTGAGGACCTCTGAGCCAGTGCTGCGCCAGGCATCTCAGCCACCCGAAAGCCCCAGAGCTCAGGTGAGTGCACACCTCTTCGCTCCTCCACTTGCTGAACATGTAAGTGTACTTCCCCGGGTAGCCCACGAGCTTCCCCTTGAAAAAGGCCACGTAGAAGCAGGACGAGTAATAGTTCACGAACTGGAAGAGGAACATCTTCAGCGTGAGGCTGCTCTCATACTCCTGGTAAGTTCGAGGGATTTCTGGCAAGTAATAAACATCAAGATTAAATGTATTTTTTTCTGTTTTACCTTGAATGTCTCCTTTAGAAATGGGTATCTAAGTGGTGTGTGGTACTGTACACCTTTAACCTGAGCACAGAGGTAATAGGATCAATTTCAGATCAGCCTAGTCTAGACTTAGACCTCCGTTAAAGAGAAACAAAAATATAAATATAAAAACAAATGAAAAATAGAAATGGATATCTATTCATATCATCTTGAACATCTATGGAAATGTTCCCACTCAGGTAACAACAGACCTGTACCAAGGCATTGTGGGTTTTGTTGGCTTCTTCTGGTCACTTTGTGTCAATCCCACTGTGAGAAACCCGAGGAAACAGGTATTACATTTCAAGGATGGGTCAGTTCTCTAGGAATCAGAGAGTCAGAATGTGGAATTTCAGTCCTGAAGATTAGAAGCCCTCCTCAGCTCCACAGGCTGCTGCCTATCTCTCTGCCTTGTCTCTGCTGCATCAGATTAGATAAGACAACTCTCTATCAGGGGCTAGGACGTACCTACCTGCACTATACCGCCCCACCAGGAACACCCTCCTTTTGAAAGTGATGTAATGGCTAAAGCTGGCAGTACCAATGTTTCCCTTTCCTTATTTAAAGTGCATGATCAAGACTTGTTATTTAACAACTCCCAAAGAAAATATTAAATTCTCTTCACACCACACCAGAGCATTGGGGAACACAGGAGTTAGGGAGCCTGTTTGCCTGAACTGATGACCCAGCTCAACCTATGACACTTTCAGCAGTATCAAATTGCAGCACATCATTCTACACACAGATAATGCTGTCCCCATTCTAGTGAAGTTGAGTTGTAGTCATGAAAATTATCAGTGTGAATCAAGTGACAATGATGATTGAAGAAGCTGTGGCTTTTCACGTGGTTTAAAGAGTTTTACCAGTCACAATTTTCTCACTTGTAATAGCTGAGGAGCAGAGAAAAACTGAGAAAGAACTTAAAATTTGAAGATGGTGTGAGGGTGCTCGCTCCCTCCAGTGTGCTTCCTTTGACATGGCGCACTCTTGTGTGCGTGGGCTGGAAGAGGCAGTCAGCCTGGGAAGAGGTGCCGGATTGTCACTGACTATATTTATCTCTATCTTGCTCACCTCAAGACCAGAAGCAAATGTGCTCTGTGTGGCTCCCCAGAATGAGCCCCTCACTTCCCCATGGCTTCAGAAAAGTGCTACTGTTTATTGATTTATTTATTGAGGTAGGGTTTCATTCTAGTCCAGATTTACCTGGAATTTACTCTGCAGTCTTGAGGTGGCTTTGAACTCATGGTGATCCTCCTACCTCTGCCTCCTGAGTACTGGTATTAAAGGTATGCACCATTGTGTCAGGCTTAAAATACTAATATTTTAACAAGAAAATAATGCAGGTTGCAAGAGATTGTCACTAAAGTGAAAGCACAGAGTTTTAGGTTTCTAAGAGGAACTGATGTTGTGGTTGTCTCCTGATGGTCTCCAAAACCAAATCCTTTCTGAGAGTGATGCACATCACGTCAAATTATCTCTCCTGAGAACTGTGAGCATTTTACTCTGGAGTCAACAAGGTTCAAGAAGGAAGGGTTATGATAAGAAGACTCAAAATGACCCACAGCCTCAATTTTGTTTTAGAGATCTTCCTCCTTCTTCTAAATTTAAATATTAGGAGACCCAGAGGCAGATTTACCAGAGTACAAACTGCCTTTTTTCACCCCCTTCTAGTGATTTGGCCAGCTTACCCATTTTGGTAATCCAGGCAGATATCTTTTCATAAAAGAAGTTCAAGATCATGATGACGATGAAGTTGAGGCAGGACCCGGTGAGGGAGGTGGCCAGCTGGGGGGTAAAGAAGCTCTTGACGTGCTGCAGGGATGTCTCACTTTCCATGAAACTGGCAAACGTGGCAAAGACTGACAGGCGGTACACAATCACAGACACCATGCTGCTGACAACCAGGGCCATCTGGGGAGAGGCGCAAAGGGGGGTCACCCTGGTCCTAGACCCCTGTGACAGATGTGCATATAGTACTGTGTTTAGCAGGTCTCACAGACAAAGCAAGCTAAGTCAGCCTGTCGACCGCAGTGTTGAGAAGGAATGACAGGAAATAAAATCTGGTCATGGATAAGTCTACTATCAAAAGACATGGAAATAAATTGAGTTTCTCTCAGTGAGATGAACTCACTGCATTCTTCAGACAAAAGGAGAACACTTAATCTGTTTATTTCTGTAAGAAAATGAGATATAACAGTTGATTTCCATGTTTCTTTTGTGGAGAAATTTTAATGGAGATAAAGATGAGTGGTTGGTTTTTTCTTTATTCACCAGAGACTGCGACCAAGATGAATATGTTATGTTGTCTGGTTTTAAGGTGTCAAGTAGTTAACAAAACGTCGTAAGTTGGGTGGAGTAGGCTGTAGCAGAAAGCACTCTCTCACCTCCTAGATCATAAATCAGAGTTCATTCATAGAATATCCACGTAAATCACAGTACATTTTGTATAAGAGGTAGAGCTGAGATTAGAACAGGGAGGGAGAGGGTCAAGGCGGGGCATAAGAGATCTTAGGGTCCCCACAAACGGCATTGTGGAGCTGAGACTATAGTAGCTGAGGCAGCGCTCACCCACAAGGTGACTGTGGCTCCGGACACGAAGTACCATGGGATGCGATGGCAGAGGGGCATGTATGGCTCCATCTCCTGTAATGACGAAGAAATCACAGGGCATTTACAGTCTACCCTCACATCCAGGACGCCAGAAACAAAAAAGGCCATGGTTAGAGTAGAAACCTTGGCAAAGGGATTCCTACATCCCACAGAGTAAGTTACAACCTAGCAATGTCCCCTTCCCTTGAAGTGAAGGCCATCCGGCTTCCTACATGAGATGTCTCACACACCATCAGAAACGTGGCTGTGCGCTATGACGTGGGTGCTGAATCAAGAGAAACAAACGGAACAAATGGGCATTATGCAACGTGGCCTAATTTTACTCCAGCTGGTTGTTCTCTCTTACTCATGAGTTTCTTCCCACAGCTCAGCCAACCGAAGTCTATTTCCAGCTTGAAAGCCACTCACAGCACATGCTGGTTCTATGAGCTGACATTCGGAGCTGCTGCAAACAGCTGGATTCTATGGAGAAGACCGACACTCAGTGCTGAAGAGATGTCAGGGGAAGTGCACACCACACGATTTTGTACACAGGATGTTCCCTGTTTTGTGGATTTCCAGGGGGACCGAAAGGCCAACCAAACACTCACTGAGCAGAGAAGGCCATCTAAGAGCTCGGCAGAGCCGTGAACTGTCTGCTTTGTGCAGATGTGATCCCTGGCAGTGTGCTCCATGAGTATCCAACATAGACATGTGCCTATGCATGATAATGTGTATTTGTGTGTGTACGCATGTGTGTGCCCATGTAAACTGCCATATGAGAATGCTGGCTATGCTTAAACTTCAAAAAGTACTGCAAGAAGTATAGCACCCATGTCTTGATTTCAGGGCCCTTGGAGCCAAGTGAAGAGGGTGTGTGTGGAGAACAGTGTGGACGGAAGATCTCCATGCCTCCTTTTATTCTGCTAGTTGTTTTCAAAATCAAGTGGCTTGCTTCTGTTTTCTTATAATGAAATGGGAAAAAAAATAAAAACCATGTCATTAATTCTGTCCAGGCATTTTCCTTTTTTACCATGTCAAGGCATTTCATTATCTGTATTATATTTAAAAGCCTATTTGAAATAAAATATAAGCTTTCATGTTATTTTTTAGTGATTTCAATAAAATCAAAGGAGACAAGTATGTCATTTTCTCCAGCAACTCTAGATAACTGAAGATTAAATCCTTTCACAAATTGTCAACAGATTTTCAATTAAAATCTCATGCTACCACACGACTCAATGAACAAAATGACATATAGAATCTCCTAGCTTTGTAAGTTGAGGCTCCAGTCACTGTGTTCAGGCCAGTCTTCCAGTTGAGTGATGGTGGTCATGAAGTACAACCCCATCAGTCTCATGAGCTGCACTGTGCCTCCTCACAGAGATGGTGTGGCAGTTACCACAGCCCTTATCCCTTAGCAGTGTCTTAGCTGCATAAAAGGTTAGCAAATGAAGGTTTTAGAGTCTGGGTTTCCTCTTCCCTTTCCTGTGCACTAAGATCCCACCCCATTCAATTTGTGGGAGGTTCCTGTGGTGGCACCCTAGAATTTGAGACAAGTACCACCTTTGTGAACAAAGGAGCAAAATCTGTGCATCTTCTTAATATGCAAATTAATAGCAAGGTGTTTTGTCTCCTTTATTCATTTGCTGAAGTTTTAGTGATCTTTTGATGACATTTAAACACTGTTTGGTGAATGCCTCAACTGTGAAAAGAATTTTGGGTGTTCTGAGAACAAGTCTTAAACAGAGAGGAGGGATTTCTAATAGAAACATAACATTTGAGATGAATCCTATTTGCTGTTTGACAGAAGAGTTGGGTACTCTAAGAATACATAGTCAATATACTCTGGTCTTTGAAGGCAAGGTGTCTTCCATTTTCACTTGAAAAAGAGTAAGTTTCCAAAAAAGCCAAGAGTGAATATCCAAAACAGCTAAGTATCTTAGATAAGAACACACAGCCTGTATGCGTGCTGGATGAGGCTTTGTGTGGGCTCCTTCTACCTGCATCCTACAGACCCCAGCATGGCAGCTTCCCACCCCAAGTAGTTACAAAGTAACACATGAGAACTCTGTCCAGTAAGATGTCCACTCAGCATAAGTTCTCCTTACATTTCATTACATTTGCGAGTCTATGGACTTACAGACCAAGCTCACAGTATGCACCACTTTATGTTTCCTTTTCTGCCCACCTGGATTTAAAACTACATATTTATTATTACGATACATTGGCTGTGCTTTGAAATATTCTAGTTGCAGAAAAGTGTCTGGGTACATGAAAACAGACACTTTGTATTAAAAGTTACCAATGCTAGGTAATGGGTCCATCCATGGGTTTCACTACAGCTTTCCTTTTGTATGTTAGTTTAAAAGTATCTATCTATCTATCTATCTATCTATCTATCTATTTATCTATCTATCTGCATGAACATGCATGCATATCTCAGAAAAATTAAAGTTTGCATAATTTATATTGGAGACATAATTTAAAGGCACATTACAACAAACATCACTCTTTCAGGCAACCTAGAGCAGACTGGCCATTGAACTGCCTGCCTCCGCCTCCTGACATACATTTGTCATGGTGTTCAGTTTCCTGTGTTTACACATAGCTTCAAACTCAGGTCTCAGCTGTAGCTGCTGCTGCTCCTCTTCGAAGTCCACCAGGTCCCACTCGTACTCCAGCCGGGCTTGTCGCTGCTTCCAAAACTCCAGAAACAGTGTGACTGCACGGCACGCACAACCAACAAACAGGGAAGCCAAGCGAGCAGGAAATAAAATTCACAGGTTTTAGTCTTGGGGTTCATGATTTTTAAGTGGCTGAGCTGTCGCTCTTGGTGCTATCACTCTTTGATGATGAAATGACTTAATGCTGGTACAAAAACAATGCCTACTTAATTTCTAAACAATTCAAACAAGAACTCGTAGACATGGTTTGCTTCTTCATTCATGTACTTCGATGTAATGCTTCAACTTAGCATTTGCTGCAGACTAACTACCATGGGTTATTTTAGAAGCTATTTGGTTACCACTCCCTGGTAAAAAGCTGTAGAATATATACATGCACAAATAACTGACCTCCTCAGTGTTAATGTTTGTAATTATAAAACAGAAGTAGGAAAACATACATGAGAGTGTGAGAGAAATTAATGCCAGAAAAAATAGCAAAAAAATGATGCTGCAAGATAAAAGATGTCCCATAAAGTTACTAAAACCAAATTATTGCTATGTTTTCCATGGACTTCTTGTGATTACATGAGTCTAAAAGAAACTAAAGATTCAGGTCTTTTCCGAAAAGGACTTCTGGAAGGTTCCTCCCTGATGCTATGAAACAAAGGAACCTCTAGTCAAAGCATTTCAAAAGTCAAGGGGAGTTCCAGGTCCTATGGGAGAGTTCTAGCAAACAGAGCTGGGAGCTCGAAATAGAGCTAGACACAGGGACTTCACACTAAAAGCTGCTCATCAGCTCTCAACAGTCTTTGATCATGTTGCAATGTCTTCCAGCTACAAAACTTTCATGCTTAGCTTCTCCTGAATCAAGTCCCATTTTAACATCACACTGGGAAATGTGCCCAATACAATTCATGTCTCATACACTATATTGCTTAGGGAAATGAGCAGATATCCAATACAGAATGTTCTGTAACAGGGATCATGGGCCCCTCACTCATCAGTCTCTTGATACCAGCAATGACACACTGATCTGAATCCTCAATTGATAAAACATGCCACCTGTGCATGCTTATGACTAAGTCGTATCATATGGACAGAGCTTTTTCTGTGGGACTCTGTACTTACCCCAAATTCCCATGAATATCGCAAAGAACACTGTTGACTCATTATCAAACAAATGGGAAAACTGTAAAAAGAGCAACAATGCAAAAACCACTTAATATGAATTGCATCACAGAAGGGAGTTCAGAGTCCCCAGCATGCCCCATGGCATACATACCTTTGAAGCCGAGCAGGTTGAGTTCAGCCTCCAGTAGCCACACACCTCATCACAGAGTGGGCACATGATGATCTTACCTCCGATGTTAGGGTCACAGATTTCAGTGCTACCCAGGGAACAGTGAAGGCACGATGAGAGTGATGTTAGACTGAAAGCCTAGCCTGTTCTTGTCAATGACCTGTTGATAAAGTCTCTCACATGCCACAAGGGGGGAGCGGGGCTGCTGCTCCCAGTGGGGCAAGTCCTGCGCTCGGGAGCAGAGTCCCATTGTCTTGCCTGTGTATGTGCATTTTCATGGGTCTTGGGGACACTACCTCAGGGCCCCCCACTTAGGAAACACTGAGCCAAATCCCCAGCCTCAGCAACAGAATCTTTTGGGCAGACTATTGAAAAAGATTTATCATAAAGACCCAGCAAGGAGCAGCCACTGTGTGTGGATCTTCTTCAGAAATACTAAGTTCTGAGGAAACTACAGCCCGTGTTTCTGTCATTGTAAGACAAAGGTACTTTCTCTCTCTCTCTCTCTCTCTCTGCAGGCATTGGTGTGCACCTGGTGGGGTTGCCTTCCATAGAGAACAGGCCATACACGAAACAAGCCAAGCCAACCACGGCTGCGATGAACAGCATCTCTGTGTAGAACCCAAGGAACACGAAGTAGATGCCAATTTTTTCTCCATAATAATTCCTGAGGAGAGTCAAGATAGAAGCATTGTTTGGAAGATGATTGTCAGGTACCACGGGCTCTGCATGGTCAGGCAAGTGTTATTTCTAGTTCCAGATCTGCCACAGGCTAGCTGTGCCATTTTAATAACCTTAAACAACTCTCTAAACTTCGCTTCCCACATATAAACAAAGATGATACTTAGCCAATAGTATGAAAATATACTTGGGCATTCACAGAAATAGCGCAGGTAAGATGGAAAGCACTGAACAGAAGTTTAATTAGCCTAATTTGAGGAGCTCATGACTTTTTAAATAAGAGGTTTAGTGCATTTTAAATTATCTCTAGTGGTCAATTTAACAAGTGAATCCAAAGATAATTGGTATGATCTGTCTTTTTACTTCTCTTCCTGAAATTAAAGGAGGTACTCTCATCACACACACATATATGTCTTCACACTCAACATGCTGACCACATGCATACATATGTTTACACACTCAATACACTGATGACACATGTGCACATCTTCACTCTCAATATTCTGACCACACATGTGCGCATGTATTTTCATACTCAATACTCTTATCAAACACATACACACGTTTTCACACTCAGTACACGCACCACAGACATGTACACATATCACAGTCAGCTTCACATTGCTGGGATGAACTTCCAAACCAGGCACCAGTTATGGGAAGAAAGGATTTATGGAAGCTTACAGAAGCAGGATGGGTTCCATAATGGTGGAATGAGCTGGTCTCCTTTCACAGATCTGAAAAGCCACCACCAATACCAGCGCAAGCAAGCACCCTCCAGGGACCCCAGGCAGAACACAATCACTTTGCATATCTTAGGCTGGAATTCAGAACTGCCTCCAGTGACACAGGCCTCCAGCCAGATAACTTCTAATCTAATAAGCTTCAATAAGATTCCTGTATTTATTGGGAGACATCCATTCACATCATTGCACCCCTGGAGCCCCAGTAGATTTGTAACTATCTCACACTGTTTATGGTGTTTAGTCCAAATCCAAAGGTCCTCACAGTCTTTACCAACTTAAGATAGATCTAAAGCCCCAAGCTCCCTCTAAGATTTAATATTGCCTCTCAGCTATAAGCCCTGTAAAATCAAAACAAATCATATACTTTCAACACATAAAGGCACAGAATAAATATTTCCAGTTGTTAGAAGGCCAAGCAACAAGAACCTGGAACAATGAAAACTTCGTAACCATCCATAACCAAGCAAACAGAAAACATATGCAGTTCAAGTCCAATATCATAATTAGTGACTGCCAGTCTCTGGATTTACCAATTCCACCCCTTCACCTGGGAAGAACAGCCAGGGAAAACTTACATCCTGAACCAACAGTGTTCTACGGTAGCCCTAGTACAGCCTGGAATAAACAAAACACCTTCATATCTCCATAAAAACCATGGTCGATCTTCCTGTGGCTTTACTAGCCTCCTCACCGGAGTCATAACACCCTGCCTATATGCTATACCTCAGCAGCAGATCCTGGAAAAGTATGCACTTTATTTTTTCATATTTCCAAAATCAGTGCAGGTGTGCAGGACACAACCACATTCTTAATTCAGGGATGAAATAAACTGTGGCCCAGAGAGCAGGTTCCTTCTTTTCATATCTCCTTTCTGAAGAGTCTCCATTCCTATCATTCAGTCTTTCTGGAATAGAATCACCTCAGGCATTCTCTCCATTGTTTCAGTATAAGCAGTTGGGCAATCTTACTTAAGATTGCTAATGTAGTTGGCAATAGCAGCTTCAACAAGGAGTCTCAGTGCTGGTAATTTTAAACTTGCTTCAGTTTCCCCAACTTTAAATCTTAAATTTTTCAGTGCCATATCTTTAGCAAAGCACATCAGTCTGTTATGAATTGATCCTTGATCAAATTCTCTGGGAATGGGCAGCACAATGCATCCAGCCCTTACGCCTGTATCCCAGTTACAAAAACGTTTTCTGCCATCTTTCATTCCCCTTAGAAAGTTTGTAAGCAAAGCCCCTAAATACTATTCTATCTGCACTTAGCATTTTTAAACTCTATTCAGAATAGTCCATAAACCTTGTCTTACCACTCTGTAAGGCAGCCTCAGTTGCAAGTACCAAGTCCATGCCCATTCCTCCAAAACAGGTGTTTCAAAAGACCCAACCCCACATGCTCAGGTTCATCTCAGCAATCGACCCCACTCCGGAACCACTTCTGTCACCGTCAGCTTCATGTTCCTGGGAAGAACTTCTAAGCTAGACACAAGTTAAGGGATGAAGGGGTTTCCTGAAGCCAACAGAACAAGGGGGAGTCCCATAATGACAAAAGAAGCTGGTCCCCTTTACAGATCTAAGCAAAGAGAAAAGTCACCACCAGCACCTGCGTAAGCAAGCATCCTTCAGGGACCCTAGGCAGAACTCAAAGACTTTGCATATCATAGGATGGAATTCAGATCTTCCCCCAGTGACACATTCTCCAGTCAGGTAGCTAGAAATCCAAAAATCTTTAATAAAACACCTGCATCTAGTGGGAAATATCTATCAAACCACCATGACACATTTTCACACTCAATACTCTGACAACAAACATGCATGTTTGTATATTCAATACTTTTAGCACACATGTGCACACATTTTCACACTCAATACTCTCACCACACACCTGCATATGTTTCACCCTCAAGTTCGGATTCTGATAATGGCCCCTAGAATTGTGACACTGTAGACCAAGAAATTAAAATGATAATTTAATGAAAGTACCATAAAATATGCAACTTGATTCTTGTTTCATACAGACTTGAGAAATGTTCAAGATGCCAGTTTGGTTTTCCTTATAGTGGAGTGCCCTGTGAAAGCCTCAGCAGTTTTCTCTGTGTCGCTGTTTCTTAAACAGCAACCCCGCCTTGTTCACACAGTTAAGGTCACCAACACTGCGGCCTTCCCGAGGCTTCCTAGTTGGACAGGTGAAACCTATGGACAGTCTCATGGGTTGCTATGTCATTATCTGAAAGCTCTTGAGAGTAAACTAATTTTCACAATATTCCAAACAGAGGCAAACTTGCACAATAAGGTTGTAAGTATTATCTCTCCACAAGAGTTTTAAATGTGTTTCTACCATTCCCTATTGATTCTTTAGCTTGAAAAAACTTATAACCAAATACGTATCTCTCTGGACCATCTCTTATTCTTTTTTGGTGTTGACAAACATTCTGTTGGCCAAATCACAACACATTAAAAAAAAAAAGCAAATTATAATGCTGTCATATTCCCTTGGTAATTGGTCACAATTTGCTTCTAGTAATTCACATTTGTGGAGAATGAGCTTGCCTTTGTTTTGTTTTGTTTTGTTTTGTTTTGTTTTGTTTTGTTTTGTTTTGTGGCAAGATCTCACTCTGTAGTGAAGGCTAGCCTGGTTCTCCCTCTGCAGTTCAGGCTGGTCTTGAACCCACAGCAATCAACCTGCCTCAGCATCCGAAGTGCTAGGATTATAGATATATTCCACTATATCTGGCCTAGTACCAAATACTTTATTTATAAAATATTCTGTTTGCCATATCTCTTTACTCACATTGTTTAAAAAATGAAAGAATTAATTTAAAAGATAGGACATGCATTACTGCTATAGGCTAAGATTTCCTCTGGAATTCGTAAGTAAGCTGGATAGCTCAAAAACCTTATTTTAAATGATTTTTATTTCCCTTTCAAATTTAAAGAATAATATTACTTGATATTTTGAAAAAGGAAAATCCCTTAAGAACTGTGGGTCCATAAGTGTTATTAAGATATTTCAAAGATGAGGAGACACTGAAAATTTTCAGGTTGCTTATTCTGGCCTTGAACTCACTCTGAAACCTGAGCAGGCCTTGAATTTATAATCTTCTTTTTTTCAAGCTCAGTTTTTATTGTTCGGATAAAGAGCTTCTTGTTTGGCATAAAAATTACAAGGTTCACAGAAAATGGGAAGACAATTACTGAGGCTGTCAGTTAATCCACTAACATTCCATTTTCAATAGTGCAACATAAGTGGTACCCAGCTTCACTTGGGTGAAACAGATGGTGAAAGCTCCATGGCATACGTGAAAGTGGCACTGCAACTACCTTTACTTAGACTATATCCCAGTGAGATGTGAAGGGAATTTTAGGCTACTGTTAAAACAATTAACACTCCATGCATGTGGAAACAGGGATAGACACCACCACTCTATTTATTCATTAAATTTAACTTGGAAGTGCAGCAAAGCAGTGACGGGGGACCAGTCTCTTGATTCAGCCTTCTAAGTGGCTGGGATACTAGACCTGTGCCACCAGGTTGTGGTCAACTAGACTTCTCGTTACGAATGTAGAAAGCAGGAGTTATATCTTACACTTGTACTATGGTAAAAAATGTAGGCTATTGAAACACTATGATAATATGAAATACAGGCATTAAAATTAATTTATCATTATTTCTAACATAATTTAATAACACAAGACCCCCTTTAAGGACTCCTTCCCTTAGAGTATTTTTAGAAATGTGTCACATACATGTGATATTGCTTAACCTGTGCATTTTGCCTATTAGAAGTATAAGTATCCTATGGCCTCATACTGCCTACCAAGCCCCAGACAGGGAGAGGAGATTCTGTGACAACAGTTGAGGTGTGGTGTGGAGGAACTGGTCTGGTCTTGTCTTTGGGGGTGAACTAATATGAAGTACTCAAAATGAAAAAAATGATCATGGAACTGATTAGATATAGCCTTGTGCAATGAACAAACAGGCGAACAAGCACTCTGGAAGGACTCTTTGTGCAGTCAGTTCTCCTCTCTGAGAGCCAGCTCAGGCCTTACCACAGTCGTACAAAGGCATCATCAAAGCTACTTTCAATGACGTCATTCTAAGCTGTTTAGCAGGCATTAGTATAAGAGTCTTACTGCATATGTCTTTGCTCATGTATTTTTCTTTGTATTACACTTTTATGCATGCTTTTAATGTATTTTGATGTTATACCCCCCAACTTACCTCCCTCCCCCTCCTGTTACACCATACTCCATCCCAATAACCCCATGCTCCTGTCAGGCTTTTTATTAACCCACTGAGGTACCCCTGGGTTGCTTGTATTAGCAGGATGGGAACCAATTCACTGGAGAAAGGGCTCCACAACTGATCTATCAGTTTTACATCTAGGCATTAAGGACTGTAAAACTAATACTACCTAAACTCTAAGTGGAAGTATTTATACTTTGATAATTCCACTGAATTACCAAGGGGATGCTGCACCCTATTAATTCTAAGGAAGTACTTAATAGCAGTTCTAATTATGTAAAATAATGTGTTTAAGGACATATAACTGCTAATTACCTTGATCCATTCATTATGTATTACATATGTGAATTAAATTATACTGTACACAAATGTACAAATATCATCCATAAAGTAAACAGATTTTAACAAACAAGTGAATAAACACTGCCTTTTGCCTCGTCGACTGTGGCAACAGCGTTCGGCTTTGAGCAGTGAAGGTATGAAGCACCTGTGCTGTGAAGTGTGCGGTGTGAGAACGGCAGTGTAAGCAAAACGGCCTCGGGCTGGGGTGGGGCTGAGGGCAGAGCACTCTCCGAGCATGTGCACATTTGAGGCCCTGAGTTTCATCCCAGTGCCACAAAATATCATATCATCATGTGTTAATATGAGCTTACCGAATCAAATCTAATGGCTGCTCCTTGTAAAAGTAGGAAAAGCGAGCCCAGTTCTGTCGCAGTATGTACCTTTCATTGACGTGGTTGGGAGACTCTGATGGCTTCCAGTATTGGCCCTGAGCATTCATGGAGAGACGGAGACAGGAGAAAGCAGAAGACAAATGTGACTGAGATTTCTCTTACTTTCAGTTTTCTATTGCACACTTCAGAAATTACAGCCAGATTGATTCATACAAAATACATGCGAAACTCCAGAACTCCAGATTTTCTCAAGCTTTGCTTTTCATTTTGACTGTCCTTTCTTGTCTCTGCAAGTCCTTGTGGCTCAGAATGTCATGGCACTACCCTGCTGCTGAGGTCTTTAGAAACAGGGCAATAATTTTATCTTTTGGATGGAAAAATTTAACCCCAAGCAGAATTAACGGATCCAAGTCACATTGTTGTCACAGGAAGAGACTTCTGTCCTGCCCTCAATGGCCAGTGCTCATACATATTTCCCAAGAAACAAAATATTATTACCACAAATGTTAGCACTGACGAGCCTCGGCAGTACTTCATGCATAAGTTCTTTACCCACTGTTAGGTAATGAGCAGCAAACAAAGTACTGTGCAGAGCAGACAGCAGCTGCTTGACCCTTCTTACAACACAGTGTAGGTATGTGAGCCGCTGGGGGGACACTGGATGGATGTCCAGCTCAAAAGTCAGCATGTGAAAATTCACATGATGAGGGGTGAACTTGAATGTCATATCAACTCCAACATTTTGATCTTCAGGTATCCTCACCAAGCCTTGAGAAATGAAACCTAAACATTATTTGTTTAGGAGTCTGTTTGAGGATCTTGTAAGTACAGCTCTGTAAGGTATCAAAGCAGGTCCCGTACCTCCACCTGCATTCCGCAGACACATCAGAGGCCAGGCAGTTGAAGATATTTCTCATGACCACTCAGCATTACTGTTTCCAGTGAGTGTGAGTGATTCTAGTACTGAAAGGCTGCTTGTACAGACGGACATTACTGATAATAACGACACGGTGGGGCTGGAGAGATGGCTTAGCGGTTAAGCGCTTGCCTGTGAAGCCTAAGGACCCCGGTTCGAGGCTCGGTTCCCCAGGTCCCACGTTAGCCAGATGCACAAGGGGGCGCACGCGTCTGGAGTTCGTTTGCAGAGGCTGGAAGCCCTGGCGCGCCCATTCTCTCTCTCTCCCTCTATCTGTCTTTCTCTCTGTGTCTGTCACTCTCAAATAAATAAATAAATAAAAAATTTAAAAAAAAAATAAAAAAAAATAACGACACGGTGGCTGTTGTTGTAAAATGGCATTCAAGAAAGAGAATTAATGCTGCACAGTACAGCTGGAAGCCGGCCATGCAGCTAAGTTGATAGAGTGCTTATCTAGCACGCATGAAGCCCTGGGCTTGATCATGAAGTGTCATATAACCTGGGAGTGGTGGCACAGGCTTTTAATTCAATATTCTGCAGAGGCAAAGGCAGGAGGATCAGAAATTCAAGGTTGTTCTTGGCTACAGAACAAAGTACAAGGCCAGCCTTGGCTACCTTTCTTAAAAAAATTCCACAAACAACAACAAAGCCCTACAGATGGTTCTTTGACAATCTTAAAAATCTTAATGAAGAGGGCTGGAGAGATGGCTTAGCGGTTAAGTGCTTGCCTGTGAAGCCCAAGGACCCCGGTTCGAGGCTCGGTTCCCCAGGTCCCACGTTAGCCAGATGCACAAGGGGGTGCACGCGTCTGGAGCTCGTTTGCAGAGACTGGAAGCCCTGGCGTGCCCATTCTCTCTCTCTCCCTCTACCTGTCTTTCTCTCTGTGTCTGTCGCTCTCAAATAAATAAATAAAAAATTTTAAAAAAATCTTAATGAAGAAACACTTAATGAAGAAAGCCCTACAGATGGTGCTTTGATAATCTTAAAAATCTTAATGAAAAAACACTGGCAAAGACCATACTGTGGCTTTTCTACTGACATAACCCGAGTCTTTAACCAGCATAGCCTTATCCAGAATGCATCATCCCAGTAGTTCTTCCAGTTTAGGAGGAAAATGTGTATGTGTCCTGAGAGAGGTAATTAGAGGCAGGAGAAACATGGCCTAATTTCTCTGCATTTACACTAAATGAACCTGAGCGGACACTCGTTGAAATGGAAAATTCTTACATGAAAGTTGTGCTTTACCCTTCCAGGAAGCAGATCAAAGTCCTCATTGCAGAGCTGACTGGGGGTTAATGTTCATACTGATAACTTAGGAGAGCACATGGCACAGTAGTGTAAGTACCTCAAGAGGCTTAGTGTTGGGCTTTTGCAAATGCCTTATCTCCCTTTGTCTCAAGGACAATGTTTGTTTATTTTACTTTTCTGAGGCATGTGTTTCTCACAGGGAGTACATCATCAAAAGTCTGTTACGTATGCAGAGAAAATGTAACTGTCGTTTGAGTGAGAAAGGAGGCCCAAGGGAGGGTCTCATGGGTGTCCACACGTCTTCCAACAGCATGACTTCCACTGCCTCATGATGGTAAGACTCATACGCGGACTATTTGAGGGAAGAGTGCCCTCAGAAATCCCTGGAAACTCATCTTTCTGCCAGACCTCTTAGCTTTTTCTAAATTAGTACAATATTAAAAGAGCCACTTTCCGTGGAACATGTGTGGCACAGTATATTCATAGAATGATTTGTGTGTCCCCCAGGAAAGTTCTTTGAGGGGGATGGTGGTACACACCTTTAGACCTGGCACTCAGGAGGCAAAAGTAGGAGGATTGTCATGAGCTTGAAACCAACCTGGGACTTCAGAGTCAGATATAGGTTAGTCAGGGCTCCATTAAGACCTTGCCCCCCAAAAAATGAAAAAAGAAAAATTCTTTGAATCTCATTTTTGTCTGAATGTTTCTTACAACAAAAGCCTTAAGCTTCCAGGGCAACTATACATAATGACTTGTTTCTAGAAAATTCCTCATGTCTGACCTTGGATTCATGGGTGTTTTAAAACAATACCTACTCAGTGCTTTACATATAATTACACCAATTATGTATTTGATGGATAGATACATAAGTGCATATAATATCAGTCTTTACAACTTCAAAACTTTATAAGAAAAAACTTGATGGGCTTACATAGAGATTCCCAAATACTATATTCCAAAATGTGTTCTTATTTTGTAGCCATTATTTTCACAATGAGTCCTATAGAAAATTCATGTGAAAATATATTAAGTTTTAAAAGTGAATTTCCATTTGTAACCTAAGTATGAAGAGGCATTACGTGTATAATTCAGCAAAGCTGGTGGAGTATCTCTCCAAAAGACAATTGCTTAACCTGAGACAGGCAATGGGCTATGTATTGCAAAGGCAATCCATGCTTACATCGTGGAGTGGATAGGCAGACAAGTAGGTATTCGAAGTTAGCAGTCTTTCAATCCCAAACTTTTTCTTCCCATCTTCTACTCCGAAAGGACACCGCGACAGAATATAGTACACCTGCAAGGGAAGCATAAATCGACTTCAGCATGTGTCAGAACGTTGTTTTATATACCCTTTCAATAATAAGTAACAGTCCATTTCATGTAACTGTAGCCCCACGTTCTAATTAGAGAAGAAAGACTCCCTTTATCACTTAGGGGAAAACACAACATATGGGGCTCTGTAGAATTTCCAGGCATTTTAGCTCTGTGGCTCTGAGAATCGCATTGCATTGGCCGTGACAGGGATGGGGAGACTTGATTTCTTTTGCTTCCCTTATCTCAAGCTTCTCTGAGAGCACTATGTGTCAGACAACCCGTGATTCCAATCACAGTAAATATACTATGAATGGTTCATGTGCAGAGATAGGAAGGCAAATTGGCACTTATCCACCCTGTGGAGAAAATTTATTCAGATAACTGAATATATTCTTTACCTGATATCAAATTGAATAAATGTGTCATATCCCAGGCTAGGGAGAATGCTCAATGTTTAAAGTAACTTCTTGCAAGCCTGCTATCCTTAATTATTTAATCCCTCCCAGCACCCACATAAAGCTGGATGCAAAAATCACATGGGTCTACTATCCCAATGCACCCATGGCTATGGAAGGTGGAGCCAGAGGAATCCAAAAGCTCATGGGCTCACACAGTGGCAGAACAACAAAGGGGCTTATCACAAGTGTGAGGAAAAGACAAGCACCTTGAGGGTGTCTTTTGACCGCATGCAAGCCCAAGCACAGACACACATACACAAAATTTATATAGAAACTTTTAAAAGATTGCCATATCTCTATACTTGCATCAGCTTTCTCTTTGGGGCCCCTGCTCTTGTATGTCTATGAATCCTACCTGTTTAGCTTTTTAGAAATTCTTTCTTTCCGATTGTTGAGTTGGATCCCTTAGCACAGTTATAGATAATTTCATCACTTAAAAACTTGCTGGCTATAGTGGACCCTGTTTTTGAGTCTTCATTATCCAATCTGCTCATTTGTCTTAAGGGTACTTTGCATTCCATGTTGGTAAAGTATACTCGATTTTTATGAACAATATAAAGAGAACCACTTTATGTACTCTGGATTCTTCCCTCAATAAACTGTCACTCAGATAACAGCTCTGATGAAGTGATCAGAGGCCCTGGTAGGCCAACTCTCCCTCTCCTTCTCTCTAGCTGCCTCTTTCTCTATCTCTCAAGTAAATTAATAAATACATAATATTTTAAAAGAAAGGCTATCTTAACTCAAGCAATAAGTTTGGGGAGGGCAGGCAAAATAAATCTTTTTTCAAAATTTATGTTTATATTTATTTATTTGAGAGAGAGAGTGAATTGGGGAGAGAGAGAGAGAGAGAGGGAGAGAACAGACACTTCCAGGGCTTTCAGCGGCTGCAAACGAACTCCAGACACATGTGCCACCTTGTGCATCTGGCTTATGAGGGTCCTGGGGAATCAAACCTGGATCTTTTGGCTTTGTAGGCAAGTGCCCTAACTGTTAAGACATCTCTCCAGGTCAGGAAAAGCTTTTCTGTAGGGAGAGGTAAGCAAGGCTCAGGAGTGCCTTTGCACTAAGGAAGAGCAGCTGTATAACCAGGTGTTGTCCCGGGTCAGGCTTCTGCATGGAGGAGACAGGTGGACTCAGTTTGGTCCAGCCAGCCACAGGTGCTTTGTAGAGCTGGACGAACACAGCTCAACGATGGGTTTAGGAAGGAGTTTGCTGACGTTTGTTACTAGAAAGTGGCCAAATAGAGACATGTGTGGCTGAGGACAGGCTTGAAGGACCCAACAGTCTCTGAAGCTGAAGAGGACACACAGCTCTCCTTTATCAGATCACCTCTTAAAGAAAATTTGTAAGTACAGATTCCTTCTTCTCCTTTATCAACTCAAAGTCTTTTTAAAGCAAGTAAGCCTCTCTCCAAAGCTGGAAATCTGTGCATTCAGTGCTCTTAGCTTATGACTAAAATAAAAATAGGAAGGAAGTAAGCAAAGGCCAAACATTGTTGGTGACTTCAGAGACCAGCAAGTGTTAAGATAAGGGATGAGACCGAAGGTGCTCCCGCACAGGGACAGGGTGGTGAGGTGGAGGGCAGGGCTTCCACTGTGCCCTGTGGGAAAGTGTGCTTTTACAGTAAGCAAGCAGTTTCTCAAGAGAAGCATGGGAGTAGGAGGTTCTTTCATGGTCTCCCCTACTTGCTAAGACCAGAGCTTGAACACAGTTCCCACTGTCAGTACTGATACAAAAACAGAAAGAAAAAAAAATCATAGTGGCAGAAGAGTCTAGAAGTAATGCGTGAAGAAGCTACCAGAATGAAAGTGGAGTGATTTACTGTCAACCCCCAAAACAAAACAAACAAATTCATAAATTCAAGAAGTTCCGAAATGAGAGTTCTGAAATGATGATAAAGACTGGTAGGTAACCCACCATAACCTGTTATACAAAGTATTTCTGCAAGCACATATGCTTGCAGCTGTGTGCTCAACCTCAGACCCACACCACACTGGCTCTCATCACAATGACCAAGGGTCCTGGTTTCAGATACGCTATCCTGGCCCTGCTCTGAAAACCTTCTCCTGACCTCCATCTCCCTGAACTTGGACATTGTTTATTGTGAAATAAGTATTTCTGCCATAATCTTCTAATTCCACATAACGATTATTCTTTGCAGAGGTCTAAATTTTAATTTAGGATGACAGTTGATATTTAAGTTAGGACAAATATGGCAATTTACAAGAAGTTGAAACTTTTCCATGATTGCTATACGTTTATTGATCACACTTATGAGAAAATCTGACTTCTTTCATTGCCATGCATAAAACAGTAATTCCTGGTGGAATGCAATCCTCAATGGGAACATTACCATAATGCCGGCATGCCTCACAGAGATTGTAAAGTAAACCACTATAATAAAATGTGTTACCATTTTGTGCTTTTGGCAGTGCTATAAAAACACACTTATTCTAGATTAGATTAAATTAAGTATACTCTGGCACTATGCTCAGAGAAGCAATGTGCACAGCTTCATTAAAGATACTTTATTGCTAAACTATTCCAACAAGTGCCAAAGCCTTTGGACCGTCATGACGTATGGCTTCTGGAGCCCCTGCCCCATGCTGATGGGGGCTGACTGCCTGTTGGTGGGTGCTGAGGCCGGACTAACCCTGACATCATCCTCTCCTAAGACAGTGATGAGTTAAACCTCATCGGCCACCTCTTTCTTTCATGATTGACTCTATGGGCACACACAACTCTGCCAGCATCTTACCCATTGCAGAACATCACTCACACCTGAGAGAACACACCCAAGTCATTTCTTTGTCAAGTGAATCCCTGTCATAGACTAAACTCTTTCCTGTCATTTAAAGTCACTTTCAGCATCTTTTCCTATTAGTAGTTACCATCTGGAGAAATCACTTCCTTTGCTCATCCATAAGAAGCAACCCCTCATCCATTCAAGTTTAAGGTAACATAAGGTCTAGAAGTAAATTGAGAGCCTGGTATCTCTTCCTTCATTTTGAAGCTGTCTACTTTTCTTTGGTTCTCTCTTTTACACTACATGCAAACATGTTAATCATAAAGGAGAATTTTATGTGAAAACTGGTCATACCTAATCTATCTTGTTCCCTTTCACTGCTGAAGACACAAAGAGCAACTGAGGCATCTTACTGTTTAAGAATTCTATAACAGACACCCTAAAGCTACCCAAATTCTCTGGAAACTGTCTTAAACCTGCAGCCACATTGGATTTCAAGAATAGCAGACTTTATAATAAGATTTCCTCTGGGGCTGGAGGGATGGCTTAGTGGTTAAAGAGTTTGCCTGCAAAGCCAAAGGACCCAGGTTCAATCTAGCCGGATGCACAGGGGTGCATGCATCTGGAGTTCATTTGCAGTGGCTGGAGGCCCTGGCTCACCCATTCACTCTCTTTCCCCCTTTTCTTTGTCAAATAAATAAGTAAATAAAAATAAAATATTGTAAGATTTCCTCTCTCAGGCAGCATCAATAATCCTGTGGGGACTGGTTATCCTCTCATGCGATAAGGACTTCTGACCATCTTGCAGAATTGGCAAGACTGCTTGACATGCACACTTCCTGCTCCCCATCCCAGCTCTTCATAACCCACAACCCCGTGGTGAGTACCAGCATTCCCATTAGGAGGGACCTCAGTGGATTGGGGGCAGGTAAAGGAGGAAATGACAGTACTAACACATGATATGTCCATACAAAGTTTCTAAATAATAATAATATTAATAATAATAATATTAATAATAATAATACTCCCTTGGTTGACTGTGAAATATTTCTCTAGGAGGGTATGATGCCTCTCATTTCTTTATCTACACTACCAGTCACTCATTCATAAACAATACCTTGTGAAATGGGGAGTGTAGTAGGTTAACATGAACCAAACAGGCCCCTTTCAACCTCCCTGATACTCAGATCTGCCCACAACAAGGAGTGGTAAGCATGCAAATCCATAAACCGCACAGCACACTGGGAGGGTGGCAGGCATCAAATCTGATCCACCTACAATTCTGTTTCTTGCTGAGGATGGGAAGAAGCTGGCCTCGTCTTCGATGAGGAAGAGCTCCTGCCGGTGTCTGCTGAAGTGGGCAGTGAAATACTCGGGGTGAGGGTACTTCACTGTGGCCGGGAGCTTCACAGGCCCCAGCATGTAGCTCAGGGATGTGCACTCGGGACGTGGGATGTCGCTCTCCTTAATGGGCATCTTGATCCCCAGCACTTCAGCGTAGGTCACCAGGACCTCCCAAGGGGCATGAATTTTTACAAAATATGTTCTTCCATCCTCTGAGTCCTATGAAACAGGAGGCCAAATGAAAGATAACTTACAGACCTCTTTGTTACTGCACTGATTAAAGAAATGAAACATATTTTTAAATCTCAGTAACGTCAGTATTTTAAATTTATTGAATTTTCAGGAAATTTTTATGAAACAAAATTACTGTAATATACAAACATATGTCTAAATGTATATATGCATGAATATACATACACACATATATATGTTGTATACACACACACATATATATACATATACATACACATATGTTGTTACATGCATGCACTTGTACAAGCCACAGGGAGAGAGAATCATAAGGTCACATACAATCAGTGAGGATGCTGCCTAACACACACAGGGTCAATGTACACTCAGCCCTAACTTTACAGCTCCATAGGCAATTCTGGGGAAACTGACAGGTTTTTTGACTAGTTCTGGCCTAAGAATTTTGCATATTGTATCTAAGGAAACATACAATAAGTAATAATGGTAATGTAAGTTTCTCTGCTAACCCAGCTTCAGTATGGAGGAAGAATTCTAGATAATAAATACGCATTATGAAGGAAATAATTACCTTACGGATTGTGTTTCATAATACATTTACTGATGCAGTTAAAGTTGGTGAGAAATATGACTGAGACGATATAGCTATAGGGAATTAGACATGCCATAGACATGTTGGAATCTTAAGTAGGATATTAAACACAAGTTTTTGAAAACAGTTATAGAAAACACAGTATATGAGAGGAGGTTAAGCATTACATACTCATGAACAGAGTATCCTGGGTTAGTTGTAGGCTACAACTCAAGAGAGCAACTGCTCAGGGCACAAGATAACAGGCAGCCTTCGCAATGAGAGTTATGGAACCAAAGACCAGGCCTTGTCTTCCTGAATACTGAAGAGAAGCTATGTGAGTTAATTTCTCCTATTGAAGTACTAACTAGATCTGACCCTGCTTAGCTTCTAAGATCAGGGGAGATGGAGCCCATTCAGAATGGTATGACCATAGATACAAGTTCATTTCTGAAGTGCGCACTGATCCTCTCACATCCTGGTCATTGAACTCTAACCTGTGAGAATATGGGCCTGAAATCCTTTCTGTGTATTTCTGTAGCCAAGAGAGCTGATCATTGCCAAAGTTAGAAAATCTACCCAGCTAAATGCTAGAAAAGGAGAAAAATCTATTAAAATATAAGATTGTTATATAAATTATCAACTATATTTACCTGTTTGTCTTCAATTTCCAACTCAAGGCCAGTTTTTCTGAGATTTAGTTCAAACTCTTTTCTTCTTTCCTGTGGCAAAACAAATCAATAGAACCTTAATTTTAGCTTTACAGTGCCAGCCAGCCTCCAAGCACCATGGCTGTGCCTCCCAACAAGCCTCTCTTCTCTATCATACATATTGTATAAGTCCTGTGTGTAATGCCCATGTAAGATCATGCACTGCTTTTTACCTTTACTATCATTTATAGGAACTACATAAAAATGCAACATAGTTAGGAATAATCTCTACGACACATGGGGCCTCTAAGTGCAGCCATGCACAACATTTTGCTAGACAGTTTACCACATAATCACTCATAAACACAAACACTTATCATACTTCTAGTTGTAAAGACTTGATAGTATAAAGATTAGTAATCTTCAAATAAGTTAGATGTCAAATGCCATTGTAAGCCAAAATATCATGACTTTTTAATCTTGAATGATCTGATGGCTTTCATTTTCAAAAAGAAAAGTTGAGGGCTGGAGAGATGGCTTGGCTGCTAAGGAAGTTGTCTGTAAAGCCAAAGGACCTAGGTTTGATTCTCCTGGACCCACATAAACCAGATTCATAAGTTAGTGCATTTGTCTGGAGTTTTTGCAGCAGCTGGAGACTCTGGCATGCCTATTCTCTCCCTTTCTCTTTTTATATCTTTATTTGCAGCCCCCTATCAAATAAATAAATAAATAAAAATAACATTTAAAGAAAAAAAGTTGAATTTGGGGACTTCTGATCAAGATGGCAGACTTGTAACCATGCTAGAGCTCTTGGGTAATATCAGGCAAGAAATGTGGGGCTCCAATATGAGTAGGCTTTAGTGGACCTCCACTGGGGTGCCAGGGGGTGCACAGCAGGGAATCTGCTGATTCCTGTGCTCTCAGGTAACCTCCAGCCCCTTACACAGGGGCAGGGGCAGCCTGTTGTATACATAACTCCAGAGTCTCAGCTCAGGCTGGCAGGGCTACCCTGTGATCCTTTCCTCATACCCCCTCAAACAGAACCTTAAACCTGGAATACAAGACAGAAGAAATTGCCTGGGAATCCAAACAACTTTGATAACTTCAAAAAAATCATGTGAATAGAACATGAGAGAATTGTAGGATACAATAAAACAACTGAACATACAGATTATGGGTATACCAGAATCCAAGAACTCTAGGCAACAAAATTATTGAAGAAAACTTTCCCACTCTCTCAAAAGAGAGGCCCACCCAGTTACAAGAAGCTCAGAGAACACCAGACAGGTGTTCAAAGAAGACTCTCCAAGGTACATCATAGCTAAAACCCTAAACCATGAAAGCTAAGGGAGTGTGCTAAAACAGCAAAAGAGAAACAACTCATTACATACAAAGGACATCCCGTTAGCATACTGAAAGCCAGAGGGCTTGGAACAGAGTACTTCAAAGTCTAAAGAACTATGGCTTCAAACCCAAACTAATGTACCCAGCAAATAATAATAATAGAATAATAATAGAAGAAACAAAAAGATGGTTCTTCAAAAAAATAAATAAATAAACAAGATTGATCAATTTGACCAAATGAGGAGCCTCAAATTAATCAGAAACAAAGAGTGGTCACAATAGACACCAATGAAGCTGGAAGAATCATCATGACATACTTCCAAAAGCTCTATTACACAGAACTGGATAATCTGGAGGAAATGGATGAATTCCTAGACACATACCATCTACCAAAATTAAATCATGATCAGATTAATCTCCTAGCCAAACCTATTACATCCATCAAGATTGAAAATGTAATTTTCTATTCACTGCTAGGCGTGGTGGTGCATGTCATAAATCCCAGAACTTGAGAGACAGAGGTAGGAGGACCGCAGTGAATTCAAGGCCAGCCTGAGACTACATAGTGAATTCCAGATTGGTTAACCATATAGTTTCAAAATGAAAGTGCATATAAAGGGAAAAATTAGATTCAGAAACATACCTCATAATTCAGGAGGTCACATCAACTATTTAAGGAAAGCTATATAGATTATATATTAGTTATAAAGGCAGAAGAAGAGGACTCAAAGCATTTTTATTTATTTATTTATGAGAGAGAAAGAAGGAGAGAGAGGACGAGAATGGGTGTGCCAGAGCCACAGCTACTGAAAACAAACTCCAGATGTGTGTGCCACTTGGTGCATCTGGCTTATGTGGGTCCTGGGAAATGGAACCTGGGTTTTTAGGCTTCTCAGACAAAAACCTTAACTACTCAGCAGTCTCTCCAGGTGCCAAAATACTTTTTTAAAAATTAGCTTTTACTCAGATCTACTGTTAGGCTGTCACCTTGTAGACTTCTCACTTGGCTGTGTTTTTTGGCAAAATTTTGGAAAACTCTTGACTTTCACATAATACTTCATTGTGGACATCTCTACCAAACTATGGAGCACATATTTTTGTTCCCATTGTTCACAGACACACACTTACTGCTTTTATGTCTGAGTCCTTCTTTATGTCATCCACATAGGAAAGCACAAAGTCAATCTGTCTGACCCCGTCTCTGAAGAAGACTGAGTCTTTGCTTTGCTCCAGTCTTTGAAACTGTGGGAGATGCAAATGACAATTTTAAATTATTCTTCATTTTCAAATGGCAAAAGCATGAAGGCCACTCCCTATAACTTGGCCACCAGTTAATATATTCTAAATCTTAAAATGGCAAGTCAAGACAACAGACAACCATACCTATTTTATGAGGCAAAATTCCATATAGAGGATTATATATGTAAAGGTGCAGGAAGGACTTAAACATATTAAGCACATGCTTAAAACATACTAATTACATGCAAACCCAACAGTGCTGTGATAAGTACAAACTGTAAAATGAAAATATTTATACATTGGTCTCGGAAAGTACACTCAGAAATTTGTGATCCTAATCAAATCACACACCAATTAGCCTGCTATATAATTTATAGTTACATACTCCTTCCAGGGTAAAATTAATTGTAGTCTCCTTTAAGTAAAAAGTGTTTATGATTAATGGTTAATGATGAACTCAAATCCAGGTGCAGTTAATAATTCAAAAGCAGGTAGCTTGCTGGCTGGTCTCATGCCAATGCCACAATCAACATCAATTTGTCAGGTGAGCCACACTCAATATTGTATGTAAATTAGTGTGAAGTTTATTTCTCTAATTCTGTGCTCAGAATACTTCGTATGGGATTTAATAAAAAAAAAAACTAATATTTTCCACAAGTGTCAATCAGTTTAAACAAGCTAACTCTAAGTCCAAATAAAGCAGTTCTGGTGACAGAAGATGTGCACAAAATATGAGGCAAATATCCCACCTTCAGTATTTGATATTAGGGAACAGATGACAACAGAAAAGATCATGGCTCTTATTTTATAGGCCAAGTTAAAATGGCTCCCCATGTTCCTTCTCCTGAAACCCAGGGTTACCTACAAGCACCCAAACTGCTATCTTAGATAGAACCCTATTATAAGCTGTGATTTAAATATGTGGAAAACTATTGGTAGCATTTAAAATTACTATGAGGTACATGTGTTAGAATTCATAACCAGAACTGATTAATACTAACTGAAGCAGTAAAATAAAATCTGACAATTTTGTCACAGATAACTGAATGCTATCAAAAGACACCATGCTTGTGACATAAAGGTCATACGTTTAGTAGGTGGGGCAGTTTTTTTTTTTTCCTTTAAGAACACCCATTTACAACAAAGCAAACACCAAAATGGCTTCTCTTTGAGCAACTGCAATAGTCAGCAATCCATAGCCCTCTGAAACGTTTTAAATTGCCTTTGTGCAAAGGTGTGTGTAGAATTTATGGTTTGTACACTTTTAGGAAGAGGGTCTTAGATGTAAGCAGGTCCAAAAAAGATGGAGAATCACCGCGGTTAATCATCGGTTGCCTGGGAACTAGAAACGAGTGACAGAGTACCCCAGCATCAATGCATTCACGGGAAGGAAAATGCCGCAAGCTGCCACAGCAGTCACTCCGCACAGAAGCATGCCCGTCCAGGACTGCTTTACCATTAGACGCCGCCTCAGGAACAAATTGAACCTCTTTGCGGGCTGTGGAGCAACCAGTAGACAGTCAGCCAATCCTGCTGGGCACTAAAGTAAGGATTCCAAAGCATAGACACGCAAAGGAAGGAAATGTTCTTTGTGATGGTACAAGCTGTCAGTGTGTGCATGCAGGGAGGAAGACTATGCTACCAAGAAGGAGGGAGGAGTAAAAGGAAGAAAAACAATAAAAAGGAAAAAAAAAGTATAAATCGTCTATAAACGTCTTTAAAATATGTGCAGAATTTTACCGAGGAAGAAAGGAGAAAACTGTTGAACAATAGACCCATAGAAAAAGAAAAACAGTTTACAAAGAGCTTTTAAAAATTATTGCATGGCCTGGAAAAATATTGGAACATTCTCATTTATAAAACTAAGAATTCTTAAAGTGGGAAACACTATGCTTAATATGTGATATGGTCATTAGGATGGATCATGTAATTATTTTCCTTAAACTACTTTTTGCAGAAGTAGTAAAGTTTCAATCATCATGAATGGAGGCCTGAGATTTAACGGACAGTACCAGTGCTGCAGACTAGACAGAGACCCCTGTGTAGGTCCACCCAGGACAGGAGAGGGCTGGCCGCGGCTTACCAGGGTCTGTTCACCAATGAGAAAGCTGGTCTCTCCGCTGCTCATGCTCTGTGGACAGCAAAGGGGGTGTGGGGAGGGACACAATGATGTTAGGAAGTACCCTTAAAACAAGAAGGACATTTAAGTTCCCATGTCAAGAACCTGAGGTTTTCTGTGCAGAAATGCCGAACTTTCAATTCCAGGAAACCATGAAATACCTGAAAGTTTACACAAAATCACATGCATGAGTGCATATGTGTTCATGCACGTGTGAGTGTACGTATCTGTGTCTGTACCCATGAGTGAGAGGAAGGAAAGAGATGTATGAGAGGGAGGGGAAGAGAGAGAAGGACAAGGAGAATATGAAACTGGGATGTAGTTATATAAAACAATAAAATAATTTGAAACACAAGAAATGGTTAAAGCAGAGAATAAGGGGCTCTGCTGTTCTAATAACTCTGAACAGGACTAACAAGAAAGACAGAATTCATTGTCCATTTTATTACCTCCATGATTATTTTGAATTTAGTAAGATGAATACCTTAGAAAATACAAGATTAGGATTCTTAGCTGGGAATCAAGGCAGAACCATGTCCAAAAATGAGCTTGCTCTCCATTATCAAGCTACTACCAATCATGGGCTACAAGAGGGCCTATACCTATAAATTCTCTCTAAAATAACAAAGGTTATCCCATTTATCTGGTGCTAACTTCTCTGTCCATTGGAGAATTTGCTTTTCTTTTTCAGATGGATGCAGATTCTAAGGAGAGAACCAACCCATCACACCTCAAAAGGGCCCCCACTGAAACTGAGAGTAATTGGGGAAATGACCAAGAGTGCTACTTCCTTGGTAAACCTGGTACCAGCACAAGGGTGAAGGAGATAGACAGAGAGAACACTCAGTTCCTACGAAACCAGATATCCAGAGACACAGAGGCTCCCAAGACCTCTTCACTGAAGTAGATCTAAAACAAACCCAACATGGCTCAGGGAAATTTGTGGAAGAGCGGTGGAAAGATTGTTAGAGCCACGCATTGGGTCATTATGCACACTGACGTTGACTCTTATTCATTACTGATGGCTAACCCCACAATGCATGACCCACATTCCCCAACAAGGAGGGTCCCTGTGGAGGGGGGAGGATAAGAAGGAGGTAACAATGCTATCAACATGACTGTATACATAACTAATGAAAATACACAATCCAACAAAATCCCAAAAACCTACACAATGCATACAAGATAGCTGTGATTAAAAATTCCTTCTTTCCAGCTGGGTTTGCCTTTAATTCCAGCACTTGGTAGGCAGAGGTAGAAGGATCACCGTGATTTCAAGGCCCCCCTGAGACTACATAGTTAATTCCAGGTCAGCCAGGACCAGAGTGAGACCCTACTTTGAAAAACCAGAAAAAAAAAAATTCCTTCTTTCCCAGATGCAATGGTTCTTGAGTCCTCATGTTATGCAATGATCTCACACCTCAGACTGGCTCCTGACAGCACAGGACTTAGTCCAAGCTGTCAGTAGGGGCAGGTGTGACCATAAAGAGGCTGCAGCTAACAGATGACCTGAGACCCACGTCCACATTGGCGTCTCACTTACCTTATTCTTTAAAAAAAAATTACAACTGGCAGCTCATTAATCGGCTGACGCTGGGCAAATCAGACTTGAAAACTACAAATGATCATTGAAATACACAAATTATGTGATGGAATGCACCCTGAAACAGTGCAGTTTCACCTCGTGCCCTTAGTGACACAATGTTGAACACAGGTTGATGTCATTCTTCGGTGACCAAGTTTTACTCTCCCAGTCAGGAAGAGTTGTGGGAGACGGAAAACCTTTGAGGACATGCATGTTAGGATTCTGCTTTGCTGACAAGTGATACTTACGGACTCAGCATGAATTCTACTTGGTGGTGAAAATTAGACATCAAATGAAGCTGACTTACAATTCTGAAATAGCCATTTCTGAAGATAAACAGTGATGCCGCACCCATCTTGAAGATAGTAAGCGTACTCAGCCTATGTTCCTGGGATGCTCACGCCTTCCACTGTATGCGTTCAATTACCAAAAATAAGTCTCTTTTTTTTTTCTTTTTTAATGATTCAAACACTCCCAAAACAATCCATCTGTGAACTGTACAATCTCCCACCTCAGGAAAAATAAGATTGTTCTGATTTCTACATGAAACTACGCAATAAGTCTCCAATTTGCAAAATGTAAAATAAAACAAAAAACATGTCAGTATCTGGCTCTTTTCAGCTTAATACCTGTTGCCTCAGTTCTTACTAATCTTAACATCAGACACAAAAAGCACCCCACTGTTCTCAAGTCTGTATTTCCTCCATGGTGGTCTTGGCTTTCATGTCTCAGGTGCCTCCTTCCCAACCCCCACCATGAAGGAGTTGGGTGAAGTGTACCATGGGATGCCAGCAGAAATTGGTGAGTGGCACAGACTTACACCAGCGAGACCGGGGCATCACTCCCTGGATGCAGATATCGGTATGGAAGCTGAAGAGCCGGCGTGAATATTCTGAACACAGGCTATTGATGGTGCTCTTTCAGCTTCCCATGAACCCTGCTGCATGTATTTAAGGTACATGTGCCTGCACACACAGACATACGCACACACACACGATGCTAGCAGACACACACACGGCATTGGACACTGCAGTGGATAAATCTACCTATTCCTTCTTTAGCTACTTGGTGACAAAATTAGCTACCATCTATTTGTTTAGTGAAAATTCTAGAAAAATGCAATTAATTGCATAATGCTCAGCTTCACTATAGACCACCCATCTTTGTACCTTCTATTTTGTATTTTTGACATGTGTCCTTATTTTCACTCTGTCCATCATGCTGGTAATATCCAAGGCATCACTCTATATATTTATGTATTTGATGTGATATATTCCACATATAAATAAGCTGATGTAAGGTGATGGCACTATTTTTTTTTCTGCATCTGGCTTATTTTGTTTAGTGAATAGCACCCAGGCCCTTCCATAGTGCTAGCAAAAGGCAGGATCCACTTCTTCTTTAAGGCTTAGTAACACTCTATGGCAAACACATGACATGCTAGATTTTCTTTACACATATCTGTCAAGAGATATTTAGGTAATTTCCATGACATGACTTGTGAATTATGCTGTAATGAATGTAGGAATGCTGATATCTTCACAAGGTGGTGATTCCATTTTTTTGGATGTTTTCTGAGATGGGGTCCTATGGTGATTCTGTTTTTAAAATGTATCAAGGGCTGGAGAGATGGCATAGCGGTTAAGCGCTTGCCTATGAGATATGAAGCCTAAGGACCCCGGTTCGAGGCTCGATTCCCCAGGACCCACGTTAGCCGGGCGCACACGTCTGGAGTTCATTTGCAGTGGCTGAAGCCCTGGCATGCCCATTGTCTCTCCCTCTCTCTCTCTCTCTCTCTCTCTCTCTCTCTCTCTCTCTCTCTCTCTGCCCCCCCCCTCTTTCTCTGTGGCTCTCAAATAAATAAATAAAAATGAACAAAAATAATTAAAAATATATATTGAAATCTCCATATCTTTTTCTTTTTTTTTGAGGCAGGGTCTCAGTGTAGCCCAGGCTGAATCAGAACTCAATCTGCAGCCCACCTACCTCCTGAGTACTGGGATTATAGGTGAGCCAACACACCTTACAGATATTTTCCCCAGGACGTGATTTTTCTGCATTTACATCAAGAGTGCACTCGAACTCCCTTTTCTACCCACGATCACCAACACTGATTCCCTCTTGTGTTTAAGTAATGCCACTCTGATGATAATTAGTCTTGGGCACGTACTTCTGTTTTCAGTCCTGTCTGTTTTTAAATTGCTGTGGTGGTTTGAACGTGAAACGCCCCCGGAGCTCGTTTGTTTGAACACTGTCCCCAGCAGATGGCGCTGTTTGAAAAGTTGGAGCCTTGCTGCAGGAGGGTCCCTGGAGCGGGCGGGAAGTGTCATCATTCAGCCCCAGTTCCGTTTCGCCTCTGCCTGCGGACGAGGTGCAAAGTGACAGACGCTCCTGCTACCCTGCCTTCCCGTCACAGGGAATATATTCTTTTTTAAGCTGTACGCCAAAATAAATCTTTCTTCCCTTATTACCTTGTCATGTCATTTGGTCATGTCAACAAGCCCAGCACCAGATAGAATTAGTTACTCTTGCGAAGTACTCCCAGCACGCAGCTGAACGCGGAGGCTGACAAGGGCGCTGCGGGCGCTCCCACAGGCCACGACGCGGACTTTCCTTCCATGCCGCAGGGAAGTCTAGCAAAAGAAGGACACTACACCTCCTCAAATGCTTTCTCTGCATTACCTGAAAGGAACTGTTGTCTTTATTTAGTGACTTTGGTATATAACATGGATTGTTTTTCATGTTGGATGTTTTACATGCCAGTGGTAAATCTTAACATGCCTTTTCCAGGTGTGTTGTTAATTTTACATTATATTTTGTTGAGGATTCTGTTTTAATTTTTTTTTTTAATTTCTGTGTGTGTGCATGTGTGTACACACGTGTGTTTACATGTGTTGGGGTGTACTAGGGCCTCTTGCTCTTGAAAGCAAATACCCATTTGTTCCTTACCATGGCTGGGGAATTTATCCAGGCCAGTAGGCTTCACAAGTAAGTGCCTTTAAGCACTGAGTCACCTCCTGCCCCTAGCTCAGGGTCCCTGCCTGGCCTTTCATTAGGGGCAGGGCCTGTGCTTTCTTTACATCATTGATTTTGTTTGGATTAGGCTCAAAATCATTCTCACTCCATCAAATGTGTTCATAAGTTTTCCCTCTCAATTTTTTGAAAGAGTTTAAGAAGTATAGATAATATTATTTTTTCAATATTGACAGATTTAAGTTCCA
Source organism: Jaculus jaculus (assembly GCF_020740685.1). Taxonomy (NCBI): domain Eukaryota; kingdom Metazoa; phylum Chordata; class Mammalia; order Rodentia; family Dipodidae; genus Jaculus; species Jaculus jaculus. Next base: position 186,771,957 of record NC_059104.1, read on the forward strand.
AGGCAACTAGCTCGAAGTTTTCTGTTATTTTTAATGATTTATTCAGACTCTTCATTGACTATTAACTGGTAAAGCTTTCTGTTTCTTCCTGATTCTATCTTGGTAGGTGACAAGACAACACAATAATAGTCTAAGATTTCCATACTCTTTCCAGAACAGAGAGATCAATTCAAACAGAAAATAGTATGAAAATAATAAAATTAACTCCACTTACACAAAATGTACCTAACAGTCACACCTTGATCTTCCCCTCCAACATTAGCAAGACACGTTCTTCCCTAGTGCATTCTTTTCTAGAGCATAGGGAACATGCCTAGGACAAGCAGACATTATGCCACAAACAGGTCCTCACATATTTATGAAGATCAAAATGATTTTGGGGATTGTTTCTAAACTCAACACTCTGCAATAACCAGTAAAATGAGGAATCTTGGGAATTTCACCGAAACCTGGAAATTAAGCAAGTTTCTGCATGACCAATTGAAAGGGAAATTTAAATGTATCTTGAGAAAAATGCCGGCTTCAACTAGCTAGAAAGATCAAGGGCACTCTTTCAATATTCCCCCTAGTCCAGGCCCCATTACTGCTTCCTAAGTGGCCCCCACAGTCCCCATGGTGGGGGATGGCATGTAAGTGGCTTCTCTTACCCTAGACCATGTGAAGCTATTTATTCTCCATCAGGCACCATTGATATTTCCAGGCAGAGAAAGGTGGGGTACCACTTTACCACTAGTTGGGGTGGGGGTCAGGCTCCCTACATAGACTCCACTGGCAATACAAGGAGAGTGGCAGGAAGGGAGTGACAAGGGTCTTGGAGCTTTGTTCTGCTCTCTCTCTGACACCCATCTTGCAGGATAGAGGGCAGAGATAAAGCCATGATTATTTCTCCCCTTATGTGACAAAAAGCTTTTGTATTCCCAAGTTGCTCTTCATATCAACCTGGCATTTCTTGAAATTTGCTTTGCCTCTGGCAGCAGTTTCAGGTTGCAAGCATCCCTAGCCCAGTTCACAACTGATATAGCAAAGAAACAACTCAGGAAACCAATGTCATTGTTGACTTTCAAGTCTGAGCCTGCCTGTCCATTGGACACAATCCTCCTATGCTTGTGTCATAAATAATGTCCACATTCTCTCCCTCTTCCTCTCTCTCTCTCCCTCTTTCTCTGTCAAGTAAATGGGTAAATAAATAAACAAATAAAAATATTTTTAAATGGGCTGGAGGGATGGCTTATCAGTTAAGGCGTTTGCTTGCAAAGCCAAAGGACCCAGGATTGATTCCCCAGGACCCATGTTAGCTAGATGTATAAGGGGGCTCACACATCTGGAGTTCATCTGCAGTGGCTGGAGGCCCTGGCATGCCCATTTTCCTTGCTCTCTCTCTCTTCTTGCTCTCTCCTTTCTCTGTCAAACACACACACACACACACACACACACACACACACACACATATATATATATATAATTTTTTAAAAAATAATGTGGACAAGTTCTAGCTATATTTACCAGAATAAGTGGGATTGACCTATAGTTACTTTTAAAATGAGTAACTCATGCTGGTACTGGGAGTTACAGGTCAGTGCCCACTAAGAGAAGGAAGAAAAATATAACTAATATAAAAGAGTTAGAGAGGAAAGGGGGGGGGGCGGAGGGGGAGGGAGGGAGAGAGGGAGAGAGAGAGAGGCTGTAGAAGATTAAGGTCAATCTTCATCATACCCTCTCCAGTGTCTTATGGCTCAGGTGTTCCCTGTAAGGGCCTGGTGAAGGTTCAATCATTTTGTCTGCATTTTAGGATGTAGAATTTTATGGTACCATTGCTGTTTGGGGCTAGATTTGTGTCAGTTTCCTAAAAGAAAGACAGATTTCTGTCAGAGTACTTGATGACCACCCAAAGGTTAGTGGTAAGACCCTACTGCTGAAGACACCATATGCGGTTGACAAGTAAAGTGGAATTACATGGCTGGAAGCTGGAAGAGAGTCAGTCCCCAGACAGTCAGCGTGTCTAGTGCCAAAAGGTGCTACATGGGCGACTGGGGGGAAATGACCAATATCTGTCCAAGCAACTCATGGTCTAACCTACTTAGCAGCAAATAACCTGTTGTGATGCCCACACAAGTGCAATAGTGGCACACAGCCATGGTGGGGAACCAACTGCTCTTGATTTGACTAACTGATCCCCTCAGTGGTATGGGACCCATAGATGGAGCTGGGAAACAAGTCAGAACCATATCCAAACATGAGCCCACTCTCCATTATCAAGCTACCACCAATTGTGGACTATAAGAGGGCCTACACCTATTAAATTCTCTATAAAAAAAAAGGGTTATCCCATTTGTCTGGTGCTAACTTACTCTCCATTGGAGAATCTGCTTCTCTTTTTCAGATAGATGTAGATCTTAAGGAGAGAGCCACCCCATCATACCTCAAAAGGGCCCCAGCTGAAACTAAGAATAATTGGCGAAACAAGCAAGGGTGCTGTTTTCTTGGTGAACCAGGTACCAGCACAAGGGTGAAGGACATCGACACAGAGAACAATCAACTTCTACCAAATCAGATAACCAGAGACATAGAGGCCCCCAACACCTTATCACTGAAGTAGACCAAAAATGAACCCAACATGGCTCAGTGAAATTTTGTGGAAGAGAGGGCAGAAAGAATGTCAGAGCCACTTACTGGGTCATGATATGCAGAAACATTTCTCCTACCCATAACTATGGGCTAACTCCAGAATGCATGACCCATATACCTCAACAAGGAGGGGTTAGGGGGAGGGGGTAGGACATGGATGAATCTAACATTGGTACCAACCTGACTGTTCACTGAGTACATAACTAATTAATAAAAAAATTAAATCCCCATGAGACCTGGTTATAGGATAATGAGGGATGGATAACTTAGAGAACTTAAGGATAACTAGATAACTAAAGATATATTACTTAGGGGACTTAGGGAGAACAAAGAATAGATAACTTAGGGATAGCCAATGGAAGGATTACTTTGTGAACCAAGTAGATAGAATGCAATATGGGTGAATCACTGGGGTGGAAAGACAGCTACATGTTGAGCTGCAGCAGCGCATCCCGACTCAGCACACATGAAACCTACCTCACCCCCTGGGAGAGCACTGCGTCCCGACTTAGCACACATGAAACATACCTCACCCCCTGGGAGAGCACCACGTCCCGACTCAGCACACATGAAACCTACCTCACCCCCTGGGAGAGCACTGCGTCCCGACTTAGCACACATGAAACATACCTCACCCCCTGGGAGAGCACCACGTCCTGACTCAGCACACATGAAACATACCTCACCCCCTGGGAGAGCACTGCATCCTGACTCAGCACACATGAAACCTACCTCACCCCCTGGGAGAGCACCGCGTCCCGACTCAGCACACATGAAACGTACCTCACCCCCTTGGAGAGCACTGCGAGCATCTAGGCTTCTTAACTCTAAATGACAGGAGAGAAAGAAAGACTCGTTACTCTGGCCAACAGGAGTACGTTCAACAAGTTTACACAAGGAGAAAATAGGACTTCAGCATACAAACTTCAAATAAAAAGTACTGGAAGAGAGCATGCAAACTCTTTGGGGAGCCAAACTGTTCAAATAGAAGAGGTCTTACTAGAATATGTCTTATTAAAATCATCCTGATTTTAATAAGATACAGGAGAGAATTCCATATCCTGATATGCAGGACACAGTTTCTCTCACCCAGGAATAAACAAATTTACTCTGATCAATGCACTTAACAAACCAGAACTACTCCCCCCAACCCCCAGGAAATCTGGGCAGCTCACTGATTTCTCCTTATTTCGTCCTGGAATTACCAGAGAAGTACCAGTTTCTAGTGGGCACAGTTATTTTCTGAGCACACACATGTCCTTATAATGGTTCCATGTCTAGTTATTTGGACATGTATTTGTACTTATATTGGATTTGGCCTGAGTATATTTCCAGTTTCACATACTGGGAACCTGGCCTCCTGAGTGGTAATGTTGAGAGGTGGAAGATCTTTGGAAAGATGGAGTCGAGTGGCAGGTAAGGAGGCCATAGTCACATCACTCATGGGAGACACACTTAGTTATTAGGACTGAGGAGACAGCTCAGTGGGAAAAGTGCTTGCCCCACAAGTCTGAGGATCAGGAGTTTGGTCAGGACCCATGTAAATGGATGTGCACACCTGTAATCCCAGCATTGGGGAGTCAGTGAAAAAGGGACCCCTAGAGCTCACTGGGCAGGCCTGGTTAGCCTAAGCAGTAAGCTCAGGGCCAGCCTCAACTCATGGCTCAGAAGAAGGTGGATGGTGTTCATGAAGCGCCACTTCCAAGAACTTCTTCCGGCTTGAACTCACATGTGTGGCACCCATATGAATCTGCATATGCATACAAAGGCACCATATACACTCTCACGCAAAATAGAGAGAGAAAGACAGAAATGGGAGCGAGGGACAGAGTTCTAGTTCCAGCAGGGCCTCAGTCCCTACGAGAGCAAATGGTTACGAGAAGGGCCAGACAAACCCCAAATCTTTCTGGCATCTGTCCAGCCACGTGATATCCTCTCTCCTATGTTCCTGCCATGATACCAACCACTATGTTGTAATGTGGCCAGAAGGCTCTACAGCTTATCAGATGGGAACAATTGATCTTTGGTCTGTTAGCCTCCAAAATTGAGCTCAATAAACTTCTATTCCTCATACACTAAGAGCCTCAGTAATCATGCCAGCAAAACTCCAAATGAATTAATGTACCTTATGACCAACCAAAACACAGGTTTGCCTCAAGTTATCATGTCTGAATACTGACTTGGGAAGGCTTTATTTTCATGATAAAAACACTGCAACTGTAACAAGAATGATACAAAAAAACAAAATCCAGATCTAAGCTCTGAGAAAACAAAGAAGCACAAGCCTTCTATGAGATGCAGACAGCACTTCATCTATTTTTACAGAGAAAGTCTGAAAACTGAAGCATTAAACCCCTCTTCACCTTACTTTTGTGCCATTAAACATAACAAAAATCAGGGCAAAAAAATTCAAACTCTAACTTGAACCTGACACATTTACTTCAGGATTCTGCAACTGGACAACCCAAGTCTGTTAGCCACCACCGCTCTGCTGCTCTCATTCTCCCACTGTAACCTTAAACTCATACTTTCTCTGAAGTTCCCTCCCTCCCTCTCTCCCTCTCCCTCCCTCTCTTTCTCTCTCCCCTCTGGTTCAGCTTGTTTGTATTTCCCATTTTTCCAGCTAGGACATTCTCCTTTCAGCCTTGGCCAAAGACCTCCTCAGAACCACACTGTTGGTAGATTGTATTATTTTCTGAGAAGCAGAAAGACCCAAGGGGATAGATCTTTTGCCTCACACACTAAGCTCTCATGCACAGTCAGATGACCACACATCAGATACAAGTTCACACTCACAAGTATAATGATTAACTACATAACCATCACCTATTGTCAGAACAGAGACCTATTTGAGAGGGCAGGGCTTGAAGCCAGCTCCACATTGTCATTTGAGAGCTCCTCCAACTTTGTTCATGAAGATTGGACATGGCTACATTCTTTCTATAGGCTATAAACTTAGATATAAGGGTTGACATTAATCACCATGACAAATTATCAAATACATATAGAGAAGTGAAACCAGAATAGATAGAACTTTGAGTATTCACAGAAAGTACATGACCAAGAATGTAATTTCTGGCAAACCCAGAGCCCCAAAATAGCCCTTGCATTTACTAAGCAATCTTCTCGGTTTACACTCCTACCAGCAGCTACCGTCCCAGCCATGGCTGACATAAACAACACTTCTCTCAAGAGTACACCAGCTAAGACAGTGCTCCCAGATCACACCATGTCCTGGTGTGTTGTAGGCCAGACCATCTAAGTTCTCATAAGCACATTCTATGATGTTCTCACATCTGCAAAATCACCTGACAGCATATCCCTTAGAACATATCCCTATTGTAAAAAAAACACACAAGTGCTCATGATATCAGATGGTCCCATGACTAAAGGTGTGAGTAGACACAGTGCTTAACATAGCTGTAAGAGTGCACACAACTTTACATCCAACTTCTAATGCTGAACTCCTAAAATGACTTGTCTGGTACTAACTGACCATAAGTCAACTACAGAATGAATGTTGCAAATCAGAAGCTCCCCTACAATGCCAACCAACCAATAATTTGATTACAAGACATTCCTTTACAATTCCAACTAGCTAATAGTTCAATTCCAGAACCTTCCTTACAATGCCAACCAGCCAGTAGTTCAGTTCCATCAACACAACACAATGCTGGGAGTGTTTGTAGATAGCGTCTATCATGCTTTGCTGTTATAACTTCATTTTAAGTATTCCTATGTAGTAGGCAAATGGTCAACTGGAGATTGTGATTCCTTTTGAGCTCAATCCTTGAATAAAATACACGGAGAAACTGTAACAAACTTATAAGTATCTTATTAAATATTATCTATGAACTACCTCTGAAAAGGACTCACATTTAATCTGCGGAGGTGAGCAAGAAGATGAAAAGTGTGAGTAAATTTACTTTAAGAATTATTTTACATTTTACAATGGAAATAACTCCCAAGGTTTGATGTGACAGAACCTGGATATTTTTAGCTTCCTTTGGCCAGCCTTTCTGTTTTTGTAACCATGTCAGCAAACCTCAGGAAAAAGATATTTAAAGGAAGCTCGTGAAAACCCACCAGATTGTTACTAAAAAGTGTGTACTTATTACAATGCACTCATAAAACCTCAGTGGTGAGAGAAATTTAAACAATGGCACAAAACCAATCTGGGAGACTAATTCACAGTCTGATTTTATATCTAGTAAAATAAGAATGTTCTGAGTTGTCTCGTCCACTCTGCTCTGCTCCGGGCATGGAGCCGACTCCAGATTCAGTCACCATATCTGTGGCATTCCTCATCAGCATTTTCTCCAACATTCATTCAGACCAGAAGAGTGACTTTAACCACTCGAGGAAATAAATTACCAAGATATTTGCCAAGGAATGGGATACATTTGGAAAAATGTGTTGAAATTTCCAGGGACAGACTTTGGCTGCATGTGACGTCATGTTGAAGAGATGCTAACATAACACACAGATTCTAGAACATAAAATCATTTTGTAGCTCCAGTACATTGAACTTCAAACCACTCAGTGAATAGTTCATTTGCATATTGCTAAGTTGAAATACCTTTCTTCATTATTTAGAGTTACATCATATACATGTACTCCAAATAAATTTTCCTACAGAGAATAAGTTTGTGGATTTTTACATATGTGTGCATGTGTGTGTATGGGAGTACATGCTCATGTGTGTATGTACATGTATGTGGAAGCCAGAGAACAGCTTCGGTTGTTATTCTCAGGGATGCTATCCATGTCTGCCTCACTAGCACAGGGACCACCAGTGCACACTCCCATACTTGTTATGGGCACTGGGCACCAAACCCCGCTTGTCCTAATCACAAGGTGAGCAGCTTATCCATTGAGATACCTCCCCAGCCCACATTTTTCAGTTTTATTTCTCAGAGTCCAACTATAAGGAATTACTAAATGTTTAAAATGAAATCACATATCCAATTATATACACATATATATCTCCATATAAGTCTTGAAAGGGGCTTTCAGGTGAAGAGCTCTGGAAGTGAGCTGACTTTTCTTCACCAATGCAGAGCAATCATCTTCCCTAACAAAGATATCTATTATATTATTATCAGAACCATTAGATCTTTTTTATCAAAAGCTTTATTTCCTTCTTGGGCTGGAGAGATGGCTTAGCGGTTAAGCGCTTGCCTGTGAAGCCTAAGGACCCCGGTTCGAGGCTCGGTTCCCCAGGTCCCACGTTAGCCAGATGCACAAGACGGCGCACGCGTCTGGAGTTCGTTTGCAGTAGCCGGAAGCCCTGGTGCGCCCATTCTCTCTCTCTCTCCCTCTATCTGTCTTTCTCTCTGTGTCTGTCGCTCTCAAATAAATAAATAAAAAAAATTTTAAAAAAAAGCTTTATTTCCTTCTATCCTCAAATCATTTCTGAATTCTATAAAAGAAGGAAGTAAGCAACAATTGACACCATGCAAGTAACTCAAAAAGAAAAGCAGAGTGGAAGGAAACATTTCGAATTAGGTGCCCACCATGGGTATTTTTATATAGAATATATAAAACTTAAAAATCAACAATAAAAAGGAAAATAGCTGAAGCTTATAAAGATATGGATAGAAATTTCTCATATATATGTGTGTGTTTGTGTGTCTGTGTCTTTCAAAATAAGCTTCAACAGATGTTCCTAAGTGTACACACCCGGGAAGAATGAGGGCCTGTGTCCATGCACAAACTCATGCGTGAAGATTCATCTGTGTTCACACACAGACTTGCACGTGAAGACTCATGCAGCGTTATTCACAATAGCAAAGAGATATATGTTACCTAAAGATGGGGTGGCATGTTTCTACAGTGGATGGCTGCTTGTCAACCAAATGGACTGGTGGACTAGTCCATGAACAAACTTAAAACATATCAAGAAAGCCGGGCATGGTGGTGCATGCCTTTAATCCCAGCACTTGGGAGGCAGAGGTCGGAGGACTGCTGTGAGTTCGAGGCCACCCTGAGACTTCATAGTGAATTGCAGGTCAGCCTGGGCTAGAGAGAGACCCTACCTCAAAAAAACAAAACAGGGCTGGAGAGATAGCTTAGCGGTTAAGTGCTTGCCTGTGAAGCCTAAGGACCCCGGTTCGAGGCTCGGTTCCCCAGGTCCCACATTAGCCAGATGCATAAGGGGGCACACACGTCTGGAGTTCGTTTGCAGAGGCTGGAAGCCCTGGCGCGCCCATTCTCTCTCCCTCTATCTGTCTTTCTCTCTGTGTCTGTCGCTCTCAAATAAATAAATAAATAAATAAACCATGTGTGTGTGTGTGTGTGTGTGTGTGTGTGTGTGTGTATGTATGTGATATATATATATATATATATATACACATATATATATATATATATATATATATATATATGTATATATATATCAAGAGATGCTGGAAGGATTGCTCAAAGGTTGAGGTGTTTGCCTCCAAAGTCTAAAGACATGGGTTTGATTCTTCAGTACTCACATAAAGCCAAATGCACAAAGTGGTGCTTGAATTTGGAATTTGTTTGCAGTGGCTAGACACCCTGGCACATCCATTTTTACCCCCTCCCCCCACACTCCCATATCCCACTGCTTGCAAACACATAGATAAAATATTTTAAAATCATGTCATGTTAAAGAAGCGAGTTACAACAGATCACAATGTCGTGGCCAGCTTTTATGAAGTGTCTGTCTTCCATAAGGACATGTAGAGAAAGGCAGCTAGGGTTGGGAGGGAGGAAGACAGGAGATGGCAGCTAAGGTCATGGTGGCAAAACTGTAAATACATGGAAACCACTGAACGTTACACTTTAAAAGTTGGGTCAGTGGGTGAGTTGTATCTCAACAAAGCTGGGAAGAGGAATACCGACATGTAAGGCCGTACTGAGCAAATTATCACTTTGAAAACGCGAGCCAGGCAGGTCTGTAGTTCTAACAGTAGGGAAGTTGAGGAGAGAATTGCCACGAACTCAAGACCTGCCTAGGCTAGATAATGCATTCTAGGCCAGACTAACTATGGAGAAACCTTGCCTTCCTAAAAATATTGAAAAACAAACAATAAGCCTGTTTTCATGTTTAGATCTAATGCTAACAGGTCATATAAACCGTATCAATGAGGAAAGAGGGGTCTTGGTGATCCCAGGGGGGTTAAATACATGCATATGTGTGAACCATGAGTTTACTAAATAAATCTGCAGGAAATAGAGCTTTGTGCAAAGATCTCAGCAATGGAAGAACGCAGGCTTCAGTTAAAGCTGTCTTATTTTAAAGCCAGCTGTCCTTAGAGTATAAGCTGATAGACCTTAGGGTGTGCTGCGCCCTCAGTGACCATCTTAAAACGTGACTGGCGGTCAGTAGGGGTGGCCGGCTCCCTCGCGCCATCTGCGCTGGGGGGCGACGCTCCCTGGGAAACCCTCCCGCAAGCGCTGGATGCGGAGCCTGGGCGGCCACGTCTCCGCAGCCCGCGGCGTCCAGAACATGCGGCCCTGAGACCTTAGGCTCCCAGGAGCTCGCGGCAGACACGCCGGCACCCCGGGCAGGGGCCGTGCGGAGCGGGACGGAGGGCCTCGGAGGCGGCCAACGGCCCCCGATCCCTGCGCTGGAGCAGGTGCGCGCGGGGCGCCGGGCCCGGGCCCGGGGGCTCCTTCCTACCTTCCTCCACCATTTCCAGCAGGTCCGGGTCGCCCATCTTCGCCAGCTCGTTGAAGACACTGAGGCGCGAGCCGCCGGGAACGGACGAGAGCTGCGACAGGCGGTGGGACACCTTGTGGCCGAGGCTGAAGCGGGTGGTGGGCTTCCGAAAGGAAACCTCCCGAGGGGTGAAGCTGAAGCCCTTGGCGCGGGAGGCCCAGGGCTCCCGCGGGGTCCTCCCCACGCCCAGGGACGCGCCCTGCTGGTCCTGGGCCGGCGCCCGGGGCCCGAGCGCGCCCAGCGGCCTGGTGCTGCGCTCCAGGCGGGCCGTGTGCGGGGCGCGCTTCTTCACCGAGCGCTCGCGGTAGCGCTTCTGGCCGCCCTCCCAGTACTCCTCGCAGTGCCGCCCGCCGGGCCCGTCCCGCTGGCCGGCGCCCCCGCCCCCGCCCTCGGCCTCCGGGCGGTCCTCCCCGGGCCCCGCCGGCGCCCCGCCCTTGGGGAGCTGGCCAACGGGCTCAGAGTCCACCACCTGGGCCCAGCTCCGGCCACCTGAGCTCCCCGTGGGCTCTTCATCCCTGCGCACCTCCTGAGGGTCCCCCTGCCCCTCCACCCCACCAGCCTGCCCGGGGGACCCCACCCCATCCCCAGGAACCCCCAATCCTTCTACCCCGGCCACTTCCCTGGGGACACTAATCCCACCCACCTCCCCTGGGACCTCAACCCTGGCCCTTTGTTCGGGGGTCCCTGGCATCTCTACCCCACCTGGCTCCCTGGGGACCCTGGCCCTCTCCTCTTCGCCCCCCTCCCTGGGGTCCCCTGGCTCCTCGCCCTCTAGGTCTCCCCCAGGACCCTGCAGCTCCATTCTCTACAGGCTTCTTGCTTCCAGTTCCTTCCTCCCTGTCTACCCAAGTCCCGACAGCCGCTCCGAACCCTGGTCCTAGAAAGATCCCCGCGGAGGGGCCAGATGTTGCGTCAGTCTGGGGTCTGGTGTTCCTGTATTCGCCTCGCCCACCACCCACTGCGAGGCCATCAGTCCGAAACCCTTCGAAGCTGGGGAGTTACTTTCTGTCGGTAGAGAAAAAAGTCCACTTCCCTTAAGGCACCCCTCTCCCCTTAAGGCCTGGCTGCACGTGACCCTGGTCTCCTCCAGGGTTCCCGGAGACTGGCTTCTGCAGCGGAGGCTGCGCGGGTACTGGCGCTTCCCTTGCTTCCTTGACACTGTCGATGTCCTTTTTTCTCTTTTTTTTACGGTCGAGAGAAGGTCATATGTTGAGGGCAGAGTTCGAGATCTGCCTTCAGTTTCGCGCCCTAAAATGAGGAAGGCGCGGTGTAGGGACGTTGGGTGGGAAGCGCATGTGGCTGCTGTTGGTTACCCCACGTGGCCGTCGAGCCTTGCTCCGCCTCCCGGGTTTGCCAGGTGCTTCCGATCTTTAAACTGAGCCCATGACGGCTCTGGGTTTGACCTGTCTGTATGCGAGGCCACCGACGGGCAGCCGCACAGAAACTAGAGATGGGAACATTAACGACGAGGGAGGTAGACCTCTGAGCTGAGCGCCTTCCATACTAGCTCTTCGCCTCCTTCACCGTCACCTATGGGGAGACGTGAGGACATGGAAGAGACGACCAGAGAGAAGCTGGCCTTTCTTCATTGCTCTGCTGTGCTGTTTCCCCTACTGTCCAGCTGAAAACAAGCCTGAGGAGAAATGTGGCAAAGGCCATGTCTGACAGCAGAATGACCGTCACTTTCTCTAGGTGGCCCTCCTTCATCTAGCAGAGTGCATCAGTTATGGCCAAGTGGCTTAAGACTCCAACCAACTGACTGGATTCGGAATTGTGTTTTGGAGGTGGAGCTGCATAAGGCACAGGAGTGTCACTAGAAGAGCTAATTATGGAACAAAGGCCTGGTTGTTTCCTGTTGAAAAACATTGTTTCTAATAAAATATTTTTAAATATTTTATTTTCAAGGGGAGAGAGAGAGAATGAATGAATGAATGGCCAGGGCCTTTAGCCACAGCAAACAAACAACTCCAGATGCGTGCACCCCTTTGTGAATCTGCCTTTACAAGGGTATTGGGGAATTGAATATGGGTCATTAGGTTTTACAGGCAAGCACCTTAACCTCTGGGCCATCTCTTGCTCTTTAATAAAATTGTGATAACATCAAGGTTTGCTAATGTACTTCCCCCAGTATATTAGGCATTCTACATGCAAGTGTAGAGGGTCGAATGAACAGATGGGTGCAATCTGTGTTTTACATAGATTAAAATAAAAGCAAAAACCAGTAATTACGATATAATTCAGGTGTAGTTCCACAACGCTTGATTTTGTATCTATTTGAAATGATGTGTATGGGACCCCATTATAAACTGGTGACAGTGCCCCAAATTTACTGGACTGTTTTGATGTCTAAATTTGCTTATGTTTTGTCAACACTCTTCAACTTTATTAACAAAACACTGATAACCAGTTGTACTCTTTTGATGGAAGCTTCTGCCTTCTCAATAACCATTGCAGAGAGAAACATTGTCTGTATTCAGCTCCCTGACATTTTGTTGTTGTTGTTGTTGTTGATAACTGTGTTAGTCAACTTCTCCTTGCTGGGACAAAATACATGACAAAACTCAGCTCAGAAGAGGAAGGCTTCACTGCAGCTTATAGTTCTGTTTCAGTTCATCATGGGGTGAAAGCAGCTCAGAAGAGGAAGGCTTCACTGCAGCTTATAGTTCTGTTTCAGTTCATCATGGGGTGAAAGCAGCTCAGAAGAGGAAGGCTTCACTGCAGCTTATAGTTCTGTTTCAGTTCATCATGGGGTGAAAGCAGCTCAGAAGAGGAAGGCTTCACTGCAGCTTATAGTTCTGTTTCAGTTCAACATGGGGTGAAAGCAGCTCAGAAGAGGAAGGCTTCACTGCAGCTTGTAGTTCTGTTTCAGTTCAACATGGGATGAAAGCGTGGCAGCGGAGCTTGAGGCAGCTGCTCACTTCCAGAGATTCCACACTGAGGAGCAGAGAGCAGCAACGGCGCTGCAGCTCAGCCAGCACTCTCCATTTCCATACACGGGACCTCCCAGCTGACAGAATGACTCGGGGTGTGTCTCCCCACCCAAATTCACCGGAATTTTAACGTCCTGAACAGACAAGTGAAGAAATTTGGCTCCATGGTGATCCTGCCAAGTTCACAACCAAGGGTTAACAATCAACATCTATTCATGATTTTAGGGTTTTCCATTCACTTGATCACTATCCCCTACTTCTTGGCACACAGTCTTCAAGCATACATTTCCAGAATTATGTTCTGAATAATTAATGTATGTCTCTATACTGTCATTGATTTCATAATCAAGCATCTTAGTCAGACCCATAAGTTGTGATTTTAGAATCTTCTTTGCGATTTCAGTGTTTGTGTCTATTATTATGTGCATCTGAAAAGACCTTTGTTTAATTTGCCTTTTATGTCTTATACTAAAGTATGTAAATTATTTACATTATTATGGAAGTATAACCTTAAAGATGTACAAAGTTACATTTGGGAAACTAAACTGGTCCTATGGTGGTTTAAATGAAAAGTCCCCCATAGGCTCATGTGTTTGAATACTTGGTCCCTAGCTGGTGGCAATTTGGGAAAGTTGTGGGGCTTTTGCTGGGTGGAGCCTTGCTAGAAGAGGTGTATTAGTGGTGGGCTCTGGGGGACATAACCCAGCACCATGCCCAGGACATGGGCAGCTTCCTTCCCGTTGGGGTCTGATGATGCAGGCCGGCTTCCTATTCGTGTCGTGCTTTTCCCACCAGGATTATGCTTCCACTGAAAATGTGGGCAGAAATAAACCCTCCTTTCCATCAGCTGTTTCTGGTTAGGTGTTTTGTCCCAGAATTCAGAAAGTAAGTGCAGCAAGCATCTTGAACCATGTGTTCCCTGGCTGAGGAGTAAAAATGTGGTTGTGCTATAGGAGTGGCTACTTAAGGTGTCCATGTCGTGTGTGAAAGACACCTGAGTGTGCGAATACACTTCCTCAATACATTTGAGCAACATCTGATGGTGAAGTTTTAAATTCTGATTGAATCAGCAGGTCTACTCACATTATAGATCCTGTAGACCTAAGCTACACTTTGAATATCAGTAAAGGCTTTAGGAAGCCATGTTACAAATGATTGGGCATCTCCAGCCTAGGCTGAACCAATCTCAATTCTCTACTTAGCAAATGTTTGATTCCTGGAAATAGTTTCCTCCCTCTGGGCTCTTTGTCATGCAGTGATTTTTAACCACTAAATGTCAGTTATTGAAGTCTTTACTGCAGTATTGTAACTCACATGGAGAAGTACACCTGAACACAGGGAGCTTTGTACCAGGACGAAAGGATCTGTATTATGCCTTGGTCTGTGTCCCTTAAGAAGGTGGAAAGAACAGTGGTCACTGACACGTGACTTGGCTTCTGTGATGTCTGGGCTGCCTCTCAGAATACTGTGGTTCTTGCTTGTGCAAGCTTTCCTGAAAGATGGCTTTCAAAGTCAACTTATAGGCATGCAAAGATTTTGGAAACAATCAAAATGTAATGAATAAAAGTCTGCAGTCATGAAGCAGAAAGATGAATTATGGTGCTCAGCTAGCATTCTTCTCCCCCCCCCTTTTTAAAGATATTTATTTATTTATTAGAGATAGACAGAAGGAGAGAGAGAGAGAGAGAGAGAGAGAGAGAGAGAGAGAGAGAGAGAGAAGGAGAGAATGGGTGTGCAAAGGTCTTGCCGCAGCAAATGAACTCCAGATGCATGCTTTATCATGTGAATCTGGCTTCTGTGGGACCTAAAGAATAGAAACTGGGTCCTTAGAATTCGCATGCAAATGCCTTAACCACTAAGCAATCTCTCCAGTCCCCCTTTTCCTTTTTATTCAGTCCAGGACCATAGCCTATAATATGGTGATGCTCACATTCAGGGAACATTTTACCTCTACAGTTAATCCTTTCTACAAACAGCATCACAGACATCTCCAAATTTATGTTGTCTAGGTGATTCAAAATCTTGCAAGTTGACATTCAAGATGAACTGCCTAAACCAGGTGTGGTGGTATGTGCTTTTAATCCCAGAACTCAGGAGGCAGAGATAGATGGATCACTGTGAGTTTGAGGTCACTCTGAGACTACATATTCAATTCTAGGTCAACCTGGGCTACAGTGAGACCCTACCTCAAAAAAAGCCTTTGAAAGAGGAACTCTCACACTGTCTTATTGGTATTCTTCTAATGCAAGTACTTTCCCACAATAGATGATTTTAGTTTCCCATCTGGTCTCATGAAGCCTTCTTCACACAGCTTCTCCAAGCTGACTGTCAGTCATCCATCGGCTTTCCATGGAGATCCACTTCCTTGGACAGGACTGTGCTTATCACTTGGAGGTGGCAGCCACATGTCACCATCCAGTTACTTTGTTCACAGCAGTTATCATTGTCTAACTTTTCATGTTACTAATGTACGAATAGTAATTAGCATATGGTACCACAAAGGCTCATGTTTTGTTGCCTATTCCTTTTTGTATCTATGGTATCTTAAATGGTGCTTAACACAGAGAAGTTATCAATAAATACTTGATGAAGCATCCTATTGCCTGAGTCTAGCTACTAGCTGACTTCTCCAATGCTACTTACCTTCAAGCAGCTGGGAGGGTAATCACACCTGGAATGGCCAATGGCTCTGAAAATG
Organism: Jaculus jaculus; assembly: GCF_020740685.1. Lineage (NCBI taxonomy): Eukaryota > Metazoa > Chordata > Mammalia > Rodentia > Dipodidae > Jaculus > Jaculus jaculus. Next base: position 186,787,900 of record NC_059104.1, read on the forward strand.
CCAAATACTATTCCAAAAGCTGAATTTTGGGGGTAGAGAGATTGCTTAGTATTTAAGGCACTTGCCTGCAAAGCCCAAAGACCTAGGTTTGATTCTCCAGTACCCATACAACCCAGATACATATGGTGGCACATGCATCTTGAGTTTGTTTCAGTTACTAGAGGCCCACTCTCTCTAAGTGCAAATAAATACAAAAATATTACACATACACACACATGTAGATAGATAGATAGATAGATAGATAGATAGATAGACAAAGATATAGATGATTAGATATAGATATATTAAACTTCATGCTTCTAAAGAACTCAAATGGAGTCAGTAGAGTCAGAGACAGTAATTTAGGAATTCACCTCAACATCTGAGCACTGATCTCCTGACTTTCCTGTGGAGGAAGCAAATATGGGCAGCAAATGACAGAGGGAGGCAAGTTCTAATGATGCTGTATTCCTGCAGCAACGAGTGTCCTTCTGCTGGGATAGCATCCTCTTGTTTGCATGGGAAATGCTTAAGATTGTTGTTTTTCTGTCATAGGTTTAAACAAGTGAATTCACATGTTCTGTGATGGCTTCTTTATGTCATAAGAATCTGGACTTTGGGCTGTAGTGTTTTTGTGTGAATTTTCTTGGACAGACTTGGTTATGGCCTCGAGAGCAGCAGAACTTTTTTTGGCTCTCAAAGGGCTTAGCTTAGGGATCAGAGTTCCAAGCATCCAATGGTCACTAAAACTCCCCAAGCCAGTGTTTCTCTAATTCTGGTCTTGTAACCAGCAAAGAATGCCAAGTGCAGACACAGTAGAAGGGTAGGTTAAACAAGACATGATTAGAATATAAACCATAATGTATAGTAAGGCATAAAACGGCAGTGAGGCTGAGGAGATCCGGAGTTGGGAGTGGGGTCTCAACTGTGGGGTCAGCTGGTGTCTTGGATTAGGGGTATTTAAACCTTTGGGGATGTGAATTAGGTATCAAGTCAAAGTGGATTGAATTGGATACTATGAATGTAGGTGGGAGCTTCTGATCGGCTGATGATTTGATACCCTTGGGGATGGAAATTAGGAATCTATTCTGGGTTGGCTTTTCTTCTTTTACTATGTCTCACTCATCACTCATGGAACATAATTGCAATGGGCAATTTTTGGAACTTCTAAATTCATTCATGCATTCATTCACTGCTTCTAGAACTTTCCTATGACAGCCATATCCCTGTCTCTTTCTTTCTTTCCTACATAGTTTTATTGTTGAGCAAGTTACTCCTAATTGAAGCATTCTCTCTGCTGAAGAGAAGAGGGTAAGAGCTGGTAAGACACAGTAGATAAAGGAAGCAAGCCCAAGAACCCTCTAAACTTCCAAGAAGTCACAAAGCCCTTGCCTAAGGTAATAGCACCAGTGAACAATTGTTGGGGAGAGTAGACCCTTGGACTGTCCCCAGCTGCCTGCAGGTTCAGGAAACTACAAGAATGAAGCTTGTGTAAGTCGTTGCCTAAGCTTTGGTGGGCTTCTCAGTGATGCAGTGGCCTCTGCCTATCCCATGTTTCTGTAAGAATCCCCTCATCTGTCACCAGCAAATGACTCCTCACCCATACTTGTGTATGTAACCCCAAGCTGAGCTAGACTTGGCTTTCTGAATGGTATATTTTGTCTGTAGTCAGTGCCCAAACTAGGGTAAGATGTTTGCTCATAACACTCAAGGAAAAGTCCCACAAGTCTATTAATTGATTTTCTATCTTCCAGCCAAGCAGTATTGTCTAATGGAAATAATGATGAAAATTTAATCATGTAATGGTTTAATGGAGCTGATTTCAATTCCTAACTCTCTCTCTCTTTAAGCTCTGTGGTATTTTGACTCTCATAGTCTTTCTGAGCTTCAGTCCTATTATCCTTATAATATAGAAAGCAAGGTTGTTCAGTGGATTAAATTCAATAGCTCATGTCTTCACTTTAAGTATTAAAACATAGGATAGTTTTTTTCATAATCTAAGTTTGTTATTATTTTCTAGAAGCAGAAATTCTATATTGTTAGTAAGGCCTTAATTTTCACAAAGATATATTTTATTTCTGCAATATTTCAGCAATACATGACTCAAACCCAAAGATTTCCAAACTTTTAAAATGATGCATAGAAATGTCAATACAAATATTGCTTGAAACAGTGGCAGCAATTCAAAATACCCAGTGGCCCCATGCATTTATTAAAGTACCCATTTCACTGCAATCAGGCAAGCTCAGTCAGTGCTGTGGCAATTCAGTAAAAGCTTCTGAGGAAAAGTAGGTACCTATTAAAGATAACTTCTTGAATGGGCTCAAATATGCTGTTAACTAATTCATATTCCATAAAATATACCCACCATTCAAATTCCAGGAAATTCCTTGGAATACAGGTGAAATAGAAAACCAAATTTGAACAAAATACAGGAGATTTAAGTTAGAGATACCATATATTTTATGTATACTAAAGTTGGTCAGGCTACTAGGAAACATGTTAGAATAACAGTGCATTTTCAAAGAACCTAATTTACATGCAGTTTTACTGTGTGATACAAAAAGATTGAAATTAAAGAGTCTCATTGCCTCAGTGTTTGAACCTGGGTTCATTCTGTGCTAAATAAACTCCTTTGTATGCCCCACCCAGCGCCGCATGGGTCCTACTAGGGCGTCTCACACAGAGGGGCATGTTGGACTTCTCCCAGATGGTGAGCATGCCCATAATTGAGCCTGCTGTGGTTTGTAATTTGATGTTTTAAGGAGACAGTTGCTAATCAAATTCTTTATTTAGTTCCTTTGAACTAGATTCTTATACTTAAGCAAGTGATCTTTCTTGGCAAAAATGAGCCCACCCTACTAAATTATATATTTGCTTTACATGGAAGAGTTGGCTGTAATACAGAATTTTGTTAGAAAAGAAGATCATCTTCAAAGTGGAGTGAGAGTCTTTAAAATCAATACAGGCTGCTTCTAAAGTTTACTGGTCACCTCCAACTTCACTCAAGTCAGGGACAGCCTGGCAGATCATTCCCAGGCTAGGGTCTGAATGCCCAAATTGTCTGGGTAAAATATTTACCCAGAAGAGCAAAGAACTGATGGGCACTATTGGAATAGGTTCCACCTGCAACATTCACCAGTTTGTTTGCTAATCCTACCCCCACTGTTCTGAGGACCAGAGCCACATCTCTTTATGACCACTGTGTTCATTAGGCAAGCATAGTTCATGCTGCAGAAATTGTCCCTGGCGATGGAGTCCCTCAGTCCTTTTCTTCCCCATGGTATCTGTTGGGGTTGTCTTATCTCCTCAATTAGACTTCCTCCTGAGCAGAGAGCGGGACTTACATTCCCCCCAAGGCTTTCCTACTAGTGCTCATACCTGTAGGAGGTTAAATTGTGAAACAGGGAAACAAACTAAAGGCCACATAGAAAAGCAAGAATGTTTTAAAGAGTGGTCATAATTTCTGCAAAGCATATTCCTAAAGATATATTGAACTATATATGTAATTATCAAAATTGCCACTTTTAACCTCTTATGCATAAATATCAAGTGATTCCATCTAATGACTCAGCAGTGGTAAGGACTTAGAAGTCAAAAGTGTGTTCCTTGCTATAACAAAATACCTGACAAGAAGCAACTTGAGGAAAGAAGAGCTTATCATGATCCACAGTTCTCAGGGACAGTCCATAATGTGGGAAGGACATGTTCAAGAGTGTGAGCAGCTGTTCCCATTCAGTCTGCAGTCAAGAAGCAGAAAGAAAATGAGTCTTGCTGCCTCCCCTTCCTCTGTCCTCTTTATACAGCCTGGGACCTCAGCCCCTGGAATGGTGCCACCCACAGTTATGTTGGTTATGTCAGTTAAACAAATCCAGAATCTCTCTTAAAGACACGTCCAGAGATCTGTGTCCTCGGTGATTTTAGACCCATTCAAGTTACTATTAACCATCACGAAAGTAGCTTTGGAATCACGCACAAGCTTGGTTTTTCAAGGCAGGGTCTCACTCTAGCCCAGGCTGACCTGGAATTCACTATGGAGTTTCAGGGTGGCGGCAACCTCACAGCAATCCTCCTACCTCTGCCTCCCAAGTGCTGGGATTAAAGGTGTGCGCCACCATGCCCGGCAAGCTTACAATTTTTATTAGGCCTCACTTTTCTCAGTATGAAGTGGGCATGACACTTGTTTTAGGATGAAAATGAAGTAAAACAAGAAACTTGAAGCTTTCCATCCACCATGCACTTGAAAGTATGCCTCCCCCTAAGGATCCCATGTGAGTATCTTTTCACTTCCTCGTCTCTATCCGCACAGAAGATACATAGGCATCTGGAATTTTCTGAGCAGCACAGCTCAAAACACTTTGTCATTTAAACCCAGCCATAACCTGAGACTCATGTTATGTAAGGATATGATTAATGTTCCCACTTTAAGATAAGGAAACTTCAGTGTGGCTCAGGGCTTATGCCCCTAAGTACCAAGTATAGGACAGTCACACTAAATTCTATTTTTAATAGAGAAATCTGTAGTACTTTAGACCAAAAGAAAAAGTAAAAAAAAAATAGTAATTATACAGAGTGAGAGAAGGTATTTGTGATATTTGTCCTGGGTAATCTATTTTTCTTCTGAGTGAATGAATGAGAGACAAGCAGGTCTCATGCTTTATAAATCTTTGTGTACCTAGCCTTCATTTGATAGGAACATGGATTTTTAAAATCTCCAAGTGAAGCTGTTCTGAAGAAGAAAACAATGGTCCTCAGTTTAAGCCATCTCGTTCCCCTTCCTCCCTCCCTTTCTTCCTTCATCACCTGTCTGCTTCCAAGACTTCCTCCTATAGCCAGACTGCAGGGTTGCACTGTACCCTAAAACCGTCAGCTGAAAGAAGCCCTTCCTTTGTTAAGTCAGGTAATTTTCTCACAGCAATGAGAAAGGTAAATAGTACACTTTGGCTAGCAGAAGGGCATGGACTAGAGATAACCACTGACCTGGAGCGTCAGCCCTTCTGTCCTTCCTTGAAAGACCTTCCAGAGAATGGGAGGAGGGGGTGAAGAAGTGTCTCCAGGAATTTTAAAGGTACTGTAGGAGAGGACTGAGGAAAGACACTTCTATCTGGTTTTCCAAGGCTTCCCTATTTTTGACATTTTGATTGCATTATCTTCTCATAAATCACATTAACCTGTATGCCCCTGCATTCTGCTGTCCTGGGGAGAACGGTACTGATGGAGGCCACATAGATAAGCACTGTGCTTGGGGATCTGTCTGTCCACACTTGGTGTTCTCTGTGGTAGTGCTTGGTTCTATCTCTGTCTGTGCTTGGTAGTAAGAGATGGAGTGAAAGAATAAGTGTTTACTTTTTCTAAAACTTCAAAGGACTTATTATCTGATGAGAGAAAAAAAATTGCACATTTGCTCCTTGATAAAGTCCTACAATTTGGGTCAACATGCAAGGCTCTTCCTCCTGGAAACACAGCCTTGTTCATTGCCCTCAGACTTCTTTCTTTCTCCTCTCCTGGCCCCATCTGACAGGGGTTGGATCCCCAGAACCTATGTAAATTCCATTTGTGGTAGTATGTGCCTACAATTCCAATCTTAGAATCCCTAGGATTTTCTCGATAGCTTATCTAGCCAAATCATGGAGTTATGGGTCAGTGAGAAACCTAGTCTCAAAAAATCTGATGAAAAGCCACTGGGAAAGATGCCTGATGTCTGCCTCTGGACTCCACAGGTATGTGTACAGGTACCTGCACAGCACACACGTGCCTATACTTATGTACACACATATATGTATACCATATATGTGCTCACCCACAAAATAAAAAGAGTAAGTAATTTGATACTATTTTCTAAGAGAGCAGCATAGTATTTCATAGCCTGAAATAAATCGATAGGGAGGCTGCATTGATGTGACCGAGATCTTGGGTGCACTTCCATTTTCTCCTCCCACCCCCACCGGTCCTTCCTCTCACTAGTCAACATGCATCAGTCCAGATCGCCACTTCTGTGTGCTTGGCTCTGGAGACATGATAGGCAGCATAAATGCTTTGATGCAAATGAAACTTCTGTTTTTGTATCTGGAGTGGAAAAGTAGGTTATAAAGTGAAGTGATCATTTCGATGTTTTATAGGAAAAACAACTAAATATTACAATAGAGAATTCCTGGGTTGGGGATATGAGAGAAGTTACTGTATAGTTCATATACAGATGTCTAGAAATGCTTCTCTCAGGAGATGAAGTTCAGGCCAAGGCATGACTGATAAGTTAATTATTCAAAGAATTGAAGAGAGAGAGAAACGTGGATGGAGAAAGTAGCACACCAGAGACCTGCAGTAGAAATGAGCATGATGTGTTTAAGCCAAATTGACATGGGTTAAGGGAACATAGCGAGGTGGGAACTGTAGGAAAGTGGGTGTGGGTGGAAATTAAGGTCTTCCAGATAGGGCTTCGCAGACCACTCAGATGGTGACCCACTCTTTCATTTTTTTCCATTGAACACTTACTGTGCTATTGCTCTGTGTTTCAAGCTTCCTGACTAGAAAGGAGCTCAGTAAAGAAAGACATTTCTTATTTCTTTAGCTTCCTGCATTACATAAGGCAGATAGTGATCCCTTGACAGTGAGTGGAAGGAACGTGTTTCTTCTCTGCTACATTCCCCAAGTGCTGCCTCTGGTCAGTGCTGAACTTTGTTCCCAAAGGAACCCACATGATAGGAACTTTGCCACCAAGTACACATGGCCTGACATTTCCTCTGAGTGTGGCTATCCAGGCTGGAGGCTTTGGAAAAGGAAAGTTGCATTTACTCTCACATGGTTTGAGCAGAATTCTGTCACTATAACTGGACCAAATGCAGAGGCTGGAGAATGTCTTCTGAGGGGCATCTGACAAGGACAGGAAGTGATCCCATTGATTCTGGAATGACCTGGAGAGGACAGGATGGGCTCCATTGATCCAGAGATGACCTTGGAAGGAAAGAAATTAGTCTCATTGATCCTGGAATGACCTATGGTGAATTGCTTGAGGTTGCCTGTCTTTCCAGGTAACCATGAAGCACATATCAGGTGGAAGGTATTTTGAGGTACCCCACCCTAAAGAGATAGAAATTGGGTAAAGGGAAATGCATTTAAAAACTGAAATTTAGCACTACCACATCTTCCAAGGCTCAGGGTCCATTGCGGAAGAGGTGGTGAAAAGAATGTCAGAGCCAAAGGAAGGGTAGGACTCCTTACAATGTGCTCCTCCAGACACCAAATAGCCTGGATATCCATGACCTCACAGTGCCTGACACTACCTACACAAGATCATCATAATAGGAGGAAGATGATGGCATCAAAATAAAAGAGAGACTGGTTGAGAAGGAAATGGGATATGATGGAGAATGGTTTCAAAGGGGCAATTGGGGCAAGGAGGGAATTACCATGTGTTATTTTTCTATAATTATGGAAATTGTCAATAAAAATAATAACTTAAAAAATGAGATTTAGGGACTGCTTGTAAAGACTGCTCACTTGGTGTGCACAAAACCCAGTGTTTTATCCACCGTACCACGTAACTTGGGTATGGTGGTGCATGCCTGTAATCCCATCACTGAAGAGGTGACCACCTGATGATCAGCTCACAGTCTCTTGAGCTACATGCTGAGTTGGAGACCAGAATAGGCTACATGAGAACTTGCCTCAAAAAAAGAAAAATAAAATGCAAGCATAAAAGTTAAGAAATTGAAGTAAATATTTTTCCTAGATAGTAAAACACTAAACTTTTAATGATACAAAAATGGCAGAAAACAGCTGATGAAATTATCTTGTCTCATGAGATGAGCACAAACCTTATGGATTCTCAACTAGCCGAACACATTCACATGGGTGTGCTGAGAGCTGAATGCTGTTTTCAAAAAGGACGTGTCTAAATCCTCACCTCACACCTGCGACTGTGATATGCTTGCTAACAGAAGATACTTGCTAATAGGAGATTTGCGAATATAACTAAGTTGGTATCTTAGGGTTGGATCATCGTGGATTCAGAAATTCTGCATGGAGATAAGAAGTGGCAATTCTAAAAGGGCATCTCTGTGTCTCTGTTGAGCCAGTGAGCAGACTGCCACTTCTTGATTGGCTCTTCTTGTAACATGGCAGGAAGGAGACATACCCACTCAGCACATAGGGAACTATACGCACTCCACTACTGTGGTGTCCTAGAATCCTGTACTCTAAGGAAGGGAGGGAAAACAGACTCCATAGTGGTCAGTTCTTAGGTCCATCATGTCGGAGGGTGTGCCATGCTCCTTTGGTCCTCTGGATCTCTCCCACAGTCCAGGCAACTCTGTAGGCAGTGAACACATTTTCCTCAAATTTGTAGTATCTTTCTCTGCCTCGATGTCTCTTATCAAGAAAGAAATAGAAAGCAAAGTAAAGAAAGGAAAGAAACAAAAAGAATGGAGTGAGGGAAGAAAGGAAGGCAGGGAAAGAAAGAAAAGTGAGGATGAAAGCAAACAAGAAGGCAAATAGGAATTAAAGAAATGGAAAGGGAAAGGAAATGAGGAGAAAAGGGGAAAGAAAAGGGGGGGAAAAGAAATTCTCTTGCTCCTCCAGCCACATCAAAGCCTCTATGTGTAATGTATCAGTTACCTTCTCTTTGCTGGGTAAAAATGCCTGACAAAAATCAGTTTAGAGCCAGGTGTGGTGGTGCACGCCTTTAATCCTAGCACTTGGGAGGCAGAGGTAGGAGGATCGCTGTGAGTTCAAGGCCACCCTGAGACTCCATAGTGAATTCCAGGTCATCCTGGACTAGTGTGAGACCCTACCTTGAAAAACCAAATAATAATAATAATAATAATAATAATAATAATAATAATAATAATAATTCAGTTTAGGGGAGGAAGGGTTGATTTCAGTTGTCAGTTGCAGGTTGATGTCCATCATGGAAGGGAAGGCATGGAGGTAGGGGCTTGAGGCAGCTGGTCACATCCCACCCACAGCGAAGAAACACAGAGCAATGGATTCCCCTTGCTCAGACAGCGCTCTCCTTTTTACACGGATCAGGACCCCGTCCCATGGAATGGTGCTGCCTACCTTTAAGGTGTGTCTTCCTATCACAACATAATCAAGGTAATTCCTCACAGAAAATTCTAAATTCCACCAAGATTGCAATCACTGTAAACCTTCTCATGTAACAATAAGTGTGAATCACACTCTAGGCAAGGGGGAGGGTATGGTTCACCCCTTCACCCTCCATTCAAGACAACCCCAGCATCACATAAACGTGCAAAGGCTGGTCAAGGCAGCAAGTGCTCACTGTCAGAAACATACAGCTCTTCTCAGGCCAGACCTGACACGCTGGCCAGCCATCTGGGACTGTGAACTTTGTGTAGCTTGTTACCATTTTCATTGCCTGGGAACAAAGCCATGTCTTTGGAGAGTGGTATCTTCTTTCGTGAGAAGTTTTTAAGGTCAGTTTCAGGGGCCTGGCTCAATTCACCACAAGATTTGGACAGAGAATGGAAAAAAAAAATCCAGTCAGTAGTTGCATTTGTCCTGTGATAAAGTTCTCATGAAAGTTGCCAACACCCTTTTAGATCCTCTGAGGCTAGAAGCAGGCCTGTCATATGAGAAGGAATGATGCAGCTCTGGAAATCAACCAAGAACAGTAGCAGAGGAAAAAGTCAAGGAGACAGAGGAGCAAGGGAAGTTAAAAGAGTTCAGAATCAGAGATGACAACAGGAGCTTGCCAGGGAACCACCCTTGTGATATGCTGGAAAGCCCACAGGGTTTGTGTCCTTCCCAAAACTCACGTTGAGTCTTCACCCCAGTGTGACAAGATGAAGAGTGACTAGGCTGATAAACCTCCATCCTTGCAAATGAATTTGTGTAGGGGAGTGAGTGAGCTGCGTTTGTGCTTCCTGCACGTGCATGCCCCTGTCAGGAGTGGGTCCCCAGTGGTCTCTTTGCCTCGGATTTCCAGCCTCAACAGTGTTCATGAAATGTTACCCAATTACAGGTGCTTTGATATAGTAATATAAATGGAGTAAGAATCCGTCAGATCTCCATAGGTGATATTGTATTGATATGCTGGGGTTGCCATAGAAAAATACCACTAGCTGAGCTGCTTAAATGCTATAACTTATTTTTTACATTATTGAAACTAGAACTCAAGATAAAGTTGTCAGCAGGCTTTTTACCCTCCTAAGAACTCTCTTGGTCTAGTGATTACTATCTTTTTTTGTGTCTTCACATGTTCCTTCTCTTTTGTGTGTGTACATCCTTGCTGTGTCTTACAAGGGCATCATTCTGTACAATCACTTAATTTAGTACTGGTTACCTCCTGAAGACATAATTTCAGATGCACATTCTGAAGCATGGGGTGTGGATTTGAGGATAAGAAATATGAAATTCAATATGGTGAAAAGTGTGGTTGCTGTTACAATATAAATACTGACTCATGTCAACTGCCCACTGTTCCTTAAACTCTTGCTGTTTTATTTACTTTTGCTCTTATTTATTTTGTGGGATGATGTATGATATGTGTACATATGGGTGTGAGTGCGGGTGTCTGCATGCCACAGCATATGTGTGAAGGCCATAAGACTACTTTTGGCTGTCTGTTCTCACTTTCACCTCATTTAGGCAAGGTCTCTGGTTGGCTGTTGCGCTCTCCTGGATAGCTGACCTGCCAGCTTCCGGGAAGGGCTCCTGTCTCAGCCTCCCATCTAACTGTCAGTGTTCTGCTGTTACAGAAGCCTGCCATGCTTCTGGCTTTTACATGGGTCTTGGGGTCCAAACTCAGGTGCTCAGTCCTGAATGGCAAGCACTTTAGATGCTGAGCCACCTCACTAGCTCTGTTGTTATTTTTGTTTTTGAAAGAAAGTCTTGTTATATAGTATGCTTTTATATCAAACTTGCAATACTCCTGCATCATAAACTGAAATACCAGGATTACAGAACTGTGCCACCATGCTCAATTTAAATATTTATTTAATGGAAGTAAACATTTCTGACTCTGAAAGCCATTTGTAAAGCATCCAAGAACTTTGTAACTCTCAGCATTAGACACTTAAATGTACAAAAAATTATTTTAATTTGGTATTAAAGTATCCCTGTTACCAGATGTTCATCAAGAGAATTCAGTTCTCACTTAGAGGTCAAGATGTTCTTTTCCTTCTTCTATCAGCAGCAACGTCTGTATGGCAGCTGCCTTCAGCCTCCACATGAAGGAATGTGTGAGAGAACTCCTCATCTCTCTGCCACCTCCGAGCCCACCTACTATCTGATTCTGGCTTCAAGAGACAAAGGAAGAAGAGAGGACATAGAGTGGGAAGGTACAGTATTGTTCTGGTCAAGTGGGATGGCTCTGTGGGCTCTGCCTGCAGTCAGACCTACTGGTTCCTCAGTGGAAAGCACTGATGGGCAGCTCTGTTGAGCAGACTGGTGTAAGTATGCAGGACTCGCTTTAACCTGCAGGAGTCATTCAATCGTCTATCTTCTTGCAGGTCAGGCCTCTCTGTACATCTGTATAACTTGATCAGCTAGGACCAGGGGTGACTCAAGACCTTCTTGCTCCTGTGATATTTACACATGGCTGATGAGGAGGATTTCTTGCTTTTCTTTTTCCAAGAGTTGGAAAGTCCATGCCTATGCCAATACTGTTTTTCTCTGCCCTGCTGTGATAGGCTTTATTAGCATTCACAGGTCAGTTAAAGGCCTTTGAGACTTCACAAATTCAGTGTATGACTGACAGATTTCTTTGCTCTACAGATTTAGAACAGGATCCAGAGCCTCATGCATGCCAGGCAAGTCCTTCACCACAGGGTACATGCCCAGACCTGAGAACACATTTTAAGTCGTGAGTATTCTCCTACCTTAGTATGGTGAAGCTCAAGAAGGTTTTCCAGGTCTAGAGTTGTAGGTCTTGAACTCACACTACAAAAACAACTGTTTCCAAAAATATCCCCTTTAATGGTCTGTGTTCTCCCAGCCCTGCATTCTTGGTTTGATTGAGACACTCAGAAGTCAAATTTCAGATGTATTTTGTTGTGGAATTCTGGTCAAATCAGCCAAACCCATAGAGGGTTAATGAGTGTGAGAGAATGTGAGCTACTAAAAATATTAACAGGGATGGCCATAGAAAGACAGATATTGGGGTAAGTCAGGAGGAAAGAAAAGGAAGGAGGGAGAATGTGAGGGAAAGAGGGAGAGAGGAAGGAGAGTCCTCAACAAGTTATTGAAACCCTTTAAAATATGCAAGAATGGAATAAAACATGAATACTATCTCTTCATATACCCTATAATATCCTACAATTTATTCTATTGTTCCCATCCTAAATTAGTATAGCATACTTGTTACAATTAATGAATCAAAATTGACACTATAAACTTGTTAAAGCTTAATTCAGATTTACTTACTTTGTACCTAATACCCCATTTCTGTCCTAAAATTGTACCCAGACTACTATGCTACGTTTGCATAGTGGTGTCTAGTCAGGCCTCTTGAGACTGTGCCAGCTCTCCTCAGGCTTTCTTTTCATTTCCTCCTTTCCTTCTTCATTCCTTTTTTTCCTTTTCTATGTTCACTTATTTCTTTCTTATCTATTTCTTTCTGATAAGCTCTACAGTTTGCCTAGAACTATTCATATATTTGGTGGAATGCCACTCACTTGGGAGGTCACCATTGTTTTTCCCATGAAAACCAGAGCAATGTCCAGGGGGAGAATACAGAGGTGCAGGGCCCTTGTCATTCCTTCATACCGAGGCCCTGTCCACACATGGCTTGTGCTGTGACATTGACCTTGAGCAGCATAGCAAGGTACTGACTGAAGGATTTGTTCACTTGCACTTTTTACCTTCTTTTCATGTTTGCCAAACCATTTGGAAGGAAGCCTGATTGATCTCAGTGTGGGAAGTTACACTCTGCCTTCTTGAAGAAAAGTAACTATATATATTATTCAGAGTTTTTCTTCAAAGGAAAATTGTCTGCTGCCTCTGATGCATTCATTAATAATTTATTTATAATGTTATTGACTCATGGATAATTATCAAATGTATTGATCACACACACACATACACACACACACATATATTTCAAAATCAAATATTGTGAAAAATTGAGGAAATAAAATATTCCTAATTTAAAATCAAATTCAAATGCACTAGTAAGCATGTAAAGATCTTTAGTTAGGCTTTCTCATGTAATCTAATCTTAGTCAGTTATAGCTATCTTTGTTTAGAAAAAGACAGAAAGACCCTTTCAAAAGGAAATAAATGTAGGAACCAAATAAATTTAAATATATGTCTAAGCAGAGTTTGGACATCAAACTTCAATGCGCATCCCCATTCCAAGCACAAAAGAACTGTGGAGTAATCTCAGGCTCAGCTTGGTAGATCTATGTCGTGGCCTGCAACACTCTCAGAGATGCCCAGAGCAGCAGCTCACTCTCAGCATGAGGGGGCAAGGAAGAGCCCCACAGGTTTGAAATGAAATTTCCCACAAGATAAGAAAATCTATGAATGATCAGAGAATGTTTCATAGCACTACAAAGTAAGGAAGTTCTATGCCGGGTGTGGTGGTGCACACCTTTCATCCCAGCATTCAAGAGGCAGAGGTGGGAAGCTCTCTGCGAGCTCAAGACCACCCTGAGACTACACAGGGAATTCCAGGTCAGCCTGGATTAGAGTAAGACCCTACCTTGAAAAACAAAGTAAGGAAGTTCTAAATGAGAAAAATAACTAGTAGGGTATGGAAAAAGCACAGTGAAAACTTGAATATCAAAGTAAGTAATGACAGAATCGGTTTTTAAAAATAGTTTTAAAAATATTTAAATATTTTATTTATTTATTTATTTATTTTTAGAGAGAGAAATTGGGGAGAGAGAGAGAGAGAGAGAAAGAGAGAGAGAGGAGAGAGGGAGTATGTGCACACTAGGGCATCCAGCCACTGAAAACAAATTCCAGATGCATGTGCCCCCTTATGCACTTGGCTTACATTGTGGGTCCTCGAGAGTTGAACCAGGATTTTTTGGTTTTGCAGGAAATCATCGTAACTGCTAAGCCATCTCTTCAGCCCCAGAATTGGTTTTGGCAAGAAGAATACACAAACCTACACTCATAATGAATGCACAGATGAGTAGATGGGGGAGAAAGAGAAAGTCTCCAGAAGGTTCTAGATTAAAGGAAAAAGGTTTATCAACCTAATGCTTTGGCCAGCTGGGCATGAGACTGCCTGTCTGGCCATGGACCTCCTCCAGTGCCCTGCCAGTCCTATAACTGTGTATTTATGTTTCCTGCATTTCATGGGTTCTAATAACTGCCAAATACTTTTCCATGTATATATCTTGATCTCAGCTATTGTACAACAATGAATCCATATTTGATGCTCCTCTCATTTCTCCATTTTCATGACAGAGTTTTACAGTACTTTTTGGTATTTGACACACACATACATGCAGAAAGAGAGAGAGAGAGAGAGAGAGAGAGAGAGAGAGAGAGAGAGGGAAATTGAGAGCTATAGCAAATAGAGACAGACACAGTGACAGGGAATACAGGAAAAGGGGAGGGAGAGAGGAGAGGGATGAGAAGAGAGAATATTATATATGATTTAGATATGGATTCTCTCTCCTGTTATGGTTACTAGTATATCTTTTTTCTGTTTGATTTCCTTTACATTCTTCCTAAACTGGGGTGTTTCCTTAGATTGCAGCAGATACACATACTCTATCTTGAAATAGAGTTTATACTCTACTTACAGAAGGGTATTTTGCAAGACCTATTGCTTATTTTATTTAGCTATTTTTTTTTTTTTTTTTTTTTAGTCTTTCCTAGAGAGATGTTGGTGCATATACTTTGCAGAATTTCTGATTTTTTCTTCAGTGTGTAGTGCCCTCTGGTGTTTGCAGAGAGGTGGTGATACTGTATCTTGCTTCCTGTCTGTTTCCAGCTCTCAGGACTCCTGGCGTGGAGAAGCTCTGTCTGTACAGATTGAGTCATGATAATGGTTTTATTGTATTATCTGAAGAGTCTTTGAGACAATTTGTCCTGTCAACTCCTCCAGGATCGTGCTTGAGATATAAGATCTGTGTCTCAGGGTAGAAAAGTCTGCAGTGTCCATAGGGAAATGAAAATGTGGGCACAGCAAAATGGCACTATAATTTGAGTCCATCCTTGGATTTCTGATCCTGTGGTAAATATTCTCCAAGGCCAAATGACTGATTAGAACTTGGTAACTGTTTGAACTTTTCAGGTCCAAATCATCTTGGTTTATTATCGTGTTCTTAACAGCAATTCCCTGTCCACCTCCACTGTGGACCCAACATCTTCATGACTCTCATTGCACAGTCAACAGATAACTAGCTTCCATCAACCACAGAGCTAAGAATATCATCACATGGCACTGGAAGCCTACAGCAGACCTGTCCTTGCTTTGCTGAAACCACCTACCTGTTCTCCCATACGTTTATTAGGTAAATGTCTTGATGTATGGCTTTTTTTTTCTTTTTCTTTTTCTTTTTTTTTTTTTTTTTGCTCAGAAACTGATACAATAATCTTGCAATTGCTTCTGCTGTGGAGTATGTTATTTGAGAAAACCCAAATTTATTTTATGGGCCATTGTCACTCATATTTCCCTCTAAAACAAATGATATTTCCTTTGAAGTGAGGGCTGTGTATTGTACCAAGAATGTTTTGTCTCAAATGTAAAGAGTTAGCTGCTAACTGAAGTGGGGGGGTGTAGAAGCATTGAAAGGAAGAATTTTTATATTTAAGTGGAAGCAGATTGACTGTGTTTAAATGCTACTGCAGTCCAGCAGCTTATTGTAATCTGTACCAAGAAAAGGAGAGGGGGCTTCACCAATCACAGAAACTTCCAGAAAAAGGTGAAAATACTGACAATGAGTGTGTAAGGAGGAGGCCGGACAGCGCCCTTTGCGAGGCAGGAGCGCCATGTGCTCAGAGTGGGGAGCTGAGCAGCTAGGCCGGCTATGAGTATGCCAGAGGCTGAGGAAACAGGGGCATGAGCGTGTGCACGTGTGTGTGTGTGTGTGCACGTTCATGCCCATGTGCACGCACAGGCATGAGTGAGGTGCTCACATTTTCTCTGCTGACATCATGTACATGATTTTAAGTAGAAAAGGAAGAAGTCAACATTTAAGTTTGGAGTAGATCCATATATTGCAACAGCAGTGAGGTGTGTTCTAGTGAATCTCGTGTGCTCTAGACAACCAACCTGTTTTCCTCCACTGACACTCCCCCCATCCCTGATTATGCCTTATTTGTAACCACTCATAGAGTAGCTGCCATGCAAATCACATTGTCCCCCTCTTTAGGGGTCCCGTCCACTCACCAGATTCAATTACAACTGTGTGTGTCCCTCTCCCTGCATATTTCTGTATCTCTCACCTTTTCCCTTATTCTATTTTTCTTCTTAGCACTTATAATCGTTGTCTTTATGCATTTGCATATTTATAAAAATTGGTTATACAACCCACTATTTATTTGCATAGAATTATACCATTTTCTAAATATATAATTATATAATAATATTGATATCTACATGTACAAACACAGAGAAAGAATTTTCATTCAACTAATACAATATAAGCACCACAGAAAATAAACCTTAGATAGGTAAGAAGAATGTCTGGACATCAGTTAAGTTCACTAGTCATTTGTTGGGTGAGTGTTGAAAGAGAGATCACATCCTTTGTTAGAGACATTTTCCAGAGTCATTTCAAAAAGTTTTCTGTGGAATCTAAGACACAGTACTTCACATGCCTTGCACATTCCATTGATGAAACATTATAAAAATTGCTGCTTGTAATATTTGATGTAACTTTGTGTTCGTATTACAGTCATAGTCCAAAGTGACTTTTCACCTGGCTCCTTCATATCTGGAAGATTTACATTACCTCTTTATTTTTATTTTTATTTATTTCTTTGAGAAAGGGAGAGAGATACAGAAATATGCAGGGAGAGGGACACACACACACACACACACATACACACACACACAGAGAGAGAGAGAGAGAGAAGGAGAGAGAGAGAGAGAAAGGGAGAGAGAGAGAGAGGCACTCCAGGACCTCCAGCCACTGCAAATAAACTTCAGATGTATGTGCCACCTTGTGCATCTGGCTAAGTAGGTCCTGGGGAGTTGAACCTGGGTCTTTGGCTTTGCAGGCAAGCATCTTAACTGCTAAGCCATCTCTCCAGCCCCACATTACTTATTAAGAGAAGCAGATAAATGAGATCAGAACCAGCTTTGAGTCAAAACCCTCGCATTTCTTTTGAAATCATGTTAGATCATATTTTTGCACTCTTGAACATAAGAGCTCATTTCTTAAACCTAGGTGAAAATTGATACCTCACGTGACAACTTAGCTATCTTTCTTTCTGCTGTGGAAATGCATCACGTCTGTGTCGATGTTATCCTTCCTGACACTATGACCATTGCCTGCGAAAGCCCTAACCAGGTTGGCCTCAATATTCTGTATCCAAGATAGCCTCAATGGGCTCTGTTTAGTTAAGCTGTGCCCTAGCTTCACTCCTGACTCTAGAAGCCCACTTCTCTTTCCCTGGCATTGCTTACTTTATAAAAATTGTAATCCTAAATCCTTTCTTTGTCCCTTTTGGAAATAAAACTCAAAGAAAGAACAGAAAGAATTTAAGAGCTGGAGGCTAGAAAGGAGTGCTGTGGAACTCTGGGGTCTGCACTTGGCAAATCCACTATACTCATGAATTCTCACAAGGTGTGGCTACTTTGACAAGACCAGCAAGTGATGTGGCCAGTAAGCATTCTATTCTAGACAGAGAGATGAGGGAGATAACTCCCCTCTCCAATGAATGAATACATTAACTATTGTCTGGCTAGACAGTCGTTCTCTTCTGTGACACAGCCCCTGGTGAGTTAAAAGGAAACAGAGTCAAGTGAGACTGAGAAACAAGGGAGGGTAATGTGGGTTACATACACATGACTAAAGTGTAATATGTCTATATTAAAGTGTCCATTTAAAAAAACCTTCCTCTTCATTTCATGACCTGGACAATGTCTTTCTAAGGGGTCAGAGATCATGTTTTGTAAGATAATTATCAAGGAAGGTAGTGCCCATTTCCTAGTGCCCATGGGGTGAGAGCAGCCTCAGTTCTGCAGGCCTCTTGGTCCAAGCTGTAAACACAGCCACTGTGGAAAGATAAAAGAGTGTTCACACACAACACTTGCTACTGACCACTCATAAATACACTAGAGGTTACATTCTATCTCAAGTCCCACTTCTCAGCCCTGGTCTTTGCTTTATTCTGGACTATGCTGACAGACGACGCTCACATCGTCGATGGAGTGAGTCACCAGCCACAGTGGCCTGCGGCTCTCCCACTCCAGCCTCGTCTCCTTGGAAACAAGAGTGCAGACTTGGTCTATGGTCGCTGCCCTGTTGCTGGGATAAAAGCAACTTCTCAGCCAAGCTTGGTGACTCATGCCTACAATCCTAGCACTCAGCAGGCTGAGGCAGGGGGATTCCCATGAGTCTGAGGCTACCCTGGGCCACATAGTGAATTTCAGCCCAGCCTAATCTATGGAGCAAGACTGAGTCTGCAGAGAACCAACGTCATCTTCCACCTGCTCATCAAGCCCCTTGCTTCTTTGCTTACCTCCTGTCTTCCCATGCTTGTCTCAAAAGTAGAATTTGCTTGGATGCTCTGGGTAGAGCCCAACGTGTGTGCTCCTCATGATGCTTCCCTTATTTCATCATGATTTTTAGTGTTAGAATGTTATTTCTAGTAACCACTTTTTGAATTCACTATATGGTTATTTTTTGTAGTTTACCACTCCAAAGAAGGCCTTTATGTGAGTGTTTGGAAATATCTTACCATTTGCATTGCCAATAAACATTACAGAATATGGCTACATTTTATGTAGTGTGTTACTTGGTGCTTTATGTAGTGTTTATGCATGCACGCTCCTCCACCCCAAGGGTATGCATGTGTGTAAGGACACTCAACCAGTTACTTGAGTATATTTAAGTTACTGAGTTTTGTAGGTAGAATTTTCTGAGTCTAATTTTTAGTAAAATAATATTTCTAGAGTCATTTTATGTTCATTCACGTTCAAATACCTTCATTTGAGAAGCAGGAACTATTAAATCAGATTTGCAGGTTAGTTCCTGAGTCAATCAAATGACTGGAAGTTGTGCCTTTGGCAAGAAACATTAGGGAAGCAAGGCCCATAAAGGACATTTTTCTTTGGATTTTTTTTAACACAAATTTCAAGTAAGAAAAAGGAAGGATAAATTTCCATGTTTGGTTAACAACAGGCCCTCTTTCATTAGCAAGACTTCTTGGTCTCAGTGTTACTTTAAACGTGCAGCTGCTATAACCAAAGCTAAGATGAAACCTCTAGGAAACTAGAAGGCTCCTTGATACACACACCAGGTTGGCACATAGCAGTTGGGTGAGTGCTGCCATCACTGTAGTGCCAGATATCCCCTCCTTCGGGGGGGTTCAGCTGAGAGAGTTACAGCTTTTCCCTTGTCTGGTTTGTCTGATAACCCTCAGGCCTGGTTTTCCTGTTATGATTTTAATACACTCATGTGTTCCTATAGTCCCAATTCATTCTGATAACTGTATAAAGTGGCATGAGACATTTATCAACAGTGTCACATTGGTGGTGCTGAGTAGATGGTGCCATTCCCATGTCAGTCATCCTCCACCCTTAAAATGGGACCTAGGGCTGGAGAGATGACTTAGCAGTTAAGCTCTTGCCTATGAAGCCTAAGGACCCCAGTTCGAGACTCGACTCCCCAGGACCCACATTAGCCAGATGCACAAGGAGGTGCACGTGTCTGGAGTTCGTTTGCAGTGGCTGGAGGCCCTGGCGTACCCATTCTCTCTCTCTCTCTATCTGCCTCTTTCTCTCTCTGTCTGTCGCTCTCAAATAAATAAAAAATAACAAAAAATTAATAAAAATAAAAATAAAATGGGACCTCAAGCTAGGCAATGCACAGTCTGAAAGACTGTTTTACACAATACAGTAACTTAGGTTAAGGCACAGCCTGGTTTCAACACTGTCCCCACTCTACCTCAGAGGTAAGGAGACTGAGGACTTTTTGGCAAGAGCCCTTCTGGACTATTCCTTCTTACACAAGAATTAGAGGCTATGCCGGAGACGGCAAGCATGCCATTTCAGGATCACAACGAATAGCGTTGAAGAGCTGCTTGACACAGTTCCAGCCCAGCTGTCTCTTCCTTGAAGTCCGATGTGGCTCCTCTATAGAAAAATCTTTGGCTCTCTACACTACAGAAATATGTGGTTTTCTGTATAATGTTTGTCCTTCTCTGTCTTTCACTTGGTGTCCCAATCTCTAAGTTTACTTTTCCAGTAAAAATTGGTGTTGGTGAAGTGTTGGTCAATGTATCTGAAAGAGGCTCTGGCGTAGAATTGGAAAAACAAGAAAATGGGTCAGAGATAATTGTTTTCCTTAAAGGCCTTAAAAGAAGTCAGGCATGGAGTACAGTACACTTAGGAGGAAACAATGAACCTCCTGGAACAATGTAAAATTGTTATATGACTAATTTTTCTAAATGGTGGCAATTGCAATTGACTCTTTACCAGGAATCCTTACAGAAAAACAACCGAAATCAGAAATAGTTCAATCGGGGGCGGGGGGGGGGAACCAAAGTCTAAGTATTGGAGGGACGTGAAAAGGAAAATTCAAAATAAATAATTAAAGGATAAATGGGTCTACTGGATCAGTGATTAATGATGGGAAGCCCCATTTGTGGTTGTTTTACCTCTTGCCTTTAATAGAGTAATTGAAAGTAGAAGTCCAGGAAATCACAAGTGCTTGACCGCACATACATAGGGAAAATGTGAAAACAGTTAATCATTACAGGGGCCTGATAACTTTACTTGAGGTGAATAATTATAGGATTGTTTGATGATAAGGAATAACAAAAATTTTCTATAAATTCTGTGAAATTGTACCTTTCTTGAAGTTTGTTCTTGCATGATGTGATCAGAAAATAAAAGACTGAGACTAAGAGCTGTGGCAGCAGAGAAGCAGAGAAATAGAGAAGCATGGAAGCATAGAAACAGGGAAAAACAGAAAACAGGAAAAAAGACAAAAAATAGAAAAAGAAAAAAAGAGAAAAATAGAAAGAGAAAAATAAAAAAAAAAGAAACAGAAAAGGAGGCAGAGAGAAAAAGATAGAAAAACTCAGCTGTCTTCAGCATTAGCCTGTCAGCTTGCACCAGAACTTGACTTCGAGTCATTATTTTGCCGCTCCCTTTCACACCTCTCTTTGGGGAACCCTTCTTCAAGCCAGGGATGGACTCCGGCAAGGCTCTAACTTTTATTTTGGTGGTTCTTTCTTTCTTTCTTTCTTTTTTTTCTTTTTTTTTTTGAGGTAGGGTCTTGCTCTAGCCTAGGCTGACCTAGAATTCATTATATGGTCTCAGGCGGTCCTTAATCTCATAGGGATCCTCTGACCTCTGCCTTCCATGTGCTGGAATTAGTCCTGTGATACTCTGCCTGGATGATTTTTATATAATAATATTTAGCCCAGTATTTGGTAAAAATTTTCAAATTTGGGCTGAAAAGATGGCTCAGCTGTTAAAGATGCTTGCATGAAAATCCTGAAGGTCTGAGTTTGGTTCCCCAGTACTCACATAAAACCAGATGTACAAAAATGGCACGTGCATCTGGAGTTTATTTGCAGGGAAAGAGGTCCTGGCCTACCCATACTTATTCTGTCTCTCTCTCTTTCTCCTTCTTACTCACAGACACAAATAAATTTATAAAATATTAAAAACATTTAAAATCCCTGGCCTGAAAAGTCTACATTCTGAATATAAGCTGAGAATATTGCTACTTTTATAGATACTTCAAGCTTGAGTCTTGCTGTAAGATTCAAGGTCTGTTTTGCTTTCACTGATGGAAATAGCACTCTCTACCATCATTGAGCACTTAATAATATGCCAGCACCCACGGCTGTTGTTACATGATCTCATCTCGTCTGTGAGGCAGGTATGTTTAGTGACTCTGTTTGAGGGACAAGGAAACTGCGACTTCAGCCATACCTAATGGTTCCCCAGATGACTCCTCAGGTAACTCTGGAAAGAACGTAACAGGCATTATTGTGGGGCGGGGTCAGAGGGTAAAACTGTCACACGCTTGTCCTCCCCTTCACGCACTGTCTTAAAAATCCTCCCAGTATTCAGTGACTCTGTCAGATCAAGAAATGGAGACAAGCAAGAATTAAGAAAAAAATGAAAGACAATCTCAATTAGAGAACATTTGGTTGAAAGTTCAGAAGAGCAGACTTTGGGGTGTGAAGGTGGGGAAAGGGAAAAGACTGATACCAGGATATATGTTTCTCTGTGTGTGTGTGTGTGTGTGTGTGTGTGTGCACACGCGCGTGTGCATGTTCACACTTGTGGACACCAGGTATTGATGCTAAAGGACTTTTTCAGTCAGTCCCTAACTTACATTTTGAGACAAAATCACAAAGCTCAGAGCTGGCGTTATTGGCATGTGCCACTGCCACCACATCCAGCATCTTTATAACTGCTGGAGATCTGAACCAAGGTCATCGAGCTTGCACAGCGGTCATGTGACCCATGGAGCCATCTCCCCATGTCCGAATTCTAAATGTCTTCTATCAAGTTATGAGCAGCCTGGATGTGATGGTGCATGGCTGTCACCCCGGCACTTGGGAGGTAGAAACATGAGGACCAGCAGTTCAAGGTCATCTTTAGCTATATAGTAAGTTAGAGGCCAGCTTAGGCTACATGAAGCACTGCCTTAAAAAATATTAGGTGGGGCTGGAGAGATGGCTTTATGGTTAAGGCACTTGCTTGTGAAGCCTAGGAACCCAAGTGTGATTCCCCAGTACCCATGTAAGCCAGATGCACAAGGTGGTACATGCATCTGGAGTTTGCTGACAGTGGCTGGAGGCCCTGGCATATCCATTCTCTCTCTCTCTCTCTTTGTCTGTCAAATACATAAAATATTTAAAAAAGATATCAGGTACATATTGCATATATACATACATACATGGCTGCTTTTAATATGTATCTAATTCTATATAGTCATTTGTTGTTCAGGTCCTGGTATCAGTCCCAGGGGATAGACAGCAGTCACCTCCGTGAGGCCACCTATGCTGCAGAGGGGCAGGACTTGCAGACTCGTCCTAGTGTTCAAGAAAAGAGGACTAAGCTACTAGCGGTGAAGTAGGCCTTCTAGTGGAGAAAACCTGAGGTAGGATTGCTGACTATAGTTATTTCCTACTCTCTCATTTCATCTTGATTAAAGGGATAGAAATAACTTTGGTTTGTACCAAGCCCAAGTTAAAAAGAGAAATCTACAGATGGGGGAATGTTGGTCAGTACTATAACCGAGTCCACGAGGCTGGCTCTCATGTTACATACTCAGAATTAAAGGCGATGTAGTCACATTTATTTAGGGGATGTTGGGCTCTGTCCTGATGTCAATGAGACTCCTGGCATTGGCGTCCAGAGTTCCTCCTGGGTGGAATGGCACTGGCTCTTGTGAGGATGAACATCACGGTCACCTTCTATGAAGCCACAGTGCACAGCCCAGTGGTGTAGAACAGATTCAGGAGGATTTTTTCAACTATGTTTTTATTCATTTTAATAGTCCTAAATACTTATAGGACTCCTCCACCCTTCCCTGTGTTTCTCTTTAGAGCACCAAGTCATACTCTATGGGATGTCCTTTGGAAAATGCCACTTTGTCAAAAATGAGTAAGAAAGGAATATTAAAATGTGAAGAGACACTAATAATTTCCCAATACTTAAAGCCCATGCATCCCATGGGAGAGTTGCATGGTGTACTTGGCTCCAGGGACTTTCATGATATTTCAAGCACTTGTCCCCTAACCCTTTGTTTCTTTTTGGTACAACTGACCAATGTCTGTCTAAGTCACTCAGATCAGTCATGTCTTTCATTTGGGGCTATTAGGGCTTGATTATATAGTTCAAGTGCTGTGGTTCCATTTTAAATGTATCATCATGAAAGCACAGGATATCCTAAAATACTGTCCTTACTCAAAGAAATGACATGAATACAGACTTTACTCATGTTTGGGTCATGAGCAACTTTTGTATACCATCAGGGTCCCTGTGACCTACTTGTGTTTTCATTAAAAAGAATGCACCAGGTAAATCCATTACGTTTAATAATGTAATAGTTACCAAGAAAGAACAATGAAATTCCCTGTTTTTCAAACTCCCATTTTGTCAGTAGGAGCAACTGGGTCATAGTGTGTGTGTGCGTGTGTGTGTGTGTGTGTGTGTGTGTGTGTAAATCATGTTCATTTGTTTGTGACAGGATTTTATGTAGCTAAGACTGGCCTTGAACTCCTGATTCCCCTGCATCCATGTCCCAACTACTGGTTCTACAGGGTGATGCCACCTCACCTAATCTGAGTCATGACTTGGACTCAAGAATCCTGACCCCAGGGTTTATTTATACCATTCTATAATCTTAAAATACAAGAAATCCCAGTAAGATATGGAAAGGGGGCTATATGGACTGAGAGGAGGATGAGGAAAGAAACTAAACTTGGAAGGGGAAGTTGTATTACAGAAAGTTCCCAAAAAGCCATTCTTCAACTGCTCCTGTGGTTTAAAAGAGCCTGTATCCACCCTCCAAATGTCTCATTTTGTGCCAAGTATGGAAAGAGTAGAACACTAACACTGCTTTGTAAATGACTGGCGTCTGAAGCCTCTGCTTCCAAGGAGGGTAGGTCATAGTTTCAGGCTTCTGGGGAACATGTAATAGCAGCCCAAGAAAGGGCTTGCTTTTTATTCAAGTGCAGTATAAACGAAAACTTGGTTTTCCTTCAGCCTGTAGTAGGCAGGTCTTGGCAGGATTATATGATCTGTACTTGAAAGACCTCAAATATTCCCTATATCCCTTTATCAGGCACATTCCATTTCTTCTACCTGACTGGCAAAGTTTATTACTTACTGGTTAGTTTTCTCCCTTATTCAGCTATAGAAATGGATTTATACAAGAAGCAGTATTGTAAAAATACATTATGTTGTTATTCTGTTTTATCAAGACCAATTTCAGGCTGGAGAGATAGCTTAGTGGCTATGTCGCTTGCCTGTGAAACCTAAGAACCCATGTTCAATTCTCCAGATTGCACGTAAGCCAGATGCTCAAAGGTGAGGCAAGTGTAAGGTCACACATGATCATCAGGTGGCTCAAGCACCTGGAGCTCGATTTCAGTGGTTGAGTCCCTGATGCAACAATTTTCTTTCTTTTCCTCTCTCTCTCTCAAAATAAAAAAATAAGAGACCAATTTCCAGAAGTAATTTTCACATATTTAAATTCCAAGGAATAAGGAATGTGTCACTATAAGCAGTTCAGTCCTACACTCACACTTTGTGCATTCTTTCCCAGACATACTTGCTCTTTCCACATCAGCACAGTAAAAAATATTAGTTGGTAAAGAGTCTCAGTGTAAGAGAAAGCAGTGGGAACATCATGCTTTGAACTGAAGAACAAGACTGAGCAGTCTGGGGGAATTGAGATGTCGAGTAAAAACGGGTCAAGTGCCCATGTCTGTGGGTAACAAGCAATCATGCCTTGAATAGGGTGATCCAGAGCATTGGACACACTGGTAGCTTGGTGAACTCCAGAGGGCATGCTCTATCACAGAAAAGCAACTGCTACTCTACCACAGAGTGCTATTGGTCCTTGATTGGCAGCATCTCAAATGAACCAGAAATTCGGATGTTAAGACCTAGCACATGGTGCATGAACATGAAGTGGAGGCACATGGTAAGTAGAAGGAGCTATTTCTCACTGCTTCTTAGCTGAAGTCAGCTTCGTCCTACCTCCACACTGCTCTGCCCTCAGGAATGTTCCAGGATCAGGCTCCTTTCTGGTGCTGTTTTTCAGCTCATGGATGTAAATGATTTTAGCTTCTAACAATCAAAGAGCCAGCAGGGGGAACCCACAGACTGTGTGACTCAAAAAATATAGGAATTTTTCAAAATTTATCCATGGAACACATATAAATAATTTTTAAGAACACCAACCAGCTTTTAGTGGTCTGGACAGCAATTAGAATTGTAATTATCACTTGTCTAATAAAGTACTGTTGTGTAATCAGTGTTTATACTTTTGGAAACACTGAATGGGAGCTCTTCTTTGAAACTTGGGATGTGGCTTAAAGAGTAGAAGTAGACATCATTTCTTCAGGAGAATTTCAGGGCCAGCTTAGTTGGATGTGTGGTTAATAGGATCCACCACGTTCATTTCCAAACCAAATACCTTATTTGTACTGAATAAACAAAAACTCAGTATGTGTGCATAAATGTGCTAAATGCAACCTTTAAATCATTATTTATTTATTTGTGTGTGTGTGTGTGTGTGTGTGTGTGTGTGTGTGTGTGTGTGTGTACAGGTGCCCGCCATGGTCTCTTGCTTTTGCATGTCTATGTCTGTCTAGCTCACATGCACACACATCAGTAGATCAATGTAGATTAACCAGTGATCAGTAGATCAATCCTGTGAAGTTGGTGTGCACAGCGTTTTCTTCTGTCATTTATCTAGTAATGTCACAGAGGGAAAATAATGACACTTATGGCACGTGAGGGAACAGTGCTGACTGTTAGTGGAGGGAAATGAGGCCAGTATTCAGCTAGGTCCTCATCCCACAGTGGAATGGCGGGGCTTTTCTGAGCAGTGATGGGAGCCTCTTTTCTGTGAGGGAAATGGCAGTGACAGAATATAATTGCCTGTACATCACAGAGGCTAAAAGAGCCCGGATGTGGCATAAGCAAATGAGCACCAGGTCAGATTTGATCTGACCCATGTTGTACCTTTGATTTACATGAAATATTGCATAAATGATGAAATTATAGCATGTTTGAAAACTTGAAAATATCTATTAATGCTGGCCCTAAACCTAGACAAGGCTATCATGAAAACTAAGCACCCAGTTATAATGAGTCATGTGCTTTGGACTTTATCACCCCTCCCCAATAGTTCTCATAGCTGCACAGAGCATGTGAATATTTGACCTGTGACCCCCAGTGTTAGGAAGTTAGGAAGTGGTGAGTTGATTATTTTAGATACAAGTGGGTACAAATGAACTTTTCTTTCTCAAACTCCTGTGCATTCTCTCTCTTCCGTGTCAAGAATTTATAATGCTGGTGTATATTTTTAGATGTTTCAAGAAGAGAGTATGCAATAACTGTTAGTTCACATATATTTTATATCAATTATATTTGAATTTTAAAATCATATTTGATTTTTATTTAAACATTTTATGAGACAGTTCCCCACTTTCTTAGAAATGAGATCCAGTTAAGAGAAAACCGCATCTAAGCCAAGAACAGATTGGACTGTTATCAGTAGATGTCATAATTATTGAGAAGGACCTGTGACTTTCTCAGTGAGGCATTATTTTATGCACATGGAATGAACATTGGAAGTGTGTCAAACAATGTGTTCATGCTTATACAACACTTGAAATGTTTCTTGGTGCATAGTGAAAGCTCAGAAACTATGTTTCACCTGTCTTCTAATTTAACACAAGGAGAATATTGTGGTTTGAATGTGAAATGTTGCTCACAGCCACATATGCTTGTATTTAAGCCTTAAACTCAGTTGCCTGCTGGTGGAACCTTTGGGAGGTAGGGCCTTGCTGGAAGACAGATCTTGAGGTTATAGTCCAGCCTGATTGGATGGTCACTAGCCAGGCACTCACCATCGCTTCTACCTCCCAGTTGGTGTGAGAAGATATGATGCCACAGCCTCTGCTCTGCCATGCTTTCCCACCATGATAAAATTTCAACTAAACTATAACCCTGAAATGAACCCTTTCCTCCCATAAGCTGCTTCTGGTCAGGTTTTGTCCCAGCAACAAGAAGGTGACTGCTATCGAGCAGGAGGTGGGGCGGAGGAAGGCACACAGGGGGTGTGATTGTAACGTGGAACATGCCAACACATGTAAAGCAGGCACTATCCTGCCTGGCATGTAAGGCATCTTTTTTGACTTGTGCCCCAACCACCAGCTGTCCTTGGCTTGTAAGTTGTATATAATAATGTTATGGAGCCAGGCATGGTGGCACACACCTTTTTTTTTTTTTTTTAATTCCAGCACTCAGGAGGCAGAGGTGGGAAGATCACCATAAGTTCAAGGCCAACCTCAGACTACATAGTAAATTCCAAGTCAGCCTGGGCTAGAGTGAGACCCTACCTCAAAAAATCAAAAGAAAAAAAGTATTATGGGAGACAGTCACAGGTCTCCCAAAATTTGATGATCAGGGGATTGTTGATGGGATGTGCTAAGAAGAGTTAACACATTTTAGGGATGTTTTTCAGACATTTAACTACTTCAGTAAAATCCCTTCAAAATCACAGAAAATATATGTGATCCATTTCATTTTATCAGTAGCCAGCTATTGCTATCACACTTGGGATGATTACCTAACACTTTTCCTGAGGTCACACTGTACATTTGTGGCAGAATTGGCAAGATAACTCAACTTTCCTTATTCAAGAGCCTCACATGCAGCTCACTCTTCCTTATGATCTATACACCAAGTTCTAAATTCCCTGTTAGGTTTTGAAATGTCTTCAGAAGAGGGTATAATATTAAGCAAAAGCTAGCTAAGGTCATGTTGTAAAGAAAATTCCCTTGGAATGATGTGGGCTTCTATGGACCTTGTGTTTTTCAGCATCTGAAATGCAGGTACAGCCTGGAATGCAGATATGAGAATAGACTTTGGTGTCCATGGATCCCATCTCTTAACGAGACCATAGTTTCCAGAACACATTCTGGGACAGTGAAATCGCTGAGGACAACAGCCTTTGATGCTCTGTCTTCACAACTGAAATTAGCAATGGTGGAACTCTCAAAGAAACCTTTCCTCCTTGTTTTCCCATAATAGAAGTTCAAGTACTGATTTCTTATGGAAAGAGGAAGTGCAAGTATCTCGCTTTTCCCTTCAGTATCTGCCCAGGACAGGAAACACAAACGATCCTGTAATACTTGTATGTAGCAAATGGATTAGAATTATTCTCCGGGTTTCAGAGGACAGAGGACAGAGTGACACACATGCTCAGACTGCAGAGAGACAAAGCTTTCTTACTTCTGCCTTCCTGTAAGCGCCCTTGTCTTGTGAGCTGACTAGTTGTGTAAAGGCTGTCTAGAGGTCTGGTGGGTATTGATGGATTTATGCACCCAGTAATCCGAGTTTGACAGGTATGTGCTTTCAGTCCACATGAACTTTGTGTTTCACTATGCCTCAGCTAGGCTGTCAGCCACTTGAAATCAAACGCTGTGTGTTTTGTAGTCCATTGGGATGGCTTAATAAAACACCATAAGCTGAGTGTTTATTCAAAACAAAACTATGGTTTTTACAGTTCCACAGGAAAGGAAATTGAAAACCAAAGTTCTAGGAGGTTTGGCTTTCAAAGAGGACCAGGTTGCCAATTCATAGATGTCAACTTATCACCCTGTCCTCAAAAGCTTCAGGAGTTCACGTGGTCCTCTTTACTGGGGTGTTAAGTCTATTCATGTTGACTCTGCTCTCGTGATCTACTCCCCTTCCAAAAGTACTCATGTCCTAATACATAAAACAATGTGTTCTTCCTTTAGTGAGGGAAAAACCAGGAAGCCACAATCAAAGACAAAGTAATTGAAAATAGTTTTTTTCTTCAGTAGTAGGAATGGCACTAGAGTTATTCCAGAAGCAATGCTCCCTGGAAACAAGAGACCGTAGGGATTTAATTTGGGGTGTCAGCACACATTCAATGAAAAAAGCCATTTGGGGATGGGCACATCCCTGGGCATGCTCAGTGTAAGATGTATGTAACTGAGCATGCTCTACTTAAGGGCAGTTCAAGAAGGAAATATAGTAGACTAATTTTTGTGTATGCTTACCTCAATATTGTAGAATTTATGTTCAAAAGGTCAATTAAGCCAGGCATGGTGGCACACGCCTTTAATCCCAGCACTTGGGAGGCAGAGGTAGGAGGATCACTGTGAATTCAAGGCCACCCTGAGACTCTATAGTGAATTCCATGTCAGCCTGGGCTAGAGTGAAACCCTACCTCGAAAAACCAAAAAAAAAAAAAAAAAAAGAAAGAAAGAAAGAAAGTCAATTAAAATGGTGGGGAGGGAGGAACCCTTGTGGATATATGCTCAGTTTGCTTAGTAAAGATGGTTAACAGGAACAGGGCACACTCAGTTTTATTCCAAAGTGTTTTAGCTGAAACAAAAGAAAAGAGACCTTGAATTTGTGTTAATATAGGCTCCTCCTCCTGAAAGTGCCTTCCTCTTTTGATATCTATACTACCATCATGGGAGAGGGATTGCATTCAGTGGATCAATTGGGGAAGGAAATAAAAGTTCATGATGATTAGTGTGTTCATAAAGCTGCAACATAACCTGTCACAGGTTAGTTATAGCAAATGCTGTGGAATAAAGAGAGAAAAGGAAAAGGGAAGAAGGAGAGAAAGAGAGAGAGAGAGAGAGAGAGAGAGAGAGAAGGAGGAGGAGGAGGAAGAGGAAGAGGAGGAGGAAGAAGAGGAGGAGAAGGAGGAAGAGGAGGAGGAAGAGGAGGAGGAAGAAGAGGAGGAGAAGGAGGAAGAGGAGGAGGAAGAGGAGGAGGAAGAAGAGGGGGAAGAAGGGAGCAAAAAGATGGGAGTTGCGTTGGAATTGTCTAGCAGCGGAAGAGCCCTGTGCACCCGAGTACTGATGCCCCAGGTGGTTGAATACCTGCTGGACCTGCTGCGGAGGTGCTTGTAAGTTCCTCTGGGCCACAGTCTGCCACGTGTCTATTCATACACAGGATTTGAAAAGCTACATATGACTTTTTAAGATTTCAGATATTTAAAAAATCCATACAAAGTTGTACTTTTCTTTCCTCCTAAATTGCCATCCTGTTCTTTTTCATAGCAGTGCAGAAGGCCTCATCATTTATTTTGGATTCTTTTTGGCAGAGGTAGTACTTCAGTTTGAAAGCAGAAGTGCCGTGTTAAGACTGTGGGTTTCCCACTACGTAGAGTGACCTTAAAATCTTTCTGTGAGAAAGAGGACACTGTGTTTGGTAGAACTACTTTTAATTATGTTACACTGAAACAGAATTGTTT
This sequence comes from Jaculus jaculus, assembly GCF_020740685.1. Taxonomy (NCBI): domain Eukaryota; kingdom Metazoa; phylum Chordata; class Mammalia; order Rodentia; family Dipodidae; genus Jaculus; species Jaculus jaculus. The sequence goes on from NC_059104.1 coordinate 186,818,979, forward strand.
GTGATAATGTAATTAATCCTATAGTAAATCAACCCTAGAGATATTCTAGGCAAAAAGAATGTTTCTTAATATTTAACACAGTCATTTTTTTGTACTTATCTTAAATTTACTTCCAATCAGTCCAGTTAAAGGCAATGTTAAATTTAATTTTAATTAAATGTAAGAATTTCCTTTCTAGAAACCAGTAGGAGATGGAGGTTGAGAGCCTGAGGGTGTTATGACGTCTGGGGAGGGGCGTGAAGCGTCCCTGGGCGATGGCATCAGTGTGCCATGGCCTCCTTTCACAGCAGGTGCACCGTGGCTTTGCCTAGAGTGACTCAAGCCAGTCTGCGAGCAGAATCTTTTACATCTCAACAGAAGTTGCCAAATCAGCATGCTTGCAGATACCTCAAAGAAAGCAGGGGAGATGCCATGATCCATTTATTGCTGTTCTGCTCAACAGTCCATTGGTGAGTGGCCTGTCACTCCAACTTCTATGATTTAATGTGTGAATCCTCATCATTTTATCTTCAGCAATGCAGAACCTAATAACTTTTTTTCAGACTTGGGGACTTTATGATTCTAATGGAAGCAAAGAGAAAAAGCAGAATGGAAGAAGGAAGGAAGGAAAGAAAGAAGGGCTGAATGGGGAGCAAGAGGGAAGTTGAGAGGGAGGAAGGAGCAAAAGAAGTGAGGGAAAGAAATAAGGCAGGAATGAAGGCAGAGGAATAAGAAAATGGAACAATGACCTAAAACATGATATTTACAATGGGACAGATTAAAAAAGAAAGAAAGAAAAGTTTTCATGACCATTTCATGACAAGATACCAAAAAAAAAAAAAATGTTTTTCTTTTTTCTTTTTTATAGAGAAAAACATGGGTATAGGTGTGGTTAATGCTATGGTGTTCTGGATGAGATTTCTCCTGGCTCTGTATTGTAAAATTTCTTAAATAACAAGAGGAATGTAGTGCCTCAATTGACAATAACTCTAGGTCACTGAATCTCAGGTAGGCGCTGATACTTTTGGAAAGAATTTCCTTGCAAGCAAGGTTTCGCAACGTTAGAGGTTATTTTTCCATTTTCATAGGAAGAAGGCATGTTATTAGGGTCCAGTGATGGGAGATCAGGCCTAACAAAGCCCTACATTCCCATGCTGTTTGAGTTACTTCCTCACAGGATTGATAATCTTTGGCACAAAACTAAAATATTTCAAAGTATTGAATTCTGTATCATAACAGCACTGAAGGCCTGGTTTCAGTTCATCTTTTCATGATTTTAAGATAATTACCCTCATCCCAGACCATACCTGAGAGTAAGGGTGAGAGGAATTTTCATAAATTTTTCCCTCACCTCCCAGGGAACTTGATTTTATCCCAGTATGACTCAACTTGAGTTTGGGATAAATTTGATTTTTTTAAAAAAAAATGTGATCATCACTTACTTCAAAAAATAAACACAGATTAATTGACCAAGGAGGAGATCTATCATGACTTTGGAGTAAGTATTCCCAAGACAGATAATACAAGAAGGTTCCTCCATCTCTGAGTGTGTTATCCCTTGATCCATAGTGTTTCTTTTTTTGGGGGGGGGGCTTCGAGTTAGGGTCTTACTCTAGCCCAGGCTGACCTGGAATTAACTATGTAGTCTCAGGGTGGCCTCGAACTCACGGCGATCCTCCTACCTCTGCCTCCCGAGTGCTGGGATTAAAGGTGTGAGCCACCACGCCCAGCTTCCATGGTGTTTTTAAGAAAGAGGGGTTTATTTTGGCTATGGTTTCATAGGAAATTCAGGCCACCAAAGCTAAGAACGCATTGTGGTGAAGCTCTGTAGTAGCTGTAACTTGCATCAAAGATCCTCACATGGGGCCTGGTGAGGGGGTGGCTTAGCAGTTAAGGCACTTGCTTGCAAAGCCTAAAGACCAATGTTCAATTCCCCAGTGCCCACATAAGCCAGATGCACAAATTGGTACATACATCTGAAATTCACTTGTAGTGTCTAGAGGCCTTGTGATGCCCATTCTCTCTCACACACTTGATCTCTATTTCTCTCTGTCTGTCTCTCATAAATAAATAAATAAATAAATAAATGTTTTTTTTTTTTTTTTTTATAAAAAGATCCTCACATGGTGGCCAGAACAGGAAGCAGAGCCCTTGAGTTGGAACCAGAAGTGTATATGAACTTCCAAGCTCATTCCTAGTGACCCAACTTTGCCAGCTGGGCCCACGTTCCAAAGCAGCATCAGTAGTTGGGAAACGAGTGTTCAGACATACAAGCTTCTTGGGGGCACTTTAAATTTAAACTATATAGGCTCATGACCATCTCATAATGAGAACACTTCTGTCCAAGTTCAAGTCTCCATAGTCTTATGGTCTCAGCATTATTTGAAATCCAGTTTCTTCTCAGACTCAAGTCAAACTCTTTTCTGTGAACACTGAATGTCAACAAAAAGCTTTAAGTTCCCAACATATGATGCCACGAAGTAAACATTTCTGTTCCAAAATGGAGTCAAAAGAGGATGGTGAAGAGAAATGGGACCGATGCAATCTGAAGCTGAGCCAGACAGAAATTAAACACTGCTGTTTCGTGTCTCCATCCATGATACACGATGACATCATTTGGGCTCAAGGGGTCTTTGGAACTCCCACTATTACAGTTTTCAGAACACATGGATTTTCTCTTAGGCAGGCACACGCGCCGCTGGCAGCTTTCCACACACAGGCCTGAAAGTGTGAGAACCACAAGCTCTGAGCCAGCAGCAGCAGCTCTGCTTGCTGGTATGAGCTTCTTGTGTAAGTCACTTTCTTTGTGTGTGTGTTCTTTGTGTGTGGGGGTTCTATGCATGATGCATGTTCATGTGTGTGTTTGTGGGTGCATTAAAGTGGAGGCGCTTGTGGGTGGAGGCCAGAGGACAGCCTCAGATGTCATCACTCAGGGACGCCATTCATTGTCCACTTTTTCTCTCAGTGGCCTGAAGCTCATCAGTTGGACTAGACTGGGTGGTCATGAGAACCAGGGAGACGCCTGTCCCTGCCTACCCAGTGCTGGGAATACAATCGCAAGCAACCATGCCTGCAGGCTGTTTTTCACATGGATTCTGGGTATTGAACTCTGGTCTTCGTGCTTGTGGGGCAAGCACTTTGCAGACGGAGCACTGCCCCATCCCTGACGTCATTACCTTCTTGATGCTGTGACAAAATGCCCTGATAGAAACAACTTAATGGAGGTAGGATTCACCGTCACAGAGGAAACTTAGGGCACCATAGCAGGGAAAGCTCTGTAGTGGTTTGAATTTGTGGCAGAAATCCTCACATGCATGTTGACTATGAAGCTGAACGCTCTCACTAGATCCAGAAACTGGCACGGCCTTCAAGATTGGCCCCAGTGACGTATCTGCATTGGGGAGCCATGTCCCAAAGCTCCACTGTCATAAAACAGGGCTAACTTCTGGTCCCCAAGAGTTCAAATGAGCGTTTCTTCAGAGGATGCTTCACATTCAAACAGTAACAGCATCGAAAACAGTTTCTCATTCTTATTCCAGCCATTAACAAATGCCCCTCTATTCTGTGCTTCCTAATAATGTTTGTCTTCAGTGACTGGTCTATTTCACTTATCATGACATCTTCTTGGTTCATCGATGTTGTCACAACTGGTTTTCCTTGAATTTAGTGACAATGATGCCCACCATAAGTGTACAGTTGCTATCTTCATCCATCATCTGCTGAAGAATGTTTTGTTTTCTTACCATGGATGTTGTGAAGGATGCCCCACCATGGGAGCACTGGTATCCTTCAAGATGCAGGCTGCTATTGTATAGGATTTCTAGGCAGGGAGGGAGAAGGGAATTGTGGCTGGTACTGAGCTGTTCTGGCTGTGAGAACCAGTGATGCAGGCAAGTGGAACTTCAGTTCTCACTTGTTTCAACGTGGATGTTCTCAACTTTGAACTCTTTTGGGGTGCTGTCCTTTCTCACATAGATTCTGGGATTCTAATAGAAACATTTTGGCTTTATGAAATTATAAAACTTGAATTTCTGTGAGGGGCTAGGTCTTTCTCCTTTCCCATCTTGCTGATGTCACTCCCATATATGACATTTCTATATTTCCCCTTCCTTCAGTGACCATAAATCATGCTTTTATCCATGAGGCTATTGTAGACTCTTTACACTTAGAAGGCAATCATGTTTCATTTATTTAAGAAGAGCATGTCCCTATCCTCTTTCCATGTTCTATAATGGCAAAATAATTCAGTTATTATGAAAACTAAAATAAAAACATAACCCTATATGTCACACAATATGCAAATAGATGTCATATTTCATTTTGACTTTAAAAACATTTAAAATATCTTGAATATTTTCAGTGCCTAGAATTTCACTGTCAAATGGTGTGTACATTAGCCACATACAATGTTTATTAAAAATTTTAAGAGTTTTAAAATTGCTTTCACATATACTAATCTGTATATATTTATACTTGAAACCTTTAAAAGTTTTGATTTTTTTCTTCAAATTTTTATTAAAAACTTCCATGATTATAAAAAATATTCATGGTAATACCCTCCCTCCTCTTCCCACTTTCACCTTTGCAACTCCATTTTCCATCATATTCCCTCCCCATTATTTTGATGTCATAATCTTTTCCTCCTCTTAGGATGGTCTTGTGTAGGTAGTGTCAGGCACTATGAGGTCATGGATATCCAGGCCATTTTGTGTCTGGAGGAGCACGTTGTAAGGAGTCCTACCCTTCCTTTGGCCCTTGATTCTTTCCACCACTTCCGCAATAGACCCTGAGCCTTGGAAGGTGTGATAGAGATATTGCAGTACTGAGCACTCCTGTCACTTCTTTCTAGTACCATGGTGCCTTCTGAGTCATCCCAAGGTCACTGCCATCTGAAAAGAGAAGATTCTCTACCGAAAGAAGGAGTAGCATTAATAAATATAAGGGTGTGATTCTTATGTATATACATAAAACACCATAAAAATAAAAATGTGTCCTCTTCCACAATTGCATCACACCTGTTTGTTATCTCCTTCCCTCCTTCAGTGTCATTACACTGCTGGCCCCAAACCACCACCTAGCTGATTTATGTGACTATAGAGTAATTTTCATAGCTTAAATTCCTTATTTTGAAGATTTATACTATATATATATTAAACCAAACATTATGAACTATATTTTACTCAGTGTAATGATTTCTCTGCAGATATGTTGTTTCCAATGGAAGGGTAGGGCTGTTACATTTTTGTTTTTCACCTTGCTTCCCTGGTGGAGCCTCCAGTGGGATACAGAAGAAGCTCTTCCCTCATTTCTAACCTCACTTGGAAAGCTTCTGCTTTCCACTATTGGGAATGTTTGATGATGAATGAAGCTTTGAATTCTAAGAGTTTTCTTTCTTATAGGGTATCTAACTGAAAATTCAATGTATTTTATGTGATATTAGGCTGTCATTTTTTATATTTAATGCTTTATTTGAGTCAAGAATGCTTACATATTTACTTCTAAGTTAGTAGAAAATTGTTCACTGAAAAAGTACTATACAATAATAATAAAATTTAAATCAATTTAAAGCTCAGTTTCCCAATCAAACTAGCAGACATTGGAAGTGAGTCATTGGAAAGTGCATAGCCTTTCTTCCTTCTGTCCTGGGCAGCAACAATGTAGTGCTTCTATAGTTTCAGGAAAGCTGTCAGCAGCTTTTGACAAGGCTACTAAAATTAGCATGTTTTATTCTCTAAGTCAATCCTATTTTATTTGCCAGTTAGGGTCCCAGGTTGAGAGTGGACAATTTCTCAGTAAGAAATAGTATTTGTTTTTAAAAGCCAATTCAAAACAAAGAAGGTTTGCATTTTGCTTATTTTGAGTATGTCATATGTAGGTTTTGGACTCCTTTGCGGAGACTCAGTGGGTCTGAAATGGGTCTGTTGAGACTGTCTCAAACACTCAGAGGAATAGGTTCTATATTACAGCTGCCTTTCTTCCTGGCCCGACAGAGTTTGGAGAAGGAGCAATCCTGGTATGTAAAGTGAAAGCCACATCCCTCTCTTTCTTTTCTTCAGTGTGTGCAGTGTGCATTTCTGTGTGTATGATTGGTGGCAAGTGTGTGTATGTGCAGATATGTGGGTATGGTGTGCATCTGCATGTGCATGAATGGTGGTATGTGTTTGTGCACAGGTATGTATGGGTGTGTGCATGTATTTGGGTATGTGTGATGTGTGTATGGGTATGACTGGAGGCAATTATGTGTGTATATGTGTGCTTGTGTATGAGTAGTGGTGTTGAGTGTGCAAACATTGTGTGTCTACATGTATGGAGTGTATCTGTATGCATGTCAGTGGTCATATATGTGTGCTCATTTATGTAGGTATGTGTGGGTATTGTGTGTCTGTATATGTTTGAGTGGTGGCATGTATGTGTGCACATGTATGTGTGCACATGTATGTGTCTATGTGTGTGTGGCATGCATCTGTATGTCTAAGAGTCGTGACATGTATGTGTGAACATGTATTGTGTATGGCATGCATTTAGATGTGAATGAGAGGCAGTAAGTGTGTATGCTTATCTATGTGGGTGCATGAGTGTGTGCACATGTATGTGAGCGTACACATGCATGTTGAAGCCAGAAGGCAGAATGGGTTTCATCCTCAACTGCTCACGCCCTTCTATTGGAAGACAAGACCACTCACTGGGCCTGGGGCTCTTACTTGATTGGATTACCTAGGTTCCCAGCAAGCCTGAGCAATCCTCGTGTCTCAGCCTCCCCACATCCCAGCTCTGGCATGGTGCTGGGAGGATCAGAACTCAAGTCCTGGTTGCAAAGCAAGTCCTTTCCTTACTGAGCCATCTCTCCTGTCCCCTCTACCATAGAACCTTTCCTGTCCCCATGACCATGGAATCTCTCCTTCCCCACTACTATGAAATTTCTAGTCTGTAAATTCTATGCTTTGATAAGACCCCTGACTGTATTGAAAAAGGCTGTTGGCAGGTTTTCATTCTGAAATATTAACATGCTCTAGATGTCTTGAAACCTGCAAATCCAAATTTCCAAGGTGAAGCTATGGCTTGTTAGAGGGATTGATATTTCTGGGGCTAGGGAAACTCTCAGGGCTCCCTTGAGCAGAATTTCTTCTGTTTCATTGGCATTTTTAAACGATTTGTTTCAAGTGGCTTGCCCTGTTGATTAGTTTGTGTTCTGATTATTTACACTGAAGCAGAGATAATCAATTATACTTAGCATCCTGACCTAGAGAGCAGGTGTTTTATTCAGGACTTGTCTTCTCAAAATCAGAAAAAGCCTGCCCTTTGTGGGTTTTCTGGCCTTGCCTTTCTGTGGGTGAGAGAAGTCTCAGGCAGTTTTGCTATTCACTAGATTAATGTTGTTTTATGGCCTTTTTAGCCATCCATATTTTCATACCCACGAGATGTTTTTATCTTAACAACTAAATGTTTGTTTATTTCCCCTGGTGTTGGTTAATTTCAAGCTTTGGAGCAAAATAGATCTGCGTTTAATGTCCTTGCTATGGTGCTTAATGGATCTGACTCTCAATTTCTGAACTCTAAAATTGGTCATTAAACCTACCTACAAGGAGATGTGAAGCATAGTAATTCAGTGTGTGTAACCTGTCCTTAGGCAGCTTCGTCTCCAAGGCTTAACTCCACAGACTTCTCAGCAACTTGAATTTAAAGCATATATCGCTTGTTTCTTTTTTTCTTTTATCTGTGCCAACTATTATACATACCTTACATACATAGCTGTTTAACTGTGGGCACTGAATGTAAGACATGTGGAAAATGCATATCACAGTAACCAGCCTAAAGGTGGAAGTAATCTTTATGTTTAGCACCCACTTATTGTCACTCAGCAACTGACAGTAGAAACGAGACAAATTCCACTTTCCTTCCCTTCTCCTTATCAAATATTTTGTTGATATTTTTACTGTTTTGCAGTGTTGATCATCAAAACTAAGATCTCACACATATTAGACAAGCATTCTACCACTGAGTTACACTGAATCCAAATCTGTGACCTCTAGTTCCTGTTCTTCTTTAAACAAAATGACTGCATCCTGTCTATATGAACAGCTTTTGTCCTGTGAGTGACTTCGCACTGCGTATATTGTTTAGCACACTGTTTGTAGGTATTCAGATGCATGGAAGAGGGAAACTCTTAAAGTACTTATAAGTATGGCTTTTACATGTGATGTGGTTTGTGTCATGCTCTAGCCATTCCACTGGTGACATTGAAAGCCTTACCACTGTCCTTTTCTTTTGCTCAATTTAATTTTTTATTAGTTATGTGCACAGTTTATAAACTCAGGCTGGAACCATCGTCAGCCTCCTCCCTGCGCTCCCCCCTCTGCAAGCACCCTCCTTGTTGGAGAATATGGGCTGTACACTGTGGGGCTAGCCATCAGTTATGGGTAAGAGGCAGTGTCTCTGCATAATGACCAAAATTACCACTACTCTTTTCATCATCAAACACCAACACACTATCAGGATTGGAGCAATAGACCATAAAAGATGGTCTCTTTACAGAGGACATGGCAGTGCATGAACTGGAACCTAGAAACTCAAAAAAAAAACAAAAAAAAAAAACCTCAGAGCCAAGGTAGGAAAAAATATTCTAAGGAACCCAATAAATGACAATATCACTAGAAGGAAAATTGACACTTATATGACCATGTCCTGAGCATGTATGTCTGAGCTGGAATTAAAAACTGAAGCCTGGCCAGGTCCAAGGATCTGGTATGTCTGAAAGTCTCTGGAGTCATTGTGTGACATTGCTGCTCTTAGTCTGTCTTTAGACCCCAGATGTTTCACAGCACCTGATCCTGGAGGCTTACCACCACCCGTCAGCTGTGCTGACATCCTGCAGTTCTGGTCTGCACAGCTACCCATTTCTACCCTTGACACCTTGTGGCTGAGGGCCCTAATGGCTCCTGAGCTACACTATTAAAGACAAGGTATTACTCGGCAAAGTCAAAAGTTGTCGTGCTGAAGCAAGCAGATACCTTCTATTCCATAGATGCACTATTTACCTAACAAATTGCTGGCCTCTCACTCTGTTCCTTGTCCTCTGTAGGCTGGGCAGCAGGGTTCGCTTGCTGGTGAGTGAGCTTAGCCTCCTTCCTGACGTCAGAACACCAGTTAGTGCAAGATCTTCCTGACAGCCTGCTTTAAATGTCTACACCTGATGCATTCCCTGAGTGCTTTGTGAAAGTAAAATGATAATTTCCACCTCTAACATGACCATAAAAGTCTGATGCGTCCTTTCAGAAGAGAGCGCGGCTATAAAAGAGGAAATTGAAGTAAATGAAGCCGGGAAGCTTTCTGAGCAATCAAGTAAGATGTTGTACACCACTGTGACATTTCAACCTACAACTTGCTGCTGAAGCTCATCAATTGAGCTGATGAGCTGTGCCTGCATGTAAGTAAGGGCACCAAGAGGGTCAATACCTTTCAAAGCAGCCTGCTTATCACAGGCTATTTTTCCAAGCACCTCATCAAGGAAATTCATTTCCCATGGTGGCAGAATAAATGGAAATATCAATTGAGTGCAATTAGTTATTAGAATTTTCCTGCTGCTGAACAGGGAACTCTACAGAAATCTCCACATTCACCCATGCAAGCATTCACAAAAGCTGCATTCTTTACCACACTCCTTCATAACTGAGACTTTGAAATGCAGATACAAGTAGGTGTTCTCTTCATACAGTTGAGGACAGGAGGATTGACTGAGGTGGGCCCATGGGAAAGGTAATGATGCAAAGCTGGTTTTTGCTGTGTGTTGTGTGTTGATGATGATTGTACAGGTATCTGAGCTCATGTGTGTGAGTGTAGGCCCACACATGTGGAGGTCACAGGACAAGTTTAGGTCTTTTCTCACCTTATGACTCCTTCAAAACAGGGTACAACATTCACAGAGTTTTCGTCCAGCTGGCTGGCCCCTGAGCTATCTCCACTTCCTTTCTTGCCCAGAGGTTGTGATTACAATGTCTGACACACTATCTGGCATTTTATTTGGGGTTTGCAGGTCTTAACCTGGATACTTATACTTGTGTGGCAAGTTCTTTATCCACTGAGCCATCTCCCAGGCCCCATGATACACAGACTGTTTAATTGCTACACTTGATAGGGACTAGCATTGTTCTGTTTGTCTCTTAACGTTCTGTGCAACTGCATTTTCCACAAGTATCCTATGCCTTTGGATTGAAATTTTTAGTTTCCATGTCTTCATTTCTCATGCCTATATAACAAGTATAGGCATGTGAGTGGGTATGCATGTACATTGTGTATGTGGGGTGGATGTGCATAGATATAATTTCTGTTATTTTTAAGCTTTAAGCCTTAAGTAATTTTAGTTTATTTTTATTTATTTATTTAAGAGAGACAGACAGACAAAAAAGCAGGGACAGAGAGAGAGAGAGAGAGAGAGAGAGAGAGAGAGAGAGGAGAGAATGGGCACAGCAGGGCCTCCAGCCACTGCAAACGAATCCCAGATGCATGCACCACCTTGTGTGTCCTGGGAAATGACCCTCAAACCATGGTCCTTAGGCTTCACAGGCAAGGACTTAACTGCTAAGCCATCTCTACAACCCTAATTTGTGTGTTTTTTCATGGTTATGTGTGTGGGTGTGTCTGTGTGTGGAGAACATAGGTTGATGTTGGGTATTTTCTTCAATAGTTCTCTGCATAATTTTTGAGAGACAGGAATCTTGCTGAAGCTGGAATTCATTGATTCTGCTACGCTAGTTGGTGAGCAATTTCCAGGGATCTTCCTATTACTGCCTACCTAGTACTAGGATTACAGACATGCATTGCCACACTTGGTTTTACTTGGGTGATAGGATGTGAAATAAGCCACAGGGGCCTTCCAAACATCCCCTGCTTTGATGAACATGACCACCATGTGGTTCTGCATCTTTTTGAACTGGGTTTCAGGAGAAATATGGAAGAATTTGGAACTTTGGTCTAGAACAGCCTTACAGGGCTGCAAACAGAATTCAGTGGGCCAATTTGATGGGAGTCTGGGAGAGCAGAAAGCTGAGAGCAAGGTGGACTATAACAGCTTGGCTCACATGGTTTCATGGCAGAACTAAATTGCTTCATAATTGGGCTAGAGCCTTTCTTTGATATTCTGGCAAAGAATTGGGCTTTATTCTCCTTGTTTTTTGAAAACTTGAGTGGCTGAATTTAAATTACTTTAAAAATATTTTTGTTTAATTACTTACAAGGAGAGAGAGAGAGAGGGAGAGGGAATGAGAATGGGCACACCAGGGCCTAGTTCTGCTGCAAACAGACTCTCAACACATGTGCCACTTTGTGCATCTGGCTTTACTTGGGCACTGGGGAATGAAATCCAGACCATCAGGCTTGGCAAGTATGCACCTTTAATCATTGAGGAACCTCTGCAGCCTAGCGGAAGAAATTAGAAATTTCCGGGCATCTTAACACAGTGTCTGTGGCGTGGCTTTTCTTAACAGCTCTATTCAGATCTACAGTGAAAGAAAACGAAAAGACATGAAATGTAGAGCAGAACGGTGTGGACTATGTGAAGGCTGACACGGAAGCACTGTGAGCAGGTGTAAAACCTGGGTCTGGACACGATTAGCACCTTGGATATAATTGTTAAAGAGATTGCTACAACTAAAGAGACAAAGGCTAAGTAGTGGGGCAGTGTGAAGGATGATCAGATGCAAGGCCTTGCACACTGAAGGCTCAAGCCGGTATGAATGTGTGTGAAGAATGTGGACAGTGAAGGGCCTGAAAGAAGATTGCTGAAAGTTGCCTTTGCTTCCCAAGGTCAGCATATTGAGGTGGCCTCAGTTATCCTCCATAGGCAGTTGGCTTCATCTCCAACTGACAACAGATCTTGGCAGTATTTTCCATGATACTGATTTAAGTGGCATAAAAAATGAAAAAGGAGGGTGTCATGCAATTCTGCAAAACAGTTCCAGGAAGCCACAGAGGCTAAGCAATGTGAAACAAGGTCAGAGGTTTGGTACAGAGGCCACGACAAGTCACCATGTGAAACTGTGTAGATGAATCTTAAGTTTCAGTGGGATCCCCAGATGTTGGAGTTGCTAAGACCATGTGACATCCACCAAAGCAAGCTTCCAGTTAGGGGGACTCCAGCCCACAGATGAGGCTACAGGTAATAAACTGTAGAGGCAGAGCTACCTAAGTCTTTTGAAGCCTAGACAATTCCATCATGAGTGCCGGACACCAGATGTGGAGCTGTAGAATTTGTTATTTTCCTACTGGACTTTAGCCTTGCTTTGGTTCCGTCTTTTCTTGCTATAAACCCAGTCCTCCCTTTTGGAATAGAAATGTCACCCTGTGCCACTGAATGTTGGAAATGTGCAACTTATGTTTTGATTTGAAAGGGCTCCCAGTTAAGAGACTATCTTGAGTCTCAGATGAGACTTTGGATACTGAATTCTTGAGCAGTATTGGGACAGATAAAGACTATAAAAAACAGTTGATCTGAATGCACTATGCACCATGAGATAGCCATGAGTCTCTGGGGAGCATGGGCAGAATGTGTTGTTTCGGATTTAAACCACCACATCATCAGCTCATGTGTTTCGGAAGGTTGTTGAACCTTTAGGAGGCAGAACCTTGCTTGTGTCACTGTGGGAGGGCATTGGAGATCCATCATTTGGCCCCATTACTGTTCACTCTTTCCTTCCTGACTCTGATGAGATATGGTGCCATCTTCCCACTTTAGCTTCTCCAGATCCCTTTCCATGATGGAACTTCTCCTTGCAACATCAAGCTGAATTGAGCCCCATTCCTGTCATAACTTGCTATTGGTTGGATATTTGTTTACAGCAAATAGAAAGTACCTGATACAAGAGATCCTTCAATTTGAGTTTGAGGACTGAAAACTTAGAGGGACATTGCAGTCTAGAACTTCAATTCCTTCCCTGGGAACTTCTTTGCCCTGAGACTTTCAACTGATGGAAGAAAAGCCACTCACATTGCACAGAAAAAATCTCCTTTACTTAGAGTCTATTGATCTCAGTATAAGTCATACCTATAAACCTCTTCAGAACAATATCTACACTGCTGTTGATCAAAGCCATCAGAGTCTGGCTGAGGCCAGTCAGAAAACTGAACATCACCCAGAGACAATGAGAAAGCAGCAGGGAATACATTTGTGATGAAATAACTCCTGGGAGATCCTGGCAGACATCCTGAGGCAATCTAGGAGCCATGACATTTCCCTCCCCTGCTATGTACTGAGAACTCATATGTAATTTTTTTTTCCAGATTTTTCTTCACAAACCATTTTTTGGGATTCTCATGTGATTAAATGCTAAATTAAGCTTTAGCATACATGAGCTTTGACCAAAATATACAACCATGAGGCCAATCATCTCTGATGAGTCTATTTGAATTGCATTAACTTAAAAAAATCATTCCTACTCCCCAAAAAACAACTCACAATAATTTCCATCTTACTTTTCAGAACAAAATCTAAACCCCCATGGGGTGTTATCTCCGTATGAGCCTTGCAGGATAAGGCCTGGCACAGGCAGGCAGCTTGATCAATGTTCTTTGATTTTTGTATTCTTGCTGATGGTGGAACTGAGGTGTCACACAGTTTTGCACGTCAACAATAATGCAGGGCAAGGCGTAGAGGGGCTGTTACAGAAGTTGAGTGCCTAGGTCGAGTGCTAAGAGCTCCAGAAGACAGAGCAGTTAGTCCTCAGCTGATTTTGGTAATTGTGTTTCCTTTCCTGCCTCTTGCGCTCACCAAGCGGCCTTCTCACCCCCAACAGCGTCTTAGAGGAAAAGGCTTCCAAACTAATGGGAGAACTCTGGTCCACTGGCAAAAAGGTCTCTCATTATAATTATAAAATTAGATTCAAGATCCATGATCAATCTCTTAGCATCAATCAGTCTCTTAGAATATGATCAACCTTGAATATATAATTAGGAAAGAACTTTTGCCCTTGAGAAATATGGATTAGACCCATGGAGACTATACATACAACCACATAAGATATCAACAACTTTCTCCCTAGGAAAGCAGTAAGTTTGACATCATATCTGTGTACAGGGTCATTGAGGGCTGGGCGTAGTCTTAACTCTGTCTCATTACTTGAATACCACATGTATATTTTCTTGAGAAAAAAAGTACAAAATTGCATATATGCTCCTTAAAATGATAGCTTCTAACCACATACCAGTCTCACTGATTTCTGACTGTAGTGTGCCCTGGGATTGTTCTGACTGTTACTCCCCACTGTGCTCTGGGACACTCTGGTCATCACCCACCCTCACTTGCATGCTGCTTGGCATCAGAGCCATGGTCCCATTCCTTTTCTTGACTCTGCTTCTTCTCAGCACCACAAAGCCTTCTTTCTCAGCTTTATGTGAATATCTAAACAATACATGAAACAATTTTTGAGGCCTCAGTCAAGTATCCTCCCTCCCAGGAGCCTTCTTTGATGGACTAATTCACAGTCTGTCTGTTTTCCTGTCTAGCTCTCCTGACTTTCCATGAGAGCATACATGACACTTGGCATTCCATTGCGGTTCTTCACAACACGACTCTGGAAAGCCTGAGTGGTAGCCATCCACCCAGGGGCTTTCACCGGTCATCATCTTCTGAACCTCTTCTCCTTGCTGGCTCCCTTCCATATGGGTCACAGTGGAAGTAATGGTGTATGACTTCCCAGAAGGGCTGCTTTTTGAAGGCACTGAAGCCTTGGCCTGGGATATTGGATAGCTCACAGTAGGGAAAGACTGTTTAGTGTGGCATGAGGTCACAAAAGGAACCTCATTGGCAGGGACATAGGGAAGGAACCTGAGATCCCTGGCCCCAGCCAGCCCCAAATGTCATTCCTGATTTGGATGGAAAATGTCCTGATAGGCTCATGTGCTTGAACACTTGGTCCCCAGATAGTGCTTTGCTTTTGCACTAAAGGACACAGGGTGAACAATGAGGCTTTATAGCCCATCCCCACTTCATGCTCTTCCTTTCTTTCCTTCCATACAATGTGCTCTGCTCCTGCCACAATACCTTCTTTGCCATGAAACATTCCCTTGAAATCAGAAGCCAAAAATCTATGCTTTCTTTCTTCTGGTCAAGTGCTTGCTCACAGCCATGAGAAAGCAGTGGACTCAGCCACACTGGGAAGGGACTCTTTAGTCGGGTCAGCCCATGCCAAACGAGAGCAACACTGGGTTAGGCTCACAGCCATGTCTTATGTCCTGATCACTAGAACATGAACGTGACAGCAGAGGATTTGTGTTGTTTCAGCTATCAAATGCTGAGACTGCATGTGATGGGCACAACACAACTTATGCACAACTCCACATTGGTGTTAGAACAGAATGTACCCATTCTTGTGTACCAGAAGTCACACGCTATGGCTTTACATATGGTTGAAATGCAGGTTTGCACAGTCTTGCCAGGGATGTTACCTCCCATATCTTGGCTTGTTTTTAATCCTCTCTTGACATCTTTCTACATACAGATTCTTCTCATAAAGCACAGATGAAATGAAGTAGGTCTGGTTGTGTATTCTAATATTTTAGCAGCTCATAGAACAAGGTATCTCATTTCCAGAACATTCAGAACATTCATTCCTTGTTAGTCCACCTTAACCTGTTTCCATTTCTCTGAAGCCAGAGAATAGTTCAGTGGGAGTTAAAAGCAAGTTACTCATCCTTGGTACCAAAGATAATATAGACCATGGTTAGAAAGACTGGATTCCAAAAAATCAATGGGAGTAGTATTTCAGGAGAATAGATATTGGACCACAAAAAATTATAGGCATTAACTACAGACATGTAAATTCTAGAATAACAACCCAAAGTTCTCTTTTGGCCATTCTACTTATTATATTGATTACTTGGTGGCCTTAATTTCCTCAGTATTTTTATTAACTGGGAAAAGTGTAATCTTATAAAGAAGCCGTGATGAGTGAAGTGTGTGTGTGTGTGTGTGTGTGTGTGTGTGTGTGTGTGTGTGTTAGTGAAGAATTGAGCAACTACTGGATGCTTTGACACAGTGTCTGATACTTCAAATTCAGTGGCCACTGGGGACAGCTGGATGGGTTCTCTGTCCTCCTCCACTGTGCAAATTACTGTGAGATAAAAGAGTACTGAGGCACAATGATGTGAAATGCCCTGAATGCAGTGTTTAGTGATATCAGCTAGCAGTGTAAGAGCAGTGGGGAGGGCAGGATTGCTGTGTTCTCACTTAGTGACCACTCAGCTCAGATGATGTCTCACTGTCTCAGATCTCAGTGTAAGCCTTAAAGTGGCTGCCAGTAGTGATCCTAGCTGAGTGACCCTGTGAGATACTTGATATCTCCAGTTCCCTTATAAGATAGCTTAAAAAACATTAGGCAGGACAGTAGGAATCAAATGTTTAGCACAGTACCCAGTATATACTCAATAATTATTTGCTACTTTTATTATTTTCTATATGGAACTTGGTACAATGCTACAGAATAGTCAATTATCAGAAAGCGTGCTGTGTTTTTGCCACTGGAGTCAGCTAATACAGGCACCTACTAGACTCGTCTCAGATTTCTGAGTTGTCTCAGTATTCTTTTGGCTCAACCCTGATTGCCTTGTACTTCAATGCCTTTGATTTACTAGCTAGCTTATTTTAAATCCCACCATACTTACAATGCATTTTTCATTGTCAAAGTATCAAAGCATATATGTAAAACAAAACTTTTACTTCTCGGGTCTATTTGCAGATATAAAATGCTTAAAAGTGATTCAGTATATTGCTAGACATTCTAAACATATATAAATGTGGGCATATGTGTGTGACTTTACACAAAGTAGATAAAAGTACTAGAGAAATATTTTTTACCTGATATTGCAGATTTTTATATTGGTTCATGTACATCTGTTTATTTACACATTTTAGGACTTAAATCTCACATGCACTGAGATGGATTTCTTGAATCTCTCATTCCGTGACAGGTTATTATCACTGGCTTTCTTGGTTTATATTTGTCCTTCATGCTTCATCCATCTTCCCCTGCCTTATCCTACATCCTGCCACAGCTACTCTGATGTTTTAAGCTTCTGCCCATTTACCATGTGTGTCTCACTGACATATGAACACTTTTTTATAATGATACTATATAATTACGTCTAGAAGCCCTATGCTTTGAACATCTCTGCATGTTGCTGTTCAGAACTGTAATTCATTGCTTCTGTCAACTACTTCGCATCTACAAATCTAGTATTCCTGTCATTGTCAGTGAGTGAAGTCCATTGTATCCACTCGTGAAGTTGCTTTAAGGAAATGAGAACAGTACGAGTGAGAAGAGCAGGGCACAGTCAGGACTTGGGTGGCACAATATTTGGAGTCACCATTTGGCAGAAAGTTCTGCTCTGCATGAAATTCAAAGAAACTAAAATTTACTAAGTGAAAAATTCTCATCTTTTAAAAAGATAATGTAAATTTTTGTTTGTACTTTTTCATTATGTAGAAATTTTTTATGGACCCATTGTATGTTAGGACCATCATTTCCCTCTTCCCTGCTCCTATTCCACTGAGGCCCTAAGGGATGATTGGCATTCCCCCTAGGGTTGGGGTTATGAGAGCATCTGTCGGTCACTGTAAGTAAAGGCGGTGCCTCTGGACGTTCCCTTCCACTGTGCCTCTTACCATCTTTCTGCTCCGTCTTCCACAAAATTCCCTGAGGCATGCTGGGTGTATTATAAGTCCAATTCAGTATTGTGCTCTCAGCTGCTCCTTGAGTACCCTCAGTGCCTGTCTCCATCACCCTGGTACACATTGTCAGGCTCACCATGGAAGCAGCACTCTTGCTCACCCCACCAGTTCCTCTGCGGTTTCACTTAGGTCTTGGCTAATGTGCCCGGAGTCATTTATCTCCTCAGTTCTTACTGTCTTTAGTGCAGGGGAACTGGAAATTGGGAAGCCAGGAGCTTAGGCCTGCTCAGGCTACACTTAAGCAGGGTCCAAGCAGCCAAATATTCCTCCTCTTTTTCCAGGACTTTGTTGTTCCTATTATCAAGGAACAAGCTTGTGTTTGAACTGGCCAGTGACTTTAAATGGCCTTAGAACGTGTGGACAATAATGTGCCACTTTGGCATTAAGGCTGCAGAGTAACTGCACATTCTGCCTTGTTTCCTGTTGGAACCCTGTGATGGCCACATGAAGCCTTCCATGCTAGATGTTTTGAGGACAAAGACCACACAGAGTGAGGCCTTATTGATATCTTGCACCCATTCCTCATAGACCACCCAGGCTTATCTAACTTTTCAGGACACTGTATACATGTTAGTGACCCTAAGCCAGGTCAGAAGGAGAGCTGGCTACTGGAACTCAGGTCATCACTGGCCAGAAAAATTATGAAGAATAACATGATGGTTGATTGAGCTAAATTTTCTGGAGATGTCATAAGCAGCTATAATAAATGATAGGGTCCTACTATTATAGTTTTGGTTTCCTCCTGTAATTATAATGACCCATTTTTCTGCTCTAGGAGTGCTTCCAGAAAATTCTAAGATTTTATTGTTTATATACAGGATTCCTTAATGACACCTGTAAGCTATATTTCGAGCTTAAGATTCCCCCCTGATTGCCAAATTTTTCATGTATAAAATGTATGTGAACTTGCATACGTGCTAGGCAGGAAGGAATTAAGTATGGCTTAACTGGGATACTAAGGCAGAGTTAACCAGGACATAAACAGAACAAAAGAAAAACAATGATGAGCCTCTTTCATCTTTGGGTTAGAACTGTCAGAATTCATTGGAAGGGGTTTCTACCTGTGTCTACACACTGCTAAGATGATGACACATGCTCTTGACTTTCCTTTTCATGTGTGTGCACACCATTTCTCTCTCCTCGTTCCCTCTCTGTCCCTTACTTTCATGGGCCCTCTTGTTTGCTTTGTGGTGCACATACCCATTTCTTCCTCTCCCCTCCTTTTACATCTATCTTCTTTCTCTCCCTTTCTTCCCTTCTCTCTCTTTCCCATTACAATAATGTCTTAAACAACATTCAATTAAAATTAAATCTCCTCCTCAGGAATCTTATGCCTCACCAGTTCTCACTGTTCATGTCTTACAAAGGAGCAAGTGTGTAAAGAATTGGTGTGGGTTCAAATCCTACTTCAGCATCTACTTGCTATGCCTTTGGGCACATATTATTTCCTGTGTCAAACAGGGGTAACGATTAAATGCTGGAGGATTTCTACAAGGTGAATGGAGCTTTGTAAACATGAGCCACCCTGCCGTCTTCTGCAGAGCACGCTGTGGATGTAATGGAGCGTGAGCAGGGTGTGTTCTTTCCTCTGGTGTCCATTATGTCTATGGAATGGGCAATGGTTTGTTTTTACTCTGTCTGATCCAAATACTTTATCTGTTCTGAATATTTTCCTCTACTTCATTCATGTCAGACTTGAGGTTGGCTTTCAAAACCTATAAAGAGCTTCAGTTTCCCCCACGGGGGAAGCAGGATGTAAGTATTAGGACCCATCTGAAAGGGAACTTCGAAGGTTAACTAGAATACTGCTCGAAGCCTCATTGCTGCGGTCACTATCCTCGCGTCTTCAATGTGCTTGGCTTAATTTTTATACATGGGATGTAGTGTCACCTCCCAGGCGTAGGTCACAGTTGTTTAAGTATGGTTGGTGAAGAGGATTCTCTTGTCCCCCACGGAGGGGGTTGGTGATTTCATCAGTACTACTGAGGGCAAATGTTTCTGGATTGCCTGTGACATTCTATCCACCTCTGTGTCTACTGTTATGTAAATAGCCACACTCTATCACTGTGCCTTTGTATTACACTTGAACGAAATGGAGAAGTTTGAAGTCTGCATCCCCCAGTTGTGGTCTGCATTTCTCAATACTGTTCTTGCACTCTTATTCTTCCATGTCACGAACCACCTTGTCTGTTTCTGAACAATAACATGGCTGGAATGTTTAAGGTGTTAGAATGTTTGGAATTGCATCATGTTTCCAGATAGATCTATGGAGAACTGCTTTCTAAATAATTTGTTTTTAATCCATGAACATGGGCATCTTTTCACTTATTTAGGTCATCTTTCTTTCAAAAATACTTAGCATTTTATAGTATCTATGTCTAGCACGTCTTTGAATGAAATTATTTCTAAGTATTTATTATTGTTATCAGCCTGTGTGTGTGTGTGTGTGTGTGTGTGTGTGTGTGTGTGTGTGTGTGTGTTGTAAATGCATGTACGTGTAGGGGCATATGTATGTGTGTGGGTTTTCATGTAGAGGCCAAAAATTAATGTTAAGTATCTTCTTCAGTTTCTTTATCTTAGTGTTTGATACAGGGTCTCTTGCTAAACCGAGAGCTCCCTGATTTGGCTAGTCTAACTATTCAGTGAGCACCAAGGATCCCCTGTCTCTACCTCCCCAGTGCTGGTGAGACAGGCACGTAAGACCACACCCAGCATTTTTCATGGGTGTGGGGATCTCAGCTCAGGTTCTTATGTTTGCGCACCATGCACTGTCCCCTTGGAGCCATGTTCCCAGCCCCTATTTTCTTATTTGTGGTACTAAAAATGGAATTGATATCTTAATATTTTTGCTCTCTAACTTGTTCATTGTTCTTGTGCAGAAACACAAGTGCAATGCCACACTACGACATGAATTCACGCTGCTACATCTATGTTTTCTGTTATGCTCACTGCACTACCTCTTCATGTGGACTCACATTCCTGGTCAGCAATTCAGCACTCCATCTCTTAATTATGAAAGAGTCTTTTTAGTCTATTCACAGCACAAGTCTGAGCAGCAAACATTTTTTTTGGTTATCTGAGAATCCCTCCTTTTTCTTAAGGATGTAAAGGATATATATGTGTGTGTGTGTGT